>NC_080561.1:2920000-3520000 GCF_030253575.1 Rhododendron vialii | reverse complement strand
TCTCCATTACTTGCATATATACCTGTATATCATCAAATCATGCCACGACTGAACGTTCCTCTTATACTCCTCTTCTTTTTTTTTAAATACAACACTGTGAACTTGTTTAGTTTATTGAGCTGCCAGGTGGGCCGCTCGGCACCGCTGCCAAGCACCCCGTGCTTGGTAGCATCTTGCAGTCAGTGAACAAGTGCTTCCAAAGTAGTTGCGAAGTGACAAATATATGTCCGGGATAATTGCTAAGGACAATCTGAACAATTTTTTGCACCTTGATTGATATGTTTGAAATGAATTGCACTAAAACTATGGAAAATTTAATGTTATCATTAACAAGTTTTCCCGTGAAAAAAAGAAAGAAGTTTTCACTGTCGATTTTTCACAATTGACCCTAATGAGGTATCACGCCATATCTCCTAATGGTAGCCATATGATCTGTACAAATGTGTCTCAATCATATGTCTATCAATAGAACAATATGATTTTTGGTACACATAATATGCTCAACTTTTAGAAAAAATAAACGGTTTAGGTCACAAACTTAAACTTTAGAGGCTCACAATTGAGGGCATTATGGGGTGTAGTCGGAGAGCCATTGCCGTTCGGTGTTTCGTGAATTCGCAGCAAAATAAGGACAACAAGAAGGCGTCGGTGAAGGTCTAAACCAAACAAAAAGGGGGAAAAAGAACAAGACAAAAAGAACGAAGACAAAAAGGGTCTACACCATAAGGAGAAATGTTTGTTAGGATTCACCGGCGATGTTTAATTTGAGGAGTTTGGAAGGGATCCGGAAGATGAGGGCTAAAAAACGAAGACAAAAAAGGGTTTACGGTCTACACCATAAGGCGAAATTCTGAAGCAAAGTTGTTTGATTTGTTAACGCCCTTATCGATATCGGATTGAGATGATTTTTTACAGAGACCTTAAACAACATATTTTGAACAAAATGAGCGGCTCTGATTATCTTTGTGGGACCTGAGACGAGCAAAATGGATTTATATGTGGCTGCTGTACCCTAGCAATTCTCAAAAAAATTCTGACTTGGTGAATTTTGAGAGTTATAAGGAGTTTTACAAGGACGTAGGCAAGGCTTGGACGAGGTTTTACTGGTTGTACGAGCCTCCCGGTACTGATAGATTGAGCTTAACTGCTGCCATGGCCAACTATACTAAATTTTACATCTCCTCCTTGGAGCTTAAGAGTGTGTTGTTGGGATTCAATGAAACTCGAACATCTGGCGGCGATGGTCGACGAGTTAGGAATGGACCTGGAAAATAAGGGCATAATTTATGATTTACGTTGTATGTTTGCCAATTCGAAGCAAAATAAGGACAACGAGATGGCGGTGAAGGCTTACACCACAAGGGGAAGGGTTCGGTGGGATTCAAAGGAACTCAAACAGCCGGCGACATTCAAGGAGTGAGGAGTTGGGACTGGAAAACTCCTCGAAGTCCTGCCTCCCATTATGCCCTCTTTTTCTGGAACTGGACCAAGAAAAAGAAGGGCATAATTTCTGACATGTTGAGATTTGTGAGGGAGGAGGAGTTTTACACGATGGGAGGCAGGGCTTCGAGGAGGTTTTACTTGAAGGGATTCAACATCTTGGATTGTTTTCCATAATCCGGCCGACAATGGATGCAATTGGGCTGCTAGAATTACTGCTCCAAGCAAAGTCAAAATAGAGTTGTTGAATGGCGAGATTGTCCTGGCACAGAGGTATTGGGGTGAAATGAATGTCTCGGCAGTAAATCATTCATATCTTCCACTATGTAGGATAGAAGAAGCATGAGGATTAATGGCGAGAGGAGTTGAATCATCCTGTATTTCCTGTTTCACCAGGACAGAATCAAGTTCTTCACGTACAGAGCTTTCGATCCATTGCTGAACAACGAGAAATTTTTCGGTGCAAATAGGATATGGGACACGTAGTACACGAGCACGCATCCAAGCCATCCAGATTGGGTACCACGTGATGGTACCCAGCGCGTATTCGAGCCGCCCAGATCCGAGCACCCTCTCTCCTAATCAGCCGACCACTCTCTCTGCTCGGATCCGGGCCGTCCAAGTTCTTCCTTTTACTTTCTAGCATATATCCTTCCCCAATGAGAGGCGAGGAAAGTGGTTCGGGCAAGTTTTGGGGTAAACTAATCCACATCTCCATTAGGAAATTGGCTTGGTAGCTATGGTCTATTTTATCGGGCAAGAGAGGAATTGCAGAGTATTTCAAGGCATTAGTCAGCCGTTATCCTCTGTCGTTCATAAAATTATCCAGTTCCAAAATGTAAAGGCTTCTCCCCTTAACATTGCTCTCTACCATGCTTGGCAGCTAAGTCCTAGGATTTTTTTTCTTCCTCTAATTGATTGTTGTTGCTTCTTTGTGTAAATGAATTAAGGTATACATTCCTAGCTAGTTTCTGTAATTGTATGTGCTTTAAATCCTTCAGCCGCCGTCGCCCCAATTCGCCGCCACACTTCGCCCAACCTCAAACCAAAACAGACTCACCACCACCCTACCACGCCGGATATGAAGTCGACAGGGGGACGTCAAGCCAGGAACACCACAAAAAAGAGAGGGATGAGGAGGGAAAAGGGAGGAGAAAGCCGGGGAGGAGGAGAGAGAAAGAATCGGACTGCGCCGGCAAAGCAGATCCGTTTAAGGGAGGGACACCCCCTCCCGCCGCTCCAAATAGGGTGGAAACCCTAGGAGGAGGGGAAGGAGGATGGAAGGCAGAGGTGGCTAGAGTTGGAGTTTTAGGGGGGGGGGGGGGGGGGGGGGGTGTGCCCTATTCTGGGCCCACTCCGGTCTCGTTTCGATGATCGGAATTGTTCATTTTGTAAAGCTCGTCGAGTAGAACAACTATGCAAAAAATCAGCTTAATTGGATATCGTTAAGTGCCTGATCGGAGCCCATATAACTCTCGGTGCATGGGTTACAATGGATTTGATCCAGTGTTTCGGATCCATTCTTTTCAAGATAAAAAGATTCCGATCAGGCACTTAACGATATCCAATTAAGCTGATTTTTTGCCTAGTTGTTCTACTCGACGAGCTCTACAAAACGAACAATTTCGATTATCGGAGCGAGACCGGAGTGAACCCAAAAACCGGGCACAGCAGCACGCTGCTGTCCCCGCTTCCCCGGGGGGTGCAACTGCCTACGCACTTTGCCAAGTCAAAAAGCCAAATTCACATTTTTTTAGTCTTGGTGTTAGGTGTAGAGCAAATCCCAATAACGCACTTTTTGCCACCTCTAACTTTCGGTACCACTAGCATTACGCTTAATTCAATTCAACGCGTCAATGGGGCAATCAAGAGGAACAAGTGTGGCACAAACGGTGGAACCCGCTTTTTATTTTTGGACCACTGAAATCAAAAGCAAACTGGTTCTAGTGGCAGTGGCGGTTGTGATTGAAGAAATAATCCGAACATTCAACAAAGAAGAAGAAGAAGAAATAATGCAAAGGCGATCGGTGGCGTCTCAGGTGGTTGGACTTGGCGATGGGCGGATTGTGCAGTGATTTTCACACTCTCAATTCTCATAAATTATAGAAGTATCTTCAACACTTACGGGCTTCAAAATGGAGATGCCAATTTTTTTTTAAGGCTTACGTGGAATTTTGGCATTTCTAATTTGACATCAAAGCCTCCTTTCTGACGCCAAATTCTATTTATTTGACATGAAGTTATCACTCTCCTACCCTTATGCCAACTCTTATGTCAAACTTTGAAAGGGAAAAAAAAAAATTCAAATGGGCACATTTTTAAAATTTGGCATGCGTTTAGATGGCTGTCAAAATTGACATGTTTTCACCTCCCTTCAAAGCCACATCATCTCACGACATTTTTGGCTTGATAGAAGACATCTGGATTGAATTACAAACCGATGTCAATTATTACCGTTACAACTTCTAGCTCAGATTTGGCATCGAAAGTTTTGAAAGTGCGCAACAGCTGGGTTCAGGAGGGTGAGAGAGGAGTGGGCTATCGATTCGTCTCGACGAGAGGAATTGGAAAGTAATTTTTTTTTTTTTTTACTTTTATCTAAGTATTTTGAGAAAATTCCAACCATTCATTATTCTCACCATGATAATTTCCGCATATGAAATTTGTGTTTTGGTTTGTGTACAATGAAACTGAGGCAATAGGCATATGAACTGGAATGCCAAACAACGTAGTCCACGGCCTATCCAAATCTCAATAATCTTCATTAGGTTGCCGATCCCACGAACTTGTGTGAAGGCTGCGGATCATTAAAGAGGAAAAGACCGTACATAGGTATGGTTAGTTCAAGAAATATGACATACATGGTTGTCAACAGGAACATTTCCTTGCTAGATTTTCCCTCAAACCTGCTAAATCAGAACATTTCCAGCTAAGTATGTTGTTATAGTATTCGTTAGAAATTCGGTTTAGATGTATTTTTTTCTTTTTCTTTTTGGTGGGTAGGTCTAATGTTGTTTGGTTTTGAAGGCTTTCTTTTTCTTTTTCTTTCTTTGCTTGCTTGTTTATTTTTCTTCTTCTTGTTTGTACATGATCAGGTGATTGCTCGAATATTTTAATTCTTGACGGGGAAAGCTACCATATTAATATTATGCAATTTTTGTTGGTATGTATTATGCGTATTTTTGACCTATGTTACATACTTTTTTGTTAATTGCGCAGGGGCATATCTGGAAAATGTACGATACTCATAGTGTTAGTGGATAGTACCCATATTTTTTAGTGCATGACATGCGCATTTTTGAAAATTGGGGGAGCCTGTTGTCCACGATCCGAGCCGTCAGGTCGTTTGACGGCTTGAATATTATCTTGGCAATGAATGCCTACTTTTAGCTCATTAGCTATGCATGTTTTTTAGAAAATTATGAATAGTGCTGTTAGGTGTACGGCTAACCCCAAATCCCAATAATGCCTTTCTATTATTTTGAATTACGTTTGTTTTTTTATGTTGGATATGCATTTTTTGGGTTTGTGAGACTGGCTTTTCCTAAATTGATATTTCACCTCCAAATTTAAAGAACATAAACTAAATTTTAAATCAACCTGGGATGGAGATTGTCCGGGTTTGTAGGGAAGCTGTTTGGGTGGGGGGGGGGTGTTTCTCCGTGAACTTTCTTGTGTTCCTTTCTCTATTTGCTGGATCGTGGAAGGCGACGTTGAACTTGTGGTACCTACAGAACCGGAGGGGGAGGTTCCTCCGGGAAGAAGCTCCGACGGACTAGTCAGTAAATAAAAAGAGAAGAAGAAGATTTTGTAAGGAATAAGCTAGTAGTAATGAGAATTTGGTTCAGAATAAGTTTTTTCTGATCATCCCCTCTTTATGGTAATTCCCCACTATTTATAGGCAAAGGTGTAGTGTGCTGGGCAAGACTGCCTTGCTTTCCACGCGTTGAGTACTGCTCGGATGACGTCATGCAGAGGGGACACTTAGTGAGCACCTATTCCCAGGTTTTACAGAATCACATGGGTCGATGTCAGAAAGGTCACATCGTTCAGAGATGTCACTTCGAATATCAGAAAAGACAGCTCACTTATCAAAAGATATTTCCGAAAGTTTGCATAAATGTTTGTGCTCAGCGGAGCCCACTTTCGACACACGAGGAATACTTGGTCGTTTGGCACCCTTACCGAAGAACAACTTATCCGAAGAGAGGACACCTCCGAGCCCGTTTGGCGAGAATACCGAGCGAACTCAAATATATGTACGTTCGGATATCCATACGACGTTCGGCGAAGTACCCAGAGGTCCATCTATCATTCGGATAATTAACATTACGCCGAAACTTATCCTTATTTACAGATGAACTGAGGCAGCTGGACGACGGATTAAATAGCGGGTGAACCTTTATTCCCCCTCTTGGACCTTGTAAACCCTATAGTCCTTCGGATATTTCGGCCCCCTACAATAGCCCCTCAACTCCTACTTTTATTACTCGGATGGAAAGGAGGAGTTGAATAGTTGTTGGCCGAACGTCAATGTACATCCGAAGAACGAATGGCTGTGCGAATCGTTGAAGTTGTTGAACGGAAAAAACGCTTGGCACCTTTTAGCACGTGCTCGCAGCTTTTATTTAATGCTTCTGTAACCGCCAATTCGAAACGTTGCCAGGTGTCACGATTACATTGGACGGTGGTACGACACGTTTTGTTACTTGCCACGTGTCATTCATTGAGCGTCACATCAATCTCTCGCTCAAATCCAACGGCCAGGGTTCAACGTCGCTTCGAATTCTGAACTTAGTATAAAAGGATGGAGGGAGGAAAGAGAAAATCACATTCCCCCCATTTTCGATCGTGCTCTCTGTTCAAGCGCCATTTGAAACTAGAAATCGCCAAAAATCTGCGGATTTAAAGGATTTGATCACAGATTTCTCTTGATTTTTCAGGTACCTCTCAAGTTCTTTCATTTGTCAATGTATTTTTGTTATTATCGAACGCCTGTAGTCCCCTTAAAGTTGGTTTTCTCCTTTTTCCGCCTGGACTGAAACAGTTGCTTAGTCTCCCTCATGTTCATGTGTTCTTCCGAACGCATGTTCATCTTCAACTCGTGTTCTTCCGAACACGAGGATACCTTTATGCATGAATTTTTCCAAAGAAACGAGCATTAAAAAGCTTAGTAATACGTATTAAGCTTCTTAATCACTGATTTCTTTCTGGGAAATACGTAGGGATCCCTTCTTCGGAATTTCTCCCGAAGGCTTAGCGCTTGGTGAATAACCGAGTAGACTACATAGAACACCGGACATAGGCACTTGGACTCCTGGCCATGCAAATCGCTAATGGTCTTATCACATGCATTTGTTTGTTTCTAGGTATGGAGTCTTCGAAATCAACTTCGTCGAGCGAGTCTTACGAGTCGGTGGACACCAGAGCGTCGGACTTCGGCAGAGCTAATCCTGAATTAGCCGAAGTGATCAGAGACTACGCCAGGAGCTACCGAGCGGGTTCGAGCGGTGGGGTTCCCGAAGGAATAGAAGGGATTGACTATCCCGCTAGGGTACTTCCCCTCCGAACAATGGGGCCAAACCCCAATATCATTGATATAGACGAAGAATCGTCTGATAGAGAGCTTCCTAACAAAGAAGTGGAAGAGGAAGAAGATGCTGAAGGGGAGGACGAAGCTGAGTCCGAAAGAGAAACTCCCGTTGCTTCGTCCAGCCGAATGCATGAGGAAACCGGAGTTGTCGGAGAATCTTCGTCACAAGCTCCGAAGGTGAAGAGAAAAATCATTCCGCTGGATCCCGACGTAATTCCCGACCGAACGGGGAGGGATCCCTGCCCTTATTTAGAATGCTTCCAAGATGAGAAGAGCTTAAACCTCTTCCAAGCAGTTTACGACGTTCCTGACGACGTCGTTATCACGCCAATTCGGGGTCCCCGAATAACATACAGTGACGAACACATCACCGTCCCCTTGATGGCGATTACGGAAGGGGGTCTACGGTTCCCAATGCATAGAGTCTTGAGAGAGATCATTCACCGCTTCAATCTCACTCCATGCCAACTGAGTGTGAACTCATACCGTATTATTCACTCGGTAATCAAGCTTGCCGAGGTAAAGATGTTCAGACTCGACGCCTACCACTTTTTTGAAAATTACATGATGTCGCGTAACGTCAGGTACTCTCGGTACTACCTCTGTTCCCGAAGGAAGATGGAAAAAATTATTCCCGAGGGTATGTACGATTCGGAGAAATGGGCCTCCGATTATGTTGAGGTTCGGGAAAATTTTCAATTCCCTGAACTAGAGTATGGTCAGTTCGAAGTTGCCACGCAAAGGGGGACTCCGAGTAAGGACATGTATTATTCATCGTAGTGCTATTCCCACTATTTTGCTCATTATACTTGTCTGATGCTTTTGTTGTTTTTTCTTCAGCAGACACTACCAAGATCAACAAAATTCTGTTGAGAGCGGCGAGGGGTTGTGATTTAGCTACTTCCCTTCTCACCATTCCAGCGGAAGAAAGGGACGCCCCCACAATCCTCAAATACAAAACTACATACGGGGGTCGGATCCGTTGGAAGGTAATCGACGAGCGCGAGCAAGCTTCCAAAGCCAGCTTCGAGGACATTCTGGAGGAACTTCGCTCAAGCTTTGATAAACCCCTCCGAGGGACTATCCGCCTACCTACCAAAGAAGAGCCTTTCCAAGAACAAGAAGAGATGCCTCCGAGGAGTATCAAGGCTGTTCTCCAAAAGAAGCTGGAGGAAAAGGAGAAGGAAAAAGCCGAGCTCAGGAAGGCTGGAGCCCCGGGTGCTTCGGGCTCCGTGCCAAGCAAGAAAACCCTGCCACCCCAACTTTCTAAAAAGCGTCCCTTGAGCCCCCCTACTTCTCCGAAGGAGCCACTGGTGAGCAAAAAGACAAAAGCTGCTTCGAAGGGGAAGAGCCAAGAAGCAGAGCCACTGAAGGGGACCCAGGGGGAGAGAGAGAGAGAAAGGATGGAGCTGTCCTCGAATTTCGACACCCCATGGGTGCCCAATTTTATCACTCCGAGTAAAAAATAGGTTTTAAAATCTGACAACCTGCAGGAGGACCCCTCCCTGGGCTTTACTCTTCATTCCGGGCTAGCTTTACTGAGGGACATACAAAGTCCCCCGTCCCTGAAAGTAGCCCTGAGCGAGTACTACTACCATGTTGGAAGAGTAAGTAAATTTCTCGTATTTGCAATCATTTTTGTACATTCGCCCTAGTTTCTTAGAATAATCTTCATTTGGTTCGATTGCAGGCTACCCAGTCCATCATGAGTGCCCAATGCTATCTCACCGTGCATGATAAGAAAGCCAAACTTCTGAAGCAATCGGTTGAGTATAGCAGGGACGTTGCCGAGGAATACAAGAAGAGCCTGGAACAGTCCGAACTTGTGCGCCAAAGTCAGGAGGTTCAGATTTCAAATCTGAACGATCTGATCAAAGGACTCCAGGACTTAGCCGAGCGCACAAGGGCCGAGGGGAAAGAGGAGGGCCTGTCCGAAGGAAGAGCCTTCGGGCGAGAGGAAATGAGGAAGGAGATGGAGAAAGAGCTGCAGGAGCAGCACAATAAGGGGTACAACAAGGGGTACGCCGAAGCCGAAGAGGATGTAGCCGATCAAATACTTGAAGTTCAAGCTGAGATCAAAGAGAGTCAGCACAAAGAAAGTTTCATGCTCGGCTATAGCAGGGGTTTTGACGATGCAGGAATCGAACCTGACGATGAAAGGAGGGCTCTGGTTGAAGTACCCCCCCTCCTCCCTGTCGAAGCTGAAGCGGAAGATACAACAGCTGATGCTGCCGACTCTACCACCTTACCAGCCCCTGCAGATGCTCCAACAATTTTAATTTAATCAAGTTGAAACTGAAGTGGCTCTCCTTTTGTTTTATATGTTTTTTTTTTGTTGTTTTTGAACATGGTTGGCTCCGAATAATTGGAACCTTGCCAAACCATTGGATGTAATTAAAACAGGTTGGAGAATGCCTTGGTGGATGATACTCATCTTCGTTCTTTGTTTTAACAAACTTGCATATTTTTGTTTGTTTTCGGACAAGTCTTTTCGTTCGGATTGGATTCATTGTATATCCAAATATGAAAATCTGCCCAAGTCTTTTATTCGGATTTGGCGCATTATGTAGCCGAGTATAAGCCCCTTGGCTTAGTGGATGGTCATAGTGTAAAAATGACAATCTAGTAAGGCAAATAAGTGGGTACACAATAAAGTCATCAATCATGAATACGGAGAGCGTGAGTTGTCCATCCGAAGAAAAGATGTGGGCTGCCAGAGGTGCTTCCGAACATACTTTATTCCAATGGCGTAAAAATTTCCTCTGAACGAACAATCCAACGTAGGCTACGAGAATTTTTCCGAACAAAAGTTTCAAGGGCTACGAGAATTTCGCCCAAACAAAAGTTCCAAGGGCTACGAGAATTTTGCCCAAACAAAAGAGTATACGCACCGAGCGTAACTATTTTGGGGTGGAAGTACTAGCGCCCCAAAGGCATGTTCCCGAGGCTAGATGAGATACCCCAGTAAAACGTTTTGAGGGCGGATGCGAAGGAATTATGGATGGTGATGTGGCGCTTAGCATAAAAAGTTTTGAGGGCGGATGCGACGAACTGGGAGCCATTGTTAGAGAGGATGGCATAAGGCACGCCGAACCTCAATATGATATGCTTCCATATAAAATGTTCCACGTCGCCTGCGGTAGTTTTGATCAAAGGGGAGGCTTCAACCCACTTGGTGAACAAATCCGTGGTAGTGAGCATATACTCGAATCCTCCAGGTGCCTTCGGCATCTTGCCAACTATATCAAAAGCCCAAACCGCGAAAGGCCATGGACTAGTAATCATTTTAAGAGGGAAGGCAGGCTGGTGGATGAGAGAAGCCTGTTGCTGGCACCGAACACATAGCTTTACGTACTCCTCCAACTATTTAACCATCTTCGGCCACCAATATCCCTGCGTCAGCGCACGCTGTGTAAGGGACCGTCCTCCGGAATGCGCCCCACAGCTTCCCGAATGGAGCTCTTCCAGAACGGTTGTTACGTGATCTTCATGGACGACACACAAATCTGGACCAGTGAAAGTCCTTCGGTAGAGATTGTCGTTTGGTCCCAGGAAAAAATTTGCTGCTCGGCAACGCAGCTTGTATGCTTCGCGTTTGTTCGGTGGTAATACTTGATTCTTCAAGTAATCAATTACTGGATCAAGTTGACTTGGACCGAGGGAAATCGTCATTACTGGTTGGCAAGAATGCTCGAAGCTCGGTGTTGTAACTTCGTCAAAGGTAATAGTCCGACTGCCCGAGGTCCTGTAAACCGAACCAAGACCTGCCAGGGTGTCAGCATGTGCATTGTGCTCCCGAGTGATCCATTCTACTTCCACGCGGCCAAATCTTCGTAACAAGGCCAACACATGGCTGACGTAAGCGTTCATACGCTGGTCCTTGACTTGATAATCGTCGTTCAAATGACCCACAATAAGCTGGGAGTCACAAAAGATGTGAGCCGAATCTACATCAAGCCGAAGTGCAAGTTGGAGGCCTACAATCAGAGCTTCATATTCTGCTTTGTTGTTCGTCGCTGGGTAGCCAATCGAAACCGCGCTCTCATGTACCATGCCGCTTGGAGACACAAGGACGATGCCCGCACCAGCCCTGTGAACATTAAAGGCTCCATCGACGGTCATCCGCTAGGCGTCGCCAGAGAAGAGTTTCCATTGCCGCTTCGATTTCTTTTGCCCGAGGGTGTACCGAGCGCGAAGGGGTTTTGTGGGACGGCTACATGGTTCTTCCAAAACTTCTTCTTCTCGAATCCGAGCTTCATCAGCAGCGGTGGCCAAGGCATCGGCTTCATCTTGCAATCCAGGAGTGAGTTCGGCGAAGAAGTCAGCCAAGGCCTAACCCTTGATGGCGGTCCCGAGGTTCAAACTGGATGTCAAAATTAGCCAAGTCTTGAGAGAATTTCAGGATTCGGCTTGATGTGTCCGTCTTGCGAAGGACGGCTTTGAGAGGAAACTCAGTGAGGACCACAATCCTATGGGATTGAAAGTAAGGCAAGAGGCTCGTTTTAGCTGAAACGAGAGCCAATGCCAATTTCTCCATAGGCAGATACCTCGTCTGAGAGTCCGTCATCGTTTTGCTAGAATAGAAGATTGGCTGGTGTTCCATCCCCTCTTTTCGAACAAGCACCGCGCTTGTAGCATGATCCGAGACAGCAAGGTAAAGATACAAATCTTCGTCGGGAAGGGCCTTGACGAGCAAAGGAGCGTTGGACAGGTACTGCTTTAAGGATTGCAAAGCCTGCTCGCATTCTTCAGTCCATATAAAATCTGCGTCGGCTTGTTGTGATTGCTCGAAAAAACAGTCGGCAAAGATCGCCCGAACGTCGAATAAAACGGTTCAGGGCAGCCACCATTCCCGTAAGTCGTTGTACCTCTTTAATAGTAGTTGGAGCTCGGAGATTTTACACGGCCAAGATTTGTGTAGGATCAGCTTCGATTCCTCGACGACTTACCATGTAACCCAGGAACTTCCCCGAGCTTACTCCGAACGCACATTTCTCCGCATTGAGGCGCAACTTCCGTTGTTTTAGTACAGCAAAGACCTCTCCCAGATCCCGAAGGTGATCCCGAGCGAACATGCTCTTGCAGACCAAATCATCGATATAAGCTTCCAGTATTCTACCGAGCATTCCAGGAAACATCTTCGTGATGGAGCGTTGGAAGGTTGCACCTGCATTTTTCAAACCGAATGGAACGACCTTGTAGCAGTAAGTTCCCCGAGGAGAAATAAAGGCCGTCTTCTCCTGATCTTCCGGAGCCAAAGCTATCTGGTGATAGCCCCGATATGCATCCATAAAGCTTAAGCGTTCGCATCCTACTGTTGCGTCCACCATTTGCTCAATCCGAGGAAGAGGAAATCGATCCATCGGACAGGCGTCGTTGAGGTTTGTGTAATCGACGCAAACCCGCAGCTTCCCATTTTTCTTAGGTACAACTACTGGGTTGGCGAGCCAGGAGGGATATAGCACTTCCCGAATGACGCCAGCCTCCAACAGTTGATCCACCTCTGCCATTACAGCTTCAACGTGTGCGATGGACGAGCGTCGGACTTTCTGCACCACCGGTCGCCTACTAGGATCAACATTCAACTTATGCACGGCGAACGTGGGATCCATACTAGGCATGTCTTGCGGAGTCCAAGCAAATACTTCTATGTTTCATATTAGGAAGTCATACATCTCCTCGCGTTCGGCCACGCTCAAGGAACTCCCAATTAGAAAATATCTGCCTTCACTCCCGGGAATTGAAAATCGTAATAGCTTTTTGGTTGACCTTGCTCGACTGACACACCAACATCTTCGATTGATGGGACAAGAGCGGCTGCCACGCATTGTACCTCCTTTAAAGCTCTGTCTGTTTGTTACGGTGCTGATGTAGCATTTCTTTGATTGAATCTGATCCCCTCTGAGGCTCTCCTGACGCCCATTCCAACCAATAAACTTTACCACCTGGTGAAAGGTAGAAGCTACTGCCTTCATCTCGTGCAGCCAGGTTTGGCCGAGTATTACGTTGTACGGGTTGGGAGAAGCAACCACCACAAATTTGATCTCAAGGACCCGTGATCCAGCTCGCACGGGGAGGGTGATTAAGCCGAGTGGCCAAACCGGGGCTCCAGTAAAACTGACGAGGGGAGTAGACGCAGTCCAAAGTTGAGCGGGAGATAATCCGACGCTCTGGAATGTTGAATAAAACATTACGTCCGCCGAGCTTCCTTGATCTATCAATACTCGTTGAACGGTCGACTTTTCAATAGCAACAGTAACAACGAGGGCGTCCGTATGAGGGAATTGCACACCTTTCAGGTTGTCGGATGAGAAAGTAATATGGTTGTCGAAGCTCGGATCTTCCCATTTTCGTTTTCCCGAGACGCCGACGCTACAGACAAGCAGAGACGTGATGGCTTTGTCAATCTCCAAACGAAGCTCGGCTGCCTTATTTTCGGAAACCAACCCCTGTATAAAGCTTACGAAATTGCCGATTATTGACGGAGGTGGAAGAAGTGGATTTCGCCGAACGTCAATCCATTGATTTAAATGCCCAGCTGCAGCAAGCTCTTCTAGGTACCGTTTGAAAGGCTGGCACTGTGTGGTGTAATGATCGCGCTCCTTGTGATATGAGCACATCCCTGGTCCGCTCCCGACGGTGCCTAGAAGTACCGTCGGTCAATTAAAGAACGGCAATTTACCAATGATATTGAGGAGTTTGTAGATAGGTTCAGTGAATGCCGTATGTTCGGCCACGTATTCGTCTGGCCGTGGATCTCTTCCCATTTGCTGCCATGATTGTGGTTGAGGGCGCTGCGAAAGTCGACCCTTATTGACCTGCTTGCTGGCCGTTTGGCCTGAATCGTCCTGGCCTCCTTGCCCCTGCCGGACGTTCACCACTTGTTTCTTTGACCCAGTTATTGTCTTGGCAGGTTCGGCTATCTTTAGTGTATGTCGCTCGGCCATAGCTTCTTCGTGAACACAATCCTTCTCGATTATGGTCATGAGCTCTCCCATTGTCTTAGGTGGATTTCGTGAAAGGTCACGGAACATCGCCGAGGCTGGATCCAACCCGTTCATAAAAGATTCAGCTGCGACTCCCTGATCACAATCTGGGATAAGATTATAAACCTCCCAATAGCGCTCGGTATAAAGCCGTAGGGTTTCTCCAGCCATTCTCCGCATGTTCACCAGCATAGATAATGTCTTCGGTTGAATGTTGCTGGTTACAAAGCGTTTACTAAACTCCAACTCGAGCTCGTTGAAGCAAGTGATAGACTTGGGCTTCAACTGATTGTACCACAACATGATTGGCTCGCTCAATGTGAGTAGGAAGATTTTGCACATGAGGGTGTCGGAAAAATTATGGAAGCTCATAGTTTGTCTGAAGCGACAAACGAACGCGACTGCGTCCTCCTTCGCCTCGTAATGCTTCAACTTTGGCATGACGAACCTGTCTAGCGGCCGTTCCTGTTGTATAGCATCCACAAAGGGGGAAGCCTTTGCCTTCCCGAGCTTCGAATTGTCTTCTTGAACTGGGGTTCGTGGGATGATAGGAAGAGGAACTTCTACCCGTGGCTCATGAGTCTTTTTGTGTTCTCGTCGGTGATGCCGATGGCGTTCGTCTCTCTCCTTCGGCTGTCGAGCGGCTGTAATCGAGGGTGCACGAGCCTCGCCTTTTGAGCCCGCCAAACGGGCTTGCCGAGGCTCAAAACCAGGGTTGACGAGTCGATACATGGTTGGTAAGCCAGTAAATTGATCGTATAGGATGATCGTGCTATCATGCTCCAAACGGTTTTCTCGGCTATTTGTTCGGTGGCGACTGCCTGAGTTAGCCGAGTGTTGCCCGTCATGCCGTTCGGACTTGTGTTGGGATCTTACCGAATATTCCCGGTTGCTGCTGGTGCGTGGGTGTCGAGGTGGATTGTTTAGATCCACGGCCTCTTCCCACTTCTTGGACTCAGTTGGCGTTCAGAATGAAGTTGTGCTCGGGTTGATCCGCCTCCCCTATTGGTTCCAGCGTGGAACCCATGGGTGATGATCTTGAACTCTCGGCACGTATAATGCTCGTCAGCCGAGGTCGTGAAGCCGTTGGTGGTTGACATCCTTGGTCAAGACGCTCGAAGACAGTCCGTCGCTCGGAAACGGCGAGTTCGGCCGTTCGCGCTGGACGAGACGTCCTACTTCGTTTGCGGGGTTCCTTCGGTCGGCTGGGCTCGGCGGGATGCCCGTGGATAGGCGTTACTGTAGAGACCCGTATTTATTTATCAAAGTTAATATTTTATAAATGTTTGATTATTGAGAAAGAAGTATGGGATAATTGTGTTTATGTGATTTGGGGTCAAAATGCTAGAATTGATTGTGGAAGGGTGCAATGTGTAATTTACATGTGTGGGAGTATATATAGGAGGGTGAGAGAGTAGGAGATCATTTTCCCTCTCATCTCCCTCACCGGCTCTCTCCTCCCTCTCTCGGCTCCCTCCCTCTCTCTTGCTCTCTCTCCAAATTTCACCAAAATAACCCAAAACCCACTCAAAACAACCTTCAAACATTCATCCTCTACGCGTATTGTGGTCCGTATTTCGCCGGTTGGAGCTCGGTGGAGTCGTATCGCTCTCGGTTTTGATTTTCGGAAGCTAGGGCTCGAAATTCTTGTGGGTTTCATTCTTCGGCCTCGAGGTAGGGATTCTACATCTCGATATATGTGATAGAAGTGCTCTCCTTGTTGAAAATCGTGTCTATTGTTGTTGTTGTTGTTGTTGTGGTTGGATTTCTTGAAATCTGCAGAAAATCTGCTCGAACACCCATCTGTATCGATACTGCTCTTGGAACGACCTTAGTTATTGAAGTATCGATACTGAACTAATCAGTATCGATACAATCGTCTCTGGATCGTTTTTAAGGCTGTTTGTATTGATACTGAAATTCCTAGTATCAATACTACAGTACCTTAAGGCCAAGTTTGTTCCTTGTTTCGAACTCCATTGTCTGGACCCCCGATCACTTCTAACTTGTTCCAAACATCACCAAATCACTCCATAGCATTGTTAATCATATTCGTTGAGTTCGTTGTGTATCTTTGCAACCCTCGCCCCTTGTTTTGTATAATTGGACGTTGAATTCCATATGGACTATGATTAAATTGAAATGACACGTTATGTGAGTACGAGATTCTTGGACACTTATCGACACAATGAAAACATTTGGGGCCCATCGACGGATGGGTGCCTAGCAGGGGATTTCGGGGTCCCATAATCAGCCCGGCAGGAGCTAATGCTCATATTGAACATTCAAGGCCCAACCTTCTCGGTGGGCATTTGGCAGGGGATATCGGGGTCCCATAATTAGCCCGGCAGGAGCTTCGGCTCATGACACTTAACGTGAAGCGATGCTGGACACATGGAAAGTGAAACGGTTAAAGATTGAGGTGTATACCAAATTTCATACCGAGTTTTGTTGGATTGTTAAGCCTTGGTTATTGCCTATTATGCGGTTTGCATCCCTTTCTTCCTTGTGATCATCCTTGCATTTCTCTTGCATATAATGTTAGCGTAGAATTTCCTACTGGGCTAGTGTAGCTCAAGCCTATTATCATTTTCAGGTACTAACTCAAGGCAATAGTATGCACGGTTGAAATGCTTGAAGGAGGAAGTATTTTTTTGAAAGTTAACAATTGAGGAGTTACTTAGGCATCTTTGTAAATCTCTTTTGAAGATGTATTTGTAACTTTATTTGTAGATCTTTTGACTATGGAATATTGTAAAACTTTAACTCTTGAATATTCAGTACTTGTGTTAATTTGGGCCTTGGAGCCAAAGATGTAATATTTTGGGAACGCTACATTATTTTGGTTATCGTACGGATTATGACGAGATTTTATTCATGAAAATCATTTATATTTATGTTAAAAATCGAGGGTGTGACAGTTACGGTCATCCCTCCGTCTCGCTCCTCCAGCCGTTGTTGAAGCAGGGCAATAACCGCCGCCTGGCGTTTCTGTTCCGCCAAGGCGATGTCCAACTCGGTGGGTGGAAAAGAAAGTTGGCGGGCCACATGGGGAACTGTCCTAGCCGCTTGATGGGGCTCGAGATCGATAGACCCATAACCCTCCAACCCAAGGGTGAAGTTTTCTGGACCCGGGGGAGAGAGTCGTCGAGCCATTTGTTCTTTTCAAACGAGAGGAGCAGACAGAATTGAACTGGGGCCGTGAAGAAAACGAAGAACACAAAGAACACGAAAAAATACCACAAAGGGAGTATTCCCCAGCGGAGTCACCAATTGTTGGGGGGGGGGGGGGGGTGCGGGTTTCTCCGTGAACTTTCTTGTGTTCCTTTCTCTATTTGCTGGATCGTGGAAGGCGATGTTGAACTTGTGGTACCTGCAGAACCGGAGGGGGAGGTTCCTCCAGGAAGAAACTCCGACGGACTAGTGGTACCTGCAGAACCGGAGGGGGAGGTTCCTCCAGGAAGAAACTCCGACGGACTAGTCAGTAAATAGAAAGAGAAGAAGAAGATTTTGTAAGGAATAAGCTAGTAGTAATGAGAATTTGGTTCAGAATAAGTTTTTTCTGATCAGCCCCTCTTTATGGTAATTCCCCACTATTTATAGGCAAAGGTGTAGTGTGCTGGGCAAGACAGCCTTGCTTTCCACGCGTTGAGTACTGCTCGGATGACGTCATGCAGATGGGACACTTAGTGAGCGCCTATTCCCAAGTCTTACAGAATCACATGGGTCGATGTCAGAAAGGTCACATCGTTCAGAGATGTCACTTCGAATAGCAGAAAAGACAGCTCACTTATCAAAAGATATTTCCGAAAGTTTCCATAAATGTCTGTGCTCAGCGGAGCCCACTTTCGACACACGAGGAATACTTGGTCGTTTGGCGCCCTTACCGAAGAACAACTTATCCGAAGAGAGGACACCTCCGAGCCCGTTTGGCGAGAATACCGAGCGAACTCAAATATATGTACGTTCGAATATCCATACGACGTTCGGCGAAGTACCCAGAGGTCCGTCTATCATTCGGATAATTAACATTACGCCGAAGCTTATCCTTATTTACAGATGAACTGAGGCAGCTGGACGATGGATTAAACAGCGGGTGAACCTTTATTCCCCCTTTTGGACCTTGTAAACCCTATAGTCCTTCGGATATTTCGGCCCCCTACAGAAGCTGCTTTGGATACCTCCTAGTTTCAATTATTAATAAAGTGATGCCGATTGACCAAAAAAAAACTAAAATTTAAAGAGTAAAGATGATATTAGAAAAGATTAATTGTAATCAGAAAAAAGATCATAAAAAAAAAAAGAAAAGGAATTATCACATAACGTACATATATCTATCTAGTTAGTAGTAAAACGTAAAGAGAACAACTTAGAGTGCTTGGATCTAAAGCTAGAAGCATGAAAAAATAAAGCTAAGCAGCCTTTCGTATAACTCATGTTGTTGGTTTTTTTTCTTTTGGTAATGCAGAGTGTCTCAGGTCAGCTTGCGCACGTCTCAGACTAATTTCTGACGTCCCTCCCACAGCCTTTTCCACGCTTAGGAGGTTAGGTGGCTCTAAAGCGGAACAAACACCTAAGTCCCAAGCCAAAATTACTAGGCCAATTCCTTGGGGTTGGCTCTTTAATTTTCTTTTTGAAAGTTGCATGTAAATAAGTTGAGTGCCATTTTTGTCAAGTGAATTTTGCTCCTTCAATGGAATAATGTTGCATCTTCTATGAAATTCTATTGCTGAAATGTATTGCCCCCAGTAGAATAAGCAGGGGCGGAGCTAATGAAGGCCCAAGGAATCACGTGCCCCCTCTAAAATTTTATCAACTACAATTGTGTTTTTTTTTTTTACATCCGTTCACAATTTCTCTATATAGCTCTATAATCTTCCTAACTACAAACAAGGGAGTCTTTGGCATTAGCGGCAAAGGAGTATGCGTCAATCCTCTTCCTAAAATATTATACAACAATCTTTTGTGCTCAGTATTTTTTTATTTCCTATATTTTACTGTGAATTTTTTTTTATTGTGAAACAGTGCCCCTCTGAACTGAATTCCTGGCTCCGCCACTGAGAATAAGTTGAGTGGCGGTGGTGGGAGATGAGTTTTTCGAAAAACATAAGTATTGCTCCACCAGTCACATAATGTTGCATCTTGAGTGAATTATTTTGGCACCATTTGAGAATAACATTGCACCTGAATAAAGACGATTGGGTTGCAGTGTACGATGGTTGGTGGAAAATGCTATGATGCTCCCAAGTGGTATGGGAACATCATACTCCCAATGAATTTCAGACAACACTTACCATTCACTAAGGCAACACTTACCATTCACTAAGGCAGAACTTACCACACTTACCATTCACTAAGGCAGAACTTACTTGTGTGGTAAGTTCTGCCTTAGTGAATGGTAAGTGTTGCCTTAGTGAATGGTAAGTGTTGTTTGTTCTGTGGTAAGTAATCCTCCGTTTTTTAGGTCAAAACCGCCTCGTTTTGTAACCAAACCACCCTATTTTTAGTTTTTGATTTTGATCTAAGGACTGTGATTTATCTATTTTCAATCCAAGAGCTGTAATTCATTGGGAGTATGATGCTTCCATACCACTTGGGAGCATCACATAAGTTTTGATGGTAGGAGGTCTTTTTTCTATAAAACTTAAAGTTAAGGATATTTTTGTTTGAGTAAATTATAAATACCATGAGCTGGACATTATTTTTCCTCTTTCCATGGGTCTATTATTCCCAAAAAGTGTCCCATGTGTTGGGACTTATTTGCCCCACTTCCCATTCAACCGTAATTCCCCCATTCATTTTCCACCCTTCCATTACTTTTTTTTTTTTTTTTTGGCACCTTTCATTTAAATTTACAGCGATGCCCTTTAATGTGAACAATTTAAACAAGTGGAGAACGATATGGTAATTATGCAACACTAATGACGAGAAAAAAGGAGTATGAACGATATGGTAGTTAGTATTCCTTTTTGACGTTGCTGGTCTCGTTCAAAAAACCCCTTCTAGAAAGGCAAGAAAATGAAGAGCTGCTCCATTTAGTATAAAGCAGCAAAAGCTCATTCCCCGAGGCCTCATAATGAAAGAGCATTTCCCAATGGCGAAAGGTTGGTTCAGAGACCTCCTAATTCCGCTGAAGCCGACCGAGTCAGCGCCCCCGGCGACTTCCCGCGAAACCTTCTTCTTCCTCCCTTTACTCCGCCTGTACCTTTTCTTTTTCCCTCTCTTCTGTCTCGATTATTTTCTCCCCTTCGATCTCCGCGCTGTTGTTTTGAATGGCTACGGTTGTTATCTGATCCTCCCGGCGTTTGATGAATTGCTTCGAACCTCGGTGCCGACGAAGCTCAGGATTGGAAGCGATATCAATTTCCGAATTCTTGAGCTTTTGTTTTCTCTCCCATCTCCTCGTCGTTACATTACCTCATTTGATCCTCCTCCTTTTGTTTTCCACGGCCTCCTTTTCTCTTATTTTTGTCTAATCCGCCTCTCTCTTCATCTTAGCGTCCAGGTTTTTAAAATAATCTATCCATTTATAAAGCCGTTGCTCAAGACGCTAGCGATTTACCTGGAAAATAAGAGTAATTGTTCAGTGGCTTTGGGGCACCACGTGGCGGTGGCACAAACTGTTCTCTGCCACACAAATGTGTCGGGATCACACCAATGTGTAGTGAAGAAAGAGTTTGGGGCACCACGTGGCGGTGCCTTGGCATTGAATAATTTTTTGGGAAATAAGGGCATAATTTCAGACTCGTTGAAACCCGGGAGGGCGAAAAACAGGGAAGAAAAACCATTGGTGGATTTTGATGCTACAAACAACAGGGCATGTCAGAGCGGCCTTGTCTCTAACTCAGAGGAGACAAATGCGAGAGAGGCATCAAAGGGACTGTGCATGACGGAGGGTGTACTTAGTTTAGTTGGTTCAACGACAAGAATACCATCCACGGATAGTGATGCTCCAGGCGACAGTGCTCATCTCGTGAGGGCAAATCAGAGCGGCCCTATTACTCTTTATTCAAAGGAGAAAGATACGAGTGAGGGACTAATCGGAGAATGCTTAACTGAGTGTGTACTTAGTTTGGATGATTCGACAAAACGGAAATCGTTTCCGGATTTCGATGCTACAGAAATCAAAGCACATCTTGTGAGCGCATATCAGAGTGGCCCTGTTGTGTCTCTTTCAGAGAATAAAAATGAGGGAGAGGCATTGAAGAGAGAATGCATTACTAATAGTATACTTGGTTTAGAGGATCTTCAACAACATTGTGGTGGTAGACCTGATGCTGCTGCAAAGAGCTTTCGCGGTAAGCTTCTATTGTTACCTAGATCATAAATTATGCTCGTTTGTTTTTGGTATATTATCTGAATTTGTAGAGTTGGAAAGGCAGGTATATATATTTTTTTCTCTGCAACAAAAGGTTGTGTGCCAAGTAACAGTCCTCCTTGATTGATAATCATGTTTCGAAGTCTCCGGTGTTTTTCTGCAAAATTTATGGTTCCACTATTGAAATGTGGTTTTGTGTTAGTTACGCCCCTGGTGATTTATTTAGCTCATAATGGCCTCAAAATTAATCCATTGCAGCTATCTATGATCTGGGATTGCACACGACAGATTCCCTTACTCGGAAGTCATTCCAAGTACTAGAAACTCTTAGGCCCCGGGAACAGCAGAGTAATGCCACAGACACAGACCAAGAAAGACAGATTCAGACACAAATGTGTCATGAATTATCTGATGCACGTGGGGCCCACCGAATACATTTGGACAGATACATCGGACGGTTCCGGACACATCTATGTCCGAGTTTGTGTCACTCTGTTTGTATACGTAGCATTTTTGGGGAGCAGTCTAATGACCTTGTGCCCTTATTGTCACTGAGAAGATTAACGCTTAAGAGTTGTGTACGACAAGACAAATCACCATGTTTTCCACGACTTCTGCAAATCAACGCGGTTGACAAAGGACTGACACAATCGCCCAGATACTCAGGAGGATTGACTGCTCAGGTTGGTCCTTTACCTGATATTCTTATATATATACTTAGAAATACACATCTATATATGAAGGGTATCCGATCATATATTTATTCCAGCTAGGTCTTCAAACAATGCTAATATGATCCACATTGGAGAAGTTAACCTATGTTCTAGTGCAGTGTCTGATCCCTGATTATGCATTGTTTGTACTAGGTATTGCATTCAAATGGTATGATAAAACGACCCTTCAAATAAAATGTTAGAAATAAGCAAATAAATATCGATTTGATAAAGTGGTAGAGAAATAAAAAAGACTAGCCACCTTTTGGAGAGGAAAGATTAGCTGAAGTTATGTTCTGTTTATCGATCATTATATTGATTAATGGCTTCAACTACCCAAATACTGCAGTCTGCTAGCTCATCATGTTGGCCTATCGGCTTACAAGATGGAGCACACATCGTGCTGCTTGATCCATTAAAACAATCTGCAAAAAATGTACCACATGCGGCCAGGCAAGATCAGTGCTCTCTTACAGTCTCTCTTCGAGAGAAGAAAATGGTGAGAAGGACATTAAAGAGAAAGTACAGAACTATTAGTGTAATCTTTGAGTATCACCAACAATATTTTGGCAGAAGATGCGAAGGCGCTGCGAAGAGCTTTGGTGGTAAGCTTCTACAATTGATAAAATGTTGCTTTCAATCTTGCTTGTTTATGAACCATCTAATGCTTCTGGCAAAGGACATGCTGTATTGTTCTCTTTATGGAAGCAGTACAACATTGTAGTTTTCTAACCTATATATTGATGCTCATGCAGCGACGCGGAACTGTAGGAAGCATGGAATTCGTCAGGTATCTACAGTGAAGTGCATCCATAAGCAACACTGGATCCATCGGTGGCCATTTCGACAAGCAACTTATATTTTCATCTCCATCATTCAGTTTGTTTTAAAAAGTCTTAGTCATTCTAACAAGAGTAGTGATTTCATTCTCAAACTTTTTAAAGGATTGTGGAATTACATTGGCGGTTGGTTCATAATTCACTTAGATTTTCAATTCCTTGTCACTTCAGGTTATAAAATTGTAAAATCGTACGGTGGGCAAACTTAGTTATCATAATTTATGCCTTTAGGAGCATCTCTGTGTGTTATCTAGCATACATGTGTCCAACTTTCCCTCTGATTGAATGTAGAAGCATCGGTAATTAGATTCATTGATTTCAATGTACAGGGGACCAATTATTAAGATCTAAAAGTTTGAATGAATTATAGCCTTTTCAACTTGTACTTTTTTGTAGCTTAGTCTTCAAACAATACCCATATCATCCACAATCCCGAATTCTAAACAACTTTTTTTCCTTGGATATTTGAACTTGACTGAAGTCTGAAGTTCTGGGATACTATTCTTAATGCGTTTATCCTTGGATCTTTCCTGCAGTTTGGGACATTTAGCACCATGCTCTATTCCCTCGGGAAATAGCAGCATTTAAATAGCAGTGCTTTCAAATTGTAGGACCAAAAATGTATGTGATTCTTGTTACTACGATAGCAGTCCAATGTAGTCATATATCTTCTTCGATGGGTGAGTTCATGGCATTTATGAGGTTAATCACCTGTTAGGGCATCAACATTTTTATTGTTTGTGTCTCTTTGGGAAAAAATTAGTAGACATGTGTTTTTAATACTCTAGAAGAAAGCAGTGCATTCTTTTAAAGTCCAAAATTACTGATTATCTTTTCTGGACTCAGAAAAGGGCAACAAGGAATGGGTATTCCTTGAGAGATGAAAGACCATTTGGAGGTAGCAAGCTATCTATGGATGAGAAACTTGATTCAAGGCTTCTATTTATCCATATGTCCCAGTTTACTAGATCGTCACCTCAGCCTTTAGACTTACTAGATGGAGGCGTGATTGTCGGGCCTATAGCCTTATCATCAAGTGAATTTGCTGCTGCAAACAACAGAGCACACTTTGTCAGACAAGATCAAATCAGCTCCACTGCCTCTTGTCGTGAGGGGAAAAGTGCAAGGGAAACGTTAGACCGACAAGGGATAACTATGAGTTTATGTATTGTAGATGATCTCCAACAACATTTTGGCGGTAAACATAAAGATGTTATGAAGAGACTTGGCGGTAATTTATTGCTTTCCATCTATCTCTTGTTTTTAACCGTACTAACTGCCACGAGATGCTAGATTATTGTCTTGTGGAAGCAATACAAGGATACAAATTTCTTACATTTCTCTTCTCATGCAGTCAACATATCCATGTTTAATAGCACCTGTAGGCTGCACCAGTTCTATTGGCGGCCATGTTGGAATGAAAAGAATGGTAATTTCTCCCTCTCCTTCCTTGTCACTAGGTCTGTTTGGATAGTAAAGGAGAAAATTTGAGAGAAATCAATCTCTTAAGAATCCAATTTTTAAATTTTTTAAAATTGGGGGATTTGCAGAGAAAGGGAATGCGAGTTAATCTTACATGACTAACTTCAGTTTTTCATGATTCTCATAATAAAAACCTTCTTTCTTTTTGCTTCTATTTTTATCGTTCCCTAACCAGAGACAAGGATAATTGACATATTTTCTTCATCAGAACAAGTATTTGATGCTAGAAACAACAGAACACATCTTGCCAAAGCAGATCAGAGCGGCCCCACTATGTCAAATTCAAAGAAGGAAAATACAAGAGAGGCATTAAAGAGGGAATACGTAACAAGTAGGGTCCTTAGACACTTAGTGCGACAGAGAACACTAACACACAAGCATTGCGTACGAAGAAAGAAATCACAAGATCTGTCACGAAGTCTGTAAATGGACTGCTCAGGAGGATTGGGTACTCAGGTTAGTCCTCGACCTGATTTACATGTATGTGTAGATGAACTCATGAACATATATTCATTCCAGCTAGGTCTTCAAACTACAGCATGATCCATATTGGTGAATTTACCCTTGGTTCAAGTAGAGTGTTGGAATGCAGATTCTGATTTGTTTGTACCAAGTATTGTCTTAGATGGTATGGTAAATTGAATTCAAACTGTGGATCCAAGTATTGTCTTTAAGGGTGCGATATAAGTATGATACTCTAGTAGAAGAGAAAAAATATCTAGATTAGCCATACCCTTAATTATGAGAGGAAAGATTTATTTTTTTATTTTTTGAACTGCAAGAGGAAAGATTGGTCGACGTTATCATTCTGTTTATGAATCTGTATTTTGTATATTTATGGATGAGTACGTTGATAAATGGCTTCAATTATCCAAATACAGAAGTCTACTAGGTCTTTGCGTTGGCCTCTCGGCTTACCAGATGGAGGACCCATCGTAACTCATTCAGAAAAAAAGATTGTGAGAAATACATTTAAAAGGAAGTGCAGAAGTACGAGTGTTAGTTTTGAGGATCACCAACAACATTTTTGCAGCAGATGTGAAGGTGCTGCAAACAGCCTTGGTGGTAAGCATCTACAATTTATGAAGTGTTGCTGGCGATCTTGCTCTTGTTTCTGAACCAAGCAAAATGAAGTTTTTCTTACCTGCATATTGGTGCTTTTGCAGCGAAGCGCAACTGTAAGCGTCATGGGATCAATCTGGTATCCACTGCGAAGCACATCCACAGGCAACATGGGATCCATCGGTGCCCATTTCGACAAGTAACTCACTTGTTTTTTCATTTCTATCAAGTCCTTTTAATATGGGTAGGTTGTAATTGCTACGGAAAGAGTAGTGATTTCTTCATATAGGCCTAACTTTTTAAGGATTATGAATCCCTTTTGTCAATTCTGGTCCTTTTAGATTGTGAAACCATTTTCAGACGTGTATAAAACACTCCCTTATGTGAGTTCAAAAACTCGGACAAACTTCCTTTCGCAAAATTTCTACTCCTTGATGTCTTTAGGAATGATTGCTAGATATTTACATGTCCAGCTTTCTTTCAAGTTGGATGTGCAAGTACTCTGTTTTGAGAGTCATTGGTTTCAGTATACAAGGGACCATCTATTTATGTCTTAAAGTGTGTCTAAATTTAGGGGCTGTTATTTATATATTGTTGTAACTTATTCTTTAATCAATACCCGCATCATCCATGTTCGTGAATTTTTACAAACTTTTTTCCCATCTACATTTGACCTTGGCTGAAGTTCTGGAATATCGTACATAGATATGGGTTCATCCTCCTTATGTTCAGGCAGTTTGGAATGGTTAGCACTATTCGAAGCCATCAGGATTTAGCTTTCTTTAAATGCATTGTTTTCAAAATTGTCGGACAATAAACATGAATGTAAATCTAGTGACTACTATTAGTTCAAGGTATTTATGTGTTCCCTTTGATTGGTTAGATAATGACATGTATGAGTCTACTCGCTAGTTAGAGCATCAATGTTGTTGTTCTTGTGTATTTGAAAAAGATGAGAAAACATACTTGTTTAAAACTAGGAGAAGAAACCATAAATGTCCGAATTTTCTAAAAACGACAAAGTATGTTCTGTAAACTAGGAAAAGAGAGCAAAAAAAACTTGTCAAGTTGGTAAGCTCACCCTCCTCCCTTAATGACGCAGGAGTTCGAGCCCCGCAAGGGGCAAGGGTGAGGTTCAGGGCTATGGACAGTCTCTCGACCCCCTGTGAACTAACCTACTAACTCACTAACTCCCTCTTACCCTGCTGATGTATAAAATATGACCCCAAAAAAAAAAAAAACCTGGAAAAGAAAATTTCCAGATTTACCGATTACTGTTACTGAACTCAGAACTGTGCAACAATGTAGGGGTATTCTTTAGGAGGAGAAAGGCCAGCTGAAGTTATCAGTCTATCTATGGATGAGAAACTTGTTTTAAGGCTTCAATTTCTCCATATGTCCTGGCTTGCTAGATCATCGCTTCACCCTTTCGCCTTACGAAGTGGAAGAGAGATCGAGGGGTATATAGCCTTGTCATCCAGTGAATTTGCCGCTACAAACAACAGAGCACACCCTGGCGGACAAGATCGGTGTGGCTCTAGTGCATCTCGTCCTGAGAATGAAAGAACGAAGGAAACAAACAACAGGGAAGGGACAGCTTCCCGTATAATTAGTCGTGAGGTTCTCGAACAGCATTTTGGCAGTAAACGTAAAGATGTCGCCAAGATGCTTGGCTGTAAGTTATTGCTACCCTTTCTTTTCTTTTCTTTTTCTTGTTTTCAAGTAACTAACTCTGAAAGGAGAGCTGGGTTATTCTGTTGGAAGCAATACGACATTACGGTTTTCTTGTGTTTATTCTTGTTCATGCAGATAGCGTGTCCACCTTTAAGCGCGTCTGTAGGGATCATGGGATTCCTCGGTGGCCAAATCGGAGAAGCAATTATGGTAATTCCTCCCCCTCCTTCCTAGTCGCCTATTTGAATTGTAAATAGGAGAGAAATGGAGAGAAACCTTGATCCCCAGTAATCCAATTTTGGAACCTTTCCAAAAGTTTAGGCACTTGCACAGAAAGGGAACAGGATTAATGATAACTGATTTGGTACCTAATCTTCCTGACAAAAGGTTTACGTTTCTATGATTCAGATATTAGAGCCTTTTTTTTCTTTTTCTTTGAATCATCTATCCTTCTCCAACAAGAGGCCATGATGAGTTATCTTTTTCCCCATCTTTTTTCTCGTGAATTCTAAAAGTTAAAAAATGCTACAACTATCCATTTTCTTGTCACAACTATCCATTTTCTTGTCTTCCTTTTTATCATCTTTCTAGCCTAAGTTTTTCTTTTCTCCAAACAGTTCGGAGACCCCCTGATCCACATGGAGAAAAGAATCCATCACCCACGGTCAATACGCTATCAACTAATGCGCAGATCACGATGGAAATGGGTGGTCAAAATTCGGAGCCAAATGAGTGTCTACCAGATTCTTTGCTCGGTCATTGTCGCGATGCAGATATTTGTTTTCCAGCTGTGTATAGTGAAACTGACGCAGCAGGGGGTTCCTCTAAATGGGCGTTTCCACTGGAAGGTCAAACAACACGGTCCACTGCCTCTCCAAATCGCAATGCTCTTGTTCCACAATCTCAGATAGCATCAACAAAGGTGCTATATCAGAACATAGGGAGTGCGGAAGATAGGAGAGATTTGTTTGCTTCACAAGAAGAGGCTTATCTTGAGGGACATGTCTCTGATGAACCTGTGGGTACTATTCTCCACACGATACCTCACCTCACTGGGGGTTCGTCTGAACTGATGTTTCAACAGAAAAATCAATCAATGCAGTTTGCAGCATATCCAAATCCAAATGGTCTTGTGGATCCACACCCTCATATGGCATCGACACAAAAAATAAGTGAGAATATGAGAAGTTTAGATGATCGGAGAAATTTGTTAGCTCCGCAGAAAGAGCCTCTTCCGGAGGGACATGTCTCTGGGTCTGTTAGCTGGACAGTCGGTTCATGTTCTAGTCTTGCTCCGAGCCAACCCATGCCTACTATTCCCCACACAACGGGAAGTTCAGAATATTGGAGAAATTCATTAGCTTTCGTGGAAGGGCATCTTATGGGGGAAAATCTCCATGAATCTTTTAACTTGACAGTCCCTCCATGTTCTGATCCTTCAAGCCAGCCCATGCCTACTATTCATCACACAATGGCTACAATTCCCCACATGATGCCTTTTCTCACAGAAAGGCCAGATACGAGGTCCGTGAAGCTAAAGGCAATATATGGGGATACCACAATAAAATTTCAACTCCCTCTCACATCGGGAATTAATGAACTGAAGGAAGAAGTGTCAAAGATGCTGGAGTGCAAGCTTGGTAGTTTCAACGTTGAGTATAAGGATGAGGATGGCGACTGGATTTTAATGGCCAGTGACGAGAATGTGAGTGAATATCT
Source organism: Rhododendron vialii (assembly GCF_030253575.1). NCBI lineage: Eukaryota > Viridiplantae > Streptophyta > Magnoliopsida > Ericales > Ericaceae > Rhododendron > Rhododendron vialii. The sequence continues at coordinate 3,491,174 of NC_080561.1, read as the reverse complement.
GCAACTTCTCTCCTCACTGGGAAATCAAGTAACCAAACTTAAACTTCGTGATAAGGTTCCCAACACCACGAATTTTTGTGACAACTGCGGATGTCATAATTGCAGATCATTGAAGCAGAAAAGATTACAAGAATGTTTAGTTGTATAATAGAATTACATAGTTGACCCCAGTCCCATGTTCTTTGTGTAACGGAACATTTCCTTGCCTGTTTTTCCTTTGCTAAACCAAACTACTTTTGGTAATGCTGCATTTTGTAGGGCCTCCCTTTGTTTTGGCCTGGGTTTTACCTAAATTTGGTTGTGTAAATCTCGTTCCATTGGGGTTTCTTTTTATCATCTTCCGACGCGGGGATTATTCGAGTTTGCCATCATTGTTAGATCATGTGTGTACATGGTGAGGATGGTGAGATTTTGGGGACCATGGGCCTTCAAGTTAAGATCTCATTATTGTTTGTGGGGTGCATTGATGGATCGATGAGCTCAGTCCTAAATTGTTATTGTTTCAGCAATGGTATGCTTTTTAGGATTCTTCTCGTACACATGTTGAAGCTAGTTCCCAAATGCTCTATTTGCATACCTCCATCTCATCGCATTTGGCATATAAATCAAGGGAAGGCCCAACAAAATACTCCTATATCATCCAAAAAACCGATTTTGATACATGGACCCGTTCAACAAAAACAATATCCATACGCATTGAACAACCTTTCGAGGCAGTAGCCAAGGAAAACCCATTTGGCCTCACGCCATCTTTCTTCACATCGTAGTAAAAATTATACCATACCTGTTATATCCATCAGCTATGAGTCCTGCAATTGAGCAGTCCAAGAAAAAAAGTTCCCGTTCAGGCATATCGTCATTGACGTGACGCCCGCATTGGTGATGCCCACACTTGGCATAAACACTCACCAATGAATTGCACAAATGGGCATCTGGGTTTATCCCATTCTTGATCACATTTCCATGAACTGCCTTTCCCTCGTCCAAAGACCCTTTCAAAGCACAAATATGCAGCATACTGGAATATTCCTCTCTTTTATGCCACTGTATACCCATTTCTAAAATTTCGTTCTGAGTATAGAAACAAAGGAAAATAGTTTTCCCCATCCTTGTTTGGTTCTTAGACAAAAAGGAAAACAAAAAAAAATTCCAAGAGAAACAAAATAAACCCAACTGTCCCAATGTCAAAGGTCCTAGCCTCCTCTATGTTAGGTTTAATACTGTTCTCATGTCTTTGAACCATATCCCATATCTCCTTTGGAATTTCAGTTTCGATATCGCTTTCTATTCAAGCTTGCACAGTTCGTTTTTGGGTTCAATGTCTTTGGGAGATGATATTCAAATTTGCACGGCTTGATTTTGGGTTCGATGTTTTTGCAGATGATTGACTGTTTGATAACCTAAACTCAATCTTCATGTGAGAACTGCTGGCCCAGAAGCTCCAAGACCTGTTGATATTGATATCAAAAAAATTCTCTTTTCTTTTACTGTACTCACATGACACTATTTAATTCCCTTTGAAGTAATGTTCTTCTCGTTTTCCTCTCTTTTTCTTTGAAGAACCAAACAAAAGAAAATGATTCCATGTACTTTCTCCCTCGTCCACTTTCACTTCCTTTCATTTATCTGAATTATTAGTTTCTTGATCAGTACAACTTGACCCACAAAAATCCACCAAAAAAATCAATGGAACTCTCAAATAATCCAAAAATAAGATTTTGCCCAATTTTTCTAGTACTACCGTGCAGCAGTTATGCACTCATAGCTATACATGTACACGCAAAATATTACAGGAAAGAGGTTGAGGCTCAGATCTGTATTTTGATAGGAGAAGAAAAGGGGTTTCCCACCGTGGCTGCAAAAACAGTTGCCCCATTGGGAGAGGACCAATAAATCAGTCTTCTCTCCCACAGGCCCTCGAAATTGCCCCGCCAAGAAATGAGTCCCATTTTCTCAACAAATATGAACTCAAGATATGTGTATATCATCACAGCCTCTCATAGTTGAGGAAAAATTAACAGGCAGTCCTGGCTCATGTTGTATCACAAATAACAACAGCAGCAGCAGCAGAAAAAAGAAAGGAAAAGGAAAAGAAAGAAGGGCTTGGTTCATGGGATCAGCACCTCTCCATAAACCAAGTTATACCCACAAACAGAATCATCCATATATATATACACACACACATACATAAAGGGCTGTTGATTGAACTGAAATCATTGGCTTAGATGATCTGGTCATGGTTTTTTGCAGAGAGGGCAACCACCCTTGGAAAAAACCCTTCTCTCTGCTTGAAAGCCTCATTCTTTTGAGTTCAATTTTCTCAAGCTTGTTTGGGAGAGCTTCTATATGCATCATAGTTTTGAGCCAAACCCTAGTTGCTGCCTGACTCCCACTAACTTTTCTGCCTTTTGTTGACCACTTATTTGCATCTTTGTGGTGACTGGTGAGGTGAAGGGCACGAGGGTGAATGGTATTTTGGACATTTGGTGAAGGCAGAACGGCAGAAACAGAATGGACTCCTTCCGGACCACTCAAAACTCAGCTCCGGCCCAACTCAACTCAGCATATGTTTTCTTTCCACGGTGGGGCATGTCCGAGCCGGTTTACGCGTACGTTAATTAATTTCCCTTTTCGGTCAAAGATAGATCATTTATGTCGAGATTAAGAAATTTACTAGAGGTTACTCCATTGTGGCCTACCCTAGTCAATGGTGTGAGAGCAAACCTACCGACCAATCGAACTACTTACTTAGATTTTGGAGTTTTTTTTATATTCTTATTCAATTTTTTTTTTACATTTGTTAATTTTGATTTTTTAGAAAACTTTTATAAATTATCGGTCCATTTGGTCGTGAGGAATTAAAAAAATAAAAAATTTATAATTTTTACTCAAACGTCTTGACAAAAATTCAAAAATAAAAAATTAACAAAAAACTAACCGAACAAAATAAAAGTAACTCTTGGGGCTTAAAAAAACACGAGTTGTGCCATAAGTAACGACCGGCCGGGAGGGATTTTTACTGGCCGCGTCTGGCCATCTCCGGCCACCGGACGGTAGATTCGAACCGTCCAAAAATTCTAAAAAAAAAAATCGAGGGGCCTAGCACTGGAATTAACAGCATTCGAGGTGTGTAGGGTGCTTGATCCGAGTATCCCTCTTTTGTGTATATACATGAAAAAGGGGTGCTCGGATCAAGCACCTTATACACCTCGGATACCTTTGATTCTCGCGCAAGGCCCCTCGGTTATTTTTTTTAGAATTTTTGGACGGCTCGGATCGGCCGTCCGATGGCCGAAGAGGGCCCCACGCGGCCGGTCGGTATGAAATCCCTCCCCGGCCGTCGGTACCTATATCATTTCTGAAAAAACTCAGCCCGACATTAGTTGCGTTGACGCAAAGCAACGAATCGAGACGCACAAGACAACAGCCAGTTTGACTCTCTCATTTTCGGAGTGAAAATCGCCCAGTCATTCTCCGGTGGTGGCGCCGCCGCCGGGAAAACTGCCGATTAAGTACCGAAATGGAGGGAACCACCACCGTGGTTGTGTTCGATTTCGATCACACGATGATCGAAGACAACAGCGACACCTGGGTAGTGGAGCAAATGGGCCTAACCCCTCTGTTCGATCAGCTTCGCCGTACATTGCCTTGGTTCACTATCATGGCTAGTATTCTCTTACTATATTCCCAATCTTTTCAGTTGTTTTGTTTAAAGAAAACTTCTGTAATTTGAAGTCGATTGTAAGTTTAACTGTATTTGGTTAGACCATCTTCAATCGTTATTCAAAATTCCCATAAAAAAAAATTGGGTATGATTTGGGTTTAAAGCTTGGTTTGATATGAATTCCGATGGTTGTGCATCAAATCTTTCAATAGTTCCTAATTTATCCCGCAAACCCTTTGTATGAAATTTTCACGCAAGGGTTTAATAATCCATTCCTTACTCCTTTAAACATTTCATCAGATACTTTTCTAGTATTTCAAGCTCATCCTCAAAAGCTTCTTCACCAAATTTGGTTGAAAACTTGTCTCTTGGTTTGAAAGAAAAAATCTGGTTTCTTGCTTAGTTTGATACCCTCTTGTGAAAGAAATGGAGCTCTTATTTTGCCCTCTCATTTTCTCTCATCCATATTTTCAATTTGTTGAAACATGCTGGGAATCGATTACGGAGGTTTATTGATAGGTCTTGTTATCAATTGTAGGATAGGATGATGGAGGAGCTCCACTCAAGAGGGAAAACAATTGAGGAAATCACAGAGTGTTTGAGGCGGGTTCCTATGAATCCCAGAGTAATTTCAGCCATCAGAAAAGCCCATTCTCTGCCTAGGTACTTTTTCCTAGTTAGTTCATTCTTATTTCGGAAGTAAGCTGGTTATACAACCAAGAAATATTTATGAAAAGATGGAATGTGGTTATTTCAGGTGCCAATTAAGAATAATCAGCGACGCGAATCAGTTCTTTATTGAGACAATCTTGAAGCAATTTGGGTTGTTTGATTGTTTCACTGAGATAGTTACAAACCCTAGCATTATTGAAGGAGGCAGGCTGAGGATATTCCCCTACCATTCCTCTCCTCATGGTTGCAGTTTATGCCCTCTCAATTTGTGCAAGGTATTCTGTTTGGTACCATTCAGCTTTTTATGTTTCTTTTTAACTGATACATTGTTCTCTTAATGGTAATTCATACCGAGTTCTTTATTTCTCACTTTATTTAGTTTTTGGGATGCCTTGCATCGAGTTGAAGTGCTGCTTGTTGTCATGAGATTCATACTTGTAGCTCTCTCCTCAGCCCACAGCATAGGGTGGAATCTCGATCATTTCACCGAGCTCCATTCTTTTAGACAAAAAGGTCGGCTCTATTGGATCAAGTCATAACCTATGCATTCCACTAGTATACTACCATGGAGAGACTAAGTTCAATTTCAGAGATTGGACTCTCATACTGTGATTATCCTATGAAGTGGAAGAAGTCCGTACATATGAATGCTGCACATACATCTAACACCATACACCACACGTCTATGTCCCTGTGTAGCACTCATATTTTCTGTTGGGGGTGTTCTCTATATACATCTGTTGACTTTGAGCACTTTCTGTTTGGTTTTTTTCACTTTAGAAGCTTTTGGAGCAGATAACAATTACATATTTGATTATGTTGGTGGGCTCTCCCTTTGGACATGGTACTTCCCAATTACCCTTCAAAAAAATCGATAATTTATTTTAAAAAAACGAAAAGAAAGTAAAACAAAATCGATACTTGCTTATAGTCCCAACATAATTCGATAATCATTTTCTGGCCAAAGTTGCAGTAGTTTACAAGTGACATGTCGTAGTGAAAAATGATACTTGGATAACCTTTGAGATAATTTGATTAGCCGCGGGGTAGTATCCCTAGAAGGCTAGAAACCTTAGTGTCGATTATTAGTGACGGTTATAAGCTACTTTTTTTATTGTTGAGAGAATCTAATCGACTTATTTAATCTGTCATGTTAACTGATTTATCCACAACAGGGTCTCGTGATAGAGCAGATCCAAGCTTCTATTTCTGAGAAAGGGAAGGTAAGAATGATCTACCTTGGAGATGGAATAGGTGATTTCTGCCCAAGTCTGAAGCTTGGAGAGGGAGACCATGTGATGCCAAGAAAGGATTTTCCTTTATGGGAGAGGATTTGTGATAACGGTACGATTATCAAGGCAAAGGTCTATGAGTGGAGCAACGGAGAGGAGCTTGAGAGAATCCTAAGTCAGCTTGTTGACACAGGCACCATATAAGGAAACTCTGATTCTTCGTTTTACTTCGTTGACGCAATTAATGCTCTGATAGGTATATCATCTGAAACTTTTCAATTTTAGACTACTACTCTTTGGGTTGATGTAGAATGACTTTGGATATCATTTTCCAATGTTTCGCATCAAACTTTAAAAAAATATTTGAGGATTGGGTTGTAACTCGGCAAAGAGAGCTAAGATTATTCTCGTGGAAGCAATCTAACAACACGGTTTTCTTATGTTATTCTTGCCCTTGCGGTCAATGTCACCTTTAAGAGCATTTGTAGGCATCATGGGATTTATTCCAAAATGGATAAAGACAGTGGTAATTCCTCCCTGATCTCCTTCCTAGTCGCCTTTTCAGATGGTTAAGACTTAAGAGGAGAGAAAAGCAGAGAAACCATAATCTTCCCGACAAAAGGTTTATGTTTCTATGATTCACATATTAGAACATTCTTCCTTTTTCTTTCTATCATATATCCTTCCCTGATGAGAGGTGAGGAAATTGGCTCAGGCAAGTTTTGGGGTAAACTCTTCCATATCTCCATCAGGAAATTGGCTTGGGTAGCTAAGGGCTATTTTATCTGGCCAGAGAGGAATTGCAGAGTTTCTACCCAAGCCAATTGCAAAGTATGGTTCGATAGCAGATGTCAAGAAACTCCTACTATTCATTATTCTTACCCTGATAATTTCCGCGTATGAGATTTTTGTTTCCGTTTGTGTACAATGAACTAAGGCAATAGGCATATGAACTGGAATGTCAAACAACATAGTCCACGGCCTATCCAAATCTCAATAATCTTCATAAGGTTGCCGATCCCACGAACTTTAGTGAAGGCTGCGGATCAATAAAGAGGAAAAGACCATAGGTAGGGTTATTTCAAGAAATATGATACATGGTTGTCATCAATTAAGAGGAAAAGACCATAGGTAGGGTTATTTCAAGAAATATGATACATTGTTGTCATCAGTTCCAAGTTCAACGGAACATGTCCTCGCTAGATTTTCCCTCAAACCTGCGAAATCAGAACATTTCCAGATAAGTTACATTTGTCAGAAATTCGGTTTGGATGTATTTATTTTCATTTTCTTTTTTGTGGGTGGGTTTAATGTTATTTGGTTTTGAAGGCTTTCTTCTCTCTTAATTTGCTTGTTTATTTTTCTTCTTCTAGTTTGTTCATGAGGTGATTGCTCAAAGGTTTGAATTCTTGACGGACAAAGCTACCATATAAATATTATGCAATTTTTACACGTATATGTTATGCATAATTTTAACACATTTTTTCTTTCTATCAACTTCTAGAAATTTGGTTTCACCAGCTAGTCAAATTTCCAATGTATTAATGGTCCCATCATATCATGATTGGAGTGGGAAATTTCGTTTCACCTTCTCAAAAGGGTACGCGGGGACCAAAAAGGCTCATCCCTGATTAAGCTTGTTCATATTAAGAGTTCATCTCTTTCCCTGCAAAGGGATGTACATCGAACCGCATTTGGTTGTTAGCATACTAAAACTCTGCTAACCTCCATTGATGTATACAATATTGACAACAACAAAAAAAGCTTGTTCATATTAGAGCATTTGCAACAGTCTTGCCATCCCTTCCTAACCGTGGTTTTGTCAAGCAAAAACCTCATACCAGACCCAGCAGACTCGCCTACCTCCTCGCCACTTCCCCCTCCGTTAAAGTAACTTGCAAGCCCGCAAGTTACTGTAGCCTCACCTCGCCCTCTCTCTTTCTCTCTCTCTCTCAAACACAGACACACAGTCGACATCTTCCAAGTTGCGGGACAACAACATCAACAATCATCATCGGAGCTCTACCTCATTGGCATCATCATCGTCGTCGGCGTCATCTCCTATCGTGAACATCTTTACTTCTCCATATCAGTGATGATAAACTCTGAACGTGAGCAAGTACTCTTTGATTCTCTCCGACCGTGAACAGCTCAAAGTCCTGGCCTCTACATTCCCATCGTCTCCGTCGTTCATGGTATAACACATCGTCGTTCATGATATATCACCGATGTGTTAATTTCCATCGTGATAATCTTCGTCGTCGGTGTTGATCTCTCTCGTCCATGAGAATTGGGAATTTTAGATCTCTTTGTTAGCCCTAATTTTGCTAAATGGCTAGACTGTAGGGCTCCTTAATCATTTGGTGATTAGGCAAAATAGAAATTTATATTTTTCCTAGGCATGAACTACTGGAGATGAGATCATCTCCAACCCACGAGTCTCCAAAATAGAAATTCATGCAAATTAGATGGACCATTTGTAAAATTTTCCCAGACAAAAATCATCTCCCTTAAAACATTTTTTTGTCAAAGGGCCCTTAAATGACTTATCTTCTGCTGTGTTTGGATGAATTTTCGAGAAATTTTTTGGAGCTATGAGTTAAGAGAAAAATAAATTAATGATTGAAAGTAAAGATAATGAGTAGAGAGAGATAGAGAGTGAAATGAGAATAATGATCGGAGATAAGAGGTAATAACTGGAGAGTAATAATTGAAAGTTAAGATAATGAATATTTTTTTGAGTTAGGAATTTTTTTCTAAACCCGCCGAATGATTGGACTGCTTGACGCTGACCCCGTTACAGAAAGGGTTGGCGGGTAAACGCTGAACCAAAAAAGCAAAGCTGCAAAGGGACCAAAAGGGCTCATCGCAAAACAAACATATATCAAGACTTCCATGTTCTAAACGGAAAACCCCAAATCCGAATGAAGCCTAAATCAAACCCCCTTCCCAAAAAAAAGAGTTTAATGAAAAGATGAAGCCCGATCATAATTAGCCAGGGGTTTGGGGAGACTTCCGGTGGTGCGATTACCTGATCTCCGGTGGCTGTCCAACAATATCTCCCTGGCTAGCGAAGACCCTTGATCACCTTCGTATTCAAGGACCACCGTGGTAACCAAGCTTTCAAGGAGATCCAGGCAGGGTCCGGGGTCGATTCAACACGTCCACGATCGCAGCAGCGGAATTATTCATTCTCTCTCATCAGCTTCAGAGATGGAGAAGAATCCCTTTGTTCAAGCGGGAGCCTTGTCCACTGACTTGGGTGAGATTCCGCATGCCTCCCCGTTTCCTACTCCCTTTGATCAAGCTGGAGCAATTGATGGTGGCGTGGATCAATTGAAGGATTCTTGTCGTTTTATTCCGCTATGTCAAATATTAAAAGCGACTAATGACTTTGACGATGCATTAGTTATTGGAACTGGGGGATTTGGTAAGGTATACAAAGCGAACATTGACGATGGTGCTACAACCACCGTTGTTGCCATAAAGCGGTTGAGTGCCGAGTCCAAGCAAGGTGCTGAAGAATTTTGGACAGAGTTAAAGTTGCTTTCAAAGTTCCGGCATGCTAATCTCGTTTCCCTCATCGGTTATTGCGACGAGAATCAGGAGATGATTATTGTTTACGAATATAGAGCTGGGGGGACTCTCGCCAATCATCTTTACAAAACAAGTACTAGAGAAGAAAGCGGTGGAAGTAGATCTCACCTAACATGGGAGCAAAGGCTCAACATTTGCCTTGACGCTGCATATGGACTCGACTACCTTCACAATGGTACCTTACCAGGTATCATACACCGAGACGTGAAGAGCACAAACATTTTGTTGGACGAGAATTTGGTAGCAAAGATTTCCGATTTTGGAATATCCAAATGCATGACTACCTATTCAACAACCCATGTTAGCACAGATGTCAAAGGAACGTTTGGATATTTGGATCCAGATTACTTCCTCACCTGTCGACTAACCAAGAAATCTGATGTTTATGCCTTCGGCGTGGTGTTGTTGGAAGTCTTGTGTGGTCGGCCAGCGATAGATACAAGACTCGACGAGAAGCAAATTAATCTAGTTATTTGGGCAAAAATGATAATCAAAAAGGGAAAGCTTGACAGAATCATTGATCCCTCTCTGAATGGAGACATAACACCACATAGTCTTGAGTACTTTGCCGAACTTGCCAACAAGTGTTTACATAATCAATCAAAGAAAAGGCCGACAATTGCTGAAGTAGTGGAGAGCCTTGAGATTGCATTGGTGTCTCATATGCGTAAGGCAAAGGGGTGGAAGTCGCTACGAGGAGGAGGGCCTATAGCCTTATCATCAAGTGAATTTGCTTCTGCAAACAACAAAGCACAGTGTGTCGGACAAGATAAAAGCAGCTCTGCTGTCTCTGATTTTAAGAAGAAAAGAACACGAGAACAAGAAGACTGCGAAGAGATAAATACGAGTATTACTTTAGATGATCTTCGACAACATTATGGCCGTAAACGTGGAGATGCTGCAGAGAGCCTTGGCGGTAATCTACTGCTTGCCATGTTTCACTTGTTTTCAACCAAAATACATCTGCAAGGAGATCTCGATTATTCTCTAGTGGAATCAATGTAACAATATAAATTTCTTATGTTGATTCTTGCTCATGCAGTTAGTGTATCCACGCTTAAACGCATTTGTAGGCGGTTCGGGATCCAGCGGTGGCCAAATATTATCAGAAGAAAAAAAGGTATAATGCCACTCTCACTTACTAGTCACTGTTAGAGATTTTCAAAATAAAAGAGTCGTCGGTTTTGGTTTTGGAAAATTCCTTTGTTTCCTTAGAATGCTTATTTTTCTCTTTGTGAGCTTTGTCCTACGTTGGTAAGCTGAGAGATGTTGGAGTGGTATATATTAGGAATGTTTCCTAATGTAAGTAACTAATGATCTAGTGTGGTGCAGCCTTTTGGTGCCGGCAGAGCCGGTACACACTGACGCGCGCGGCGTGGGCTGTGGTGCATTGTGGCGCTTTAGAGGCGCACTTTGCACTTAGCACGTCAGCGCTAGGCGCCATTTCTTATTGCGAGTTTGCAGTAAGGTGGCGTTGACGTGGATGACACGTGTCACACGCGTGGCAAGTGAGTCACACGGAGCGGTTCCGATCGGGTGCAACTCGAGCCTACGGGTGCGTTGGTTCGTAGAGTTGCGATCGTAGCCGTCTGCCGCGAATGGGCTCGATCCAACGGATTGGATCAAATCCGATTGGGTGTGAGTGAAACAGCACACCAGTTCGGTGTGACTGGGTGTGACTGATCGATCTGGACCATAGGATCTGATCCAACGGTCAGATTAGATCGGGTGCATACCCATTCTCAATGGGTGCGTAGTGGCCTATAAATAGACCACTACTTTACAGAATTCAGTGCTCATAATATACACACATAATCCGAATCTCTCCCACATCTCTCTCTATATTTTCTAGCATTCATTCTGCGTTCTGTTTTGCTGCAGAAAATAGAACACAGTGTTTCTCGGTTCTTGTATTCGTTCAAGCAGATATTCTGTCCGTTTCGTTAGTGCAAACGAAAACGGAAAGAACTTCAAGTTCGGGCTTCGATTTATCTTGAAGGCAGGTTTGCTGTAACCCTTTGCATACCGGTATTGGTGGGGGCAAATACTGTCTTTAGGAAAGCGACATAGTCGTGACTCGAAGCGTATTTCACTTTTGGTGGAGATTTTGTCAACATTTCAGAATTTGCAGCGGCCAATTTTTCCAACAGTCACCTGTTTGAATCATTAAGAAAAAAAGAAATGGAGAACCAGTAATGGCCTAATAATCCAATTTTTTAACCTATCCAAAAAATAAGTAATGATCACCATCGCCCTGACAAAACTAAGGTACTATTTTTATGATTCACATAATATAAACTCCTATCTTTTCCTTCTATCACCTATTTTTCCCTAACAGAGGCAAGATACTATACAAAGTAGATACTATATAAATAGCAAATATTTCTCTTCCCTTTTAATCTCTTCGATGTAATTGTTTTGTTTTTTGTTCTTCCCTCCAGCTGGGAGACCTCCTGATCAATATGGAGAAAAGAATCCATCACCGACATGGAAGATGCTGTCAACTAATGGGCAGACCGAGATGGGAAATCAAATGGTTGGTCACCTTGAGGAGACGAATGAATTTCTCCGGGATTTTGTTGAAGGCCCAAACGGTAGGAATACAGAAAATGCTTCAATGGTAGGGATAGTAAAAATCCCTACTTTTCAATATTCTTGCCTGGGTAATTATCCTGATATGGGTTTTTTTTCTGTGTCATATATGTACAATGAAAATGCAGGAGGGGTTTCCTCTGAGTGGGCATTTCAACAAAACAATCAATGGACGGTGTCCACCTCTTATCCAAATTGCAATGGTTCTGAGGTTCCACACCCTCATATAGCATCAACACAGATCTTAGGTGAGAATATGGAAAGTTTAGGAGAAAAGAGAAATTCTTTTGGTTCACTGGAAGAGCATCTTCTGCAAGGACATATCTCTGGATCTATGTGGACAGTCCCTCCATGTTCAGATCCAGCTTCGAGCCAACACATGCCTACTATTACCCCCACAATGGGAAGTTCAGAAGATCAAATAAATTCGCTAGCTTTCCTAGAAGATGTTTTTCTAGAGGAAGATGTCTCTAGATCTAATAGGTGGACAATCCCTACATGTTTTGAACCAGCTCCGAGCGAACTCATGCCTACTGTTCCCCAGACAACAGGAATTTCAGATGATTTGAGAAATTTGTTACCTTCAGTGGAAGAGTCTTTTCCGGCGGGACGTGTCACTGGATTTATTAACCCAACCGTCCCTTCATGTTCATATCCAGCTCCGAGCCAACCCATGTCTATTGTTCCCCACACAACGGGAAGTTCTTTTTGGGCTGGACATGTCTCTGAATCTATTAACTTGACAGTCCCTTCATGTTCTGATCCAGCTCCAAGCCAATCCATGCCTACAAATCCTCGCATCATGCCTCTTCTTACAGAAAGGCAAGATATGAGGTCCGTGAACCTAAAGGCGACGTATGGGGATACCACAATAAAATTTCAATTCCCTCTCACATCTGGAATTAATGAATTGAAGGAAGAAGTGTCAAAGATACTGGAGTGCAAGCTTGGTAGTTTCAACATTGAGTATAAGGATGAGGATGGGGACTGGATTTTAATGGCCCGTGACGAGAATGTTAGGGAATATCTGCGACTTCTCACCTCATTGGGAAATCAAGTAACCAAACTAAAGGTTCGTGATAAGGTTTCCAATACCACGAATTTTTGAGATAGCTGCAGATGTGATAATTGCAGGTCATTGAAGAGGAAAAGACCATAAGGATGTTCAGTTGTAGAATAATATTACATGGTTGATACCAGTTCCATGTTCTTTGTGCAGCAAGACATCTCCTTGCCAATTTTTCCTCTGCTAAACCAGAATATTGTTGGTAATGTTGCTTTCAGCAGGGCTTCTGTTTGTTTTGGCCTTGATTTTACGTAAATTTAGCTGCTGATATTTGTTTGCTTAAATCTCGTTCTGTAGGGGTTTCTTTTTATCATCCTGACATCTTCTGATGCTGGGATTATTTGTGTTGGCCATCGTTGTTAGATCATGTGTGTGTGCATGGTGAGGATGATGAGATTTTGGGGACCATGGGCCTTTACAAAAGTTGTCATAGGCGCGAGGCGCATCAAGGCACAGGCAAGGGTGGAGGTATGTTGGGACCCGGGGGCTCCGATCCCCGGCCCCTTGAGCATTTGAGTTTTAAGATTTTTATTTTGTATATGCTTGATTTTTAATTTCATTAGTAATTATTCGCGTATAGCTACTTATAATCTTAATAACTTTGGTTTGATTTACTTATCAAAAAAAAAATTGGTTTGATTTGATAAAAAATTGATTATTTTGCATTCTCATTTATCAATTTCTTTCACAAATAAAAAATAAGTACATGACAGTTAAAATAGCTTAAAGAAAAAAAACAAAATGATTGATATACTTTAACATCATTAGGCTAGAATCATTTCAATGTAGAAATATAATAAGTATATTGGAAAGCAAAAACTTTATGATATAATAAGTATACGTTTCGATAAAAATTATATGTCTATTAAGCTAGCCCTCCTAATCCTAGCTCTGCCATTGGGCACAGGGTTAGCGCTTTGATTGAGATATAAAGCGCAGCTAAGGCACGCCCTGGCGAGAAAAGGAGCGCCTCTTTCAATATGGCACTACTCGCAAAGCAAGGGTGGAACTTATTTCACGAGAATCCTCTCTTTTCCAAAGTATTTTCAAAGGCCCGCTACTTCCCAAATACATCTTTCTGGCATGCACTGGTTAGTAATCAATCTTCTTGAGCTCGGAAGAGTATAGCTTGGGCACCGGAATTAATCAACAAGGGATGGCGTTGGCAAGTTCGTTCGGGAGAAGAGATGCGAATCTGGGATGATCCTTGGCTGCCCAATGATCTCTCTTTCAAGGTTAACAGCAATGTCTCAGCAATACGGTGAGAAAAAATGGATGAGAGAAGGTTTCTGACCTTATCGACTCCACTACGAAAACATAGAAGCATTCTTTGATCACTCCACTACAAAAACTTAGAAGCAGTCTTTGATCAGAGACACTTTTAATCAAGAAGATGCTGATTCCATTCTTTCGATTCCGATTAGCTCTACTCAGGCGCGATCGTAAAATTTGGCACTTTTCTTCAAACGGATTATTCACAGTCAAGTCAGCCTATCACTTGGAAAAAGGGGGTTACGGTGTATTGCGAATGCCCAAGCAGCTCAAACAAGTTCGTCCAAGTATGGAAAAAATTGTGGGGCCTGAATATTCATCCAAAAATTAAATTGTTCGCTTGGAAGTGCTTTAACGGTGCGGTGGCAACAAAACCGGCTTTGGTGTCGAGAAAGATCAAAACTGACCCAACTTGTAATCTTTGCGGCAAAGGGGAGGAGTCCATCACTCATCTCCTTTTTCAGTGTGGATTTACTATTAGAGTGTGGATTCTTTCGCCTTTCCGTTTAAGTCCAGAGGAGCTCATGGAATTTCAATATTTGACCGACTGGTGGGAATGTATCCAGGACCGTGTTACCCAAGGACTTCTTCCCTCATCTTCTTTTGGGTTGGGCCTGGTTTATTGGTGGTGGATTTGGAGAATGAGAAATGATTTTGTGATCATTGGAATCAAATGGGCGACAGAAGCAGTTAACTGAAAAGCGCAAGTTGGTTATCACGAGTTTATGCAAGCTAATGTAAAGATACCATCCATTCCTTGGCGAACGGTTCCAGCTGAAAATCGAACCTGGGTACGGCCAGATCTTAATGTGGTGAAGATAAATGTGGACGCGGCGGTATCTAAGCAGTCAAATGAAAATGGTACGGGGAGCCATAGCACGAGGAGGAGATGGCAAGGTACTTGGCATTTTTCTAAACATTCACAAAGGAGTTAGCTCCCCCAGAATCACTGAAGCTCTTGCAATTCGTGACGGAATGAAGCTGGGTATTGTTATGAGCGTATCAAGAGTTATTATCGAATCAGACTCGGAGTCGGTTGTTTGGAGTTGTCTTATGGCAAAAGAACCGCCTTCTGATATTGGTGTTTTGGTGCATAATTGCATACTCCCTCCGTCCCAAATTATTTGTCCGGTCCGCAAAACGATAACTTAAAAATAATACAATTTTTTAAAGAAAAAATTCAAACATTTTTTACAAATTAATAGAACTTATTGATATCTAGTAAGTTGTTAAAAAACTTTTGAATTTTTCTTCCAAAAATTTGTGTTATTTTTAAGACTCCGTTTTGCGGACCGGACAAATGTTTTGGGATGGAGGGAGTAGCTCTTAGAGAATCTATTATGTCTTGTGTATTCAAATTTGTAAAACATGATTGTAATCGAGCCGCACGTAATTGCGCAAAGAAGAAGGCTCTTTCTAGTGGTTTGTCCAACCTGTGGACAACCATTTTGTTCCCATGGGGTTCCTCATTCTCTAATTTTTAGACTTTTGCCTACCGATGAACAACGTTGTTCCCTTTTTGTCAAAAAAGATAGCCAAGATAACAACATTACATAATGGACTCATCGGGTGTTTCCACTAACCAATAAGTTGTTGACCACAATAAGTTGCCAGAGCCTTGTTCATCATGAATCGTTCCGTTGATTCCACTGTGCAACATGTATCGAATACGTACATGAACATTTCAGCATTATCAATCATTGCAGAATATTGTTAACCATGTTACCTACATGGTAAATTAACCATGTTACCCACAAGTTTTTGTGGTATATTAACCATGAAACGTTGGCCAATACATGGTCCTAAGCCAAGCATATTTCATAATCAGTTGCCCATATCTCAAATGCCCACAATCAAATTAATACATTCCTAATGCCAATTAAAATAGTAGTGAAACAACTACACAAAACCACATGCACATATTATATTATACCAATTGAAAAGTATCCATCCAAAAGTTAATAGACACTCCAATTAGGTACATGCAAAATATCAAAATAACATCCAGACTTGCCTAACACGCTGTCTCACGTATTTCTCTCTTGTGCATTTCTGCACGGACTCTTCCACATCAAGTCGAGACTGTTTAGCCTTATTCTCTCGTGCTACACTCTCAAATCTTGTGTGAATCTTTGAGGACCCTTCCACATCATGATTTTCTTGTGGTCTGATACCTTTTGACGAAGGTGGCGTATCTTCAACTATTGCATCATCTAGATCCACTTCTCTTTGTTTCAACCTAGCTCTTCCTTCCACATTACTGGGCGTAAACTCTTGAAATAATGTAAGACAATCAATTAGGTCAAAAAAAGCAAGGTAAATTTGGTGATTGTTCATGAAGGTTTCATGACTGGATAATGTATAAAACATGGAATGTTTACACTCAAAACTGGTATTGGTCAAACTTATGTCATGCAACGTGGATTATTTTGCAAATAAATGATTATGTTGCCAACCAGACATGATACAGTGACCATGTTTATAATGTGTATGATAAAGTGACCATATATTATGAAACACTGACAAATAATTATTGGCTAATTTTCAAGTAGACTAGTCTTGGCCAATATAAAATGGTAAATTTATCACCTACTAGCATCACTTGACAATGAATTCATGTTGTCAAATTTACTTCATGCAACACAGTTTATCTAGCATCCAAAATGTCATTGGTGAATATAACATGATACCGTGACCACATATTTGCATTACTTCTTCATTGATCAAGTTGGCCAACCATACAACAAAAAATCATATTTCCCACTGATTTTATTTTCAGAAAAATGGTTAAATCAACTGCTACATGGTTAAATGGTTAAACTACCATGGCGTTACATGGTTACATTACCATGACGATTACAACGCTACTTTACCGTTCCTAATCTGAATTCGAACCGAGTAAAAAAAAAAATGACAAACCATATAGCATTCGGAATCGATATTTTTATGAATTTAACATGATAAGATGACCACATGTTTGCATCTTTTCTTCATTGTCCAAGTAGGCCAAACAGGGCACAATATATCCATCATAGATCCCAAACCAAACCCACCGAACCTGATCTCCAGTACAAAAAAAACTCATACTTTATCATCAACCCTAGCTTCTCTGACAAATTATTGGTACGCAAAACTTCACCAATAATTTTTCATTTAAGAATTCAAACCCATTACTAGAATGACGTGTGCGAGGGCGTAGGTGAACAAATTTGCTATTGAAGGAACCAAAAGTCATATTTTTCATGTATATTGTTTCACGGAATATGGCTAAATTACCACTACAAAAAAACAACATACTCAAACTGTTACATGATTAAATGGTTAAATTACCATGACATTACATGGTTAAGTTATCATGACGTTACATTACCGTTCCTAGTCTAGATTGAACCAAGTTTAAAAAGACACGACATAAACAATATAACATTGAAGTCATGGAATGTAACACACACAATAAAAGAATCGATATTTTTAGGAAAATATGTCATATCTACTTCATGACGAAATCACGAATTCATGAATATCGGCATGAATCTTAATTAGAACACTCAGCAAAAAACTAAAATAGGAGCACGAAATCATGATTTGATGAATATCGGGTTCAATCTCACTCAATCATGACATCCAGCCGATTACCCCACTGATTTCATGCCTTATTGCGACACACAGCAACAAATTTAGCACAATGGACATAAACAAATCAATTTTATACACATAACCTAGGTCTAACCGGCAAATCCAAAAAAAAAACCCAAAGAAGATAAGGGGGTTTAAGGGATAGACTTACAAAATCTGGCCATGTCGGTTTCGTTACCTTCTTCTCCGCTGGTGGCTTCAAACACGTACGATTGATTTTGGGTGTCGCGAACTTTTCTGCAAAAAAAACCCCATTCGGAAAGGACGGAGGAATGCATTCGCCGTTGTGTGCCGCCGGTATTAAAAAAATGGACGATGAACGAGATTGGGTTCTTCGACTGGTTTGGGTTTATACAAACTAAGGTTTTTGGAAAATTTTGAGCTCCAAAATCGAATTGATGGATTCCGTTTAAGATGGATATGGACGATTAGTATCAACGACGACAATCTCGGGATATGCACGCAAGAATTATGCAGAACTGGTAGCCAGAGGCAACGGGTTTCTCGCGAGGACGAAAGAGATTATGATTTCGTCCCCTATTTCCACGTTATATATGTGTGTGTGTGTATATATATATATATATATATATAGAGTTAGATTCCGGTGAGGAATCCCTTATTTTATTAAAATGCGGGACTCCCCTTCCCGATTGAATTTCGATGATCCGAGCCGCTCAAAGTGATCAGAACGTGATTTTAAGGGTCCCCGCGAGAAATCAGCAAAAAAAATGACCGGGAAGGGCTTCATCCGAGCAATTTTCATTGAACGGTTCAAAAAAAACTGCTCGGATGACGCCCTTCCCGGTCGTTTTTTTTGCTGATTTCTCGCGGGGACCCTTAAAATTACGTTCTGCACACATTGAACGGTTCGGATTTTCAAAATTTGATCGGAAAATGAAAGTCCCTCATTTTAACAAAATGAGGGATCCCTCACTTGAAAATTTCTCTCTCTCTCTCTCTCTCTCTCTCTCTCTCTCTCTCTATATATATATATATATATATATATATATATATATATAATACCAACAATAAAAGGGCATTCACGGTATAAATAACAGTAGGAGGATGAAATCATAAATAGATTAGAATGGGAGGACGAAACCATAAGTCTGGAGGGCTTTTAGGACGAATAATTAAGCCTCCCAAATCTTATCTATGAAGAATACATGAAATAAAAAAGAAGAAAAATGTACAATTATCAATCAAGTCCAATCCCGTTTCACTCACCTACAAAAACAATAAGAAAATTGATTTTCACACTCTTCTTTTATTCATTTACACTCATTTATTCATTTACAAAATTACCATTCATAATTTTTTTCTTTCTTACATAAAAAAGGTAATCAGGTAATTTTACATCACTACAAAACAAAAAAAAAAGTGTAGGTAAACAAAAGATAAGTGGGAAAATCAATTCCCAAACAATAAATTTAAACTGAAATTTGAAGTCACTCAACCAAAATCAGTCATCCATACCCCAGGAATAAAACGATAAAACCTTAAACAAAAATACTCTAACTCACCGTTTAAAGCTCCATGGGAGAGTTCAGCTCTGTCAAATGACCAAATGAAAAAGAAGAATAGAAAGCATCTGCATCTCAATTTTTTGGAAATGAAAGGATCTCTTGAAAATGATCTCATGCCTGCTGTAAAGAGGAAATCTTCTTTCACATAGGGTTTGAATTTTGAACAGGGAAAGATTCCATATGGGGTTATAAATTTTGAACAGAGAAAGATAAGAACCCTTGGATTAGATAAACATCAAAACTCAAATTCAATCTCTGTCGTCCAAACTGCCACAGAGGACTGGACAATTGTGAGAGAGACATTTTATAAAACCGTTGTGTGTTGTAATATAGATAGATATATTCATGCAAAAAATCAGTTTGTTCGGAGATCGATAAATATGTCAAAAATTGTGTTTTTAGACGAAAAATGTACTGCCTGGATTTGTCAACTGTTTTTTAGGTTAAACAAATACAGGCAGTCCATTTATTCGTCTAAAAATGCAATTTTTGACAAATTTATCGATGTCCGAACAAGTTAATTTTTTGTATGAATAAATAATTTTACATATCCTACAAAATAAACGATTCGAATTACAAAAAAATATGTGGTGAAGCTCACGAAAGGGAGTGGTGGAAACTCTCCTTTTCCTCTAATGGTGGAAAGAATTTTTTCTCTTTTTACAAAACTCATGATCCCCCAAATCTCATTCCCACAACTTACAAACCCTAACTCTCACGTGCAAAAAACCCGAAGTACTCGTCCTCTCTCAAAGCATAGCAGTAAGCAACCCCATCTTCTCTTCTGAGCCGCCACCATTGCCGGCCGTTGCCTCCCATAGATCCATACTCTTCCTTCGTTGCCGGAGATGGTGAGGGTTTTTTCGATTCAAATTTTACAGTATTTTGGGGTGGGTCTTTCTGATTCCTAATCGATAGACAGTATTTTGAGGGCTGATACAGATAGATTTACTTTGTTTTGCAATATCCTCTTCTCAACGTAAGTTCATCCTCGAATGGGTTCAAACCCCAGTTAACAGCAACACAAAATCGCTCGCTTATGGGATCCAAGCACTGGGCTTGGGGTTTCGGGAATCAGGGTTCGAATCTAGTGTTCCAGAAGTTCAGGGTAGCTGATTTAGGGATTTACAGCCGTCTTCCTTCCACCGGACGGAGACGCCACCGCAGACGACCCAGGAACTCCGTAACTCGCGAAGTACCCATCTAGAGCAGTTTCCCTCCAAAGCGTCGGGATCTGGTCGTTTTCCGGCTAACAGAGAACTTGCATCCCTTATCCCCTCAGGTAAATGTTGTTGTTATGCATTGTTTTCTGTGGTGGATCGCTTCTTATTTTGGACTGGGTTGACTCGTTTGTGTACGGATCTCTACTTGGCGGTTTTTGCCTAGTCCGATGGGTTTTTTAGTTGACTGCGTTCCATTGATCGGACAGGGTAACCCCCCTAACCCTTACCGTGCAGCCATGGGAGATGCACAGGAAAATCCTGATCCTTTTCAAAATCCTGAAAATCTTGTTCAAAACCCTCTAGAAATTCAAACTGTTACGCAAGCCTTGGTTTATCTCAGAGGATGTACGCCTGTTACGAATGCTTACCGCGGTCTAGCTGAACAAGTTGGTGCATTTGCAGTTTCGCACCGGCCAATTCATGAAATCTTACCATTACTAGCACATTATGTAAACCAGATGTCTAATGTGCCTGATGGGGAAGGTAGATGAATGACCTTTAGTATACCTCAGCGTAATGTCTTTTTCGATGAGGGAATGTAACAGATGGTGCTTGGCCCTCTAAGACCCATATTTTTACAGAGAAAGAATCCTAAGTGGATGAGATTGTTGAGGGCATTCACAATACTGCTGAACATTCTTCGAGAGCATCCGCCTCGAAAGGTACCCCTTAGGCAATTTTGTTACCTTGGTGGTACCGCTAATGGTGTAAAGATTTATAATAATGAAAACGTTGCAAGCTATATTATAACACTGCTTGTTACATTTGTGAATGCACTAGAGCAAGCTTCCACATTTTTGCAAAAACTGATGGATACGCGGGTGGCCTCCTCTCCAATGATTACAAAGGAACTAACTATGACTGCTCTCGAGAATGGGATGGTAAAGTGATTCCACAAGATATTACATGGGTTTCAAATGTCAATTCTTCCACTTCTCAGGTGATCATTCTTGTGGAAAAATACACTGTTTTTCACCAGCTCTGTCAAGATCGATTTTTTGATAAAATTCCATGTATTTTGATAACCAGTTGCGGGCAACCAAACGTTTCGGCTAGAATGTTTCTACGGCTACTGCGTTTGGAAACTAATTTACCCGTATTAGGACTCATGGATTGAGACCCTTACGGATTAAAAATTTTAAGTGTTTATAAGTATGGTTCGATTGATATGGCATATGACAGTAACCATCTTACGACTCCAAGAATTCTTTGGCTAGGCCTTCGGCCAAGTGATTTAGAAACATATCACTTGCCTCAAGATGTGTATACAAACTTAGTCGATGACGATAGAACTGTTGCTAGCTCTTTGCTACAGTTACCATTTATGGACTTAAACCCTAATTGGGTTAGTGAAATAAAAATGATGTTAAACACAAACCGGGAGTGGAATTGGATTCGCTATGTAGGCTTAGCTTTGGCAACCTATCCGAACAATATTTGCCAAACAAAATCATTTTCCTGGCACGACATTATTATGAGGTGGTAGGAGAGGAGCTGGGAGTATCACGACTTGTTATGGAGGAGGCAGAGGAGGAGAACAAAGTGGGAGCTCAAGTTGGACACCCCATCCCAGGAGGCTTGAAGGAGTAACCAAAATTCAACTACAACATCAACCAATCAAACAATTAGCATGAAAATACTGAATCTTTTTTCGCTTCTGTGTGCATAATTATGAACTTAACAGATGATTCCCCTAGCTTCCCATTCCTTTTCACCCATAATCTTATTATCCCTAACAGCTTTCCCCTCGATTCCCAACACCACCAAGGGTCTGCCATAGTGATCCCCATCAAAGCCAAATACTAAATGTAATAAAATCTTCAATTTATACACAGCTACAGGGGCGGAACAACAATTTAGTAACACAAACACCACTATAGGGGCAAATTACTTGAAAATTCCTTTTCACATTTTTGGCAAAAACCAAACAGCAGAAGAGAGAAATTAGTTATACATGCACATCCAATAGATTGCTGACAAAACAAAAATAAGAATCAACAAATAGTTGCAAAAGGTGTAGCATTTTTTGGACAGCACAAAGACGAAGGAAAGGAACAAAAAACGAAAAAGAAAAAACCTGTTCTAAGAGCGTCAACCTTTGCTAAAATCTTCCAAAATATACCAGAAATTGTTGCAAAGGCCCTGAGAACTGAAAAACAGGAGGCTTGATTTCTGGGTCAAAAACCCACCTCCATGCAACATAAGCACATTCACCAAAAATCAACCGTTAAGATACCCTGCCAAACAATTAATTTCGAACCTTCCTAACTCATCTAACCAAACCCAAAAAAATGCAGTTTGAAAAAAAGAAAACAAAATGGAAGCAACTTACCTGATGGAGTGATGGGGGAAAAAAATAAAACCGGTGGAAAGAAAGACGTGTTGGTTTGGATTTTCGAGGGGAGGAGATGGAGGAGGCAGAGAGAGAGAATGGGTGTGTGGTGGTTTGAATTTCAAATTAGAGAGAGACGTATGAAATTTGGGGTGTGGGGATCGATGTGGTGAGCCGGTGGAGAGAGAGACGTGGTTGCTTTGGATTTGGGATACACCTCAGAGAGAACCCTGTACTCAAAACTCTACTCTCACACGAAGTGGTAGCCGTTGGATCTAATAGATGGATGGTTAGATTGATGTTTTAGACTCAACCAATCAGCAAATGACACATACACATTTTTTCAAAAAAACTGAGCTTGCTTATTATAGAGATTAACAGCCCCTTTGATGGTGAGAAAGGGTGAGATAAGAAAGGGAAGCCCTTTCTCCCCAAATCTCACCATTTTTTGTGAGATTGGGCGAGAAAGGAGAGGAGCCAATCAAAACATTTTATTTTTGTACTTATCTCTCCTACTGATTTGGCTAGAAACCAAAACCCTTCTTTTCTTTTCTCTTGAAATCACTTCATCCAAAGGGACTGTAAAGGACAGAAGAATACCATAACTGATATGGATTATAACAGTGGTATATACAACTACTTTTTTTGAGATTGAAAAGTATCTTTGAATACCGCGACAAAACGAAGCTAGGGTAAGTCCTTAGAGCAATACAAAGTAACATCAAACAATATTCGATCTGCGACACACAAGTTTGTCTATAGTCTCAATGTCTCTATAACAAAAACAGATTGGGATAGAAAGATGAGAAAATGAGACAAGTCGCATACTTCGGTTGAGTGCATATCAGAGAATGTATATGCCAGAATCGGGTTTTAGAATCACTCTTGTTTTAGTGTCCCTCCTTATCTTACTAGGAGGCTCCAAAGGCACAATATACCCCAATTTTTTGTACAGAGAAACAGAAGCATAAGGGCGAATATAAATAGTGTTTTTCTACTTACACACTCACATTGCGGGGTTTACACAGAACCCAGAACCCTGGCTTTGTGTTCAAGGGATTGCACTCTACTTGTAGGCCGTGGAAGTTTTTTGGTCGTAACTTCAAGGCTCTCAAAGTATTATCACTGACCCCATTGGGTAAGCGCTATGACTAAGTGTCATTATCATTCATCCCCGTAAACAAAATCAGCCAAGCAGCCGGTCAACAATAAAACAAGTAGTTATGGTTGCTAGAGATACAACTATACAAGGGAAAAAAGGAAGTCAACCAGGAAGCAAGCTACTACTACATTGTTATTGAAGTACTATGCTCACATTCATGTCTCTAAAATCTGGCAGGAAACCTTCACACCTAAGAAGCATGAACAAGCAATTCTCAAGTGCCCTTCTGAACAAGGATAATCTCCGAACACATATAGGGCATGCTCAAATACATAGCCAGATGTTTCTAATACAAAGCAACATGTTTCTACGGCTACATATCCATATATTTCATCAGTTTCTCAAATACATACATAGTTGCTCAAATAGTAAAATGGAGTAAAAACTTCAAAAACGTCGCCAAAATCATAACAAACAACTAAAAACCCCTCTTAGGCTTCGTGTCCCTGCCCATGCCCTTCTGTTGCCGCCTCCTCTTCTACCTCCTCCTCCTCTGCCTCCTCCATAACAAGTCATGATACTCCCAGCTCCTCTCCTACCACCTCATAATAATGTCGTGCCAGGAAAAGGATTTTGTTTGGCATATATTGTTCGGATAGGTAGCCAAAGTCAAGCCTACATAGCGAATCCAATTCCACCTTCCGGTTTGTGTTTAACATCATTTTTATTTCACTAACCCAATTAGGGTTTAAGTCCATAAATGGTAACAGTAGCAAAGAGCTAGCAACAGTTCTATCGTCATCGACTAAGTCTGTATACACATCTTGAGGCAAGGGATATGTTTCTAAATCACTTGGCCGAAGGCCTAGCCAAAGTATTCTTGGAGTCGTAAGATGGTTACTGTCATATGCCATATCAATCGAACCATACTTATAAACACTTAAAATTTTTAATCCGTAAGGGTCACAATCCATGAGTCCTAATACGGGTAAATTAGTTTCCAAACGCAATAGCCGTAGAAACATTCT
Organism: Rhododendron vialii; assembly: GCF_030253575.1. Taxonomy (NCBI): domain Eukaryota; kingdom Viridiplantae; phylum Streptophyta; class Magnoliopsida; order Ericales; family Ericaceae; genus Rhododendron; species Rhododendron vialii. Next base: position 3,466,232 of record NC_080561.1, on the reverse strand, counting down.
AGCCGAAACGTCTGGTTGCCCGCAACCGGTTATCAAAATGCATGGAATTTTATCAAAAAACCGATCTTGACAGAGCTGGTGAAAAACAGTGTATTTTTCCACAAGAATGATCACTTGAGAAGTGGAAGAATTGACATTTGAAACCCGTGTAATATCTTGTGGAATCACTCTACCATCCCATTCTCAAGAGCAATCATAGTTAGCTCCTTTGTAATCATAGAGAGGAGGCCACCCACGTATCCATCAGTTCTTGCAAAAATGTGGAAGCTTGCTCTAGTGCATTCACAAATGTAACAAACAGTGTCTATAATATAGCTTGCAAAGTTTTCATTATTATAAATCTTTACACCATTAGCGGTACCACCAAGTTAATAAAATTGCCTAAGGGGTACCTTTCGAGGCGGATGCTCTCGAAGAATGTTCAGCAGTATTGTGAATGCCCTCAACAATCCCATCCACTTAGGATTCTTTCTCTGTAAAAATATGGGTCTTAAAGGGCCAAGCACCATCCGCTGCATTCCCTCATCGAAAAAGACATTACGCTGGGGTATACTAAAGGTCATTCCTCTACCTTCCCCATCAGGCACATTACACATCTGGTTTACATAATGTGCTAGTAATGGTAAGATTTCACGAATTGGCCGGTGCGAAACTGCAAATGCACCAACTTGTTCAGCTAGACCGCGGTAAGCATCCGTAACAGGCGTACATCCTTTGAGATAAACCAAGGCTTGCGTAACAGTTTGAATTTCAAGAGGGTTTTGAACAAGATTTTCAGGATTTTGAAAAGGATCAGGATTTTCCTGTGTATCTCCCATGGCTGCACGGTAAGGGTTAGGAGGGTTACCCCTGTCCGATCAATGGATTGCAGTCAACTAAAAAACCCACCGGACTAGGCAAAAACCGCCAAGCAGAGATCCGTACCCAATACACAAACGAGTCAACCCAGTCCAAAGTAAGAAGCGATCCACCAAAGAAAACAACGTAGAACAATAACAATTACCTGAGGGGATAAGGGATGCAAGTTCTCTGTTAGCCGGAAAACGGCCAGATCTCGTCGCTTTTGAGGGAAACTGCTCTAGATGGGTACTTCGCGAGTTACGGAGTTCCTGGGTCGTCTGCGGAGGCGCCTCCGTCCGGTGGAAGGAAGACGGCTGTAAATCCTTAAATCAGCTACCCTGAACTGCTGGAACACCAGATTCGAACCCTGATTCTCGATTCCCGAAACCCTAAGCCCAGTGCTCGGATCCCATAAGCGAGCGATTTTGTGTTGCTGCTAACTGGGGTTTGAACCCGTTTGAGGATGAACTTACGTTGAGAAGAGGATATTGCAAAACAAAGTAAATCTATCTGTATCAGCCCTCAAAATATTGTCCGTCGATTAGGAATCAGAAAGCCCCACCCCAAAATACTGTAAAATTTGAATAGAAAAAACCCTCACCATCTCCGGCGACGAAGGAAGGGTATGGATCTATGGGAGGCAACGGCCGGCAATGGTGGCGGCTCAGAAGAGAAGAGAAGATGGGGTCGCTTACTGCTACGCTTTGAGAGAGAGAGAGAGAGAGAGGGGGGACAAGTACTTCAGGTTGTTTGCACGTGAGAGTTAGGGTTTGTAAGTTGTGGGAATGAGATTTGGGGGATCATGAGTTTTGTAAAAAGAGAGAAAATTCTTTCCACCATAAGAGGAAAAGGAGAGTTTCCACCACTCCCTTTCGTGAGCTTCACCACATATTTTTTTGTAATTCGAATCTTTTATTTGGTAGGATATGTAAAATTATTTTTTCATACAAAAGATTAACTTGTTCGGACATCAATAAATTTGTCAAAAATTACATTTTTAGACGAATAAATGGACTGCCTGGATTTGTTTAACTTTAAAAACAGTTGACAAATCCAGGCAGTACATTTTCGTCTAAAAATACAATTTGACATATTTATCGATCTCCGAACAAACTGATTTTTTGCGTGAATATATCTATATTACAATACACAACGGTTTTGTAAAATGTGTCTCTCACAACTGTCCAGTCCTCTGTGGCAGTTTGGACGGCAGAGAGCCAGAGATTGAATTTGAGTTTTGATGTTCATCTGATCCAAGGGTTCTTATCTTTCTCTGTTCAAAATTTATAACCCCATATGGAATCTTTCCCTGTTCAAAATTCAAACCCCATGTGAAAGACCCTATGTGAAAGAAGATTTTAGACAGTTTTGTAAAATTCAAATCTTTCTCTGTTCAACGGTTTTGAATTCGACGGTTTTGTAAAATTCAAATCTTTCCCTGTTCTTATCTTTCTCTGTTCAACGGTTTTGTAAATTGTCTCTCACAACTGTCCAGTCCTCTGTGGCAGTTTGGACGGCAAAGATTGAATTTGAGTTTTGATGTTCATCTGACCCAAGGGTTCTTATCTTTCTCTCTTCAAAATTTATAACCCCGTATGGAATCTTTCCCTGTTCAAAATTCAAAATTATTTCTGGTATATTTTGGAAGATTTTAGCAAAGGTTGACGCTCTTAAAACAGGTTTTTTCTTTTTCGTTTTTTGTTCCTTTCCTTCGTCTTTGTGCTGTCCAAAAAATGCTACACCTTTTGCAACTATTTGTTGATCCTTATTTTTGTTTTGTCAGCAATCTATTCGATGTGCATGTGTAACTAATTTCTCTGTTCTGCTGTTTAGTTTTTGCCAAAAATGTGAAAAGGAATTTTCAAGTAATTTGCCCCTATAGTGGTGTTTGTGTTACTAAATTGTTGTTCCGCCCCTGTAGCTGTGTAAAAATTGAAGATTTTATTACATTTAGTATTTGGCTTTGATGGGGATCATTATGGCAGACCCTTGGTGGTGTTGGGAATCGAGGGGAAAGCTGTTAGGGATAATAAGATTATGGGTGAAAAGGAATGGGAAGCTAGGGGAATCATCTATTAAGTTCATAATTATGCACACAAAAGCGAAAAAAGATTTAGTATTTTCATGCTAATTGTTTGATTGGTTGATGTTGTCGTTGAATTTTGGTTACTCCATCAAGCCTCCTGGGATGGGGTGTCCAACTTGAGCCTCCACTTTGTTCTCCTTCGGAAGGAATTGATTTCCGCTCTTATTCAAGCAAGACACCACAATGGTAGTTGAATCCTAAAATTTAGTGTATATTTTCATGTCCTTTTTGTGCAATCAGAACCCAAGTTGTTCTTTTGCATTTTTGTAGACACCCTATTCTGAACTATCCAGATTAGTTTACTTACGGTCTTTGATTCCCCAATGATGATTACAGTCAAGAATATTTCGAGGTTATTGGTGTGTTTGAGCTTTGAGCGTCCTGAACCTCATTCAATCTTTGTCGAGCCTTGTCCAAATCCTTCAAGCCAGAACCAAATGGCCTCAGCAAAGCCATACTTGCTTACGTCAGTACTGTGCTGGCGTGCGCTGGTCGACTGCCACGTGTCAGTCATCGACCGTTGACTCAGTTACCACCGACACACGCAAGTATAATGTCGGTGCACGCCAATCAAAAGTCAGTCAAATATCACTATTCAACCACGTGCTCGAGACTTTTGTGGCCACCTTGACGTAGTCTACAGTCCCTTGATGATTACCATTGTGCAGCCGGCTCCCCCTCTCTCCTACACCACCTTTCAACCCAAGTCCCATTCATTTAATGCATGGAGGCTTCTCTTAACCTAACCACCCCTTAACCCAACTGAACAGCCCTCTCCTCAGTCCACTCCTGGCCTACAAATACCCCCCTTGCATTTGTATGCAAAGGGTTCACAAGGTTAAGACTCATAAAGGCATTCAAGCTCCTCTATCTCTCTTTGTTTTTGCTTTCCCTCTTCTCTCATCAGTTGAAAGGGGAAGCAAACATTTCTCTATACACACACCACACCCCATACTCATCATTCATCCCTCAAGCCTCAAGCCTCAAGTTCAAGCTCAAACCATCCACCCAACTCTATCCGAAAGGTATACCACCTTTTATTCTGCAGTCTGTTCTGACCCCTGAGGGGTGCCAGCAGGGTCAAGGCTGGTAATCAAAACCAGTCCTGACCCTAAAGCTGGCAGCATTTCAAGGATCGTGTATGGTAGTCAATGGCGCACGTCAGTAACAATAAGCCGTACGCCAGTCATGGTGGTATGTGCACTATTGGCGTGGGGATCATTGACCGCCCATCTTTCTGTTTTCTCTTCACTTTATCACATTTCAGCATGATAAGAACCAGTTTACTGCTTTCTGTATTTTAAGAGCTGTGCAGTTATCATCTGTTATTTCTGTTTTAGAGGACCTCTGGGATCCTTCTAGTCATGTTCCAGAGCCCAAATCATGCAAAGCCAAGCACTGACCAAATAGTGTAACTGGCGTACGGAGTCCTTGAACCGGCGTACGATAGTTTCAATGGGTCTGTGGCTGGCCCTTGCATGGCAATTAAGCCTTGGCCTCTGTTTATATTCCCCACACTATTTATGGGGCATTCTGTTTATTTAATTGCTCTAAAAGCCATCTCTGTTGCCTGTAACTGCATTTATTCTGTCATATTAACTGCGTGGTTTGTCATGGGTGTGCACTGGTCCTTCCAGAGCCCAGAGGGTTGAGAAACAGGAGCTGTGAGTTTAGATTTTCCGGCGCACGCCAGTATACCAGTGGCGCACGGAAGTAGTCCTTGTATGCAGTGGCCTGGCCAGTGCATACAGCCTCCCCTTGCGTGCTCATTCTCCTTGCGTGCCCCATTCTGGGACAACGTGCTCCAGTTTGTTTAAAATGCTTACAGGTACTTGTTCTCAATCTATTATCATCTGTTTCAACAAGCATCCATCACATTTTGTCACATAAATGTAACTTGTTACAATTTAATTCCCCTTTTAACTGTTCCCCCGCCCTAATTGGCTAAAAAATGATTAATGAGAGAAAAATGCAAATGTTTTATAAAATGCCCGAATAGAGACCGATCTCTGGATTGGGCGAGAGGGGTGCCATAAAACCCTTCCCCTCTCGTAACCTGGCTCCCGAACCTCAGATATCGAAGGTGACGACGGACCGGCCTACGCCTTTTTAAAAAAAAATCATACAACTTAGCAAGCGTTTCAAGTTCGATTTCTTGGGTGCACACCGCAAAACCCAAGTGGCGACTCTGAATTGTAAGCGTTTCGCCGCGCTTTCCCGAAAAAGGGCCGCACCCAATTTTATAAATAAAACTAGTGTCACGCGACATGCTTTGCACGAATCGCGTGCTAAGTACAATTTTCCGAAAATGTATTGTTTTGAGCATTTGAAGATGGCGATGTTTGTTATGGAAGAAGACAAGAATGAATGCAAGTAAAGCTTGATTAGTTTTTGGAGCGGTTCCCGAGAAACTGTTGTGAGAGTCCTGCTTCGATGATCCCGAAAATATGATGGATGAGTACGAGAAATTCGTCGAGAGGTCTTCGGATGGGTCTTTTAAGTTGAGGGTGTTTCTATTTTCAATTTCAGAGCTTGATTCTTCTGGGCTGATGCAATACGGCGAATTGCAAGATAGTGGGCAGTGATACTTTGAGGCAGTGAATGGGATCATGGGTGGAGTCAGGGGAGTATCGCAAGGAAGGTGAGCATGGCAAGTGCAACATCCACGCAGAATTCGGACATGAGTGGGAACGAGGCTATTGATGGGTCAGGCCAAATCTACTTGTGTGTTTTCTCCTAAAGCCAATGCTGCCACAACTCAAGAAACATAACCCAAGATAGGTTTGTGTGGATCCTACCCCTTCATATAATGCTGAAGTGTCTACTGCTCCGTTGTGTATTCAGATGATGATGTCAACTACCCCTCAAACTCTGTCGTCACAGCCTAAGTATGAGTTTGAGAGATCTGTGCCTGTTAATGTACAGCAGCAGCAAATTGGGGCTGAATTGCAGCAAGCTGGAGTTAACTTTCAGCCCCCTGCACCTCATTTGCAGGCTTATATTGATCCTCCTCCCCAAGAAACATTGAACCATGCAGATTATGTACATGTTCCTTCACAGATGGGGTCCCCAAATCAGCTATTGGGAATGTTGGGCATATGTTCACACATGCTCCCCACTCCGTATTTATGATTTGAAATCAAGCACATCAATCAAAAAATAGGCTTGAACTAAAGCCCATGGTAAGCAAAAGTCTCTCTCCAGCATGGATATATTATGACATTTGCTTGATGTCCTATAGCATTTCATTCATTATGCTTTAGCTTTCTACACACAATTTCCCAACAGTAAACTTGAACCATTGCACATGGTTTTCAAGTGAGCGTCTAGACACTTTTCCAGACATGCATGTATCATGCACCCTTGCGCAAGTGTAGAGAGTACCAGACACAAGTACTTTAAACGTACAGAAGAGTCTGTGTAACATAGTTGCTGCCACCACAGGACTCGGAATTGGATGAGTAACATAGAATTTGAGTACCTGTATCTAGCGACGAAGTAGTGAAGGAATATCGCAATTGTAACTATTCCCAACTCCTTTTCCCAGATAAAGCCTGCTTCCCCCTCCAAACAAGCAGCAGGAGTTGTGAGATTCCAAGCTCTTTTCCTGGCGGGTAGCATTTAAGAACCATATCCCTCAAGTTTTAGATTCATGCCCGAACAGAAAACTCAAGCAAAACCTTTACGGCTCGTAAAGAAATAGAGAATGATTACAAATTTTCTTGGTAGCTTACCAGCCATCTCCATGGATTAAATTTCTGAGGCTCTGGATATAGGAAAGGATCGTAGTTGATCTCCCTTGTATAAATGTAGATTCTCCATCCTTTTGGAATAAAATATCCTGAGTAAGAGTAAACATGAAATTGCAAATCTGTCCCTCTTTTTTCTCCAGGAAAAACCCTAATGAACAAGCGGCTCAAAAAAATTCTGCCCTAGTTCGAACTAAGAGTTTCGCAGCATACCGTTCAATTCCATTCCATTCCTTCGGTTGTCTTCCTCAAAATTCCGTTGACAACTGTGGCCAATCTTGATGTTTCAAATATCACCTGCATTGAGAGATATACGGTTCCAATAAGTATATTAGGACTTAGAAGGGGAATTGGTACTGAGAGGTGCAAGATCCTTTATTCTCAAAATCTTTGTCCCCCTCTACCAATACATTTGCGAGTTACAACCGCATGATGATGTCTCGGCATTTGGTACCCGGAGATTCTCCATGTTTAGTTTAGTTTACAGTACGTTAGGAGAGAAGGACAGATTCTCGGCGACAAGATTTCTGGCCATGTAGAGTAGGTTTGTCAACTTGCTTACCGCACGTGTAAAAAACCATCGACCTGTGATCATTCCAGTCAAGTGGCTCTTCTGGCTTTTTCCTTCCTCTTACTGCAAAATGCTCATCCTACAGACAATTGCATCGAAACAGAGTTATTGACCCTACCAGTTTTCATCAAATATGATCAATTTTTGACAATGTATAGACTGTTGCTCACTCTGATTTCTTGAAGAGCTGATGGATGATCATGAAGATACTTGATGGCCATCATTGAAGTAGTCGATACGGTTTTGAAACCCAAATAGAGAATCATAACTACTTGATCAAGAATTTCCTCATCATTGAGTTTGTATCTTGGATCCTCTTCCTTTAGCAGATAGTCCAGCATGTCATAATTATTTGTCAAGGAATTTCTCCTCTCCTCCATAATATCTCTAAAAATTCTAAGGACACTCTTTCTTGCCTGCAAAAGAACATCAACTTCAATAAGCCCACAGATTCCTTATCACCATCAAATCAGTTGGCAGAATACCTTTCACAAACTACATTTCAAAATACGAAGTATTTCTTATCGTATCCATTTTCCAGCAACAATGTTTCTCAAAAATGTTAAACCATCTTGTAATATTTTCATAGGGTCTTTTTCACACATCCAATTCTCCTATATTATCAACGTCACATTCCTTTTCCAATTCCCCTATATTATCACCACATCCAATTCATAAATAACCTAAATCATGGCCGTAAATAACCTAAATAGTGGCCGTGGCCACTATTTAATCGACAGAAGTGGCCGTGGCCCACCACTTCTGTCGATTACAACTCAAGCTCCTAGAACTCCTCTATCCACAACAACATCATAACTTTCTTATACCATTTTATAAATCTCCATTGACTAAACAAAAAAAATTAGAACACAAAGTAAGAACTCAAATTCGAAGCTATGAGGGTGTACAATGGGTAAAATGCCCTCTGTTTTGGTGGCTTCCATCATCAGGCCTTCTTCTTCTCCGTCCTTCCCTTTTCTTTTGGAATGGAAGGGAGAAGTACGGAACCACACCCAACCCTTGCGGCTTTCTCTACCCATGACTCATCCATGAAAAATCTTTTTTTTTTCTTTGAAACTACATCATATAATGTGCATTATATGGACTAACACTTGGCAAGCAGAAAAAACCAATTCAATCTAGAGAGAGAGAGAGAGAGGAGTACCGGTGGGGCTTTCGAGCATGGAAATGCCGCCTCAGTCGAGAGATTGATAGAGGGCGTTCATGAAGTCGATCTGAATCGAGTAGGGTTTGAATGGGAAGGCTGGGAATTTTCTCTCGCTTTGCTCTTCCATTTACGGCTTCTTCTTCTTCTTCTTCAGTTCAATCTTCGATTTCTGCAACCTATTTGATGATCGGCCTGCGACGCTGGAATTCGTGACGTCGTTGGAGTAGATCTCATCGATCATCTGTAACGATGCTCCGTCTTCTCGAATTCGTTCTCTCCGTCGCTCTCTCTCTGATCGTTCACCAGAGAGAGAGAGAGAGAGAGCAAACGTAATTTCTGGCGTAATTTGCGTGAATCACTGTTAGGTCGACTGATTTTACCAAAAACCCCTCTCTCAAATGAGCACAAAAGACAAAATAGAATGCAAAAAAAAGGACACAGAGGGAAAACCACAAAAGTCCAAAAACCCGTTAAAGTAATCTATAAATAACTCAAATAGTGTCCATGGCCCACCAGTTTTGGGTGCGAAATTACTAAAACGCCCAACATACGAAGAAGCAAATTGAAATTCCATGTGTTTGAAGCCAGGGGCATTTTCGTTCGGGTATGGCAAAGTGTAAGCCACTTCTAAGAACTTGGTTCCTTTATAGACCCTTGTGGATTTGAAGACTATTGAAAGAAGAAAAAATAGTAGGACAAGATATACCTGCATGTAGCATCTCGGCATTTGTAAGCAGAACCTCCAAATATATGATAGGGAACAGAAAAAAAACTCATTGTAAATGAGCCCACAGTAAATCGAAAACAGAGACATCAAAAGAAGCAAATAGCGGCCGCCAAATACCATCTCCATAATACTCCCAAGTTTCTGAAAGGAAAACCAATACTCAAGAAAGTTAATAGATACTAGGCACAGCAAAGCTGTACATTTTCAATTGGCAAACTATACACCAAGGACATTATATGTAGCATAATTTAAACTAAAATATAAATATTTGACGATTACTTCTCAGCTTCCAAAAACAAGAATATGTCGGAAAAGAGAACATACCTGTGACCCAAGCTTGCTTTTGTGAGATATAAGGAATAAGGCTCCCAACAACAAACATATTCCATGACCCCAGTCCCCAAACATCACAGCGAAAAGAAATGGGAATGCAATAATAGTATACACCACTGGATTTGCTTCCTGATATCTAGCAACACTGCCATAAAAGGTAACCGTATTAGTATTTTGTCCAGTTCTGCAAGTGCTCACAAATTCAATCACGGGAACACTCAAAGGATATAGTTCCGCAGAAAAACAGTGAACCCAAGGTTAAACAATTTTAGAAAAAAAATTCACATCAACCACCAGATACAAAAGTAAAACAAATCGGAGCAAAAAATTTATGCTGAAGATCATAAACATACGCTGGTAAGTTACTTCTTTTTCAATTCTTTAGGGTAAAACTTGCAAAACACATGGCTACCAACAATGGGTTCCTTCTTTACTATGGAAATAAACTATTTAGGCAGGAGAAAGATATGGCAGCTCAGTGCAATATAGAGTTGGCTGAGCTTCCATAATTGTTATCCACCACAGCCACAGTAAGAGAGAAACAGATGAGCTATAGCACTCCATACAAAACAAAATTCTTTCTTTTGTGGGCAGGCATATGGTGAAAGTTGAAACCACAGAATAACGTGTATCAAAATTTCATCCAATATGGTATTCGGAAGAAATGATTCTCTGCAGTCTGTTGTAACATTAACTGTTGTTTTAAAGAACAAGAAAGAAACATATTACCCATACGCATCAACAATTTCCTGAAATGAATTCGTAAAGCAGTTGGTTCTAAAGTATGTTGGAGGTGATTCCACAGCATCCATCGCATAAAATACGACACCCACTTGTGAATAGCTATCAAATGTTGCCCGTTGCAACACTTCCTGAATATGAACATAATAAAACCTAATCGTTATGGTGATAAGGGGAAAAGGACTCACAGGATTTGGTAGAGTTCTGAAACAACCGACTATCGACCATATTTGTGCCGTCCTCGTATTTGATTTTGGAGCCGAAGACGACCAAGCCGCTGAGCTCCTCCCAAATTTCAAAAAATCCTAATTTCAAAAAAATAAATTTAGGGATCTTCTATATCAGGCGGTATACAAAATAAAGCCAAGCTTGGTTATTGGAACCCTAATTTCAAAAAAATCCCCAATTCACATGTTATAGGAACCCTAATTTCAAACAAAATCCCTAATTTCATATCAAAACGGAACCCTAATTTTTTTGGGTCGAACAAGTTATAGAGGGGAAACTGAAAATCTACCTCATAAAGAGAGAGAGAGACCATGGTGTGGCATCGGTTGTGGGGGTCGTCGGTTGTATTCGCCAATGCTGAGCCAACCAGATTTCGCCTCTTGTGGTGGTCGCCGGAGGTGGAGGTGGAGGCGCCGCCGGTAGTTCTGGTCGTCGGTGTTGTTGGTCGACGGTGGTGGAGAGTTCGTCGCCCTCCCACCACCACCCCTTTCTCACTCTTCGTTACAGTCCAGAGAACGTAACGAGTTTCTCATTTCTTTTTTTTCCTTTTTTTGGGCCAACTTTCGTTTGAGCGAGAAAGAGCGAGAGAGGGGCGAGAGGTTGATTTTTTTGAGACAGGAAGGCGGAATTCCCGGCGCAATGTTCGTGAGTACAGTAAAATGAGTACTGAATTTTACTAAAAAGCCCTCCAGTCCAACGGCACTAAAGGACAAAATAGTGTATAAAAATCGGGACACAGACGGAAAACATCGAAAGTCTAAAAACCCGTTAAAGTAATTCGAAAATAACCCAAATAGTATCTATGGCCCACCACTTTTGAACACAAAATGACGAGAACGTCCAAAACTCCATAAAAGTAAATTCAATCTGTTAGTTTCCGAACCGAGGGGCATTATCGTCCGGAGATGGCCAAAGTGTAAGCCACAATTTGAAACTCCATTCGATTATGGGCGGCCAGTGGATTTTCTAGGGCGAGTGCCCGCAATTTTGAACAATATTCATTTCCTTTTATGCAATCGTAACAAGATATTTTTCACCTATGCAGATTGTTTAGATTGATTACTTTGTTCATGTTTATTTTTTGGAAAATGTTGTGAATAACTTGAGAAGCATAGGGCTTGGAATGGGAAAGCTTGGGTAAGTCTCTTCTTTTTGCTAGCAAATGAATTTTCATTGAATATGTATCGGTTAATAAGGTACATGATTCCTTACCCTTTTAAGTTGGGAAAGCTTGATGCAAAGGAGTGTTGTGGTGGTGGTGGTGGTGGTGGTGGTGGTGCTTTCCCAAAAAAAAAAAAAAGGAGTGTGGTGCTACTTTTTCTCTCTCACATACTAGCAGAAATTGTATCTTTGCTAGGGTGGGCTAGCTTGTATGTACCTATAAGAGCTGGCTTGGAGAGAATGCAAAAATTAGAATAAATCTTGGCCACATCAAGCAGTTGAAAAAGAAGAAATGGTGAAGAAGTTTTTGTGAAAAAGGAATAAAGTTTCAAAACGTATAAGTTTTCAATAGCTTAGATTTAATCTTGACCATATGTGAAAAAAGAAGATGAAGAAGAGGGCAAGGACTACATATTTGTCGTAGAGCGAATTTATACTTCTAAGGTTTAAACAGAGGATAATCAACTTGATGCTGAAAATTAATGATCTGTATGTGAAGCTTTTTAGAAGTCAGGTTGCTAGGCAAAGGTACTTGCCAATTGCTTTAAATTGTGGTCGATTTATAGGCACTGGTTTAGCAATTTTTTCTATTGGTGTTTGAAGCATCAATGCCGGGAGTTTCTCTTTGCAGCACGATGATTGTAGGCTTACACCAATCAATTGGAGCATAAAGTGTTTCAAATAAGTGGCTCAAAACATAAAAGGTATGTCATTTCCTATGCCTCACATCTTCCTTATGAAAGCTTATATATTTCTAAACAGAGATAAGTTAAGAAAACAACATCTTGGAATATGTTTTCCATGCCCAACTCACCCACCACTTTTGTTATGCATAGAGATGTCCATTTGTTGGCATCGGAAATTGTTCCATGTTCACCATATAAAATTGGTTTCGAGTTTCATGAGCCATATTTCAGTTTCACAAAGCAACTATGTATGAAGCACATTTTAGTTTCAGCTTATATTTTGGTCTTCGAAAAGGTAAACTCGAGTGTTCAACGAAAACAAAATAATTTAAGCTGAACCTCGAGTGAGTTTCAGCCATATTTTACAATATTTTGAATCTACTTACTAAGTTTAGATAGTTTTGAATATACTGTTGGGAACATGTGTGAAAGATTGAGTCCCACATTAGATAAATAGAAAAAGAGTTGGACCTTAATATACAATTGGGTGGCTCACCACTTATAAGGCTTAGCCTTTTAAGTGGATATGAGTCATTCAATGTATATTGGGTCCAGGTGATGTGGTCTAGACTCCGTGGATACTCCCCGACGGATTAGGCCTATGCGCACGTGGGAAGACCCCAGGCGGATTAGACTCCCAACAAGTGGTATCCGAGCTGATGGTTGACGATCTTTGGGTGTACTCAAACCGATTTGGTGGACTTACACGGAGACTCTCGAAGGTGACTCTCAATGGAACAATTGATGCAGGCGGGGATGGCTCTCGATCGATGGAGTGGGTGCGGTGAGGTCCGGAGTAGAATCAGTGTTGAAAAAAGATCATGGATCAAGGGGGAGTCAAGTGGATCGAATTGAGGGGGAGCAAGGCCCAATGCATGGTTCACACATGAGGGGGAGATTGTTGGGAACATGTGTGAAAGATTGAGTCTCACGTTGGATAAATAGAAAAAGAGTTAGACCTTAATATACAATTGGGTGGCTCACCACTTACAAAGCTTAGCCTTTTAAGTGGATATGGGTCATTCAATGTATATTGGGTTCAGGTGATGTGGTCTGGACTTCGTGGATACTCCCCGACGGATTGGGCTTATGCACACGTGGGAAGACCCCAGGCGGATCAGACAACATCTACTTACTAAATTTAGATAGTTTTGAATCTACTTACTAAGTTTAGATAGTTTTGTTGTCATTGTTGGTTATAGGCAATGTCATTGGTTGGATATAAGCTGTTGTTAACGTCCCATAGTCTCAAGGGAGAGCTGGTGGAATCGAGGGTGGTACTTTTTTCAATTTCATGTACATAATTTGATTAAACGAACAACCCTGTTTGAAGTTTTTTTGAGAAAATGAATTTTGGGAGATTTGTCAGTTGGTGGGGTGGTCAATTGTAGAAAAAGGCCAATTCAATTTAGTCGTTTCCAAAATCTATTGCGCTGTGCCTTTAGGCAGGGGCGGTTAATCCTATATATTTCTTGCGTCCCTTAAAGCTTGTGAATACTCAAAGTTTCATACCTTGAACCGAGTTTTCAAGAAATTACTCGAGTTTTAGCAAAAGTTGCTCTCCGGGTTGTATATCCAGTGGACCCCACTCATGTATCTTCTCTCTCCCTCCATCAACACATTCTCTCTATTTTTCAAATACTAACTTCAAGATTCAAGTATTTTTCACTTTGTCATTGGCTTTTTAACTTTGAATGCTCCTCAATTTATGTCCCTTGAGTAATTCTTGCAAAATGGCCCAAAAAATGTGCTCTTTTAACCGGTATGATTGGTTGGATGAAAGGCTAGGTTTTCACAACTTCTTTAATCTTTAGAGTACCATGAGATGAAAGCAGGAGATGGTATGGTCGCTCCCAGTTTTAAAACTGTTCTATGATTGGTTCAACATTCATCAACATTTGCTAATTTTTCTTGGGGTGAAATATACTAAGGTTAATTTGATGGACTACGAAATCAGAATGTTAATCTTTGTGCTTTGATGTCCCAAATGGGTGGTCAGTAATTTTTATTTAGGCACAAGCTAACAAATTTCTCAGGCAGTTTTACTCTTTAAGGTATAATAAATGACTTAAAACCTTTGCAAAAAAATTCAAATCCTCGTGAACTCCTACGTTGTTTTCATTTAATGATGTTATATTGAGTTATCGAATAAGTGGCGGTTTCAAGTTCCAACTACTTTCACGACCCATCTGTTAATAACGCTGCCACCATGTGAAGAAATCTTTGCAAATGGCTGGCCCACATTGTAGTTCTTGCAAATGTCATTTGGTGCATAATCCCAAACGAAAGAAAAACGCTCGACATAGAGCTGAGCTCAACAGATTATCTTGATTTACTTATATTCTTACCTTGTTTCCCATTTCACGTGACGGTAATGGTATACAAACGGATCTGTTTCACAAATCAAAACAAAACATCATGGCTGTTGTTCCTCTTTCAAACCAAAATGTTTGCCCATCGTAATGGATTTTCATTTCGTTGTGACCGTAACAGCTGACTTTTTAAATTATTTTCCGGATGATAATCAGTTTGATTTTGCTATAAACGGGCTTCTGTCATTGAACATGGTGGTGACACTGCAGGTGGCATTACTACTGGACAACACCGTTCCAGGTAGTCGGCAAGAACAAGGGGTGTATATATGGTGAAGTGCTGAAGACATAACAATGGTTCCATCGTCACTTTCAAACTATAGTTTGCCGAAAAAAGTGGCTAGGTTTTTCTGTTCAAAATGTTTAAGCTGAATATAATATCGACATTATATGATATCATGTTGATGAGGAGTTGCTTTTTTAGAGGCCAGCATAGGGATTGCAGCAGTCTCTGTAGTATTGCTCTATTAGTTGATAGATATAATATTTAGATGATTTTCCTCAAAAGTTCAATTCTTTTAGTACCTTTGAAATTTGATTGTCATTATTGGTGGTGGTAGCCATTTGTAAGTGAAACACACAAAGGGTGATCCCAAAGTATGTAAATAGTCATTGCATCCTCAGCAGAGGGACAGATTGGTGTTTTCAGACTCTTATTTTGATGAATGTTGGTTATGTTGTCTTTTGTATCATTGTATGTCGTAAAACAGAACATAAGGTGGTTTAGATTGTAGTCGATGCATTCTTTTTTTAGAGTGCATGTTCTCTCTCTCAATGCATTTTTTGAGAGAGGGCATGCTCTCTCTCTCTCTCTCTCTCTCTCTCTCTCTCTCTCTCTCTCCTGTTTTGTCTCTCTCTCTCTCTCTCTCTCTCTCTCTCTCTCTCTCTCTCTCTCTCTCTCCTGTTTTGTCTTCCAAAAAGTCTCGGAACACAACTTTAAAATAAAACTCCGGACACAATTTGTTTGGAAGTGTTCGATTTATGTGGGTGCATGTACATCTAAAGGCATGTACGTGGGTACATCTAATAGCTCTTGATATAGTTGCACCCACACTACTACAATAATTGTAAAAGATGACAGTTTAAAAGTGTCATTAAACGTGAAAGATGACAGTTTTGAAACTGTCATCTATGGAGCTGTCATTAAAAGTCTGAATCTTAAAATGACGGTTTAAAACTGTCATTAATATCTATAAAGATGATGGTTTTTAAACGTAATTAAAAGTAGAAGATAACGGTTGTGAAATGTCATTAAAGTGCTTCAAAACTGTTATATTTCGAAAAGATGACACTGTTAAAGCGTAATTAAAAAGTCAAAGATGACAGTTTTAAACTGTCATCTTTTCTGTCTTTGATCCTAAAAAAAAAAAAATTCACAATTCTAGTTTCAGCTCAGAATCATTCAAAACAATTAAAAAAAGATAAAGTCATCCACTAATGTAAAAAAGAGTCTATATATTGAAAATTATAAAATTACAAACACTCTCTAATACACGTGTTCAAGTTATCTTTTGACACGAAAAGTACATACGAAATACAAATAAATTGCCCTACATAATGATTCACCGAGTTAATCTAGCTTCCCTCAACCTAAAATTTTTGCATTCCTTCAGCCGAAAAAGTCTAGAAGATGCACTAAGACCTGTGATGACAACTTCTCAGTAACTTCTTCTTTCCTTTCTCCCTATACAATCAACACATGATATGTACGCTCCAATAAAATGAGATGACACCTTTTCAGTCAGTATTTACTGCATGAAAAAATAACACAAAATTAACGTCCAACCAAACACATAGCTAGAGAGATGAAGCTAGAGAGACTTTCTTTTCATTTTGAACAACTAATCCATATTACGGTAATTATATACCAGTAGGCATGTGTGTATGCATATATTTCTATGCAAATTTGAAACATAAAACTGATAACAAATTTGTAAACACACTTATACGTGGCCTCCAAGAAATGTTCGCTTCAATTAAAGACAATTAATTCCTAATATGGATTCAGCCTTTTCATCAATATGAAAGTTTTTTTAATTTAAATTATGCTAGACAAACTCAAGATATTGTGCAAACCTTGGACAAAAGAAGTCTTTTCATCATTGAAAGGATACCTTAAAGAGCATTGCTCCAACAACATGTTCCTGCATAATATGTTGCCCCAGTTTCCCTACATTTGAGTTGTTATGTCACCAATGCCTACAAAAAAAGTCATTATTATGTGAATAATTGTTTGAAATGGGTAGCCTACGGAAAAAAATCAGCAACTAATTCAAATAAAAAGATATAAGAACCAAAACATCAACTAGAGAGAGCAATTGAAAAGTTTAAAGCAAAGAACTACAATTAGATGTTCAGCCACCTAAAGCAAGGAATATATTCGTTAGTGCATTTACCATCCACACCTATACAAGAAAGAGGTCCAAAGTAAACAAAATTTTACAGAGTACTAATTAATCTCCAAATTCTTGCCAAAATCAGAATTTTTCAAAGTCATATTTAAGTAAGCCTTAGTTTAACAAAACTGCGACAAAGGCTTAGAAGGTAGGATATTTTTTACCTCATTGCCAATCAATTCAAGATGTGTCTGACCCCTGAAGTTAGAAATTTGTCGTAATGAATAAATGTAGGCAATGTCAATTAGCAACAATCAAATTGAACTAAGCGTTAACATTATACCTCATCGCAGCCAGTCTAAACTAGTCTTGGTATGTGACCTATCAAACTGCAGTTAACTCACGACCAGCAAGAGTTGAACACATTGAACTGCAAACAATAGTTAATCCAACAGTTGTGTAGATTTTAGGAATCAAAGAAATAGAGTCTATGGGAATGCAACAATATGAAATGGAGCATGTCACAACCGTAGTTAAACTTCAAAACAAATTTACTTCCCCACCAAAGTGCCTCTGTTACTAGTTTCTTTACCAAGAATTTCAGATACTAAGATAATTAAACTGAAAAGTAAAAGCTAAGCTTGCCTTAAATCTACTTGAAGAAGTGGGGTTTGGTACCACGATCATCATTCCACCACTACCACAAACTATCAACAAAACAAACAAGTATAGCCAATATTATTGGACTGCCAAACCGGTTAATATAACTATTCAACTTTGCATAACAAGCAAGATACATACACTCCAAACACTACAACCTTTAAAAAAGGCTTCACCCTTTTCATTAACTGGCCACCAAGTTCAGACTAGGTGCTATATATTTAGCTCTATTTCTGCAAAAATTCTAGTAAAGATTAAAACAATAGGGTTTATAGAGAATGTTATGTACGTACACATATGCATCTGTGGAGGTGAGATATATAGAGAGAGGGAGGGAGGGAAACAAACCTGGTAGAGAGAGGTGGAGTTGTCGGCGGCAATCGGGAGAACACAAGCACGCATTAAACAAATCAACAATAAGCCCAACCTACATGTACAGAGCATAGATTGACACAAGCATATTATCAAACACTTGTAATGCAAATGGATATTCACCTATATGATTGTACATAGCATAGACTGAAACAAGCATATTATCAAACACCTATAATGCAAATGGATACTCACCTAGATAATTGATCTTGACAATCCAAACGAGACCTCTGCGAGCAACTCAATCAACACTGAAACAAATTTTGAACTATGTAAATAGCACCCATAAATTCAACAATGAAAAAATTAGGAAAGAGTTGGAGAACTATCTAAACAAAGCCGTGGGTCTGTATACCTGTTTGATTTCAAGTCAATCGATGACCAAAGCAATGGTGGAGCAAGTGGCCGATGACCAAGATCAATCAACGGCAAATCACAGTGACGGGCTTCTCCCGCCTCTTAACGCTGTCAAGATCAATGAACGGCACTCGTACGGTTGGTTGAGACAGAGAGAGATCGTGGAAGGTAAAAGAGGTTTTTTTTTTACGGGGTAAAAGAAGTTTCATCTAGGTTTATATTGGGCGAGATTAATTACATTGAGTTACCACGCGTCCCGCATATGGCGCCGTTTCCTCCCAAAAAAAAAAAAAAATTTTTGTTTTTTAATGTCACTTATAAGGAGAAAGTGACAATAAAAAATAATAATTGTGTCACTATTTTACAAAGTGACATCATAAATATATTAGATTATAGTTTTGGAGAAACTGACATTAAAAAGAAAGAATATTTATGTCACTATTTTAGAAAGTGACATTATAAATATAATATATCACCGTTTTTTTTGGATAACTGACATTATTTACTTACTGTAATCTTTTTAATTACGTTTTTTTCACAAAAGTGACATCTGTTCACTTTTTCAAGCGTCATCTTTTAACAATATTGTAGTAGTGCCAAAATTGTGTTTTAAAAGTGTGTATGTAGAATTGCTCTAATGTTCTTTATCTTCTGGGGAGGATCATTAGAATTTTCTGCAAGTACAGCCCGTATTTTTTTTGCGTTCAACTTGACGTGCTCGGCAACTTCTATAAAGTCAACAATTCAAATCGTGATGATGGTATCTTGAAGGATTCACCGGGAGCACTACAACCCCTAATAAATTTGCATAGCTGAGACTGACCCTATTTTATATCCTCACTAGTGCCCCCCCCCTTTCGCCGTCACAATTTGTGGAAGGATAAAAAAAGAAAACTTTATAGATAGAACCCATCTCAGAGAAAGTGAAGGGAATAAAAGAAAACTTCATAAAGAGAACCAAAAGAAAATAAAGAGAACCAATCTCCAAGAAAGTAAAGGAAACACAGTTGACTAATGATATACCCCTTATCATTTTTGTAGTTTACACATTGTCAAACTTTTCTGCGAGGAAACATGACCCAGGTCTTGAAAATAAACATTTTCTTTTGAATTTGTTTATCCAATTAAAAAAACGATTTTCAAAGCCCTGAAGAACGCTCAAGTCAAATCTCCATCATCAAATCCAAACTCCAGAACTCTGAAGATCAAAGCCTTCAAGCCCTTCAGAATTTGCATTCATCCATCGCAAGCATGCTTCCGGAGTTCTGAAGATCAAAGCTATGAAGGCCCTTCAGAATCTTTCAAGTCCACATCATGCTAGACGCTCTTCAGTTCAAAGCATCCAAGTCCTAAGCATCCAAGTCCTGAAGAACGTTCAAGCCAAATCTACCAATCATCAGTCTTCTTCTACCAAATTGAAGAAGATCTCAAATACCAATTTGAGTCAACATCTGCAAATCTGCATCTCCTTCAACCAAATTGAAGAAGATCTCAAAGACTGATTTGAGAAGAACTCCAAAGCCCTCAAGTCAATATCCACAAATCCGCCATTTTTTTCAACCGAATTGAAGAAGATCAAATAATTCAACTTGAGAAGAAGCTTCAAAACCCTCAAGTCAAAGCCTGACAAAGTCACCATCATCTTCGCAAAGACCACAGAAGATATTGCCGTTCAAATCAAGATCAAACTGTCAAGCTCTCGTTTCAACAACCGAAGAGAAAAATCAGAAAATTAATTTTATTTGAAAATCGCATCAGAGATTGTAACCCTAAATTTCTCAAATTAATAAAATTGACCTTATTCAGCATCTTTCCGTCTTTTTTCGTACACTCGAATTTTGCGCAATACA
Source organism: Rhododendron vialii (assembly GCF_030253575.1). NCBI lineage: Eukaryota > Viridiplantae > Streptophyta > Magnoliopsida > Ericales > Ericaceae > Rhododendron > Rhododendron vialii. Next base: position 3,445,995 of record NC_080561.1, on the reverse strand, counting down.
CTCACATAATCCCCGTCAAAGACATATCATTCACGCCCAAGAAGTTACTTCCTTACGGCTTGCCCTGGTCGATGGTGTCGTTCCGCTTTCTTTTTAAAAAAGAAGATAATTTCAAATTCAAATATAATAAAAATAATTTTTTAATTTTTTAATTTTTTTGCACCGTTTAAAATATGTCAGTGAGACAATGTATGATTTTTGTTGTAAGCAGTTGTGACTTTCTTATTGGCCATATGGTACCAGTATGCATGTGTGCATGTGTTACTTTGTTTGCAACCAATTTTTTTTTTTTTTTAGGAATGTTACGTACAAAGTAAATTTATCCAAAAAGTATCTGGAAAAAAGTAATTCATTGTTGATGATTGGGTCACATATATCAAAATAAATCTCAACCACTAGCTGTTATTTTCAGAATACTTTTAGGCTAAGTTTTTTTTGTCCCTAGTATTTTTCAATGGGAAAATGACGGTCAATGATGTGTTTTAATAATTAATACCCCTTTCAAGGATATTTTTAGCATTAAAAAATGTTTTTAACGGGTATTAATTATCAAAATATGTCTTAGGGAGGCTTAATTATTCATCCTAGAAGGCTAGCAGAGTTAAGAATTCGTCCTACTGTTTTGAATTAATTATGATTTCGTCCCCGTGCTAGTTTATATCTCATTATTGCCCTTTAGTGGGGTTTTATATATATATATAGAGCGAAGGAAAAGGGGACGAAGACTTAATCCCTTTCATCCTCCCGAGAATCACGTTCCGTCCTGCTACCAGTGTTGCAAATTTCTCGCGCCCATATCCCGAAAATCACGTTGCTAATATTTTTCGACAATATCCATCTTCATCGGAAATCATCCATTCGATTTTGGAGCTCAAAATTTCCAAAAACCCTAGTCGGTATAAACCCAAACCAGTCAGCAATCCAATCTCGTCCGTCCTCCATTTTTTCCAATACAGGCGACAAACCACGTTGAATGCATTCCCCCATCATTTCGGAATGGGGTTTTCTGCGGAAAACTTCGCGTCGTCAAAAAACAATCAAGCCTTTCGTGGTTGAAGCCAGCGGCGGAGAAGAAGGTGACGAAACCGACATACCCAGATCTCGTAAGTCTATCCCTTAAACCCCCTTTTGTTCTTCGGTAGCTTTTTTGGGATTTGCCGGTTGGACATAAGTTACGCTTGTAAATCTGATTTGTTTATGACCATTGTGCAAAATTTGTTATAGTGTGTCGCAATGGAATGAATCAGTAGGATAATCGGCTGGATGTCATGAATCAATGAGATTTAACCCGATATTCATGAAATCATGATTTGGGGTTCCTAATTAAGTTTGTTCCTGTGTGTTCTAAGTAAAATTAAGATTGTTGCCGATATTACTGAATTCATGATTTTGTCATGACGTAGATATGTCGAGTTTTCCTAAAAATAACGATTCCTTAAATTGTCCGTGTTTGATTCTTTGATTTCATTGTTATATTGTTTATGTCATATTTTTTTAAATTTTGCTCGAAACTAGCTTAGAAACGGTAATGTAAAGTCGTAATCGTCATGTTAATGAAACCATAGAATGTCATGCTAATTTAACCATCTAACCATGCAACGGTTTGAGTAACTCCTTTTTTTGTGGTAATTTAGCCATGATTTTGTCATTCTTGGTTGGCCAACCTGAACATTGAAAAAAAAAAAATATGTGGCAAAATGATCATGGAATTGTCCTAAAATTATCGTTTTTAAATGCTATATTGTTTGTGTGATGTTTTTTTTAAAATCGGTTCAAAGTTAGATTAGGAATGGTAATGTAACTTTGTAATCGTTATGGTAATGTTACCTTGGAATACCATGGTAATTTAACCATGTAACGGTTTGATGGTAATGTAGTCATGTTCCTTGAAACAAGAGTAGTGAGAAATATGATTTTTTGTCGTTTGGTTGGCCAACTTGATCAACGAATAAGGCATGCAACCATGTGGTCAAGTTATCATAATATAATGGTCAACCGTGAAGTTAATTTGACAATCTGAATTCATTGAAAAGAGATGCTAGTAGGTGATAAATTTGCCATTTTATAATGGTCAAAACCAGTCTACTTGAAACTAGCAAATAATTATTTATTAGTGTTTCCTTTTACATGGTCACTTTACCATACACACTTTTAACATCATGTCTTGTTGGCCATGTTGCATGACATAAGTTTGGACAATACCAATTTCGAGTGTTAAAAATCCATGTTTCATACATTGTCTAGTCTAGTGTGGTCATGAAAGTTTCATGAACAGTCTCCAAATTTACCTCCTTTTTTATGACCTAATGGAATGTCCAACATTATTTCAGGACTTAAGCCTACTAAAGTGGAAGGGGGAGCTAGGTTGAAACAAAAAAGAAGTTGGTTTAGATGATGCAGTAGTTGAAGATACGCCACCTTCAAAGATAAAAAGGTATGACACCAAAAGAAAATCATGATGTGGAAGGGTCATCAAAGATTCGCACAAGATTTGGAAGTGTAGCACAAAAGATTAAGGCCAAACATCCTAAACCTGATGTGGAAGAGTCAGAGCAGAAATGTACAAGATATAGGAGTGTAGCGCGAGGAATTAAGGCCAAACATCCTCATTCGAGGAAACATCGAGATGTAGATGTGGGAGAAATACGTGAGACAACGTATCGTGCAAGCCTAAATGGCTTAAAGACATTGATTGAGGAGCCATGTTCTTATTTTTTTTTATGGTAATTTAGCTATGTTCTTACTTTTAAATTGGTATATAAAGTCCAAATGGTTTTGGGGAATTGGTTGTCCATTATTTAGATTGCAATAGAGAATGTATTCTTTTGATTGTGGGCATTTAGAATGTAACAAAAAATGGACCACTGAAATGGTTAACTTGATAATGAATTCTGCTTCGATCTAGGTAAATTATCAAATATGGGTAATTTACCACCAAAATCTAATGTTGCAAGGGGAGTCACAGGAAAGTTTCGTGATGAACATGGCTTTGAACATCTTATTTGGGACATACATTGATCATGTAAGATTGACCATCAACACAGAAAAGGATATGTATTGACTTACTTGACATGATAAAGTGATAAAGTGATCAATTTACCACCAAAAATAGAACTGAGAAATCAGTGGGATTTGTTGGAAGTTTGAAAGTTTGAAAATAGTGATCTGTTCTTCCCCCTGTTGTAGCCATAAATTAAGAGATTGGAATTCATCTCTCTCTCTCTCTCTCCCTTACATATGTTTAATATATATATATATATATATATATATATATATATTACAAAATAGAATAAAGGGTAATAAAGATAATTTACATATTGCAAAGATGAAATCATAAGCATGAAAAAAAAGAGGAATAAATTCTTACATTGCATAAAAAAAGAGGATGAATATTTAAATATTTCTACGTCCTTACGCGGTGATTTTCCCTTTTCCAAATTTCTTAGGAGTAGGCCATGCACAGATCTATCGTGGCTTGCGAGCTGGCAGGTTTGAATGGGCTGGGCCCACTCCTCTCTCACCCTCCTGAACCCAGCTGTCCCGCACTTTCAAAACGACGCGTAAATATTGGTGCAATCAATTTTGGGTTGGTTGGCACAAACGGTGGAACCCACTTTTCATTTTTGAACCATTGAAATCAAAAGCAAACACTGTTACTTGTCAAACAAAAAAAACCAAAGCTGCAAAGGGACCAAAAGAGCTCATCGCAAAGGCAAAATTTTCAGTGCCGAGGGTACCACGTGGTGTCCGCTCGGTGCATCCGAACTGTCCATTGAATTTTTGGACGGCATGGATTTAGAGAGAGAGAGAAAGGAGAGAAAATATTGGGGTGGGGTGAGATGAGAGAGAGGGTTTCAATCCGAGCCGTCCAAAAGTGTATTGAATGGTTCGAATGTGTCGAACGAGTACCACGTGTAATATACCCACCCGACACCCAAAAATTTCTCCATTGCAACACACACATCAATAAAGACTCCTTGTTCTAAACGGGAAATCCTAAATCCTAACGAAGCCAATCAAACCCCTTCCCCCAGCCCCACCCCAACAAAGAAGGTTAAAAAAATTAAGCGAATAAAATCCGATGGAAACTAGCACTAGCAGGGGGATGGGAGAGCCGCCCTTTTTGTTTTTTCCTTCGATGCTCCTGCTTTTGATTTGTTCATGGTTTGTCGGTTAACGCAAGAAAGCGCAATGAGATGATATGCATACTGAGTGTTTACTTCTTGTATAAATTACCCTTTTAACCATAAAATTGTATTTAAATTATTTATGTCTCTGTTCCAAACGGTGAAGAAGTCCATACAAGAGGATGGAGTCTTTCCCGTATCGACTATATTTTTATATTTTTTTGATTTCTCATATTGGAACGAATGATATGACGCAATAATTTTATCCGAATCTCGTAAAAATTAATAGAATATAACCAACAAACTATGCAAAAAAGTCAAAAAAAATTTAACCCGTGGGGCAGTTAAATCATGGAGAATTTACTTAGTGGAGTCGTGGACTACTTGGCTTCATAAACATCGAATGCCACACTTATCACTTTTTAGTTTTTCTAAACCGTGATTTGTATTATTCATTGATCTTTTGTTTAATTAAGGAGAAAACGCCTACGTATTTGGACAATAGGAAGTTTCTAATTAGAGTCCAGTCAAGTTGTGAGCTGTTTAAGGCAGCTTCCAAAAGGCATTTTAAAAGATTTTTGAATTAGCCGAAATCGGAAAACTTTTCAACCTCAGTTTATTTTTTTATTAACAAATCAAGCACCTTTGTACATACTCAGTAATTTTTAAAGTTTCTTGAATTATGCACGAAACTACTTTATTTTTTATTCAAAAATTATACTTCTTGTTGAATTTAACTATTGTTACGGAATGGAGAGAGTATATATATTTTTCTTTTCCATCAGCTTTTGAAAGTGTAGTTTGATCAACTAGTCAAATTTTGGCCATTCAAGAAAAGCAAAAAAAAAACTAGTCAAATTTCACTCTTAGAGTGAGTTTGGTCTGAATTAATTTGGTTTAAAGAAACTTCGTTTTATTAATTGCTAGTAAAAAAAAAATTAATTTAAACATTCATCTTAACCATAGAAATGAGAAAAAAAAGAAAAAGAATCACGATTGAGAAAAGTTCTGATAAGAGGACATTTAAGATAACGATAACGAAAGAGTTGTTTCAAATTTTTTTTTTTTGGTTTTTTGAGAATTATCTTTATTTTGTATCGTAATTCTTTACTTCTTAAATTGTCCCGTTAAGACAAATTGTTAATTAAAAAATTAAAATTTATTTTGTATCGTAATTCTTTACTTCTTAAATTATCCTGTTAAGTCAAATTGTTAATTAAAAAATTAAACAAAAATTTCAAAGAGATTCAAAAGGAAAATATAAATATTGATCCTTTCAAAAAAGGAAGAAGAGGAAAATAGAAATAAAATTTAGTCAAAGGGCGGCTTGTCTTGAGGATTGGAGTGGTTGACAGTTGAACCCTTTTAAAAAGGGTTGACGCAACAGTGTTAAGTTTTTCAGTGCTGACAAGAGTATTAGAGGTAATAAGTGGAGAGAGATAAAGAAAGAAATAATTGAAAGTAAGAAGAATTTTTTAAAAAAAAACTTTTTAAAAAGTAAAACAAACAAGGCACAACAGCTAGTCAAATTTCCACAGTATTTAGGACGCATTGGGATTTAGCGGATGCAAACCAAAATTGAGGAGAAACCAAATTTAGTTGAGTTGATTGTCTTATTTCTCTTTTCAGTGGTAGTCAAGGTTCGAGACTTCAAGTCCCGTGGGGAGCATGTTTGGAGTTCAGAATTATGGATGTACATCATTTGAAAAAAAAAAACCAAAATCTCGAGATTTAAAGAGAAAATAATTGACACCGACCAATCGAATTCATTTTTTGAAAGGGTTCATTCATTGGGAACCCATGAACCCCACTTCTTCTAGAAAGGGTCCTGTTAGTATAAAGCAATTGTACCTGGACATTTTACACTGCCGAGAGGGTATAAAAAAGGAAAAGGGTAGGAAGTCCAACCCAAGCAAGTTAACCATCTGTTGAAGATAAGCAGCCCCCTTCCCTTCGGCCTGTCCGTAGAGAAGGAAAGTAAAGTCCAGAGACCACTCAATCCCAATGAAGCCAATCAGCGCCTGCATCTTTGTGGTCTCTTTTTTGATGATATTCGCTTCCCTGGTGAGGTTTGATGTCTTTGTTATGCCGCTGGGAGGGTCGAAAATGTTGGTCGTCGATGTCTCCACTGGGCCGTATCAGTGGCTGGGCCGGTCGCCTAGCCACCATGAAGTACTAACACCGGTGCAGTTACTGCTACGACTCCAAAACCACCACCACCATACCCAGGCGGCGACGACGCCGACGCCGCAAACGTCGCTGGCGATGGACCAGGAGGTAAAGAATTTGAAATATTGGGGGGTCTGGCATTTAAAGTGACCCCTGCTCTCCATTGCTAAAATCCTGATTCACTAGCAGTTGCTAAAATCCAGATAATAGTAGAGAAGTTCGTATTCGTGAATTATATAATTCTGACCCTTTAATCTTGCAATTCCTGTTGTCACTTCTGGTTGTAATTAAATTCTGAAATCATACGATTGACAAAATTCCTTTTGCAAAATTTTCACCCCTTTAATGGACATCGCTGTAAATGCTAGCTAGCATCCATACGCGTCTTTAGGTCCCATTCCGCTAAAAGAAAGAAGTACTTATTTTTTGAAATAAATGACCTTTTTTGTAAAGCGAAAAATAAGTACTTGAAAAATAAGAATTTTAACGGAACGATGCCGTACTGGATGTAGATGCATTTGCACCCAAGAGTATTACTACTTCACTAAAGTTCTGGGGTGTTAGAGCATCCGCAATGTAATAATCAAAACTTGCCACGTCAGCTTTTGATTATTCATTTAGATGGTTGCTAAAGTTAGCAATTAATCTGGAGTCCCATATTGTTACTTTTGATTATTTAAATGCCCAAATTTGATTATTGATTAGGAGGTTGCTAATTTTAATTATTATAATGTGAGCATTTTTTTAAGCACACATTGCTAACTTTAGCAATTTTTTGATTTTGATTATTACATTGTGGATGCTCTTGATGTCCATTTTCGTATTTTGGGACTTTGGCACCATTTTCAAAGCAATCGGGTTTTAGTTACCTCAAAAATGTTACGCGCACAACCATTGAACATCATTCGTTGTCCAAAAATGCTACACGCAAAACCGTTGTGCAAAACGTTTTACACAATCAATCTCTGACCGTCTATTGTTGTAATTAATGGTCAGAATTCTTTCATTTATGATCGGTAATACATTATTTTTAATCCGGACTTTCCAAAACACATTTAGACGGCCACAATTAGTTGCACAACCAACACAATGGTTGTGCGTGTAGCATTTTTGGTGTAGTAACCAAACGTACATTTAATTTTTGTCCTACACTTTGAAGACCATTGTACAAAAATTGAATGTAGGTCTGGTTACTACACAGCTATCAGAGGTAGTCATTTTTTTCTTTGATTAGGGACTTTATGACATTTACGAGGCTAATTACTTATTAGGACATCAGCGTCTTGTGTGTGTGTCTCTTCGGGAAAGATTGAGTATCATGAAATATTCTTTCCAAACTAGGAGAAGAAACTGTTGGAAATTGACTTGATGGAATTCCTAAATTGACTAAGATTGTTATTCCTATTCGGTTTAAGTTTATTTATTGATTTTCTACAAATAGGGACCTTGGGGTTTTTAGGGTTATGGTTCTTTTGTTCGAATGGCTTAGATGTTAGGGTTTTGTTCAACTCTTAAGGTTTCACCAAGGGTTTGTGTCTTCTTTTTTGGTTCTACCAGAGATTTGTTCAGTTCATAAATATCTGTTTGGTGGTGCTTCAATGAGAGTTACGGGTATAGCTGGCTCTTTGTTTCTCTTTCCGTTTATAGTGAATCCTCTTGCTCTTTTCCCCCGCGGTAGGCCTGTCAATGAACCGGATCCGATCCGATCCGGATCCGGATCCGATAATTCGAATCCGGATCCGAATCCGATAATTCGAATCCGGTAATTTAATACGGATTCGGATCGAATTAAATCCATTATCAATCCGAATCCGAACTTTATTTTTTAAAATTTTTAAAATTTTTTTTAAAAAATAGTAAATTTTTTTTAAAAAATAGTAAATTTTTTATTTTGAAAAAAAAAATGTTTAAGAAGTTGTATTTTTATTTTTTATTTTTAATTTTTTAAATTTTTTTTCAGAAAATATTTTTTTTTGAAAAAAAAAATTGTATTTTTTTTTGCTAAAATTTTTTAAGGAAAAAAAAGTTTCCGGATCGGATTCAGATTTTTGGATCGGGTCTGGATTTTTTGAATCCGGATCCGGATTTGTCAGATCCGGATCGAATCTGGCCCCATTGACAGGCCTACCCCGTGGAGTACATTCTTGCTTTGTGCTTGAGCAGAACCATGTATCTCTTTGTGTTCTTGTTTATCGCTTGTTAATTTGTTATATTTTCAATTTCGTGTTTGGCACAATGGTAACAAGTGCAATCCATCATAAACCAGTTGGAGGGGCATTGTTTACCCGATGGAGGCGAGATTGTGGGGTGGCCTTTAAGCTCATGCGAGATTGTGGTGTGGACTTATAGCTCATCATCAAGTGAATTTAATGCTATGAACAACAGAGCACACATTGTCAGACAGTATGAAAGCGGCTCTACTGCATCTGACAGGAAATCTACAAGAGAAACACCAGACAGAAAAGGGATAACTTTTAGTTTATGCGGTTTAGAGGATCTCCGACAATATTCTGTACGTAAATTGATAAATGCTGTTTCTTTTTGGATATTGCTTGCCATCTGTCTCGTGTGTTCAAAAGTATCACAGCTTGTTAGATCTTCAACACAGCCTTCAGCCTCACTACCCTTATCCTTAAGTGAAATACCACCACCAAAAGCACCAGAAAAACCAAAAGTACCAATTAAAAAAATACAAGAAGCAAAAGGGAAAGGGAGAGTTATTTCAGAGAATCTTCAACAATATTTTGGCCGAAAACGTAAAGATGTTGCGGCGAGGCTTGGCGGTAAATATTGCTTGCCATCTCTCTCTTGTTTTCAACCATACTAACTGTGTTACTAGATGCTGGATTATTGTCTTGTGGACGCAACATTATGATACTGAATTCTTACGTTTCTTTGCTCATGCAGTTAGTGTCTCCACGTTTAAGCGAATGTGTAGGCAGCAGGGGATTATGCGGTGGCCTGGGATGGGAAGCGGTGGTAGTGGTAATTCTTCCCTCTCTTTATAGTCTCCTATTTGGATAGTTGACAGGAAGGGAAGAGAAACCATGGTCCCCCAAATAGCCGATCTTTGAATCTTTCCAAAAGTTAAGGGAATTAAAGGGGACGTGAGTCATGGTTATTATAGGCACCCTTAACAGTTCTGAAACCCTCTGATTCGCATGATAACCAATTTTGTTCTTAAATCTTACTGACAATAGGTGTCTGTTTTTTATGATCGGTATAATTGAACCTTCTTTATTGTTCTTTCTATCATTTCTCTTTTTCTCTTTTATTTTCTCTCGTATCCAATTACTTATTTCATTTTCTCCAAACAGTCTCTAAACCCCCCGATCAACATGGAGAAAGGAATACATCAACCGCACGCGAGACGCCATCACATAATGTGCAGACTGGGATGGAGGTTGAACTGTTTGGTCAAAATGAGGTGGCAAATGTGTCTCGACGAGATTTTATGGGAGGCCCAATTGCTTTGAATACATCTACTGCACGTGAGACGCCATCACATAATGTGCAAACTAGGATTAATGTGCAAACTAGGATGGAGGGTGAACCGGTTGGTCAAAATCAGGAGTCAAATGAGTGTGGACGAGATTTTATGGAACGCCAAATTGCTCTGAATACAGAAAGTGGTTTAATAATGGGTATCATGAAATTTTCTTTCTAGTATCCATTTCTCTTCTTCTCTTTCATTCCCTCTCGTACATAAGTATTTCTTTTCTTTTCTCCAAACAGTTTCGAGACCCCCTGATCAACATGAAGAAAGGAATACATCAACCGCATGCGAGACACCATCACATAATGCGCAGACTGGGATGGAGGGTGAACTGTTTGGTCAAAATGAGGTGGCAAATGTGTTTCGACGAGATTTTATGGGAGGCCGAATTGCTTTGAATACAGAAAGTGGTTTAATAATGGGTATCATGAAAATGGCTTTCTAGTATCCATTCCTCTTCTTCTCTTTCATTCTCTGTCGTACATAATCACTTCTTTTCTTTTCTCCAAACAGTCTCGAGACCCCCTGATCAACATGGAGAAAGGAATACATCAACCGCATGCGGGACGCTGTCATGTAATGTGGAGACTGGGATGGAGGTTGAACCAGTTGGTCAAAATCAGGAGGCAAATGTATTTCAACGAGATTTTACAAAAGGCCCGACTGCTTTGAATACAGAAAATGGTTTAATAATAGGTATTGTGAAAACCCCTCCTTTTCATGATTCTTACCCTGGTAATTATCCTATTGATTACAAAGAAAGTGAAAACGCAGGGAGTTTCTCTGAATGGGCAAGTCAAGTGAATGATCAATCAACTTTGTCCACTCCTTATCAAAATCACAATGCTCTTGTATTTCCCCAGCCTCAAATAACATCGATGCTAAGTGAGAACAGGGGTGGTTCAATAGATTGGACGAATTCTTTAGCTTCACAAGCAAAGCCCTTTTCAGACAGACACATCTCTGGATCTAGTAATTTGGCATTTCCTACATGGTCAAATCAAGCGGCTCCTAGTCAACATGCGGAAGGTCAATCAGTGAAGTCCACTGTTTACCCAGATCACAATGCAGTCCACTGTTTTCCGGAGGGACATGTCTTTGAATCTATTTACTGGAATGAGCATACAAATTCTTTAGCTTCACAAGCAAAGCCCTTTTCAGACAGACTTATCTCTAGATCTGGTAATTTCGCATTTCCTACATGTTCTGAATCTTCTGATACAACTATCCATTTCTCTTCTTCTCTTTTAGTATCTTTCCAACCTAATTTTTTACCTTTCTTTTCTTTTTCCCTAACAGTCTGGAGACTCCCTGATCAACTGGAAGGTCAAACAATGCAGTTCACTGCCCATGCAAATCCAAATGCTCTTGGGCTTCCACAGTTTCAGATAGCATCGTCCCAGGTGCCAAGTGCGAACGAAGGTAGGATAGCTTCACAAGTTGAGGCCTTTATTATGGGACATGTCTCTGAGTCTAGTAATTTAGCATTTCCTGAATATTCTGATGCAGCAGCTCCTAGCCATCCTATGGCTACTATTCTCCCAGAAAGACAAGGTCCGAGGTCCGTGAAGGTAAAGGCAACATATGGGAATGGGAATAGGATAATAAAATTCCCGCTCCCTCTCACGTCTGGAATTAAGGAACTGATGCAAGAAGTGTCAAAGACACTGGACTGGGAGCTTGGTAGTTTCGATGTGGATTATAAGGATGAGGATGGGGAGTGGATTTCAATGGCCCGTGATGATAATGTAAGTGAATATCTGCAACTTCTCAAATCATTAGGAAATCAAGCAACCAAACTAGAGGTTCGTAAAAAGGTTCCCGATACCACAAATATTTTTTAAACCTGCGGATTATTGAAGCAGCAAAGACCATAGTTGTGTTAGTTCTAGGAATAATATTACAAGGTTGATGCCAATTCCATGTTCCTTGTGTAACGAAACATTTCCTTGCCAGATTTTAAACATTTCCTTGCGGGGATTCTTCGTGTTCACCATCATTGTTGCATTATCGTGTGCATGGTGACGGGGATGAGATTTTTGGGACCATAGGCCCTTTACGTTATGGTTTGTGGGGTTCATTGATGGAAGAGTTCAGTCCTAAATTGTTGTTTCTGCAGTGGCTATCATCAATCATCAATAAGATTTCTCTATCACGTTGACAAAGAAAGAAAAAACTTAAGCCAAAACAACCGCCCTAGTAATGTACAATCCTGGCTCAATACCGAAGTCATTTTCCATCGATTTGAAGTGTATAAAACCTTCTTCCACTGCCTCTGGGCTAGCAAGCCGATGAAACCGCAACGGATGTCTCTCCGCTGGGCAGCAACCCTGCCGTTCTGATTTTTCCGAACACAAGCAACCGGTTATCCCCTCCCTGTCTCCCCATTACTTGCATATATATATCTGTATAGAGTTGAGTTTTGTTTACCCTTCATTTAAAATGGTGAACATTTTCCTATTTTTTATTGATTGAAATGGTGTGTAGATCCCACCATAAAGTGATGTCATACTTACCAGAAAGTGTATTGCACGGGTGAGACCTATACCATTTGAATCAATAAGAGAGAGGGTGAACAAAATTGCACTCACCTGTATATCATCAAATAATGCCATGGCTGAACATTCCTCTTGGCGGAGGCGTCTGTACATTGAGGATTTAGTGGTCACATGAACACTTTGCTTAGAATACATGTAAAAATTATAGACTAATCTTGTTTTGAACGCCCAATTCAAATATCAATGAACACCCAATTCTAAAAGTTTTGAACATCTAATCCAAAAACAATTGAACACCCAACCCAACTAATTAAACACTCAACTACAACTCAATAACAGTCCATCAATGTAGGTAATTCATATTTGAGTACTTAACACATTACTTCAAATAAAGCTCACAATCCGAATGGAAAAAAATTGAAAAAAAGAAATCTATTGATTTAAGTATTATACTTTGTATTCTCTCTCCATCTCTATTGTTGATAGTCTAATTGTGTTAATGTTGCATTCGTGATAATAGCGACTTTATTATTTTTTGTCTAGTTAGCTTATAGATTACAAACAAAACTTTAAAAAATTCAACTACATGGCAAATCTCCGATAAAAAATTTAAAATGTTGGCCCCAACATACTCGCTACAATTTCTTTCAAAAGAATTTTAGTAGATTAATATGCCGGTTAAATATTGGAACAGAATATGAGAATTCGTCTAGGACAACTATAAAATTCAACACCCTCCATTCTCGAAACATTGTCTACTACGCAATACGATAACTTTTAAAAAAAATTAAAATATATATAGTATATATTTTTAAGTCCTCATTTCGCCTCATAGTTAATTTTTTTACATTATGGTTAATTTTTTTTGTCTATATTATTTATACTAATAAATGAGGTTATGCACATATATTATTGGTCAATACATCAGCTCATAGAGTTAAGGTAATTTCTAAACACCCTATTACAAATTCTTGGAGCCGTCACTACCTCTTGGGCAATCTAGATTTCCCAGCAAGCATCTCTTATACTCCTCTTTTTTTTTTCTTTTTTCTTTTTTTTTGAAAAACACTGTGAACTTGTTTAGTTCATTGTTTCCAACATTTAATATTATCATTAACAAGTTTTCACTGTGGATTTTTCACAATAGACCCTAATGAGGTATTGCGATTTATTGTACAAATGTGTATGTCTGCCAGATGAATATGATTTTTGGTACGCATGAAATGCTCAGGTTTCCAGAAAAAATGAATGGTTTATGTCACAAACTTAGACGTAGAGGACTCACAATTGAGCACACTTCGGGAGTGGAGAGCCTTGGAGCACTACAGTCCACAGGAACCCCAAGTCCCCCGGAGAGCTGTTCGGTGTTTGCGAATCCAAAGGAAAATAAGGACAACGACGCGTCGGTGAAAGTCTACACCACACAGAAGGGTAAAAAAAGGAAACAAACAAAAAACAAAAAGGGTCTACACCATACGGAGAAAGGTTTGTTGGGATTCACCGGCCGGCGACATTTGTGGAGTTTGGATTCAAGGGATCCGGAAGATGAGGGCAAAAAATTTCTGACTTGGTGAATTTTGAGAGTTATAAGGAGTTTGACAAGGGGGTAGGCAAGGCTTGGACGAGGTTTTACTGGTTGTACGAGCCTCCTAGTACTGATAGATCGAGCTGATTAATTGCTGCCATGGCCAACTATCCTAAATTTGACATCTCCTCCTTGGAGCTGAAGAATAGGTTTTACTCTCAGGTTCTTTCCATCTCTTTCCGTGAGTTTGAGCTGAGCTGAAAGTGTTGATGGCTAAAGTGAGAGAAATCATCTTCCTCCGAAGAGCTCAAGTAACTCTTGGATCCAACATGGTTCCCTTAATAGATCCAAGTATATTTTTTTTGAACAAGCAAAGAAAAATTTTATTAATAGAAGAGGAAAGGAGAGTACATATAAAAAGCTAAGAGAAAGCATCACAACGCAAAGAAATCCAAGTAGCCTAGCAAAAAAAAAAAAGAAAGAGATCCAAGTATATATTATGTTAATATGTTGGCACACTATGTTCATGTATTGTGAAAATCGTGATAATTCTAGGTTCTGTAATTATCGAGTTGTTCATTATACGTAACACAATTACGAAAACTTCAGATATCACTGCTATGGCAAACGATCCTAAATTTGAATCAATACATTGGTAGAAGGTATATATTCAACTTCTAGGATTGTTTTCCGTAATCCGGCCCACAATGGATGCAATTGGGCTGCTAGAATTACTGCTCCAAGTGAAGTCGAAACAGGGTTGTTAACTGACGAGATTGTCCTCGCATGGAGGTATTGGGGCAAAATGAAAGTCTCGGCGGTGAATCAATCATATCTTTCACTATGCAGAATAGGAGAAGCATGAAGATTAACAGTGACATCAGCTAAATCGTCGTGGATTTTTTGTTTTGCCATGACAGAATCCAGTTCTCCACGTACAGCGCTTTCAATCCATTGTTGAATCAACAGATTGGAAAGCTCCGTGAAAGTTCTGATTCTGTCGTGGAGAAACAAGAAATCCACGATGTTTCAGTTCCTTTCGCCATCAATTCTCCTGCTTCTCCTATTCTGCCTATAAAAATATGAATGATTTACCGCTCAGACTCTTGTTTCATCTCCAATCCATGCAAGGAAAATTTCTTCATTCAACAAAATTGTTTCGTATCCAAAATATTTTCTGTTTAATGTTTTATGCTTCAATTTCCAGTATTGAATAAAGATCGGATAACTGTTTTTTGCATTCTACATTCGATTGCGTCCAACAACATTTGCATCCATCGTCAGCTGAATCATGAAAAACGATCGGGGACGTTATAGTCCACCTCGCTATCAAGGTATTTATTCACGTGATTTTGATCTTACGAGTTGGTCCTCCTCCTTTGAGCTGGAGGATTTTCCGTTCTCCGCTAATCCCTCCTTGATTGCGATTAAGGATTTTAATCACTGTGCTCGTATGCTTCCCAATCTCAAGAATAAGGTTAGCTTTTTGTTTATATATGTAGACCACTGGTTATTAGTTTTTTAAGTGCAAATTTCACAATGATGAATTATACTGTTTTGATGACACTTGATTTAGTCGGGTGGTCTCGTTTAGAACTGACCCTTCAATTAATGACTTATCAATGCTACTCCTTATTTTTCTCTTTTTTCCCATTAATTTTTTTTTGCTAAGCTAAAAGGGTGGAGGAGTGGACAACCAGGCATAGCAATCCTCTCCTGGGTGTGATCATAGGGACGCCAGACTCGCGACGGATCCCGGGAGGGACCAAAGAGCTATAGCAACTACCGCCCCACTAAAGACTTAATAGTCAATTTGCAGCTCAATTTGGAGTTGTTATAGTCAGTGCTAACCATAGTTAATATGTGTGAATGAGTTTTATGATGTCGTTGCTTTTGTTTTAATCTAATCCCACTGCCGTCGTGTTATTTTTGCTGCCGTTGAGGGTCTCACGTTTGTTGAAGTACGTTGATCATGGCCTGTTGTCGAGCTGTGGTGATGAGCAGATCATCGTATTTACTATTTACCACTAACCACAGAGACCGACATGATGCCGCTCTGCTCTGCCCAGTTAACATGGATATTTACACTCATATGTCCTTACCCCAGCATGTAGCCTTACCAGATTAGGGAGAGATTGTGCAGCCTGATTCATTAGAACAAAAATCATATTGGTGGTATTTTTTGGTTACAAACAATAGGACGTATCAGAGAGGTCTCATTGTGTTAGTTCCGAGAAGAAAAATATGAGAGGCATCAAATGGTGCATGATTGACAATTGAGAGAGTACTTAGTTAAGTTGATCAACGACAAGAATACCATCGACGATTTTGATATTCCAGACAACAACGCACGTCTAGTGAGGGCATATATATCAGAGCGGGATTAAATAGGGTATGCTTAACTAAGAGTGAACTGAGTATAGATATAGATGATTTGACATTGCCGGATGCTACAGAAAACAAAGCTCATCTTGTCAAAGCATATTAGAGTTGATTTGTTTTGCCTCTTTCCAAAAAGCCAAATAGGGAAGAGGCATTAAAGAGATAATGCGTTACTAAGAATATACTTGGTTTGGAGAATCTTCAACAACATTGCGGTGGTAGACGCAGTGGGGAATACATGATTCGTACATAGCAAGCAAGTGTTTGATCAAACTCTGGTAAAGGTGCTGGATGTTCTGAGCAATGACCGCGACAGTCTCGGAGTATATCGAGCTATGTGTATATACTTTTAGCTTAACTTACACAAATTCTTTATGTAATTTCAGTCTCAAAATAAAACACGCTCTATTCACTGAATAAGTAAAAAGATTATTGGGTTTTCAATTCCACCCTGGCTTTTTAGTTTTTAGCAATAGTTTTGCAGTATTAATTAACAGTTTTGATATACACATTCAAATCCGTGGCAGCTGCAAGCTCTCCTGTATCGTCAAGAGGAGACGTATAACCATGAACTGGCATACTTTATCTTTTCTTGCCAAAAATTATTTGCACTAAACTAAAGCTAAATTAGGGCCCTATGCAAAATCAATCTTCTCGTAGCATAAACAATCTCAGCCCTCTAATGTAGTGTTTGAAATCACAAAAAAACAAACATCCGATTTTAGATACGTAATCCAAAATTATATTAACAAAAAATGGAAGTAGATAGTCTTTCGTTTTCAGTCTGACTCGCCCTTCTCAATTATACAAACAATTGGCCTATATTAAATATAAACAATAACATAAGAGTAAGAACATCTCCAACCCAATACTCTATTTGGGAGCATCAAAATAATGTAATTTATTCTAAGAGTGATTGTGAAGGAGTTCACTATTCATGTTTACTCCAACCAAATACTCTATTTTCTACCTCCATATTTTTCAAAAACTCACTTTAAAACTCAAATAGTTCGCTCTATCCCTATAAAATTTGAATTCTCATTTTTCAAAAACTTTTCAAAAATAGTTGAGATTGGCCTCATGTTAAAGATAATGAAATTGTCTTTTAATTTGAATGGTATGAACTTTATAACAAATAGAAGACAAATATATGTGTCAATTAATTCTAGCACCACACCCAAACACACACCCACACGTGTGGGGCCCACCACTCATGTGAGTGTGGGTGTGGTGCTAGCAAGGTGGTTTATAACATGGGGAGTGTTTTGGGGGTTCTCTATATTTCTCGAAAATCCTAAAGACCCTGACCGTGCATGTCCTAGCACGCAAGGTCCAAATTTCGGGTTCTGCATGGATAATTTGAGTCATTCAATTATTTTAAAATAATTTTTCGAGCGGCTTGTGAAATTAATCAGCTCAATCCGATACTTGTAAGTGCTTTATCCAGTCTTTAATTTTTTCATTAAGATTACAGAATCAAGCACCTACACGTATAGTATTTAGTTGATTTTTCACATCCTGCTCGAAAAATTAATTTAATGGCACAAAATATCCGTGCGGGATCCTAAATGGGCCCTGCGTGCCAAGGTGTGCACAATCGGTGCACACCTAATCGATGTCCATAGCAAGGGTTGTATATTTTCTCACATCCTCCAAATATAGATGGTGAAACTCTCATCCTCTCAAATAGAGAAGGGTTGAGAGAATGGATTGGAGTGATATGGTACTCTCATGGAGGTATAAAGTATGAGTTGGAGGTTCTTAAGGGGTTGGAAGAGAGAGAACGGAGAGAATTAAAGAAAGAAGAAGAAAACAAATCAGTGGCCCATCAGAGAGAGATAAGAGTGTTTGGAGTTGGAGCATTGGTTTATGCATGTGAACTTACTACATTATCCCTTGATGTTTGAAAATTGAACCAATGAAATGGTGTGATGATGATTTTATGATGCCGGTCAAAGTTTTTGAAGGCATTCAAGAAGTCATCGCGTTGATCGGAGAGCCTTTTTAAGTGTTTTTTAAGTTTCAAGAGTCAAACACATTTTTCAATTCGTCTATTGTCAAGTCCTTTTTAATTTATGTTTTGAAAATTGTAAGTGTCTTTCCTGTTCTTGGAGAGTTGTTCCAAGGCCTATATATTCCTTTGTTATGAATGAAATCCATAGTTTGTGTGTTTGGCTAGTGAGAAATTTATCTTTTTATTTCATTTATGTATCTCTTAGGTGGATTCCTTAGAGTGGCCAGCGATTCCTACGCATGTCTTGTATCCCTAGTTAAATCCTCAGGTGGTGAGTGGTGATATCTGTAACCTGTTGGCTTTCTAATTTAGGTGGTGAGCGTTTATCCGTTTATCCCTTTTTACGTTTTCTTACTTCCCACCTGAAAAATCAAACATCATTTTATACATGAGTAAAAGCAAATAAAAAGAGAGCACAAAGAGTATGGTTCTGACGTCCCATGGAAGAGTGTCAAGCATAATTCAATTATACAAAATAATAACCATATGAGACAAACCTTATGCTTCAACAGTGGAGTGATTTCGGACAAAATCACCAAAATAGCACAATTAAATAAAATTTATATGATCCTTGTATATCAACAACTGGAAAACCCGACAAGAACGAGTGTCAGATCAACTGTGATTAGGCCAATCGGAAAGATTACTTGCTTCGCGATTCGGAAGAGAAAATTTAGAATTTTGTATTTTTCTCCAATAATCTGACAAGAAGTTCTTATACCACTTGCAAGATTTTATAAGAAATCAAACCATTGAAGAAAAAGAAAAAATTATATCAGATGCGTATCTATCGCTATGGGGGATGAAAAGCTTTAGTGTGGTTCTTCGTCTTCCTCCTCAAAAGCTCTTGTCTTATCTTAACCTTAGTCTTACGCACAATAAGATGGTATAAGAAAATAGGCTAGGGTTTGGAGTGGGGACCTTGACCACATATTTATAATTCCTGATTCCATCATAGCCTATCATAATCATCGATGGAATCATATTAGGGCTCTTTTAATTGGTCTCTACATATAAAACAAGCCCACACCATTTAATGCACGTGATATGACCCAAATACGTGTTAATAGAGATGTGTCTATTACCTGGTCACATTAATAGAACGATCACAACTTAATGGGTAATACAAACATCACTCAAGTCTTATTCGACGACATACAATTTTTAATTTTACGATCTATGTAGGTCCACCAACACAAAATTGCTAACATGTAAGGCTTGGACGAGGTTTTACAAGTTGTATGAGCCTTCTGGTACTGATAGATTGAGCTTAATCGCTGCTATGGTAAACTATCTTAAATTTGAATCAATACCGTGCTAGTAGGAATAGAACGTCCCGGATTGTTTCCCATTATCCACATGACGATGAATGCAATTGGACAGCTAGCATTACCGCTCCAAGCGAAGTCAAAACATGGTTGTTGAATGATGAAATTGTCCTAGGCATTGGGGGTGTAACGAGAGCCACAGGCTTTTCCGATGGATTTCCTATTTCGCCAGGACAGAATCATGTTCTTCACAGAGTGCTTTTCATTGTTGAATTAACAGGACTTTGGACTGTGTTGATTCAACAATCAACAATGGAAAACTCTGTATATGAGTCATTTTGGAACAGGGGGACTATAAATTAAAGTGTTTTTTTGTTTTGTATAAGCAAAAAAACTAGGATAAGTTTTTTTTTTTAATTCTGAAATCTCTTGATGAACAAAGGAACATATTTGGCTCGTGGTTGAAAATGTTTGTAAAATCTGACAGGCGTAGAGAGGCACTGCGCCGTGTCAAGCTTGTTAAGAATTAACATAGCAAATGAAATGATGATGCAAAGGAAAATAAAAACTTAACCAACGAGTTTGAGTACTGGACTCGTATTCATAAACAAACTAAAAAAGCCTATCGCTGACCAAAAAAAAACAAAACTAAAAGCCTAACTCTTGCATAAGTACAAGAAGTACAATCTAAGTCCCACGCACGACGTCTTTCTGATTGGAGCGGATAACGTGTCATGACGTTGACATCTGAACCCCTTCTAGAAAGGGTTCGCGGTCAATTCCCACCACAGTTAATAATTTTTATGGCGAAAGGGATATATTTTGACAGCTGATTTTGCCACTCCCCTATTTGTTAATGTCACACTCCTTTTTGTTTTTATTAAGATGAATTTACTAAAATACTCCTGCATTTGAAAAGTGAGAAAAAACAAGAATCATAAAGTGCATGGGTATTTTATTGGCAAAATTATTAGCCTATATTTTTGAACATTAGTAATGATGAGTATATTTTTGAACACTTGTAATCGAGCACCGAGGAGCTGATGCATGTGACTGGTAGCTGCCCGGCCACACTGCTCTGGTCCTCTTGGAGGCTCTGCTTGGAACGACACGATGTTTACTCGGCCAAATTAATCTTCCCCGATTATTCCGAACATCAAGCATCGTGGGGAACAGTTACAACTTCCCACGATCCCTTGATCAGTGGTTAACAAACCGTGAAACTCACCACCTTCGTCCACCTGTGGAATAACCGCCATCCACTCCCACGATCTAATCCCATATTTGATCTCCGAGGTTGTCTAGCACTCCATATCACGTATAAATATGGTAACTAACGGTAAGAAAAGGTACACATTCTGTTCATCCTACTTGACAGAGCATTTCTATCAATTCACTCACTGACTTAAGTTTTGGACGGTCCACGACTGGAAGCACTCCCGGTCAATGGGCTTTGTTTTGCAGGAACTCCTTGAAGACGGAGCTCATGTTGATTCACCATTTTTGTGCATCAACAAATAACATATAAAGACCGTCTGTTCTAGTGAACGGAAAACCCCAACCAGAGTGAAGCGATCAAACCCTTTCAGAAAGAAACAAACAAACAAATGAAACGGATTAAACCGGATCAAAATTAGCACGAGGATAGGATAGCCATCCAGTGGCTGTCCAACTATCCGTAGCGAAGACCGTTTACCTTTCATACCCATGGACTTGTTGAACATTTATACTAAAAGTCATAATTTTATGTAACGGATTAATATTTTACTCCGTATTATTTTATATTAATCAATTTTATCCTTTTTATGAGAATCTGTTATGGGCAATGTTTGCAAAATATTATTCGATGTTGTGCTTGTGTGTCTCTTATTCTACATAGCAGATGATCCAGTGTATAGAGTGCGACTTACACACGGAAGATTGGATTATCGTTTATTGTGAAATATAAGATTTAGTTTACGGTCTTCAATGGAACTAGACACATCATCGGTAGGATTGTATTACAATATTTTAATAGGTCTGTCTCTTGATTATAAGGAACGGTCCAGTTCCCATAAGAAGACGTTCTTGGGTGGGCTTGACAAGGGGCGAGCTGCTTTATGTTGGTGCGCCGCACGTGAAGGTGTGTCGAAACAAAAAATAAAAAAGGTTCAAGTTGCTTAACATTAGGGTTTTTTTTTTTTTTTTTTCTATCATCTTTTAAACATTTACACATTGTGTGAAAAATAAGCATGGAAGAGATGAGAAAATCGGAGGCCTTCCCAGGAAACAAAGAAAAAAATAAGAGAAAATAAAGAAGAGAAAAGAGAAGGAAAATACTAAGGGGAGGGATGAAGTAAAAGTGAAGGCTAGATTTTACTTTCGTCCTCCCAATTAATGAGGACTCAAACAAAGAAGAGGGAAACTTTTCCATTTTGTCTTTATTATTTGTTTTCATGTTTTCCAAACAAATCCTTAACTTGAGGAAAAGAAGGAAAAATCTAAGTTTTTTTTTTTTTTTTTTTTCTTTTTGCCTTGGTTGGTTTGAGAAGAAAGAAAGGAGAAATTAACCAACTATAGTATTACTGAATAGTAAACTCCTTTTAACATTTTCCTTACAATTTCCTTGGTAAATCTTTTATCTTCTCTTCTCTAGCTTCTTTCATTCTACATAAGTTCCAATTGGCTCATCTTCATGAGAGTGGACAACGATCCGATGATCCAAATGTGGGCCGGTGAACTCTTTCTAGAAAGGGTTCACGGCGCTAGACACAATAAATTGTTAAACCTAAACAAGGAAGTGAGGGATCCAAACGCACGAGCCTATTGGCGGATTGAAAAAAAAAAAAAAAATCAAGGAAGCAAGGGACCAAAAAGGCTCAGACTCGCCTGTTATATAACTAATATGCGGAAAGCCCAAGCCCCAATGAAGCTAATCAAAACTCATTCCCCGATCAAAATATAAGCGAACGAGCTGAAGATTAGCAGGGGCGCTACTACTTGTACGACACTACGTTCTTTGATAAATCTTCGGAGTAGTAGTAGTAGTAATATTTCCGAATGGCAGAAGGTTGGTTCATGGACCTCTGAATTATTCGAATGGAGCGAACCAAATCAACCCCCCCGCCGGTTTTCCGTGAACCCATCATCTTTTCCCTTGAAAACCACTTAGTCAATGTGCTCACTATTACCCTTCTCTTTTCTCTCCTACTTTCTCTTGATATTTTTCTCTCATTTGATCTTCATCCTTTGGTTTTTGATGTTATCGAATGTTTATATTATTCGGTATGGGGCGTCTTATGTCTTTTTTTGCTCCCATATCTAAAAAAAATGTATACGCTTATGGTGCAAATACGGGACATGAATCCAAAAACGCTCCTGACAACTTTCTGTGAACGGGCCATCTTTATCAATGATACGTTCATGTACATCTGTGTCCTCTTGGCTCTCCTAGTACTTTTTGATGATTGGTCTTTCGAATTGGATCTTCATGATTCTCATTTGATTGTCCTCTACATTATTATTTTGCATTTGGTATTCGGCCTCATAGCGTACTTTCTCGGGGAGATTTTGCAAACAACATGGAATATGGATGGCACAAGAGGGGGCCCTTTCCTCTTGATTATCCTAGTTTCTACTGATTGTTCTGACGAACTTGATCATCCTGTTTTTTTTGTTCTTTTCATGGGCCTCTTCATTATTTTTCATAGGTTCCTGACACCCAAGACGCTAGCTATTTACCCGAAAATTAAGGGCATAATTTCAGACTTGTTGAAATTTGTGAGGGGGGAAAACAGGGAAGAAAAACCATTGGCGGATTCTGATTCTACAAACAGCAGGACATATCAGAGAGAATGCATTACTAAGAATATACTTGGTTTAGAGGATCTTCAACAACATTGTTGTGGTAGATGTGATGCTGCTGCAAAGAGCTTTTGCGGTAAGCTTCTATTTTTACCTAGAACATAAATTATTGCTCGTTTGTTTTGGTATATTATCTGGTTATGTGACTTATGTCGAGTTGGAAATGCAGGTATATTTTTGTTTCTCTGCAACAAAAGGTTTTGTGCTAAATAACAGTCCTTGATTGATAATCATGTTTCGAAGTCTCCTATGCTTTTCTGCAAAATTTTTGATTCCGCTATTGAAATTTGGTTTGTGTTAGTTACCCCCCCAGTCATTTATTTAGCTCCTAATGGCCTCAAAATTAATCCATTGCAGCTATTTGTGATCCGGGATTGCACACAACAGATTCCCTTACTCGGAAGTCATTCGAAGTACTAGAGAATCTTATGCCCTGGGAACAGCTGAGGAATGCTATAGACATAGACCAAGCGAGACAGATTCAGACACAAATGTGTTGGAAACTATTTGATGCATGTGGGGGCCACCCAATACATGTGGACACATACTTTGGATGGCTCCGGACACATCTATGTCTGAATTTGTGTGACTCTGTTTGTAGCCATAGCATTTTTGGGGAACAGACTATTGACTTTGTACACTTCGTATCTGTTCCCGAAAAGAAAATTGTGACAATTAAGACATTTAAGAGAAAGTTCAGAACTATGAGTGCTAGTTTTGAGGATCACAACCGACATTGTAGCAGCAGCTGTAAAGGAGCTAGCCTTGGTGGTAAGCGAATGCAATTTATGAAGTTTTTCTTGTGATCTCACTCTTGTTTATGAACCATCTAATGCTTCTGGCGACGCACATGAAATTTGCGTTTTCTTACCTACTTATTGGTGCTCATGCAGCAGAGCGCAGGGGATCAATTTGGTACACAGTGAAGCGCATATATTGGCAACATGTGATCCATTGGTGCCCATTTCGACGAGTAAATCACTTTTATTTTCATGTCTATCAAGTCTTCTTCATTTTTCATTTTTCTTTTTTATATGTAATAGGTAACAGTAGTGATTTCTCCCTAACGTGAGTGGCTTCTTGGGGGGGAGGATTTTGGAGATCTCGTTGGGTTCGCTACTCGTGCTTCATTGGTACATTGCTCATCGCCTGCTGGTGCAGTGTGGCAGTCGTTGTGGTGCGGCGTTCCATTTCGGTGAGGTCCCGCCTGCCAACACTGTTGGGTGTTGCCGGTTTTGCCTAACCACGTTGTGGATCACGTCAAGTGCCAGGTGGAAGGCTTGGTTTTCTCTGATGGGCCGAGGCTCTGATCAGTTGTCTGGTTTGGAGATGTGGTCCGGTGGCGTGGTGGCTGCAGTTGGAGGAATTGCTGTGGTGGTTGCTGCTTGTGGTTGGTGGAGGCTGGGATTGAAGGGGGGCGGCTGTGGTTGCTAGTAGGGTTAGTGTTTTTTTAGGTTATGGGCTAAACGTACTTGTTTAAATCTAGCTAGGAGAGAGAGAGAGAGAGAGAGAGAGAGAGAGAGAGTAAACGTACTTGTTTAAATCTAGGAGAAGAAGCCAGAAATTACTGAACATGAGTAACCATGTGTAAACTAGGAAAAGAAAGACGTGCAATGCATAAAAGTCCAGATTTACTGATTACCTTACTAAACTAAGAACTGGGTAACAATGTAGGGGTATTCTTTAGGAGGGGAAAGACCAGCTGAAGTTATCAGTTTCTCTATGGAAGCGAAACTTGTTTCAAGGCTTGAATTCTTAATCGCGTATGGCATTCGACGACTTCGCCGTTCTGCCTTACCAAGTGGAAGTGAGAGTGTGGGGCACATAGCCTTCTCATAAAGCGAATTTGCTGCTACAAACAACAGATCATGGGGCAGACAACATCGGTATGGCTCTAGTGCATCTCGTCCTGAGAAGGAAAGAACCAGGGAAACAACAAACTGGGAGGGTATAGCTTCCCGTGTAATTACTTTTGATCATCTCCAACAACGTTTTGGAAATAAGCGTGAAGATGTTGCGAAGAGCCTTGGCAGTAAGTTACTGCTTGCCATGTTTCTCTTGTTTTCGACTAACTCACTCTTCAAGGAGAGCTGTATCACTCGTGGAAGCAGATATAACCATACGGTTTTCTCATGTTTATTCTTGCTCATGCAGTTAGCGTATCCACCTTAAAGCGCGTGTGTAGGCATCATGGGATTCATCGGTGGCCAAATCGGATAAGAAACAGAGGTAATTCATCCCTCTCCTTCCTAGTCCCCTGCTTAGATTGTTATTTGTTAAAGAGGAGGGAAATTGAGAGAAACCATGATGCCCCCATAATCCAACTTTGGAATTCTTCAAAAAATTGAGGTACTTGCATTGAAAGGGAAAGGGAGTAATGGTTACTAATTTGGTCCCTAAACTTCCTGAAAAAAGGTTTCCGATTATATGATTCACATTTTAGAACCTTCTTTCCTTTTTCTTTCTATCATCTATCCTTCCGTAAGAAGACCCAAGGTTTTCTTCTTTTTTTCCGCTTATTTTCTCTCCTAAATTTTGCAAGTTAAAAAGTGTTTACAACTATCCATTTCTCTTCTTCTCGATCTTTTGTCATCTTTCCAACCTAATGTTTTCTCTTCTTCTTTTTTCTTTTCTCGAAACAGTGTTGAGACCCCCTGATCCACATGGGGAAAAGAATTCATCACTCACGTTCAAGACGCTGTCAACAATTGAGCAAATCACAGTGGACAACGAAATGGGTTGTCAAAATCCGAAGCCAAATGAGTTTCAACCAGATTCATTTGAAGACCTAAACTTCCGGAATACAGAAATTGGTTCCATAGCAGAGATGCTAAGTGATTGGGATTTTCTAGCTTCAGAGGAAGAGCCTTCTCTGGAGGGACATGTCTCTGGATCTGTTAACTTGACAGTGGCTGCATGTTCTGACCCAGCTCCGTGCCAACATCCCATGCCGACTTTTCCCGACACGATGACTACGACGTCCCACATGATGCCTCATCTCGCAGCGAAGGGAGATATGAGGTTTGTGACGTTGAAGGTAACATACGGGAAGAAAATAATAAAATTTCAGTTCCCTCTAATGTCGGGAATTATTGAATTGAAGGAAGAAGTGAAAAAGAGACTAAAGTTGGAGCTTGATAGTTTCGACGTTGAGTATAAAGATGAGGATGGGGACTGTATTTTCTTAGGCTGCGACGAGGACTTGAGGAACCATCTGCAACTTTTTAGCAATCAAATAATCAGGCTATTAATTGTTGATAGTGATGCCAATATCGCAAATTTTCGTTGAAGCTGTCGATCATTGAAGGGAAAAATAACCGTAGGTAGGTCTAGTTTTAGAAACAAAATGACATGGTTGTCACCAGTTCCATGTTCTTTGTGTAAAGGAACATTTCTTTGTAGTTGGTAAATCACGTAAAATCATTGTCCTGCATTCTTTTTTTCTTTGCTTAATTGTCCTAGCTTTGTATGTTTGTTGATTGGCGGATTAATCAACTATGCAGATAGTCATCACATAAAATCAAACGACCACTGCGTTTTACCTACTACCCAGCCTCTCCACCAGCTCTAGAATTCTTGCATGTGTTCATTCATCCTTGTACTCCAACCGTGAGACTGGGTCCAATTAATCAAAGCCAGTGCTTCTCCTGCAAATGAACGAGCGAGCTAAGGCCACAATTTTTAGCTCATTTAATAAACGGGATGAGCCCAAGCCATAAGATGCTCAACTCCAATGAGCTTGCAAGCTGACCTATGCATATCTATTTTTTTTTTGTACTTGGAGACAAGGTCCTCTCTCTCTCTCTCTCTCTCTCTCTCTCTCTCATATGCGATTTGTTCAATTACATAGCAATAATCTCATCCGTTTTCTGTGTTTGTTAGGGCTTGCGCACAACACTATACACAATTACACATACTGTATTCGCTTGTGTGTTAGTGGTGGTGGTGGGATTCACCAAGAAGCAATTAACATAGTGGAAGTGTGTGCAGTGTACACGGGGGGGGGGGGGGGGGGGGGGGGGGGGGGGGGGGGGTCTCCAAAGCCTTTGTTGTTAAGCTCTGCATAGTACACCAATGAAACACAATTAGAAGAGCTATTTGAAATCCTTCTCACCGTAACCTTTGATGCCATTGAAAGAGCTACCAGAACTTCTATAGGTTATGTGTTTCACAGACAAACAGGAATACGTTCACTGAAGATTCAATACGGCCATTGTGATCGACCAATACAGAAAGTTGAGTCTTACCTTCACACCAACTCTATATCCAATTTTTGATTTTGTTTTTTGTTTTTGGTAATGCAGAGTGTTCCGGGCCAGCCTATGCACACTTTATACTAATTCCTAGAGTTTCTTCCACAACCGTTTAACACGCCTACGAGTGGGGTGAGATGACCCCAAAAGTTGTTAGCAAGGAGAATCAAACCTGAAACCTCAGGATGAAGCAAACATGCATCTATGTCTCAGGCCAAGACCACTCGGCCAACCCCTAGGGTTAACTGTACATCCAATTGTTTGTTGATCGAGGACGGGAAATGGAAGAACCTTTCAAATCTTGTAACCGAAACTAATTCAGAAACACCCCGACCGTCAATTATTTGAGGATCTCCCTCCCTTTTTTTAATAATTTCCTCTGCTAACAAAATCAAGAACTAAATAATTCAATATTTGGGACCAAATTGAAAGTGAAATTAGAAAACAATTGGGGAGTGAAAATTAATTTAACTTTATGTTTTCTCTTACGTTGATTACTTAATTTGCACAATAATTATTGTCCAATATATGTGATTCTAGGCAATTGGCACCACTACTGCCTAATACGGATGGGCCTGGCATCGTACTTAACCGTTACGTAACCTACGTGTTTCAACTTGTTCACGCAATTAACATTTTTTTTCCAAATTTTGAAAAGGAAAAATGCTGTGCAACCTTCAATATTGCGTTCGTGCTTACATCTTCCCCCACAACCAAGAGAGAACCAGCTGAACCATAGTGTATTGGTTTCATCATGACTATTGAGAGAATGTAAGTATAGAATAAATACTTTGACATTTTCATGCTAACATAGTCATTGCAATGGCTGATACGATAGGAAAGCCAAAAGACTAGTATCATAAATAGCGGAAAAAATGCAATCAAAGCTATTTGAAAATTTTAGAAACTTGAATAGTAGATAAACTCCTGCAAGCATATGCATGCAATGGTTGGTGACATTTTCTTCGAGCGAAGAATTCCTACCCAATTCGACTATAGGTACGTACAGAGAGGAGGGTATAAAAATATGTAAAAAGGTAACGATTCCATGTTAATGTGTAAAAAATTAACTAAATTAGCTATTAGTAAATTTTTAATCAATTCGTTCAGTTTTTGGTTTTGAATTCAGATTTTAGAATTCTAAACAAAAAAAATGGACGGATTAATAAAACACTAAAAGACATCCCATTTTGAACATATTTATACGCATTTAGTTAAAAGCTTATTCTCTACCCAATAAAGGTCTCAAATCATCTAAGACGTCCCACAAAACAAAAAACACAATTGTTTCATTTTTTTTAATCTTTAGCGATTATTTTTTCCTTTTGGTCATACTCCTTTTAACCTATTTAGATTCATTTTGTCAAGAAAAATTATTCTTTCAAAAAAATTGAAGAAAATTAAAATTTAGTTAAAAGGCCCTCAATGGCTCGTCTTCATGGTTGGAGTGTATAATGCTTAAGCCCCTTCTAGAAAGGATCCACGGCAACACTGTATGCTTCAAGCAGTTAATAATTTTCCTCGAAAGGGACCAAAAAGGGTCTTCCAAAATAATATATACTATATGTCAGGGCAACCACGATGCGTGTGCAAAATGATTTCGATTAAAAACAAACTTAGAGATTGTTGCTCAACCATTTGCATATTTTGTATTCTATTCTTTCTTTTGGTTACAAATGAATAACGGTCAACTAAATATCAAAACAAATGAATTAATCCCTTTTTTAAGTGTTCCTTACAAGCAATTTTTTAACCAAAAAATAAAAATACATTTATGCATAATATTTTCAACGGTATTGCTAACCTCTGGCCACTAGACGGAGGGTAATACACAAATAGTTCCAAATAAATTCGGATATTAATACATATATCATGGATAGTAATACACATTTTGCAAATATCAATACACATTTCGCGAATATTAATACACATTTTACCAATTATCTTCTACCCTAAGAGCATGTACATGAGAGTCGATAAACCTCTAAAATAAGCTACTTTACCTATGGAAAGTGAGGAAACCAAATTGCAGCAAATTAGGTAAAGAGGATGGCAAAATACATTTTGCTACAGTTGTTAGCTTCTTCTACCGAAGCACTATTCACAAGGTACTCCTTATTTTATAGTTTCCTCTCTCTCTCTCTTCTATGGCGAGGTGGTGCCGGAATCGTCAGACTTGGTGGTGAGGCGGCGGTCCAGGTCGACCCAAAAGACGGCGTAGGGCTTGAGGTCCCCGTAGCGTCAGTTGTATGTCTTCTGGTGCTTGGTGGAGAACAATTGATTTTTCCAGTGGCTTGGGGATATCAGATGTTGAACTCTTCAACTTTCCTGAAGAAAATTTCTTCTGCAAACCAAATTTCTGGGACAAAAACAAACAGTGCTTATGGTCAAGAAGAACTGGAGCACAGATCGTGATGTCGGGGTCAAGAGGCTTCGACGGCGGGCGAGAGGTTGTCGTGGGTGGTAGCGGTTTGACGGGGAATTGGGAAAGTTTTAAAAGAAAAAAAAAAGTGAAAGAAAAAATAATATTTTAATAAATGGTAGGTGAAATAATAATGTTGAAAACAACTAAACAAGTTCGATTTGAAGGAAGTTTCTCCTCCTCTCAAGCTCTCTAAACTTCTCTCTGCTAGAGTTCATCGGCCGCCTCCACCGCCTTGGGGGAGGTGCCTCCCTCCCTCTCCCCCGAGCTCCTTTCTCCTCCTCTCTCTTCCACTATCTCTCTTTCTCCTCCCTCTCCTCTCCTGATCCAAACCCCCTCTCACTTTCTTCCCTCTTTCCATCTGTATTTCTCGGGCACCACCCTGTCTTGTGGGGAGGGTGTGGCAACTGAGTGATGCACTCCGCCACCGACCAGAGGTTTCCTTGACTACCTCTGGAGGCCTAGCAGCGCTGGGTATCTTGGATGATGTGTGGTCGTGGACGATGGTGTGGTGGGGTTTCTGATCTAGTTTCTTTGGGTGGAGGTGTCGGGCGGTGGTGTGGTGGAGGTGGAGGTGTAGATAGGGTTTTCTAACCTTTGTTGTTACAGGTTTTATTCAAAATCGATTGGCAAAGATGGCTGTCAGATCTGGTTCAGTTTCTCTCCGACTGCAGCGAGTTGGTTGCGGTCCTCATGGATGGTTTGCTCTTGGTCGTCTTTGTGTGCCAAATTCTGGCTGACGGCCTTTTTGAGATCTCATTCGAGCGAGGGATCGGTAGGTTGTCTTCTCTGTTCGATTGCTGCTGCTTGTTTGACCATGAAGCTTGGGGGTTATTTCTGGGTTTTCTGCTATGTTTCGGTGGTTGATTTTGGTACCCATGCCGTGGCTGCCTCGGTGGTCTCTCTCGTAGGCCGGATTTCTGCCGCCAGTTGCTATATCTGGGAGTGGCCGGATCGGCTTAACTGCAAGACTGGGTCCTCCGATGGTTTGTACAGTGGTTGCCGCCGTTGCAGTTAGGGTTATCAGGGTTGGCTTGGGTGGGCCGATCCACGGTTGGGCCGGAATTTGGGTGTTTGGGTTGTTCTGCTTTATTTGGGTGTTGAGTTGGACTCTATTGTTTCTATGTTGTAATCCCTTGTAGACCCTTAGGTGTTTGGGCCTTTACCCTTTTGTGGTGTTTTCCAACTTTTTGTTGGATTCCCTTTTCCCATTTTTAATAAAATTTCATCTTTTGCTGATCAAAAAAAAAAAAGAAAAGATAATGTTGGTGTAGTTGTGAAAGAAAAAATTGATAGCCAAATTAGAATTGTGAACTATTCACTGTGTATTTTATCTAGTGATTGATGTACATGCTCTAAGGTTGGAGATTAGCATTTTCCTATTCCCAATTCCTGATATCTTTAATTTTGTGCAAAAAAAATTAATTAAAAAATTATACATTGAAGTATTTTATTTTTTATTCAAAAAATGGAGTCTTTTCGTAGGGGCACATAAAAAGAGACAGGGAGTATTTAAAAATATTCTTGAAACGTATCTTCTCTTAGAATGTTGGAAATAACTTGTTAGAATTTCTGTAAACTATAATAATTGGAGACAACAACAAAATAATAAAATATTGAGATAATTATGTAAGTACAAAAATAGGAGTTGGGAGTTGAAGAGAAAAATTATGTGGATTGAGTAATGCATAAAACGCTATCCTAAAAGAAGATACATCCCCACTTGCACCGAATTATGTAACGTTCTACTCCCAAGATAAAACAATCTTAGAAAGGTTTGTGTACAGCTAAAACTTTTCTCAAACCAAAAACCGCCCATATGCTTAAAATATCAAATTATAAGTGTAGTGAATGTCAACAAGTATATGAACCAAAAAATCATTTGTGTTCCGCTCCATGTCCTTCTCGATCTGTTTTTATAACTACTAGAGGCTGGGACACATGCGATACATGTGCAAGTCAAATTTTGTAAAAATTCGATCCAACAACAAGAGATTTCAAAAGAAAAAAAAAAAAAGAAGCTAGGATAAGGTTTTCTGTTTTCTTCTGAAATCTCTTGATGAAGAAAGGAACTTGTTTGGCTCGTGGTTGAAAATGTCTGTAAATCTGACGGGCATGGAGAGGCACTGCGCCATGTCAAGCTTGTTAAGAATCAACATAGCAAATGAAATGATGATGCAAAGGAAAATAAAAACTTAATTAACCAACGAGTTTGAGTACTGGACTCGTATTCATATACAAACTAAAAAGAGTACAAGAAGTACAATCTAAGTCCAACGCACGACGTCCTCCTGATTGGAGTGAATAACGTGTCATGACGCTGACGGCTGAACCCCTTCTAGAAAGGGTTCACAACAATTCCCACCACGGTTAATAATTTTTATGGCGAAAGGGATATATTTTTGAACATTAATTAGTAATGATGAGTATATTTTTGAACACTTGTAACTGAGAGCACTGGGGAGCTAATGCATGTGACTGGTAGCCACCCGGCCAGACTGCTCTAGTCCTCTGGGGGGCACTGCTTGGAACGACATTGCGTTTACTTAGCCAAGTCTTCCCTGATCAACTACTCCAAAGTTCAAGCATCGTGGGGAACAGTTACAACTTCCCACGATCCCTTGATCAGCGGTTAGCAAGCCGTGGAACTCACCACCTTTGTCCACCCGTGGAATAACCGCCATCCACTCCCACGATCTAATCCCATATATGATCTCCGAGGTTGTCTAGCACCCCATCCACTCAAATTGATTTGCAATGATGTGCTCAACTTTGAATTAGCCTAAGATTGGTCTTCTAAGAACATAGCAAATGAAATGATGATGCAAAGGAAAATAAGAACTTACTTATCAAAAAAAACAAAGAACTTAACGAACGAGACGTTGAGTACTGGGCTAAAATTGGACTTTGCATAATTGCATCGTATTCATAAGCAAACTAAAAGCCTAACTCTTGTATATAGAACAATTTAATAAGTCCAAGACGTCTCCCTGATTGGAGTGGATGACGTGTGTTATGACGCCAACAATTGAACCCCTTGTAGAAAGGGTTCGCGGCAACAATTCCCCCAGCGGTTAGTAATATTTTGGTATTTTCCGAAGTACCAAAAAAAAAACACAAAAGAAAACCTATAACTGTAGTCGGGTTTGTTGATAAATAAAGCACATGACCATATAATGTTTTTTTGAAAGAGGGCAAGAGGGTAATTTCACCTATCAAACTCACCTAGACAATTGCTGACTAGGTTAATTTCAATTTTTTGTTTCTTTCTTGGGCCTGCGTCTATTGGGCTGGCTCCCACATCGGGAGTTTGGGTTTGTGTGTGTGTGTTTAAAGGGTTCATTCTACCTCTCCCTAGCCAGCAATTGCCTAGGTGAGTTTGGTAGATGAAATTACCCTCTTGCCCTCACTCAAAAAAAACTAAGTCATGCCCACCCGTTGTGGATGGATCCGACCTCTGGTGTAGGCCTCTTGAGCCCGCCGTCGTTTTGCTGCGTTTCACGGTGAGGCTCTTGAATCTGTGTCAATTGGGCTGACTCCCACATCAGGAGTTTGGGCTTGTGTGTGTGACCATATAATGTTCATAAGCACAAAAACCCCCCACATCAGGAGTCAAATCAATCAACTATAACTTGAAAAGTGGGTGGATGGTGGATGCAATAACATCCAAGAAAAGCATATGAGACAAAACTCATGCTTCAACAGATGACATGGATCTCTAAATAGCACACAATTAAATAAAATATATATGATCCTTGTATATCAACAACTGGAAAACCCGACAACAACGATTAGGCCAATCGGAAAGATTACTTGCTTCTCGATTCAGAAGGGAAAGATTAGAATTTTATATTTTCCGATCTACAATAATCTGACAAGAAAGCTCTATACCACTTGCAGGATTTCATAAGAAACCTTAAACCCAAGATCTCATGTCAAACTATTGAAGAAAAATTATATCAGATGTGTATCTGTTGCTATGGAGGATGAAAACTTTAACTTTAGTGTGTGGTTATTCATCTTCCGCCTGCAAAGTTCTCCTCTTGATCTTTAGTCTCTACATATAAAACAAGCATGCATCACTCAACGCACATGATATCAACACACATGATATGACTCAAATACGTGCTAATAATGACGTATCTATTACTCGGTCACATTAATAGAACGATCACAACTTAATGGGTAATACCAACATCACTCAAGCCTTATTCAACAACATACAAATGTTTAATTTTATGATCTATGTAGGTCCACCAACAGAAAATTGCTAACAGATAAGGCTTGGACGAGGTTTTACAGGTTGTATGAGCCTTTTGGTACTGATAGATTGAGCTTAATCGCTGCTATGGTGAACCATCTTAAATTTGAATCAATGCCTTACTAGTAGGAATAGATCAATGTCCCAGATTGTTTTCAATTATCCACATGACGATGAACGCAATTGGGCCGCTAGCATTGCAGCTCCAAGCGAAGTCAAAACATGGTTGTTGAATTACGAAATTGTTCTTGCATGGAGACCTTGGGGTGTAACGAGAGCCGCAACCGCTTTTCCGCTGGAATGCTTTATATCTTTAACCATGAAGAATGGGAAAAGCATGAAGATTAATGATAAGAAAAGTTTATTCATCCTGGATATCCTATTTCGCCAGGACAGAATTATGTTCTTCACGCAATGTTTTTCATTGTTGAATTAACAGGACTCTAGACTCTGTTGATTCAACAATGAAAAGGTCTGTGCATGAAAAACTTGATTCTATCATTGCGGAACAAGTTGGGATGCTTTCCCTATTAATCTTTATGCTTTCTCTCGCCATTAATCTTTATGCTTTCCCTATTCCTCAAGGTTAAAGATAAGAATAATTCCGGTGGAAAAGCCACCGAGGCTCTCGTTTCACCCCAATATCTCCATGTGAGGAAAATTTTGTCATCCAACAACCATGGTTAGACTTGGCTTGAAGAGACAATTCTAGCGGCCCAATTGCATCCATCATCAGCCGGATTACGGAAAACAAGTTGGGATGCTCTACTCCTCCTACCAAGGTATTGATTAACGTTATTTTGATCTTATGAGTTTGTCCTCCTCCTTTGCGCTTGAAGATTTTCTGTTATCCACAACGAATCCTTCCTTGATTGCTACTCAAGATTTTTATCGGTGTTGTGATGCTTCCCAATCTCAAGACAAAGGTTAGCTATTTGTTTTCCTCGACCACTGTTTTTCCTTTTTGATAGTGCAAATCGTTCATGGGAGATTAGTAGTAGCGAATTTCATTATAATGGAGGATTAGATCATTATAAGTACAATTTTGAAAACTTGATTTAGTTGGGTGTTCTCAACTTGAAACTTCATTTAAGGCGACTCAGAAACATCATTAGACGTCGTCATCGTAGTGAAGGTTCCATGCATCCATATTTTGATGTAAAAAGTTACAATGTGAAATGAATTTATCTATGTTATTTCCACTCTTTGGCATCAAACTGTGGAAACAAATTTTAGGATTGGGTTATGGCTATGGGAATTAAGACGGGGTATATTCCATTTAGTATTGGTTTGATTGTTTTCTGGAGGTTGGTTGATTGCTTGGTTAGGTTAATTTTTTGGAGTTGATGGTGTATTGGCTTGGTGAGGTATCACTAATTTGTGACCGACATGAAAAAATTCGTAGACTAAATCAACCGGGAGTTTCGGGACTGCATTTTGAAATTGGTTTCATAGCGGGTTGCTCAAATTGATTTGCAATGATGTGCTCAACTTTGATTTAGCAGCCTAAGATTGTTCTTCTATTAATGTACCTTCTGTACTACTCTGTCCGTCCCAAAAATGATGTCCATTCACATCTCTCACAAAAATTATCTATATTATTTTAATTTAGAATGTTTTTTTATATGCAATATAGATCTTACTTGATAGATTTCACTTAATAATACCATGCAAAGTTTCTAAAATTATAAAAAAGTATTATAAATTACAAGACATGGATAATTTTTTGAATGGCGTGATGAGTCATTTTGGACATTCTTTTTGGAACAAAGGAACTATAAGTTAAAGTGTTTTTTTGTTTTGTATAAGCAAAAAAGCCAGGATAAGTTTTTTTCTTCTTCTTCTGAAATCTCTTGATGTACAAAGGAACATGTTTGGCTCGTGGTTGAAAATGTCTCTGTAAAATCTGACAGGCATAGAGAGGCACTGAGCCGTGTCAAGCTTGTTAAGAATTAACATAGCAAATGAAATGATGATGCAAAGGAAAATAAAAACTTAACCAACGAGTTTGAGTACTGGACTCGTATTCATAAACAAACTAAAAAAGCCTATCACTAACCAAAAAAAAACAAAACTAAAAGCCTAACTCTTGTATAAGTACAAGAAGTACAATCTAAGTCCCACGCACAACGTCTTTCTGATTGGAGCGGATAACGTGTCATGACGTTGACGTCTGAACCCCTTCTACAAAGGGTTCGCGGGCAATTTCCGCCGCGGTTAATAATTTTTATGGCGAAAGGGATAGTATTTTTGAACATTAGTAATGATGAGTATATTTTTGAACACTTTTAATCGAGCACTGGGGAGCTGACGCGTGTGACTAGTAACTGCCCGGCCAGACTGCTCTGGTCCTTGGGGGGCTCTGCTTGGAACGACACAGTGTTTACTCAGTCAAGTATTCCCTGACTATTCCGAAGTTCAAGCATCGTGGGGATAGTTACGACTTCCCACGATCCCTTGATCAATGGTTAACAAGCCGTGGAACTCACCACCTTCGTCCACCCGTGGAATAACCACCATCCACTCCCACGATCTAATCCCATATATGATCTCCGAGGTTGTCTAGCACCCAAGATCACGTATAAATATCCCACGATTTAATCCCATATATGATCTCCAAGGTTGTTAACCATTTTTATGGGTTGTTCTAGTGGTTAAGATCTGTGACTAAAGGGTTTTTCCATTATTCACATGACGATGAACGCAATTGGGCCGCAAGCATTGCCGCTCCAAGCGAAGTCAAAACATGGATGTTGAATGACGAAATTGTTCTTGCATGGAGGCATTGGGGTCTAACGAAAGCCGTAACGGCTTTTCCGCTTATATCTTTAACCATGAAGAATGGGAAAAGCATGAAGATTAATGATAAGAAGATTTCATTCATCCTGGATTTCCTATTTCGCCAGGACAGAATCATGTTGTTGAATTTACAGGACTCTGTTGATTCAACTTTAGATTTCTTAGAAGGTTCCAACCTAAAATGTAGAGACCCGTATTTTCGAAAAAAATCGTTTAAAGATTTTATTAATGATAGAATATCGAATAAATGTGAAATTTGTTAAATTTATTTGATATGGGGTCAATGTGATAGAATTGAGAGTGGAGGGAGTGAAAGTGTGGTTACTGTGTGCCCTATTATATATATGTATATGAGGGTGTGGAGGATTAAAAATCCCCAACCCTCTCTCTCTGTTCCCGATCTCTCTCTCTCGCTCTCGGCTCTCTCTCTCTCTCTCTCTCTCTCTCTCTAACTCTCACGCTCCAATACCCCAAAATACTTCGAACCCACCTTGATCTGCCGTAAGGTTTTCGTATTCAAGTGTTCTAGAGCTTGGAAATTCGTGGGTTTGAGCTCGGAGAGGAGTATTCGGATGATTCGAAGTTTTCGGAGCTAGGGCTTGCTTGGTTGGGCTTGGATTTCGTTCTTCGACTTCGAGGTAGGGATTTCTCACTTCTGTTATGTGTTTATGTGTTGATTCGGTGTTTGAATCGTGCCCTAAATCATTGTTTTCGTTGTTAGAAATGCTCTGATGGAGTCTGAAAATCGTTCACTGAAAACCCAAGTCCTACCGGTAGAAGTTTTGGCCCTACCGGTAGAAAAGCTGTCCAGTAATGTCATTTTCGTGAAATTGTGGTCTCCTACCGGTAGGAGAATGTGTCCTACCGGTAGGGAATGAAAATTCAGCATTTTTGGCAAAACTTCGAACGGGCATAACTTTTTCATCCGAACTCCGTTTTGGGCAAATTTTATATCGAAATTCATGTACCGGAAATCTACTTTCCAATGGCGGTGGTCTCATATCCTAATTCTTAGCCGATAAGGTTTGGTAGCCAAAATAAGATAGATAGGTTCATATACGTTGGGTAATCTTTTTCCTTCGAATCGTGGAGTGAAATTTGGATGTTCTTAGATTCGCCTTGTAAGGACCCGTATTTTTTCGGATATTATTTGAACATTTTATAAAAAAAAAAAAAAAATAATAATAAAATAAAATGTGAAATTGATTGAGTTTATTTTAATTGTGGGTCAATGTGCAAGAGTTTAAAATATGTGGGTGTTAGTGTGATAAGGTGCATGTGTGTATAAGTGTGTGTGTGCCAGGGGAAAATAATTCCCAAAACCCCATCCCATTCTCTCTCCCGTTCTCTCTCTCGGCTCTCTCTACCTCTCTCACTCCCTCACCCAAAAACTCACCTCTAAATTCAAAACCCACAACAAATAACCTCCATTCCATCTTCTACTCGTGTATTGTGGTCCGTATCGCTCCGGTTCGAGCTCGGAGAAGTTGTATTCCGGTTGGAACAAGGTTTTCGGAAAGCTAGGGCTTGTAACTTCTTGGGTTTCGTGCTCCGACTTCGAGGTAGGGAATTCTACCTCACTTTATATGCTATTTGAGTGTTTTTATGCCTTATTCGAGCTGGTATTGGTTGTCGTTGAGATTGGATCGAAACTTAAAATTTTCTGTCGAAATCTGTTGAAATCGTCTGTAAGTAACTCCTCCTACCGGTAGGAGCTTTTACCCTACCGGTAGAACGATTGAGAAATTTTGTCAACCAGCTCAAACGTACAGCAGCAGCTCAAAAGCTGCTCAATGTATCGAACTTCTACCGGTAGGAATTCCTTACCTACCGGTAGGTCAAGCATGTATCGAACTTCTACCGGTAGGAATTTCTTGCCTACCGGTAGGTCACGCTCGAATTTGAATGTTGACCTTTCTGTTTCCAAGTTCTACCGGTAGGACTTGCTTGCCTACCGGTAGGTTGCGTGAATTGGAGTTTATACCGGTAGGACTTGTTCACCTACCGGTAGGTCTAGGTTTTACCGGAATGTTAGCCTTTCTGTTTTCAAGTTCTACCGGTAGGACTTGCTTGCCTACCGGTAGGAGACTAGAAGTTTCACCTGCTTTCACCTGCTTATTTGAGCTGCTGCAGTATCTTTCAGCTGCTTCCCTATATCCTTCAACTCGTATGTCGAAGCTTTTCTTTGACTCTTATGAGTTTGTTTACGCATCATTCCAAGTGTTTTGGTGAGTATTACTCGTTCCTCACTTAGAGTGGCATTCAATGGACTAGAGTGAACATGTCTAGGGATTTGATGAGTAGTTTTGCAATCCGTTTTCTCTCTTAACTCGTAAGATTCTTAGATTCCCACAGTGCATGCTTTTACAGACTCCGAGTATAGAAACTAGATAATTGGGCATCGTAGAGTCTAGTCGTGGGTTGATATGTGGTATGCGAAGGTACGGGGGTGTACTTAGGGGTACGGTGAGGACGTGTGTATTTGAGTATATGCGATATGGTAGATTGTTGGTCTTATAATACCATGCGATTGATTAAATGGTCTTTGGATTTAATTGAATGAATGGATGTTTGTGAAATGGGAAGCGGAATGAAAGTGAATAACTAATGGACAGAGTATTGTAGGAATTTATGTATGGGCTTAGTACGTCATGTAAGATGCGGGTATGTAAACAAAAGAGGAGGCATGAACATGTATATTTGTGGAGTCACATAATGACTAATTAAAATTCAGTGGTATAACCGTTAAAGGGATGATGAAATTGATTATGAAATGATGTCGATTGTGAAAAGTGTGAAAGGTGACCCAAGTGGTCGTTATTGAGGGAAAAGACTCGGGGTGACCCTGCGCTCGAGGGAACTAGACCCGAGGTGACCCAACTGATTCATATTATTGGAGGAAAAGACTTGGGGTGACCCTGCGCTCGAGGGAACTAGACCCAAGGTGACCCCACCTGATTATTGTTATTGCGGGAAAAGACTCGGGGTGACCCTGCGCTCGAGGGAACTAGACCCGAGGTGACCCTAGTGATTATTTGATGGGAAATACCGGATTAAAGGAAAAGAAAGGTTTTGCAATTAAGGGATTTAATGAAGATCAATGTGGACACGAGAAAGATTGTACTATCATACGGAGAATAATAAGATGTTTTGATTTGATTATAGACAAGTGTGAGATGACGTGAGTTTAATAATGTAACTAGTTAAAGAAGTAAACGGCTAGTGACATTGATGTGAAGTCTAGGACTCTTAGGCGATAATTCGCAGCTTGTTGGTAGTCATTTGTGGTATAGGCGTATCTGTCAGTACTCATTCATTCTCGGTGCATGGTTCATTCAAATTGCATATAGCTTGAGTTTAGAATTTTCTACTGGGCTAGTGTAGCTCAACCAAATCTTTCTTTTCAGGTTCTGATGCCGGGCAATAGACTGCATGCATTATGTGCTTGACAGTAAAAGACTTTTGGAAGCTGACATCACTGGTTATTTTGTCATCTTTGTGAAGATCTCATTTTGTTAAAGGTGGTTTTGTAACTAATTATTACTGAATTTTCTTTTGACTAAAGTTGTAATTATCTAAACTTAAGGACTTGTTTGTAAATTAAACAGGTGGGAAACTCATTTGGGTAACGTATATGATATGCGAGGTTTCTCTTTTATTGAAATGTACTACTTAATTATGTTGAAAATCGAGGGCGTGACACGCCTAAGTACTTAATTGAGTGGTTTGACGAGGCTAGTGGTATACGAGGCTTTGTAGTGGTTGTTGGGTTCCGCGTGAGTCCTTTGACACCGAAACGATGGTTTAAAGAACATAAGGAATATAGGTGGGAGATGGTTGTATGTTTTGTCATGCGATGTGAGAAACAAACACGTAGATCACTCTTTAGAGTTAAACAACGCTAGGCGTGAGTACATGAGACATTTTCCTTATGTTTGACATGGGATACATTTCTTGCGTAGCTTCTACGGTTTTATGAGTGGCAAGGTAGAAATCTATGAATTGCTGAGAATGAGTTTACTTTGATGTGAGATGTGTGGATAGGTGGATGATAATATGAGAAACTAATAGTGTTATAGTTGCGAGTAGTTTACAATGGGGTTGCCCTTACAGTTTCTACATGAACGAGTCTCGCCTATGGATCCATTGTATGTGGATTGAATTTGTTCCATCTGTGTGAGAGGTATTTGTGGGGAGTGATGGGACTCCATGAATAGCCCGAAAAGAGCATCTGCTCCTGACGTGTGGCATTGGTTTGCAACTGTAATATGGAAACAAATAAAGGGTTAACGGAATGAATCCATGAAAGAAATGATTGGTTGTTCGGACACGATACCGTAGAGATGTACTTGTTACAGTTAAATGTGAGTTGTCATCTATATTGCGACATGGGATATCGGACTAGGTTGAGAGGCATTGGTAGTCGTGAGTAAGTCATATGGGTATTAGATCTTCGAGGTGTACTTAAATATTGGGGTGTAGAAAGTGAGCTTTCCTTCTGTAGTCGACGGTGGGGCTTTTAGTATACCCGTTATGTTGCCATTTAAGACACTGTATCTACTTCTGTCATTCATTCTACCTGTCATCCCATTTGCATATAATAGTTGTGTAGATTTTTCTACTGGGCTAGTGTAGCTCAACCTATCATTTTTCAGGTGTGAACCCGGAGCAGTAGAATGGAGCGAAGTGCATGCATTCAAGTGCATATTTTGAAAGAAGTGGCGAAAGAGACTCATGGACTTTTGATAAAACATGTTTTGGGAATGTAATAGAACCTTAATTCTTTTTTTTTTATGACGTAACATATTCAAATTCTTGGAGTTGGATCTGTAATTTAATGATTAGGACATGGTGAACTCTTTTGGGGTATTATATAAGACAATGTGAGGAATTTATTTATGAAAAGCTATGTTTATTTAAGTTGAAAATCGAGGGCGTGACATAAAATCAATTGGCAATATGTGTAGTAGCCTCTAGAATATGTTAACCAAATTTGGGTGGCTTAGATGAGCAATGTGGGACAAAGTCTAACACTCTCCCTCATGTGTAGTCCAGATGCACGTGAATGTGCGAATTGAGCTGACCAGGAGATTTGCTTCGGGCAACAGAGACTCTTCCACGAGAGGTCAGGCCATCCAAGACCTAGCTCTTATACCATGTTAAATATGAAAGAAGAAATGTTTTATTAAAAATATGATCAAACTATACAATGAGCTCCTCTATTTATAGAGAAGAGGGAGCCTAATTAAAAAAGAAAATCGTACCAATTAATTATGGAAGAAAATTATCTTAATTACAATCAAATCTCAATCTCAATATCACGATAAGTTCATGATATTAATTATTATATCTATTTATTCTAACATCCCCCTTCAAACTCAATTAAGTCTACCAACTTGAGTTTGAAAAAGTCCAGAGAAACCAGAAGTAACCAAGCCAAGCCAAGAGACCGTACCGTACCTGCCGGTACGTACCGGATTTGAGAGAAACCAGTACCCTAACCCCCAATACCGTTCCGAGCCAAATACCGGGCATTACCGGCTGGTACCAATCATCTCGGAAAATATCGGTCGGTACCGGC
Organism: Rhododendron vialii; assembly: GCF_030253575.1. NCBI lineage: Eukaryota > Viridiplantae > Streptophyta > Magnoliopsida > Ericales > Ericaceae > Rhododendron > Rhododendron vialii. Next base: position 3,403,357 of record NC_080561.1, on the reverse strand, counting down.
GTTCCGCCCTTTAAAAAAATAAAAAAACATTTTTCAGAATTTTAGCAAAACGTGGGCTTAACCATATTACGTGCGCGAGGCTCAAATCCCGGATTTGCACCCCCCCTGCGCGCGAATAACCCGTGAGAATTTTAGCAAAACGTGGGCTTAACCATATTACGTGCGCGAGGCTCAAATCCCGGATTTGCACCCCCCCCCCCCCCCCCGGCGCGCGAATAACCCGAGACGCGCACCCGGTTAATTGATTTTTGAATTAGTTTTTCCAAATTACCTTCGGCCACGGCCCATTTTTCCGAGCGCGCGAGGCCTCTCTTTAGGTCCTCATTTACAAGTCCACTAGTGTGCAAAGTCACTTAAGATGGAAAAGAGTTTTGTAACTAGGTAATGTGGGACAAGATGCAAGCACATGGGTATTTTATGATGAATTGCATAGTATGATGGATTTTTTTGAATTATGATTATATATAATTATTATATATATTGTAGTTGCGGTAAATCCGAAACGGTATCCGGTATCTGACCGGTACCGGTACGTACCGTACCATTAAGAAAATCGGTATCCTGGCCGGTACGGTATTCAGAACATTGACTAGGAGCAGCCAAGCCAAGCCAAGCCAAGAAATCAGGAGTAGCTAGAAACTAGGAAAAACTGGAAGAAACCAAGAAAAACCGGAAAACAAAGAAGCCAGTAGAGAAGAGGTATGGTGGGTGCAGGCAACTAGAAGTGCAAAGGAGATTGACAAAATAATTAACTAAGTGCCTGGCGGATGGCAGCGAAGCTTAGGCTGCCCGCCAGGAGCGAATATCCACAGGGCCTAGATCTTACAGTTTTGATACCATGCTAGATTTCTTGGAGGGTTTTAACCCAAAATCAATTGGCAATATGTGGAGTAGCCTCTAGAATATATTAACAAAACTTGGGTGGCTTAAATGAGCGATGTGGGACAAAGTCTAACATGAACAATGAAAATCTCTGTACATGAAAAACTTAATTCTGTCGTTGCGAAACAAGAAATACATGATGATTCTACTCCTCTTGCTGTTAATCTTTATGATTTCTCTATTCCTCATGGTTGAAGATAGGAGTGATTCCGGTGGAAAAGCCGCCGAGGCTCTCGTTTCACCCCAATATCTCCATGTGACGAAAATTTCGTCATCCAACAACCATGTTTCGACTTGGCTTGAAGCGACAATTCTAGTGGCCCAATTGCATCCATCATCCGCAGGATCACGGTAAACAATCTGGGACGTTCTACTCCTCCTACCAAGGTATTGATTCACCTTACTTTGATCTTACGAGATTGTCCTCCTTCTTTGAGCTGAAAGATTTTCTGTTATCCACAACGAATCCTTTCTCGATTTCTACTCAAGATTTTTACTAGTGTTGCGATGCTTCCTGATCTCAAGACTAAGGTTCGCTGTTTGTTTTCCTCAACCATTGTTTTTCCTTTCATTATAGTGCAAATCGTCCAAGGGAGATTAGTAATAGCGAATTTCATTATAATGGATTAGATTAATATACCATTTTGAAACTTGATTTAGTTGGGTGTTCTCGACTTGAAACTTCATTTAACGCGACTCAGAAACTTCATTAGACGTTGTCATCGCAATTAAGGCTCCGTGCATTCATATTTTGATGTAAAAAGTTACTACTACTGTATGTTATTTTCCACTCTTTGGCATCAAACTGTGGAAACAAATTCCAGGATTGGGTTGTGGCTATGGGAAGATTCATCTGACAGGTATAGAGAGGCACTGCGCCGTGTCAAGCTTGTTAAGAACATAGCAAATTATGATGCTAAAAGCCTAAGAGCATCCACGTCTCCCTTTCCAATTTCCTTTTGACACTATAATAACGAACAAAATCCTAAAAAGTGAGCTGCATCAAACTCGTTAGTTTCCTTGCTATTCTACAAATTCTTTTAACTTTGCTACAGTTCCCCTCTTCTCCTAACGAGGCACTATTCATCCACTTTGCAATATTTTATTGCTTTAACCCACTTGTTGGTCGTTTATTATTCTTCTATTCGGTGCAATTGTTGTATTTGGTAACTATGCAAGTGTGAATGCATTATTAATTACAGTATTAGTTATTTTTACAACTCGACTTCGAGACCAGCTTGCGCACATTTCAATTAATTTTGAGACCCTAAATCTCCAGTGACCTCATGATTTCTCGGAAATAATCGGATTGAAAATTGGGAACTATAAGTGAATGAGGTGAAGATTAGCAGGGAGGTATACTACTTCTACTTGTATACACTACCTTCTTTCATAAATCTGTGGGGTAGTAGAAGAAGCATATTTCTTAATGGGAAAGGTTGGTTCAGAGATCTCCTAATTCCAATGAAGCCAACCGAGTCAACGCTCCCGACGACGACGACTTCTTCCCTCAAATCGGTCATCTCTTTCCGTGAAACCTTCTTCATCCATTATACTCCGTTTGTACCTTATCTTTTTTCTCCTATTTTGTCTTGGGTTATTTTCTCCCATTTGATCCCCGTGATGTTGTTTTGAGTGGCTTCGTGTTCAAGGAAGAAGAAATGAAGCCACTGACGGTTCAAGGTTTGGTTCCTTCTATGGCGTTGTGTTCGTCTTCTTCGTCGTAGTCCAGCTGCTAATTCTGTTGCTGCTCATTTCATTCCTCTCTTTTATTTACATAAATGTCATTGGATATTTTAAAAATAATAAATTTGGGTTAAAATAAGATTTTGCCATTGGAGAGGCTCCTATCCAAAATGAATTTTTCCTACCCAAATTTGAAAAAGGAAAAGGGTAAGAACTGGGGATGGACTGACTTTGACTTCGAAAATGGGGGAGAGCCATTAAAAAGGGAACGCATCACTGAGATTACACTTAGCATTGATGGTGCGGCTTTCTTCAGTTTCTTGGCCCATATCTCTGTCCATATGGGCATTCTTATCCTTTTGCTTTCTCTCCCATCTCCTCGTCATTTTATTACCTCATTTGATCCTCCTCCTTTTGTTTTGGTCGGCCTCCTTTTCTCTTATTATTTTCTAATCGGCCTCTCTCTCCATCTTAGCTTCCCAATTTTGAAAAAAATTATGAAGCCGATGCTCAAGACGCTAGCGATTACCGTGAAAAATAAGGGCATAATTTCAGTCTCGTCGAAATTCGAGAGCGGGAAAAACAGGGAACAAAGACCATTGGTGGATTTTGATTCTACAAAAAACAACAGGGCATGTCAGAGCGGCCTACTTGTCTCTAACTCAGACAAGACAAATGCGCGAGAGGCATCAAAGGGACCGTGCATGACGGAGGAGGGTGCACTTAGTTTAGTTGATTCAACGACAAGAATATCATCCACGGATTTTGGTACTCCAGAAAACGGTGCTCATCTCGTGAGGGCAAATCAGAGCGGCCCTATTACGCTTAATTCAGAGGAGAAAGATACGAGTAAGGGACTAATTGGAGAATGCTTAACTGAGAGTGTACTTAGTTTGGATGATTCGACAAAACGGAAATCGTTTCCGGATTTGGATGCTACAGAAATCGAAGCACATCTTGTGAGCGCATATCAGAGTGGCCCTGTTGTGTCTCTTTCAGAGAATAAAAATGAGGGAGAGGCATTGAAGAAAGAATGCATTACTAAGAGTAAGCAAAGAGCTGCAAAGAGATTTCGCGGTAAGCTTCTATTGTTACCTTGATCATAAATGATCGCTCGTTTGTTTTGGTATATTATCTGGTTTTGTCGAGTTGGAAAGGCAGGTATATTTTTTTGGGTAGTCCTATGGTACACACCTCTTATTAGGGGGTGTACCATACGCACCATGATTTTAAACCTTTGGATTTAAAAGTAAATAATTCGAACCACCCATTCATTAAATCAATTAATAAAATGAAAAAATGATTTAGCAGGTAATATGTTATTCTCTCTTTCTTGACTCTCTCTCCCTCTCCCTCATTTGTAAAATACTGCAAATTATATAATATAATCATAATTGTTACGACAACACAAAAAATTGACATTTTCTTACCACAATGTGTTGTACCAAAAGAACATTTAGAATTGTCCATTCAATATACATGATATAAAACCAATTTCTCTGTTGTAACTGAATGTACGGTTGACTTGCAACTGCGACACAATAATGACGATTAAAACCATTGATTTCGTTATATTTGTTGATTAAATAATCCACATAATTTTTTGGCTCGATAGGGTTTAGAAAGCCCTTTCATTGGCACCAGAATTCAATAGTAAAAGGATTTTTTTTGTCTGATTAAGGGTCTAAGGATAAACGATCAACTTCATTCTTGTATCTGGATAAATTAAATTTTTTCGATTACGCAGTTGTCGATATCTAATTTTGGTGACAATGCTGAATATTGTATGATTTGATTTTCTAACAATTATGATCGATCATTCTAAAAATATACTCGCTAACGACGTTTAGTTATGGTATGGTATTTTGCCGATTATAACTATCGTTAACTGAATATTCTGATTGAATTTTTTTATACGACACGTTGTGGGTATGAAAACGTTAATTTATGGTGTTGTCATAACAAATTTGGTTATATTACTGAATTTATGGTTTGATATTTTATTGATTATAACTATCGTTAACTGAACAATCCGATTGAATTTTTTTCATATAACACGTTGTGGGTATGAAAACGTCAATTTATGATATTGTCATAACAAATTTGGTTATATTACTAAATTTATAGTTTGGTATTTTGTTGATTATAACTATCGTTAACTGAACATTCCGATTAAATTTTTTTCATATGACACGTTGTAGGTATAAAGACGTCAATTTATGGTATTATCATAACAAATTTGGTTATATTACTGAATTTGTGGTATGATATTTTGCTAATTATACCTATCGTTAATTGAATATTTTGTTTAAATTTTTTTATACAACACGTTGTGAGTATGAAAACATAAATTTATGGTGTTGTCATAACAAATTTGTGGTTATATTACTGAATTTGTGGTTTGGTATTTTGCTAATTATAACTATCGTTAACTGAACATTCCGATTGGATTTTTTTTATATGACACGTTGTGGGTATGAAAATGTCAATTTATGGTGTTGTCATAACAAATTTGATTATATTACTGAATTTGTGGTATTTTGGTTTTGTTATGGAATATTTTAATCAATTTCATTTGCTACGACAGTTGTGGGCATGAAAATACCAAATTATGGTATTGTCATAACAATTATGGTTTGTTATATAATTTGTACTCCCTCCGTCCCTTTTTAAGTGTCTTGCTTTGTAACTCCAACTTATTAATAGGACATCATCATTATACCTTTCACATTAACTTTTTCCTCCATTTTTCCTACTTACCCATCATCACTATACTTTTACTTACTTTTCAAAATGGAATCTACTTTTAGTGGCAAAATAGACAATGCACCAATTCTTACCCACTAACTTTACAAAATGGACACTTATTAAGGAACAGCCCAAAATGGAATACTGGATTTTAAATAAGGGACGGAGGAAGTAGTATTTAAATATGTTTTCTTTTGATATGACACATTGTGGTAAGAAAATGACAATTTTAGGTATTGTCATAATAAATTTAAAAAATTGGTCTTAGGTCCACTATAGAGAACTTGTAACCTAGTTAGTCCATTTCTAATGTTTGTAACCCCTGTAGTCCACTAATATAGTTTGGTAAGGTCTTAAGTCCACTTTTTTTTAAAAAGAAATTATACCAAGACAAAAATACCCTTCTATATAACCATTCATAAGAGAGAAACCCTGGAAGGGTTACAAATAGATCTGGAGCACGCCTCTTTCTCTCTCTTTCCCTCTCTCTCTCAATTTGAAGAACCAAGCCGCCCAACCCTTCGGTTTCGACTCCCAGCACTCCAACAAGACCAACTCCTTCTACACCCCCGCCGCCGATCCACCACCCCCTTCAACAGTGCCGAGTTCCTTATCCCCAGAGGTGCTGTGGTTCTTCTCACGGATGGTTAGCCACCAAGAACGAGGCGGACGCGGGCATTACACTCCTCAACCCCTTCTCCGGTAAGTCATTTCGTTTCCCCAAGGTGAGTCATCAAAAATGTATTAATCCCACCATTCGCCATAAATTTCGTTACGAGATTTATATCCTTAAGGTTGTTTTCTCGCATGATCCTTCCCTGATGCCCAATAATGACTTCGTTGTCACGGCAATTTTTGATATGCCGAGGAGTTTAGCGTACATCAAACCAGGCGACAATAAGTGGACTTACATACCGCCGATAAAAATGTCCTCTTTGACGGATGCCATATATCATCTCGGAAAATTTTATGTCGTTGATGGCTATTCTGGGATATACTATAATAATATATAACGTTATATTGTTATATATAACATTCTAGATTAGAAATATTCTATGTTATTTAATAAAGAGAACATATAACGTTATATATGACCTTTTGTAACGTGTAACGTTATATATGAGCTTTTGTCATATATAACGGTATATACTCCGTTGTCAATCACTTATTGAATTGGTCTACGTAGCGCCCTCTCCGACTTATACTTGAAAATATGTGATTTGAAGCTTGGTTAGCGATGTGGTTTGGTTATAGATGATCTTCTCTACTGAGACATATATGTTATATGTGACAATTTGCCCTTGGTATCTAATTTTGTCCTGTAAAACTCCAAAACAAATGAACTAATAACGTTATATATTCTCTTATTGAATTGGTCCGCGCAGCGGCATCTCAAAAACGCATCTGGATATATCCATATATGATTATATATGGTTATATGAGAATATTTGTGACCATATCTACACACACACACACACACACACACACATATATATATATATATATATATATATATATGAGCTTGTATTGACATAAAAAAAATATTTCAATTTGCATAAAGAACATATAACGTTGTATATGAGATTTTGTCCTGTAAAACTCAAAAAAAAAAAAGAGGAACTAATAATGTTATATGTTCTCTTATTGAATAGGTCCGCGCAGCGGCCTCTCAAAAGCACATATGGATATATCCATATATTATCAGAAGCAAGTCGAAGAGGCCGCTGCGCTGACCAATTCAATAAGTGATGGACAACAGAGCATATAACGTTATATGTAAACTTCTGTCATGTGTAATATGTGTTTTTCCTAGGGTTAGACATATAATATTATATCTCGTATTTGAGATATATTAATTTTTTTTATGTTGTTTTGAATATGTATATATGTAGATATAGAGGTTATGAGAATGCTATTCGGAGGCAAAAAATCACAATTTTTGAAGGATTCGATGACGATTTTGATGAAGAAACGGTGAAAAAATGAAGCTCGACCCCCCGTGGTCTCATCAACATTCAACTTGGGATTCGAGGCGCGACTGAAAACAAGGATAATGGTGGCATGATATGTGAACATATAATGTTGTTTTTTGAGATATATATTTTTGTTGAAAAGATATGATGTTGTTTTGAAAACATATAATTTTATATGTCATGTTTTGTGAGACTTAGAGCTACAGAAGCTTAGATATAATGTTATATATTTTGTTTTTTGTGAGATTTAGAACTACCGAAGCTCGCATATAATGTTATATGTCCTCTTCTATTTTTTTGTGAGATTCAGAGTTGCAGAAGCTCAAATATAATATTATATGTTTTATTTTTTTTTGTTGCGATATTTAGATATTTAAAAGCTCACATATAATGTTATATGTTTTGTATGGACCAGTATATAATGTTAAAGACTAAAAATAAGAAAAACCAAAAAGAAATGTTACATGTTAGAAAATTTTTGCCACACATATAATGTTGTATGTTATGAAATTTTTATCACTCATATAACATTAAAAAATCAATACAACAAAAATAGGAAAAAACAAAAAGAGAAATTTGTCACATATATAACGTTAAATGTTAAGTGTAGCGGGTTCAATAAAAAAATCGAGAAAAATGAAAAAATACATTTTTTGTTACACATATAACGTTATATGTGGCATGATGGCAGCGGCGACGGTAGTGGTGGCGGCAGCGGCAGCGGTGGTGGTAGTGTCGGCGGCGGCGGCTTGATTGCAACAAAAACGAAAAAAAATTGAAAAAATATATTTTCGTGTTAGCCAAACAAGGTGTTTGGCTCTTGTTTTTTAAGTTGGGTATTTTTGTCATTAAAATTACTAGTGGACTTAGTGGGTTATGAAACTTAGAAGTGGACTAGATGGGTTTGGAAAGTGCTATAGTGGACTTATAAAAAATTCTCCCTAATAAATTTGGTTATTTTACTGAATTTGTGGTATTTTACACATGTATTTTATTTGGGTATAATAATTGTTGATTCTGATATGACATATTTTGATTTTATTACGGAATACCATACGTGTCAAAAAAAATTTGGTACGACTCATTGTGGTAAGATAATGCCAATTTATGGTGTTGTCATAACAATTGTGGGTAACATTATTTAATTTGTGATATTGTACACTTATATTTGGTTGGGGTATAAGTATTATGGTTTCTGGTATGAATAATCATGGTTACATAATAACAATAGTATTTTTTAACTATGGGTAACCTACTAATGATCTGTTCAACAGGTAAATTTTAACGTAGAAGTCGTAACTAGCATAAAAAATATGCATTAGAAAACCAAAAATCGTCATAATGAAAATCACAAATTGTCATAATTTAGACATACGGTATACCATATATACCATAGCTTTGTCCTATTTTTTTTCTTTGCAACAAAAGGTTGTGTGCCAAGTAACACTCCTCTTGATTGATAATCATGTTTTGAAGTCTCTAGTGCTTTTCTGCAAAATTTATGGTTTCACTATTGAAATTTGGTTTGGTGTTAGTTACACCCCTGGTGATTTATTTAGCTCCTAATGGCCTCAAAATTAATCCATTGCAGTTATTTATGATCCGGGATTGCACACGACAGATTCCCTTAGTTGGAAGTTATTCGAAGTACTAGAAACTCTTAGGCCCTGGGAACAGCAGAGTAATGCTACAGACACAGACCAAGAGAAGCAGATTCAGACACAAATGTGTAATGAATTATCCGATGCACATGGGGCCCACCCAATACATTTGGATACATACATCATACGGTTCCGGACACATCTATGTCCGAGTTTGTATCACTCTGTTCATATACGTAGCATTTTTGGGGAGCAGTCTAATGACCTTGTGCCCTTATTGTCACTGAGAAGATTAACACTCAAGGGTTGTGTACGACAAGACAAATCACCATGTTTTCCACGACTTCTGCAAATCAACGCGGTTGAACAAAAACTGACACAATTGCCCAGATACTCAGAAGGATTGACTGCTCAGGCTGGTCCTTTACCTGATATTCTGATATATATACTTAGAAATACACATCTATATATGAAGGGTATCCGATCATATATTTACTCCAGCTAGGTCTTCAAGCAATGCTAATATGATCCACATTGGAGAAGTTAACCTTTGTTCAAGTGCAGTGTCTGATCCTGATTATGCATTGTTTGTACTAGATATTGCATTCAAATGGTATGATAATACGACCTTTCAAATAAAATGTTAGAAATAAGTAAATAAATATCGATTTGATGAAGTGGTAGAGAAATAAAAAAGATTAGCCATCTTTTGGAAAGGAAAGATTAGCTGAAGTTATGTTCTGTTTATCCATCAGTATATTGATTAACAGCTTCAACTACCCAAATACTGCTGTCTGTTGGCTCATCCCGTTGGCCTATCGGCTTACAAGATGGAGCACACATTGTGCTGCTTGATCCATTAAAACAATCTGCAAAAAATGTAGCATATGCGGTGAGGCAAGATCAGTGCTCTCTTACAGTCTCTCTTCGAGAGAAGAAAATGGTGAGAAGGAAAATAAAGAGAGAGTACAGAACAATTAGTGTAATATTTGAGTATCACCAACAACATTTTGGCAGAAGATGCGAAGGCGCTGCAAAGAGCTTTGGTGGTAAGCTTCTACAATTGATAAAATGTTGCTTTCAATCTTGCTCGTTTATGAACCATATAATGCTTCTGGCGATGGACATGCTGTATTGTTCTCTTTATGGAAGCAGTACAACATTGTAGTTTTCTAACCTGTATATTGATGCTCATGCAGCGACGCGGCACTGTAGGAAGCATGGAATTCGTCAGGTATCTACAGTGAAGCGCATCCATAAGCAACACTGGATCCATCGGTGGCCATTTCGACAAGTAACTTATATTTTCATCTCCATCATTCAGTTAGTTTATAAAAGTCTTAGTCATTCTAACAAGAGTAGTGATTTCATTCTCAAACTTTTTAAAGGATTGTGGAATTACATTGGCAGCGGGTTCATAATTCACTTAGATTTTCAATTCCTCTTGTCACTTCAGGTTATAAAATTGTAAAATCGTACAGTGGGCAAACTTAGTTATCATAATTTCTATGCCTTCAGGAGCATCTCTGTGTGTTAGCTAGCATACATGTGTCCAACTTTCCCTCTGATTGAATGTAGAAGCATCGGTAATTAGATTCATTGATTTCAATGTACAGGGGACCAATTATTAAGATCTAAAAGTTTGTATGAATTATAGCCTTTTCAACTTGTACTTTTTTGTAGTTTAGTCTTCAAACAATACCCATATCATCCATAATCCCGAATTCTAAACAAGTTTTTTCCTTGGATATTTGAACTTGACTGAAGTCTGAAGTTCTGGGATACTATTCTTAATGCGTATATCCTTGGATTTTTCCTGCAGTTTGGGACATTTAGCACCATGCTCTATTCCCTCGGGAAATAGTTGCCTTTAAATAGCAGTGCTTTCAAATTGTAGGACCAAAAATGTATCTGATTCTTGTTACTACGATACCGGTCCAATGTAGTCATATATCTTCTTCTATAGGTGAGTTCATGACATTTATGAGGCTAATCACCTGTTAGGGCATCAACATTTTTATTGTTTATCTCTTTGGGAAAAAATTAGTAGACATGTGTTTTTAATACTCTAGAAGAAAGCAGTGCATTCTTTTAAAGTCCAAAATTACTGATTATCTTTTCTGGACTCAGAAAAGGGCAACAAGGAATGGGTATTCCTTGAGAGATGAAAGACCATTTGGATCTAGCAAGCTATCTATGGATGAGAAACTTGATTCAAGGCTTCTATTTATCCATATGTCCCAGTTTGCTAGATCGTCACCTCAGCCTTTAGGCTTACTAGATGGAGGCGTGATTGTCGGGCCTATAGCCTTATCATCAAGTGAATTTCCTGCTACAAACAACAAAGCACACTTTGTCAGACAAGATCAAAGCAGCTCCACTGCATCTTGTCGTGAGGGGAAAAGTGCAAGGGAAACGTTAGACCGACAAGGGATAACTATGAGTTTATGTATCGTAGATGATCTCCAACAACATTTTGGCGGTAAACATAAAGATGCTATGAAGAGACTTGGTGGTAATTTATTGCTTTCCCTCTATCTCTTGTTTTAACCATACTAACTGCCACAAGATGCTAGATTATTGTCTTGTGGAAGCAATACAAGGATACAAATTTCTTACATTTCTCTTCTCATGCAGTTAACATATCCATGTTTAAGAGCACCTGTAGGCTGCACCAGTTCTATTGGCGGGCATGTTGGGATGAAAAGAATGGTAATTTCTCCCTCTCCTTCCTTGTCACTAGGTCGATCTGTTTGGATAGTAAAGGAGAGAAATTGAGAGAAACCAATCTCTTAAGAATCCAATTTTAAATTTTTGAAAATTGGGGGATTTGCAGTGAAAGGGAATGCGAGTTAATTCAGTTTTTCATGATTCTCATAATAAAAACCTTCTTTCTTTTTGCTTCTATTTTTATCGTTCCCTAACCAGAGACAAGGATAACTGACATATTTTCTTCATCAGAACAAGTATTTGACGCTAGAAACAACAGAACACATCTTGCCAAAGCAGATCAGAGCGGCCCCACTATGTCGAATTCAAAGAAGGAAAATACAAGAGAGGCATTAAAGAGGGAATACGTACCTAGTAGGGTCCTTAGACACTTGGTGCGACAGAGAACACTAACACACAAGCATTGCGTACGAAGAAAGAAATCACAAGATCTGCCACGAAGTCTGCAAATGGACTGCTCAGGAGGATTGGCTACTCAGGTTAGTCCATGACCTGATCTACATGTAGAGTGTTTGAAACTACAATATGATCCATATTGGTGAATTTACCCTTGGTTCAAGTAGAGTGTTTGAATGCAGATTCTGATTGTTTGTACCAAGTATTGTCTTAGATGGTATGGTAAATTGAATTCAAACTGCGGATCCAAGTATTGTCTTTAAGGGTGCGATATAAGTATGATACTCTAGCAGAAGAGGAAAAATATCTAGATTAGCCATACCCTTAATTATGTGAGGAAATATTTATTTTTTTTATTTTTTGAACTGCAAGAGGAAAGGTTGGTCGACGTTATCATTCTGTTTATGAATCTGTATTTTGTATATTTATGGATGAGTACGTTGATAAATGGCTTCAATTATCCAAATACAGAAGTCTACTAGGTCTGTGCATTGGCCTCTCGGCTTACCAGATGGAGGACCCATCGTAACTCATTCGGAAAAAAAGATTGTGAGAAATTCATTTAAAAGGAAGTGCAGAAGTATGAGTGTTAGTTTTGAGGATCACCAACAACATTTTTGCAGCAGAAGTGAAGATGCTGCAAACAGCCTTGGTGGTAAGCGTCTACAATTTATGAAGTGTTGCTGGCCATCTTGCTCTTGTTTCTGAACCAAGCAAAATGAAGTTTTCTTACCTGCATATTGGTGCTTTTGCAGCGAAGCGCAACTGTAAGGGTCATGGGATCAATCTGGTATCCTCTGCGAAGCGCATCCACAGGCAACATGGGATCCATCGGTGCCCATTTCGACAAGTAACTCAATTGTTTTTTCATTTCTGTCAAGTCCTTCTAATATGGGTAGGTTGTAATTGCTACGGAAAGAGTAGTGACTTCTTCCTAAAGGCCTAACTTTTTAAGGATTATGAATCCCTTTTGTCAATTCAGGTACGTTTAGATTGTGAAACCATTTTCAGACATGTGTTTAAAACACTCCCTTTATGTGAGTTCAAAAACTTGGACAAACTTCCTTTCACAAAATTTCTACTCCTTGATGTCTCTAGGAATGATTTGCATGTCCAGCTTTCTTTCAAGTTGGATGTACAAGTACTCTGTTTTGAGAGTCATTGGTTTCAATAGACAAGGGACCATCTATTTATGTCTTAAAGTGTGTCTAAATTTATGGGCTGTTATTTATATATTGTTGTAACTTATTCTGTAATCAATACCCACATCATCCATGTTCATGAATTTTTACAAACTTTTTTCCCATCAACATTTGACCTTGGCTGAAGTTCTGGAATATCATACATAGATAGCTATGGGTTCATCCTCCTTATGTTCAGGCAGTTTGGAATGGTTAGCCCTATTCGAAACCATCAGGATTTAGCTTTCTTTAAATGCATTGTTTTCAAAATTGTCGGACAATAAACATGAATGTAAATATAGTGACGACTATTAGTTCAAGGTATTTATGTGTCCCCTTTGATTGGTTAGATAATGACATGTATGAGTCTACTCGCTAGTTAGAGCATCAATGTTATTGTTGTTCTTGTGTATTTGAAAAAGATGAGAAAACATACTTGTTTAAAACTAGGAGAAGAAACCATAAAAGTCCGAATTTTCTAAAAACGACAAAGTATGTTATGTAAACTAGGAAAAGAGAGCAAACCAAGCTTGTCAAGTTGGTAAGCTCACCCTCCTCCCTCAGTGAGACGGGAGTTCGAGCCCCGCAAGGAGCAAGTGTGAGGTTCAGGGCTATGGATAGCCTCTCGACCCTCTGTGAACTAACCTAGAAACTCACTAACTCCCCTTACCCCCTTACCCCGCTGATGTATAAACTATGACCAAAAGAAGAAAAAAACTAGGAAAAGAAAGAAGTGCAATTTTCAAATTTCCAAATTTACCGATTACTGTTACTGAACTCAGAACTGGGCAACAATGTAGGGGTATTCTTTAGGAGGAGAAAGGCCAGCTGAAGTTATCAGTCTATCTATGGATGAGAAACTTGTTTCAAGGCTTCAATTTCTCCATATGTCCTGGCTTGCTAGATCGTCACTTTACCCTTTCGCCTTACGAAGTGGAAGAGAGATCGTGGGGTATATAGCCTTTTCATCAAGTGAATTTGTTGCTACAAACAACAGAGCACACCCTGGTGGACAAGATCGGTGTGGCTCTAGTGCATCTCGTCCTGAGAATGCAAGAACAAAGGAAACAGAAAAGGGGGAAGGGACAGCTTCCCGTATAATTAGTCGTGAGGTTCTCGAACAACATTTTGGCAGTAAACGTGAAGATGTCGCCAAGATCCTTGGCTGTAAGTTATTGCTTCCCTTTTTTTTTTTTCCTTGTTTTCAAGTAACTAACTCTGAAAGGAGATCTGGGTTATTCTGTTGGAAGCAATATGACATTACGGTTTTCTTGTGTTTATTCTTGCTCATGCAGATAGCGTGTCCACCTTTAAGCGCGTCTGTAGGGATCATGGGATTCCTCGGTGGCCAAATCGGAGAAGCAATTACGGTAATTTATCCCCCTCCTTCCTAGTCACCTATTTGGATTGTAAATAGGAGAGAAATGCAGAGAAACCTCAATCCCCTAGTAATCCAATTTTGGAACCTTTCCAAAAGTTTAGGCACTTGCACAGAAAGGGAACAGAAGTAACGATAACTAATTTGGTAGCTAATCTTCCTGACTTTTGGGGGTGATTGGCAGGCCTATTTTCACATTTTCACATTCCCATTTTTGCATTTTTGGTGTTTGGCAGGTCTATTCTGAGAACTCATTCTACAAAATCCATTCAGAGATTTTGACAAAAGAAGCATAATCCCAGAATGAGCTCCGGACCTGTTTTTCACCGTTTTGCATTTTCTCATTTTTTGTTAAACATTATTATCGTTCCAAAATATATTCTGTACATATCTTTCAAACACTCTTTCATATTCTAAAATACATTCTAATCATAATTCAAAAAGCCAAAAAGCCAAAAAGCCAAAAAACTAAAAATGAAAAGCCAAAAAGTAAGCTCCCAAAGGTTTACATTTCTATAATTCAGATGTTGGAGCTTTTTTTTTCTTTTTCTTTGTATCATCTATCCTTCCCCAACAAGAGGCCCGGATGAGTTATCTTTTTCCCCATCTTTTTTCTCATAAATTCTGCAAGTTAAAAAATGCTAATACTATCCATTTCTTCTCTTCTTTTTTATTATCTTTCTAGCCTAAGTTTTTCTTTTCTCCAAACAGTTTGGAAACCCCCTGATCCACATGGAGAAAAAAATCCATCACCCACGTTCAATACACTATCAACTAATGGGCAGATCACGAAGAAAATGGGTGGTCAAAATTCGGAGCCAAAGGAGTGTCTACCACATTCTTTTGAAGACCCAAACTTTCGGAATACAGGAAATGGTTCAATAGCAGAATTTGAAAAAACTCCTACTTTTCATGATTCTTTGCCCAGTCATTGTCGCGATGCGGATATTTGTTTTCCAGCTGTGTATAGTGAAACTGACGCTGCAGGGGGTTCCTCTAAATGGGCGTTTCCACTGGAAGGTCGAACAACGCAGTCCACTGCCTATCCAAATCACAATGCTCTTGTGTTTCCACAATCTCAGATAGCATCAACAGAGGTGCTAAATCAGAACATGGGGAGTTCGGAAGATAGGAGAGATTTGTTAGCTTCACAAGTAGAGGCTTATCTTGAGGGACATGTCTCTAAATCTAGTGATTTGACGTTTCCTGCATGTTCTGATGCACCTGTGGCTACTATTCTCCACACGATGCCTACAATTCCCCACACGATATCTCACCTCACTGGGGATTCGTCTGAACTGATATTTCAACAAAAAAATCAATCAATGCAGTTCGCCGCATATCCAAATCCAAATGGTCTTGTGGATCCACACCCTCATATGGCATTGACACAAAAAATAAGTGAGAATATGGGAAGTTTAGATGATCGGAGAAATTTGTTAGCTCTGCAGATAGAGCCTCTTCCGGAGGGACATGTCTTTGGGTCTGTTAACTGGACAGTTGGTTCATGTTCTAGTCTTGCTCTGAGCCAACCCATGCCTACTATTCCCCACACAACGGGAAGTTCAGAATATTGGAGAAATTCGTTAGCATTCGCGGAAGGGCATCTTTCGGGGGGAAATCTCTACGGATCTGTTAACTTGACAGTCCCTCCATGTTCTGATCCTGCGAGCCAACTCATGCCTACTATTCATCACACAATGGCTACAATTCCCCACATGATGCCTCTTCTCACAGAAAGACCAGATACGAGGTCCGTGAAGCTAAAGGCAATATATGGGGATACCATGATAAAATTTCAGCTCCCTCACATCGGGAATTAATGAACTGAAGGAAGAAGTGTCAAAGTTACTTGAGTGCAAGCTTGGTAGTTTCAACATTGAGTATAAGGATGAGGATGGGGACTGGATTTTAATGGCCCATGACGAGAACTTGAGCGAATATCTGCAACTTCTCACCTCACTGGGAAATCAAGTAACCAAACTAAAACTTCGTGATAAGGTTCCCCACACGATGAATTTTTGTGATAACTGCGGATGTGATAATTGCAGATCGTTGAAGCAGAAAAGACCATAAGTATGTTTAGTTGTAGAATAATATTACATGGTTGACACCAGTCCCATGTTCTTTGTGTAACGGAGTAACGGAACATTTCCTTCCTTGCCAGTTTTTCCTTTGCTAAACCAAACTACTTTTGGTAATGCTGCATTTTGCAGGGCCTCCCTTTGTTTTGGCCTAGGTTTTACCTAAATTTGGTTGGTGATATTTGTTTGTGTAAATCTCGTTCCGTTGGGGTTTCTTTTTATCATCTTCCGATGCGGGGATTATTCGAGTTTGCCATCACTGTTAGATCATGTGTGTACATGGTGAGGATGGTGAGATTTTGGGGACCATGGGCCTTCAAGTTTAGATCTCATTATTGTTCGTGGGGTGCATTGATGGATCGAGGAGCTCAGTCCTAAATTTTTAGGATTCTTCTCGTACACATGTTGAAGCTAGTTCCCAAACGCTCTATTTGCAAAACTACATCTCATCGCATTTCGCATATCAATCAACAAGGGAAGGCCCAACAAAATACTCCTGTATCATCCGAAAAACCGATTTTGATTACCTCTACATGGACCCGTTCAACAAAAACAATATCCATACACATTGAACAACGTTTCAAGGCAGTAGCCAAGGAAAACCCATTTGGCCTCACGCCATCTTTCCTCACATCGCAGTAAAACTAATACCATACCTGTTATATCCATCAGCTATGAGTCCTGCAATTGAGGAGTCCAAGAAAAAACGTTCCCGTTTAGGCATATCGTCATTGACTTGACGCCCACATTGGTGATGCCCACGCTTGGCATAAACACTCATGGGCATCTGGGTTTATCCCATTCTTGATCACATTTCCATGAACTGTCTTTCCCTCGTCCAAAGACCATTTCAAAGCACAAATATGCAGGATACTCGAATATTCCTCTCTTTTATGCCACCATATACTCGTTTTTAAAATTCCGTTCCAAGTATAGAAAATAGAAGAGAAAAGAAAAGGAAAATAGTTTTCCCTCTCCTTGTTTGGTTCTTTGACAGAAAGGAAAACAAAAAAAATCCAAGAGAAACAATAAAAAAACCCGAACTGTACCAATGTCAACTGCCAGACTTCGTCTATGTTAGGTTTAATACTGTTCTCGTGTCTTTCAACCATATCCCATATCTCCTTTGGAATTTCAGTTTCGATATCACTTTCTATTCGAGCTTGCACAGTTCGTTTTTGGGTTCAATGTCTTTGGGAGATGATATTTGAATTTGCGCGGCTTGATTTTGGGTTCGATGTTTTTGCAGATGATCGACTGTTTGATAACCTAAACTCAATCTTCGTGTGAGAGCTGCTGGCCCAGAAGCTCTAAGACCTGTTGAAATTGATATAAAAAAAATTCTCTTTTCTTTTACTGTACTCACATGACACTATTTAATTCCCTTTGAAGTAATGTTCTTCTCGTTTTCCTCTCTTTTTCTTTGAAGAACCAAACAAAAGAAAATGAACTATTTTCCATGTACTTTCTCCCTTGTCCACTTTCTCTTCCTTTCATTTCTCTGAATTATTAGTTTCTTGATCAGCAGTACTACTTGACCCACAAAAATCCACCAAAAAAATCAATGGAACTCTCAAATAATCCAAAAATAAGATTTTGCCCAATTTTTCTAGTACTACCGTGGCAGTTATGCACTCATAGCTATACATGTACACACGCAAAATATTACAGGAAAGAGGTTGATGCTCAGATCTGTATTTTGATAGGAGAAGAAAAGGGGTTTTCCCCACCATGGCTGCAAAAACAGTTGCCCAGTTGAGAGAGGACCAAATTAGTCTTCTCTCCCACAGGCCCTCAGAATTGCCCCGCCAAGAAATGGGTCCCATTTTTCTCAACAAATATGAACTCAAGAGATGTTTATATCATCACAGCCTCTCATAGTTGAGGAAAAATTATCAGGCAGTCCTGGTTCATGCTGTATCACAAACAACAACAGCAGCAGCAGCAGCAGCAGCAGAAAAAAGAAGGAAAGGAAAAGAAACCATATATATATATATAGACACACACACACACATAAAGGGCTGTTGATTGAGATGAAATCATTGGCTTAGATGATCAGGTCATGGTTTTTTTGCAGAGAGGGCAACCACCCTTTGGAAAAATCCCTTCTCTCTCAGTCTCTCTGCTTATGAGCCTCATTCTTTTGAGTTCAATTTCTCAAGCTTGTTTGGGGGACCTTCTAGATGCATCAGAGTTTTGAGCCTAACCCTAGTTGCTGCGGAGCTGCCTGACTCCCAATCATACATTTTGCCTTCTGTTGACCACTTATTTGCATCTTTGTGGTGAGGTGAAAGGGCAAGACGCCGCATGAGGGTGAATGGTATTTTGGACATTTGGTGAAGGCAGAACAGCAGGAATGGAATGGACTTCTTCCGGCCCACTCAAAACTCAGCTCCGGCCCAACTCAACTCGGCATAAGTTTTCTTTCCACGATGAGGGATGAGGCATGTCCGGACTGATTTATGCGCATGACAATTAATCTCATTTTCATTTAAAGATAGGTCATTCATATCAAAATTAGAAAATTTACATGAAGTTACTTCCATGCGGCCTGCCCTGGTCAATGATGTAAGAGCAAATCTACTAACCAATCAAACTATTCACTTAGCTTTTTGGGGATTTTTTTTTAAAAATTGAATTCTACACTCCTTTTTTTGATCTCTACACTTTTTTTTTTTGAATTTTAGTGTTGAAAGTGTATGTAATTTTTTTGCAGTAAAACAAAAAAAGAGCATAAATGTCAAAAAAAGGAGTGTAGAATTCAATTTCGTTTTTTTTTATATCTTTATTCAAATTTTTTTTTGCATTTTTTAATTTTGATTTTTGAATCAAACTTTTGTAAATTATCGATTTGTTTGATCGAGAGGAACCAGAAAATAAAAAATTTATGACTTTGGCTTGAGTAGATTAGTATGTGTGTGGCCCGTGATCCTCGATCTTCTCCTCCGCTGGTGGCTTGATGGTTATTGAGTCTTCTCCTAGCCTGCACAGGGAGCGCACGACTAAGACCTGGCCGGGGGTTGCCCCGGCGAGGCCCTCCGGCGAGAGGATAAGTATTGTGCAGAGAGAGGAGGCAGAAGACTATGAGTGTGAGTATGTAGTAGCATGTACCTGTTTAGGGTTACCATTGCTAGGTATTTATAGAGCTCCCTGACTTGCTCTTTAAGCACAAGCACGTGCCTTGCGCGGGCCAGGCGATGTCATCGTGACGTCACCAAACAAATCTGGTAACCGTTTTTAGGGCTGAGCTGGCACACCCATGTGCGCCCATGATCATCTTCTGTTATAACCGCTTTTACACGTGGGAAGACGCGCAAGTCAGCAGCTGGCCGTGGTTGGCGGCGGCCGTGCTCCGAGGGTGGCCGAACACGCCTTTGCCGACCCTAGCACGTGACCGACGGGAAAGGACACGCTGCAAGGGATCCGCCGAGGAAGGTGGCCGAGAACGAGCTAGCCTTCTACCGAGCCCGTGGCAAATGAGATGGCGACGAAGAATAGGGCCGGGAGTCGTGCACAAGGTTCATGCTCGGCACGGAGTGGGCTCGGTCGTACCACAACGAATTTCTATGTTCGACCTGCTACAATAGCCCTTCAATCTCTGCCGATGCCGAACGCGAGGTAGGGATTGAAATCGAGCCTCGGCCGAACTTATCGAATGCCGAACGTGATTTTATTATTTTTTTTTTTTGTTTAAGGCGAGATTTGACCGAGCCTGACCCATCTTCTCTTTTAAAGTGATATCAGCCACTGGTGGAGAACTTTAGTGGAGGAGTGCCAGGTGTCGCTCCATGGCTGTGTATGGCTGGTGAGAGGACGGCTGGCAAGCTCTGCAGGTTGTCCTTTCTTTGCCACGTGTCAATCGTTTACTGGCTATTGGTTCGGCGGTATCATGATGGGCGGGAAATTCGAACTCCCAAACCCTAGCTCTATATATAGCGCTGGGGGCAGAAAGAGAAGTCACGATCACTTTCTCTCTCTAAACCTCCATTGCCAGAGCTCTGCCTCGCCCGTTCATCTTCCAGTCTCGATTCCCAGTAGATTTTTCATCAAATCTCGTTGAAATCTTCAGGTATGTGTTTGATATGTCATTCTCTCTTTATTCTTGCATCTTTTACGCCCTTTTTCGTTATCTTTCCTGGGTTTTTTGGGAGTTTTCTGTTCTGTGTGAACAGTACGAGAGCTGAGATGAACGACTGTTCATCTTCGCCTTCATCCTGTTCTTCCGAGCACAGGTCTCTAACGACGTCTGTGCTTGGCCAATGTTGGAATTTGCCGAGCACAGCCTCGGTGCTGATAGGCCGAGCGCCGCTTCGAGTCCTAGTATCTCCCGAGCTTGAATCTTGAAGAGACAAAATAGGGTGGGCCAATAGGATAGCTGAGCATAGAAATCCCTTGCCTTCTAGCCGACGACGAGATTTCTCTTTGTTTTCTTCTTGTTTTTGGTAGGTCTGGCTCACCCAATCATAGTTATTTCTTCCGACTCTGAAAGCTCGGGGGAAGATTCTGGAGATACGTTTTTTCGTGAGTGGTTGGCGAGGCATAGGCGCCGACGTCAGTCTTCTTCAATTGCTTCGAATATGTCGGACTCCGATGATTCCAATGCCGAGCGTGACTATGAGTACGGCGGATTTAACACCGAACCCGAGATCACCTTTTCACTTTCCACCAATTCTGACGCCGAGCCCGAGCTAGGACCTGAAGCCGAGTCTAGGTTTCATCTCCCGGCCGAGGCTACGACGTCGTCACATCCTAGGCCGAGTGACACTGCGTCCGAGGATAGGGAGATCGCTGATCTTTATGAGAGAGGTCAGGTCTGTCCTTATGCTCATTATTTTAGCGGGCAGCCCCATGAATACGCAGACTTTTGCCGTACGTACAACATCCCTGATGACGTTGTGGTTAGTCAAGTGGCCAGCAACCGTATTAGAGACCAGAAAGAGCACCACCCCGAGCACATCACGGTTCCATTGATGGCGATTTGCGAAGCCGGGCTTAGGTTCCCACTCCACCCACTTTTAAGGGAACTGTTGGCTCGGTTTAGCATTGTCCCTCATTATTTTGCAATCAATAGCTACAGGATTGTAATGTCCATGATTGCTTTGAAAGAGTTGCATAATCTTCAGTTCACTGTCGCCGACCTTTTTCACACTTATATCATGTCAAGACATGGTCAAACCGAGCGTAGGTATTTGTCCACGCGCCGAGACAAGGAACCCTTAATAGATGGGTTGCCCAATACTGATAAATGGGAAAACTTCTATGTCGAGGTCAGTGGCAACTTCGAGTTCGGCGACCAAGCTAACCGTAGGCACAGCGTTCCAAAGGTTAAAGATTTCAGAGGTAGCACGATATTTTTGACTTTGCCGAACGTGAAGTACCGTATTGTTTTTTCTAATAAATCATTTATTTGTTTTTATTTCTTCAGATCACCAAGCCATAACAAAGACTCAGCAGTCGTTGTCCGTTGAGAAGCATGTAGAGATCCTCCTATCACAGCTTTGCAAGGACGCGCCGACGCTACTCGGTTATGTTCCTTCTTACAAGGGGAAACTTAAGAGGAGGGAGAGAGGAGCCGTTCTGAATAAGAAAGCTGTTGGACAGAAGAGGGGTACAAAGGAAACAACAGTTGGCAAGCGTTTCAAGCCGAGCGTGGGAGGAAAGGAACCGAGGGTAAAGTTCCCTACGTTTAGGAAGCCGGCTGAATTCTGGTTTCGTGAGAGCCAGCCATCCGAGTGTCCAGGTATTAGTGTCCCTCTTCAAACACTTGTTCCCGAGTTTGGAGAGGAGATGGGAAGAAGGAATGTTGTTCGAGTTAACATTAGGGACGGCGCGGTGGTTCGGCAAAAGGAGTCTGATGCGTCTGAGCCCGTTGAGAAGAGGCAGAAAATCACACACGATTTCTTTTCGACCAAGCCGCCGACCCCACGCTCGACTGACAAAGAGAAGACCGAATCGTCGGCTACTGGTGGTTCGAGGGCGGGTCAGAAGTCTGCGGATTTGGCTGGACCGTTTGCTGTTCAGGAGTTTGCCCCATTGCTTACTACAGCCGAGGGCAGAGTGATTTCCATACAGGATAGTGTCAAACTGGAGCCTGGTTTGGCCGTTTCGATGCTTCAAGGTCTGGCTCTGCCGAACGACATGCAGAAGATACCAGATGACCTTCAGCCGAGCCTGATGCACGCGAGTGCGTACCTTGTTCAGGTACAGATATCCTAATTTCTTAGCAACCTGTTTGAGTTTGTTTCCGAGCTTGATTGATTTTTTATGTTCTAACTCTGTTTTTTCAGGCCGGCCAAGCTTTGCTTCGAGCTTCGAACAAAGCCGAGCTTGTCTCCGCCGAGCGCTCTCGATATCGTGATGATCTCAAGACCAAGCATGAGAAGATGAAGTCGTTGAAGAATAGTTTAAAGGCTGCTAAGTCTCGGGTGGTCGATCTTGAGAAAGAGAGAGATAAGGCTGCTAAAAAACCAAAGAAGGTTGAGCGTGAACTTGCCAAAGTTCTGAGAAGAGAGAAGAGGAAGATGAAGGAAGTTGATGAGAAGGCATATCAGGCCGGCTTTGACCGAGCCGGAGCTGAATACGTGCGGGATGCTCGGAAGATGGTTAACAAGGCCGTGGAGTTAAGGATGCCCGTGGCTTACAGGAAGGGTTACAAAGATGGCGTTGCTGCTGCTGCCAACGCTCTTCAGTTGGAGCCTGACTCTAATTTGTATAAGTCGATTCCAGCACCTGCTGTTCCCGAGCTTGTTCTCCCATACACTGAAGAGGAGTGCGCGCCACTTCCACCTGAGGAGTTCCCTGAGAGTGATGACGATGTTGAGGATGTTTATAGGGATGCTGCCAAAGGTGGAGATGGGGTTGCTGCAAAGGAGACTGGTGAGGTCAGGAATGAAGATGTGGCTGAGGACGCTGAGCAGCAGCCATGAATGTTGATAAAAACACCGAGGCCGATGTTGATGTTGCAAAAGAAGACGCTGCTAAAGCATGACTAGGAGATAACCGTTTTTCTTTCTCTTTGTTGTCTTTGTTATTTTTTGATTTTGAACTTTGAGGTTTTTTGTTGGGTTGGGTGGATCCGAGCTTGGATTTTACTGCGCCAGATGTAATAGTTTATGGGAAATTTGAATCCGAACGATAAAACTTGGCAATATCTCCCACAATAGGAGTTTTCTGCAACATTGTGGACAGCGTGCCCTTGGAATTTCCGGATTCCAAAGTGCAAGGGCCCAGATTGAGGGAGCGCGAGCGGGGAAGCAAGCGCTCGCAAAATACAGAGTCGCCACTCGGGTTTTGAAGGTCCGACACCCAAGGAACCGTATTTCGAAGCACTTGCCGCGCTGTTTGATTTTGAAAAAAAGTTAAGGAACCAGTCCGTCATAACCATATCTGGGTTCGGGAGCCAGATTACGAGAGGGGAAGGGTTTTATGGCACCCCTCTCGCACAATCCGGAGATCGGTCTCTACTTAGGCACTTGCGGAAAAGAGTTTGTTTGCGATTTTGTTTCATTAATCAATTTTTAGCCAGTTAGGGCGGGGGAACAGTTAATCGGAGATTTAAAACTGTAATAGTTTGCAGGATGTGATAGATATGGCGTGGATAGGTGAGATAGCAAATAATGAATGGAATAAAGTTCAACACATCAATCGTACATCAAGACACTGCTGTGTATGATTTTGGCACGAACAAACAGCCAGTTTGCATGCGTGAATCCATCTGCATGCAAGCAAACCATCGCGCGACAATACCATACACTCGCGCGAGTGTTGATGCCTAACCAATGGTTTGAATCTTACCCCCTTCTGGGCTCTGGAAGGACCAGTGCTCACCCAGGTGCAAACCAAGCAGTTTATAAGTACTTGAAAGTAAACAATATTACAACAGACAGATGGAAATATTATAGAAACACGACCCCTAAACAGTGGGGGTGACTAAACAGAGGCCAAGGCCAAGCTGCTCATGCAAAGGCAGTCCCTGGGAAAACAGAGAACCATCGCGTGAGGAAGTGAAACACGCGCGCGATTGTTCAGACTGGACTTCCAGGAATTGCTTCGCATGCTTAGGGCTCTGAGACATGTTCAAGAGCATCCCAAGAGCATTCCGAACCAAGTGAAGTTGTAAACTTAGCTAAACTATGATTTTTAACATGCAAAGCAGTGAGCTAATACTTTTAAAAGACTGGAAATTGACTATGAACATGACAATAAACTTAAAGACCAGCATCCCTTCCCCACGTGGTCCAATCTCGTGCAGACAGAACTGTCGTGCGAGTGAGCGGGACCATCGCGCGAGGGAGTGCTTGGCAACGGCTCTTGAAACCTTGCTAGCTTTAGGGCCAGAACTGGTATTGATTACCAGCCTCGACCCTGCCAGCCCCCCTCAGGGATTCGAACAGCAAGCAGAAAGGTATTATACCTTTGCTTGAGTGTCTTGGAGATGGCTTGAATGAGGTGGTGAGGCTTGGACTGGGATTATGTGGGAATGGGTGCAATATAGGGTGCTTGTGCTTAAACTTTCCTTCTTCCTTCTTGAGGAAAAATTGGTAACCCTTTAAAATGAAGCATGGGGGGGGGGTGTTCTTATAGAAGAAGGAGTTGGTTAGTGGCTAGACAAGGCCATGCAACCAGCCAACAAGGCTGGTCACAATTGCTTGGTGGAGAAGTGGGGTGGCAAAGGTGATGGGAGAATGGGGTAGAGGTGGTGCAAGGGGAGCCCCCCAGAACGATGTTCAGTCGACGAAACGGGGTCACATAGGCTTGTAGCCCCCTGATCACCACGCAATCCGGGTGAAAATGACAGGTGTTGACCATCATGCGAGACAGTGAGTCCATCGCGCGAGTGTCAAGCTACACCCCGCGAGGGTCAATAGTCAAAACTTTGACTTTGACTAACACCTGGTAAGCAAATCATCGCGCGAGGGTTCCAGTGCATCGCGCGACTGTAAAGCCTGAGGTCCAGGTTTGGATTCAAGGGTTTTCAGGGCTAAGGATGGGTTCCACGCACGCCAAACTCAAGCCATTCCATGTTCTCAAGACTGTTTTCGACCTGATTCATCATCGGGGAAACAAGAAACCGAAAAACGAAGTAAAACGATCGGGAAATCAGATTGGGGTGTCTACAAACATCTGTATTCTTTTTTGAATGAATGACTTGACTTCTGAGATTGCAATGTATCAGCTTTGCCGAACTTAACCAAACTTGACTTGACTTTTGATATGCTTGCATGTTTGAATAGTTGTTATCTTATAGCCCCTTCTATGATTTTGGGTCGGCCTAGTTATGTTGAAATGTAGCAAAGTAGAAAACTGCTTCATCATGTTGGTGTTTGCCGAGCTTTGAACAATGCATAGTGATAATAAAGCCGAGCTTGGGCCATATTAGATGTGTTGATGTGAGAGTTTGCCGAACCCTGGTTTATTGGAATAGTAGTTATCCTGTAGCCCCCACTTTGGTTTGGGTTCGGCCTAAATAGTAGGAATGTTTGTCCAATTGTTGAAGTTGATAGCTGTAGGTATTGCCGAGCCTGAACCAAAGTAGAGTAATAGAATGTAGAGATTTTGCCGAGCGTGTGTTGTTCTCGGCCAGTTGCTAGTTTAGTGGATGATACTTAGGTTTAGTCCGCCAAAGTTTGTTGAGTGTTCTTGCCTATGGTTTTGGGGCTCGGTCGAGGTGCCAGCCCCTAGCCAAGGTGATTAAATGTTGTAATGTTTGTGGGTGGTTTGCTCACCAAAATGTGAGTGTAACCCGGCTGTGGCCGACCTCAGAGTCTTGCCAAGCCAAACCGGAGCCCAAATTCCAGCCATATTGTTTGTCTTTGGGCTCGGTGGACCTGATGTCCGTTTTGCTTCTTTTGGGCAGTAATAGTGGCCGAAGCTGAGGCATAGGAGCCGTTTGTGGGTATGACCGAGGTCAACGTTTGTGGTTGGCTAAGTAAGCCGAGATAGAAAAGAAAGGAATTTTGGAAGTGTAAATGACGACAAGCAGATAAAATTTCTTTGATTCCACAAACAAGAAGTACAGGTTAAAATGTAAAGACTTGGGCCTGAAGCCAAATAAAGAAAAATAGGATAGGCAGTGGCCGAACATGAGGCACACTATAAGGGTTTTGGCCACATATATGCCTTCTTGAGGTTCTGTGCGTTCCATGGGTTAGTTAGGACTTTCCCATTCATGTCCTCCAGCACGTAGGCGCCTTCTCCAGCAATCTTGACGACACGAAAGGGGCCCTCCCAGTTGGGTTGAAATTTTTTCTTCTTGCTAGCTTGCACCATCTTGCGCCAGACCAAGTCGTCTGGTTTGAAGGTCTTGGTTCGAACACTTCGGTTGTAGCCTCTTACCACTTGTTGTTGGTATTCGGCGAGCTTTGGCTGAGCGTCGTCGCGTTTTTCTTCTGCCAAGATCAATTCTTGTTCTACGGCCTCTTCATTAGTCTTTGGATCGAAATTCTCAGTCCTCAGAGTGGGGAACTTGGACTCCAGTGGGATTACCGCCTCCATGCCGAAGGCCATTGAAAAGGGGGTTTGGCCTGTTGAGCGCCGTGGTGTAGAACGATAAGCCCAAAGAACACGGGGTAGTTCCTCAGCCCATTTTCCTCTCTTGGAGTTTAGTCGTCGCTTGATTCCGGTGCAGACGGTCTTGTTTGTAGCCTCGGCTTGTCCGTTCCCTTGGGGGTATGCTGGTGTAGAGTTGAAGAAGCATATCCCAAATTCCTCACAGAGGCTGGTCAGGTCTTTACCGACAAATTGGCTTCCATTGTCTGATACGATGGCGTACGGAACTCCAAATCTGGTAACAATGTTTCGCCAGACAAATCTGCGAACGTCAGATTCTGTGATTGTCACAAGAGGCTCGGCCTTTACCCATTTGGAGAAGTAGTCTGTTGCGATGATCAAGAACTTGAATCCTCCTAGAGCTGTTGGTAGTTTTCCGACAATGTCGAGCCCCCATTGTGCAAAGGGCCAAGGACTAGTGATGGGGGAGAGGTTCTGGGCGGGTTGCTTTGGAATGGGAGAAAATAGTTGGCATGGTCGGCATTTGCGAACTGTGTCTTCGCAGTCTTTCTTCATATTTTTCCAAAAGTATCCCTGACTCAATGCTCTTTGGCAAAGTGAACGGCAACCTGAGTGGCAGCCACAACTTCCTGAGTGAAGTTCGGCGAGGATCTCGAGTACTTGGGTCGGGTGGACCACGAGGAGATATGGTCCGGAGATAGATTTCCTGTAGAGTTGGCCGTACTCAAAGAGCCAGTAGTAAGCGGCTTTGTTCCTGATGCGATAGGCTTCCTTCTTGTCTGCTGGCAAAGTATCGTATTTGAGAAACGCAATGATCTCGTCCATCCAGCTTGGACCGAGTTCAACGTTGAGAACTTTTTGAGTAGCACCAAAGCTTGGGTGGTCGACGTTGCCAAAGCTTATTGTCCGGAATTCGGAGGCTTTAGAAGCTGAGGCAAGGCCAGCGAATGCGTCGGCATGCGCTTAGTGCTCGCGGTTGATCTGTTCGATTTTGAAATTGGGGAAGTGGGTGATTAGTTCGGCTGCGACGGCCTGATATTTTGACATGCGCAGATCCCGAGCCTCATAATCGCCCAATATTTGGTTTAACGATGAGTTGGGAGTCACAGTAAACAACAAGGTTGGAAATTTCCATCGCAACCGTAGAGCGTAAGCCAGGTAGGAGCGCTTCATATTCAGCTTCGTTGTTGGTGGCGGGGAAGTTAATGCTGATAGCACTTTCGTGTAATGTTCCACAGGGGGAGACTAGGACGACCCTGGCCCCTGCTCCGTTGCTGTTGGACGCTCCGTCAACATGTAGACGCCAGATGTCACCATGAAAAAGGTGCCAAGGTTTCGGCAACGATTGATGCTCGTCAATGTTGTGGGTTGAGATGGGTGTGTTGAGAAGTTCAGCGTCTTGTGGAGCAAACTCAGCAATGAAGTCAGCAAGTACTTGTCCTTTGATTGCCGTCCGTGGTTCGAAACGGATATCGTAGTTTGCTAGCTCAACTGCCCATTTGGAGACCCTGTTAGACAAATCAGCCTTTCGGAAGAGGCTTTTGAGGGGATGTTCTGTTGAGATGACGATAGGGTGTGATTGGAAGTAGGGCAGGAGCTGCCTAGCCGCCGAAACAAGAGTAAGGGCTAACTTTTCAAGTGGTAGGTAGCGAGTCTGAGCTGGGAGGAGTGTCTTGCTTGTGAAATAGATGGGCTTGTCCTCGGCGCCTTCCCGCCTTACAAGGGCAGAATTGGTTGCGTGGGCGGACACGGCGAGATAGAGATACAGAGTTTCGAACTCCTTAGGTTTTACCAACAGCGGGGCCGAACTTAAGTGGTCTTTTAGTTCAGCCAAAGCTGAGTCACAATCCAGGGTCCATTCAAAGCTGCGTCGACTTTTTCCCTTCAAGGCGTTGAAGAATGCATGGCACTTGTCTGAGGATTTGCTGATGAATCGGTTTAGGGCCGCTACCATCCTAGTGAGCCTTTGTACTTCCTTAATTGTCCTTGGTGGGCGCAAATCTTTAACAGCCTTGATTTGGTTGGGGTCGGCCTCAATTCCTCTTCGAGTAACCAGGTGTCCAAGGAATTTCCCAGCGCTCACCCCGAACGCGCATTTTTCAGGATTTAGCCATAGCTTGTGGAGTTTGAGGATGTCGAAGACTTCCGCCAAGTCTCGGAGGTGGTTGGATTCCTTTTTACTTTTGACGACAAGGTCATCAATGTAGGCCTCCACGGTATGGCCGATTTGTTCATCTAACATCTTGAATATTGCTCTGTTGAACGTTGCCCCTGAATTCTTGAGGCCAAAGGGCATGACGCAGTAGCAAAAGATGCCATGTGGTGTGATGAAAGCAGTTTTCTCCATGTCGTCAGGGTCCATGGCAATTTGGTGGTAGCCACGGTAAGCGTCCAGGAAGCTTAGCCAAGCATGGCCTGCCGTTGCGTCCACAAGTTGATCAATCTTTGGCAGTGGGAACCAATCCTTTTGTCACGCCCTCGATTTTCAACATAATTAAGTAATACATTTCAATAAAAGAGAAACCTCGCATATCATATACGTTACCCAAATGAGTTTCCCACCTGTTTAATTTACAAACAAGTCCTTAAGTTTAGATAATTACAACTTTAGTCAAAAGAAAATTCAGTAATAATTAGTTACAAAACCACCTTTAACAAAATGAGATCTTCACAAAGATGACGAAATAACCAGTGATGTCAGCTTCCAAAAGTCTTTTACTGTCAAGCACATAATGCATGCAATCTATTGCCCGGCATCAGAACCTGAAAAGAAAGATTTGGTTGAGCTACACTAGCCCAGTAGAAAATTCTAAACTCAAGCTATATGCAATTTGAATGAACCATGCACCGAGAATGAATGAGTACTGACAGATACGCCTATACCACAAATGACTACCAACAAGCTGCGAATTATCGCCTAAGAGTCCTAGACTTCACATCAATGTCACTAGCCGTTTACTTCTTTAACTAGTTACATTATTAAACTCACGTCATCTCACACTTGTCTATAATCAAATCAAAACATCTTATTATTCTCCGTATGATAGTACAATCTTTCTCGTGTCCACCTTGATCTTCATTAAATCCCTTAATTGCAAAACCTTTCTTTTCCTTTAATCCGGTATTTCCCATCAAATAATCACTAGGGTCACCTCGGGTCTAGTTCCCTCGAGCGCAGGGTCACCCCGAGTCTTTTCCCTCAATAACAATAATCAGGTGGGGTCACCTTGGGTCTAGTTCCCTCGAGCGCAGGGTCACCCCAAGTCTTTTCCTCCAATAATATGAATCAGTTGGGTCACCTCGGGTCTAGTTCCCTCGAGCGCAGGGTCACCCCGAGTCTTTTCCCTCAATAACGACCACTTGGGTCACCTTTCACACTTTTCACAATCGACATCATTTCATAATCAATTTCATCATCCCTTTAACGGTTATACCACTGAATTTTAATTAATCATTACGTGACTCCACAAATATACATGTTCATGCCTTTTCATTAATTTAGCCATTCACATTTGACATAGCATACTAAGCCCGTACATATAATCCTACCATACTTTATCCGTTAGTTTCTACACTTGAGCCTCATAGAGAGAGTGTCAAAAGGATTAAAAGGCTTGACGAGTCGAGAGGACACGAGTTATTTCCTCATTTCAAACAATTCTTTCTCACATCAATTTTCACTTCAAGCATTCCAAACAATCTACCAATCTACCACGTTGACTAGACTTTACGATGCCTGATCATCTAGTTTCTATACTTGGAGTCCGTAAAAGCATGTACTAAACGAATCTAAGAAATTTACGAATCGAGAGAGGGAACGGATTGCAACACTACTCATCGAATCCCTAGACATGTTCACTCTAGTCCATTGGATGCCACTCTAAGTGAGAAATGAGTAATACTCATCAAAACACTTGGAAGAATACACAAACAAGCTCATTAGAGTCGATGAGAGGCTTTGACATGCAAGTTGAAAGATATAGGAAAGCAGCTGAAAGATACTGCAGCAGCTCAAATAAGCAGGTGAAAGCAGGTGAAACTTCTAGTCTCCTACCGGTAGGCAAGCAAGTCCTACCGGTAGAACTTGAAAACAGAAAGGCTAACATTCCGGTAAAACCTAGACCTACCGGTAGGTGAACAAGTCCTACCGGTAGAAACTCCAATTCACGCAACCTACCGGTAGGCAAGCAAGTCCTACCGGTAGAACTTGGAAACAGAAAGGTCAACATTCAAATTCGAGCGTGACCTACCGGTAGGCAAGAAATTCCTACCGGTAGAAGTTCGATACATGCTTGACCTACCGGTAGGTAAGGAATTCCTACCGGTAGAAGTTCGATACGTTGAGCAGCTTTTGAGCTGCTGCTGTACGTTTGAGCTGGTTGACAAAATTTCTCAATCGTTCTACCGGTAGGGTAAAAGCTCCTACCGGTAGGAGGAGTTACTTACAGACGATTTCAACAGATTTCGACAGAAAATTTTAAGTTTCGATCCAATCTCGACGACAACCAATACCAGCTCGAATAAGGCATAAAAACACTCAAATAGCATATAAAGTGAGGTAGAATTCCCTACCTCGAAGTCGGAGCACGAAACCCAAGAAGTTACAAGCCCTAGCTTTCCGAAAACCTTGTTCCAACCGGAATACAACCTCTCCGAGCTCGAACCGGAGCGATACGGACCACAATACACGAGTAGAAGATGGAATGGAGGTTATTTGTTGTGGGTTTTGAATTTAGAGGTGAGTTTTTGGGTGAGGGAGTGAGAGAGGTAGAGAGAGCCGAGAGAGAGAACGGGAGAGAGAATGGGATGGGGTTTTGGGAATTATTTTCCCCTGGCACACACACACTTATACACACATGCACCTTATCACACTAACACCCACATATTTTAAACTCTTGCACATTGACCCACAATTAAAATAAACTCAATCAATTTCACATTTTATTTTATTATTATTTTTTTTTTTTTATAAAATGTTCAAATAATATCCGAAAAATACGGGTCCTTACACCCTACCCTCCTTAAAGAAATTTCGTCCTCGAAATTTGCTAAAACTAATCTAGCCATGCCAAATAACATATCAACACACTCGAACCGTAGCACTATCCATCACGCAACAATTCAATAATCATCGAAGTCCACGTCTAGATTCATATCAAGCAAACCACAACAAACACGCGTATATCTTTCGAACTTCGTACCCCCATTTCCACGTAACCATGCACTAACAACATCAGCTTACCTTTCAACAATGGACTACGCGAGTCTAAGGTACGCATCGGTTTCTTTTCATAGGACACTTGAGCTTCTAATTCAATTTCGGACCTCTCTAACACATGCAATGGATTTATTTCATACCTCCTCAATCTCCGTATACATAATGCATCATATATTTTGAAAAAGTCAGGCGGTAACGTCAAACGGTACACAGTTTCTAAACTTTTCTTTATTATACAAATCCTATACACAATTATCTATCTCACCATGGAGATCTTACCTCCTAAGTATAATCAGATAATCCATTTGACTTCCCGAGACTTCCATCTAGAATGGGCGGTGATCAAGCGCCTCTTCCAAGTGGATTTCACCGGTTGTCGCCTGGGTATCCCAAAACACGCACATAGTGTCCGACACTTAGACTATCCTTCTTACGGTGAACGCTTCCTTTCTGCCAGAACGAGACAAACCCCAACGCAACTATGCTTTACGAAATTCATGATTTCCCTTCTTCAAATAACATTGGGTGACGTCGACGGTCAACACAATCCTTTGGTCAGCCCTCCGCAGTTAGCAATCTTTGACGATCTTTACCTTTCTCTTTTCGGTCATTCTCCCTCGAGCTTCCAACTATCGTTGGCGAATCGAATTAATTGTTTTAGCGGGTCCATAACACAAGCCAATCCTTCTAAAGGCCGCACCAAATTTTCACTCTAGGTTGGGTCATTCTATATTACGAGAAGGATTCGATTCGTCATCTCAAATGAAACGAATAAGCTACAAAACTCAAGCAGCATTAATCAAGAATTTGAAGAACAGCAATAGGGCATCTGAAATTTAGAGAGCACTTGGAATCTTTACGGCGGTTCGGCAACAAACTCGAAGTACCTATTTATGCCAACTCACGAAGTTTGAAGTGACAGGTCATAACTCTCTTATTGCTTTACAAGTCAGAGGAGTCAACGGATAACATTTTTCAAACGAAAGATTTCGATATTATGAATAAGTTCCAGGTAATGAGACTGATCTCGCGCAAACCAATTGATCCAAAATAGGAAATTTTCCATACTAGAAATGAGTAGAACTTTCAACAATTTGAGACTAAGCATCACAAGATGAATCATGTGCCTCCAGAATCGAGGAACCACGACAGAGTAAAATACCACTGAAAGTAATTTCCACAATTGAATTTGTATTGAACGGTGTCAATGAATAGACATCAATAGATATGTCACCACAAGATTTGACTCCAACAATGGAAATTCGAACCAACCAAATAGGCAAGGGCAAACAAATAGATACAAAGAGGATATGAGTTCAAATCATATGACTTCTTAGTCATGGGACCACAATGAATGATGGCCCAAGCAGGCAATGATGGGTACAAGGTCTAAATTTTGATAGTGTTAACGAATTTGTATTTCATACGGTACATAGCTAAAGGTTGGGTTCAACAGATTGATGTTGCAAATTAAATACTCATATGGAATAACGGTTATAAGCAAACGACGAAAATGATAATCGCATCAAGGAAATCTAAACTGACCAATGAAAACTTATCTCAAGCAGGATGATGTCAAATAAGACCTCGAATAGGGAACGAGAAACACTTGTCAAATTTGATAGCAACAGTGTCATAAGATACTTCGCTATAAGAATTTAAGTATGCCCAAGAAAAGTTAGGAAGGGATCGCATGACAATTGACTCAAATACTGAGAATTATAACGGGTCATCCACCCACTGGATTTCATGGAAGAATAAATTACGATACAATTCTGGCAATATTCAGCTCGGCCAATGAAAGATGGTAATAAAAGAAACGACTCTTCTAAACTCACATTTGAGATGTCACCAATCATCATGGATACAAACAATCCCTGTCCAAATCAGACCAAATCTCGATATAAGCAATTTAAAGAGGTCAATGACAACACTTCAATACGGAATGATTAACCTCCAATCTCGGCAAATATGATCTATCGATATTTCTCAACACGCGTGGACTAAGATTTCTTATTTTCTATTCCAAACATGGACAAGAATAGGATTCTCAATGAGTGAAATGCTTCCAAGTCAAAAGTATTGTAGAGAATGAGTAGCACAACTAGGAATAAATGATACCTCAAACAAGTGACGCTTCTAAGAGCTAGAGAATAAGGGGGGGTGGTAGTTTAGCGGCGGAACTGCATCTGTTGCTGTTTCGACGTATGTGTTTCCTGCTGCATCGAGCTCGACTCACCATGTACTCCCAATCCCCGAGGACAATTCCTTGCCATGTGGC
Organism: Rhododendron vialii; assembly: GCF_030253575.1. Taxonomy (NCBI): domain Eukaryota; kingdom Viridiplantae; phylum Streptophyta; class Magnoliopsida; order Ericales; family Ericaceae; genus Rhododendron; species Rhododendron vialii. The sequence goes on along the minus strand of NC_080561.1, from coordinate 3,368,690 downwards.
CACGTTCACCGCAAGTATAACAAGATCCCCCACGCCGTGGACATTGAGAACGAATATGGCCAAACTGACGACATCGATAACACATAGTCTGACACTTGAGAAGAGCTCTTGGAGTCCCGATATAAAGAGGTGGCTTAAAGCCCTGCTGGTCCTGAGTAAAGTGATTTAATACTCTAGGTTTCTGCCTTCCTGAACTCTCAACACTCTTAGAAGATGATTTTGTGCTAACGACTCGATGCCTAATTTCTCCCACATTCACACCACCTTGCGCACCTTCCAGTGTCTCGACACCTTTTCCGCACTCAGCAATCTCAGGAAACATCGCTTCATCCCTGGTGCATTGACTCACTTCATTCTCCCCGTTTGCACTACAGCCCTGGTGCTCACGATCCCCAGTCTCACCACACCTATCTCCACGTCTCGAAGACATCCTACTATGGAAGCATAAGAAATGAAATCATCAACATTAGCCACCTAATTATGTGCTACAGGTCTCCAACCTTTCCAACCGAAGTCAACAACTTTGTGCCACTCTATGTGATATATATATGCAATGTCACATCGACATACTGACTCTTCATGCAAGCACACATGTGATTTTTGTAAAAAGATGCATCGATTTTTTTTGAACCCATGAGACCAAAAGTCTCCCCACGGTCTCGAGGTGTTCTAAACTTATGCTTTGATACCAAGTTGTCACGCCCTCGATTTTCAACATAATTAAGTAATACATTTCAATAAAAGAGAAACCTCGCATATCATATACGTTACCCAAATGAGTTTCCCACCTGTTTAATTTACAAACAAGTCCTTAAGTTTAGATAATTACAACTTTAGTCAAAAGAAAATTCAGTAATAATTAGTTACAAAACCACCTTTAACAAAATGAGATCTTCACAAAGATGACGAAATAACCAGTGATGTCAGCTTCCAAAAGTCTTTTACTGTCAAGCACATAATGCATGCAATCTATTGCCCGGCATCAGAACCTGAAAAGAAAGATTTGGTTGAGCTACACTAGCCCAGTAGAAAATTCTAAACTCAAGCTATATGCAATTTGAATGAACCATGCACCGAGAATGAATGAGTACTGACAGATACGCCTATACCACAAATGACTACCAACAAGCTGCGAATTATCGCCTAAGAGTCCTAGACTTCACATCAATGTCACTAGCCGTTTACTTCTTTAACTAGTTACATTATTAAACTCACGTCATCTCACACTTGTCTATAATCAAATCAAAACATCTTATTATTCTCCGTATGATAGTACAATCTTTCTCGTGTCCACCTTGATCTTCATTAAATCCCTTAATTGCAAAACCTTTCTTTTCCTTTAATCCGGTATTTCCCATCAAATAATCACTAGGGTCACCTCGGGTCTAGTTCCCTCGAGCGCAGGGTCACCCCGAGTCTTTTCCCTCAATAACAATAATCAGGTGGGGTCACCTTGGGTCTAGTTCCCTCGAGCGCAGGGTCACCCCAAGTCTTTTCCTCCAATAATATGAATCAGTTGGGTCACCTCGGGTCTAGTTCCCTCGAGCGCAGGGTCACCCCGAGTCTTTTCCCTCAATAACGACCACTTGGGTCACCTTTCACACTTTTCACAATCGACATCATTTCATAATCAATTTCATCATCCCTTTAACGGTTATACCACTGAATTTTAATTAATCATTACGTGACTCCACAAATATACATGTTCATGCCTTTTCATTAATTTAGCCATTCACATTTGACATAGCATACTAAGCCCGTACATATAATCCTACCATACTTTATCCGTTAGTTTCTACACTTGAGCCTCATAGAGAGAGTGTCAAAAGGATTAAAAGGCTTGACGAGTCGAGAGGACACGAGTTATTTCCTCATTTCAAACAATTCTTTCTCACATCAATTTTCACTTCAAGCATTCCAAACAATCTACCAATCTACCACGTTGACTAGACTTTACGATGCCTGATCATCTAGTTTCTATACTTGGAGTCCGTAAAAGCATGTACTAAACGAATCTAAGAAATTTACGAATCGAGAGAGGGAACGGATTGCAACACTACTCATCGAATCCCTAGACATGTTCACTCTAGTCCATTGGATGCCACTCTAAGTGAGAAATGAGTAATACTCATCAAAACACTTGGAAGAATACACAAACAAGCTCATTAGAGTCGATGAGAGGCTTTGACATGCAAGTTGAAAGATATAGGAAAGCAGCTGAAAGATACTGCAGCAGCTCAAATAAGCAGGTGAAAGCAGGTGAAACTTCTAGTCTCCTACCGGTAGGCAAGCAAGTCCTACCGGTAGAACTTGAAAACAGAAAGGCTAACATTCCGGTAAAACCTAGACCTACCGGTAGGTGAACAAGTCCTACCGGTAGAAACTCCAATTCACGCAACCTACCGGTAGGCAAGCAAGTCCTACCGGTAGAACTTGGAAACAGAAAGGTCAACATTCAAATTCGAGCGTGACCTACCGGTAGGCAAGAAATTCCTACCGGTAGAAGTTCGATACATGCTTGACCTACCGGTAGGTAAGGAATTCCTACCGGTAGAAGTTCGATACGTTGAGCAGCTTTTGAGCTGCTGCTGTACGTTTGAGCTGGTTGACAAAATTTCTCAATCGTTCTACCGGTAGGGTAAAAGCTCCTACCGGTAGGAGGAGTTACTTACAGACGATTTCAACAGATTTCGACAGAAAATTTTAAGTTTCGATCCAATCTCGACGACAACCAATACCAGCTCGAATAAGGCATAAAAACACTCAAATAGCATATAAAGTGAGGTAGAATTCCCTACCTCGAAGTCGGAGCACGAAACCCAAGAAGTTACAAGCCCTAGCTTTCCGAAAACCTTGTTCCAACCGGAATACAACCTCTCCGAGCTCGAACCGGAGCGATACGGACCACAATACACGAGTAGAAGATGGAATGGAGGTTATTTGTTGTGGGTTTTGAATTTAGAGGTGAGTTTTTGGGTGAGGGAGTGAGAGAGGTAGAGAGAGCCGAGAGAGAGAACGGGAGAGAGAATGGGATGGGGTTTTGGGAATTATTTTCCCCTGGCACACACACACTTATACACACATGCACCTTATCACACTAACACCCACATATTTTAAACTCTTGCACATTGACCCACAATTAAAATAAACTCAATCAATTTCACATTTTATTTTATTATTATTTTTTTTTTTTTATAAAATGTTCAAATAATATCCGAAAAATACGGGTCCTTACACCTTTGGACAAGCGTCGTTGAGATTGGTATAATCCACGCAGACTCGCCATTTGCCGTTTTTCTTTTTAACGACAACAGTGTTGGACAGCCATGTTGGGTATTGTACTTCTTGGATGGCGTTGGCCTCCAGTAGGCGCTTGACCTCTTCGATGACGGCGTCAGCGTGCTCGGCTGCTGAACGTTGTGCTTTCTGGATCTTTCTTGATGTTGAGGGAGTGACTGATGAAATTAGGATCGACCCCCGGCATTTCGTTGGGGGTCCAGGCAAAAACTTCAATGTTTTTCTTGAGGTATTGGAACATTTCTTCGCGGTCAGCCTCGCTGATGGAAGAGCTGATGAGGAAGAATCGAGAGCCATCCTCGTTGATTGGCATTTGGACGAGGTCCTCCTCTGCTTTGTCTTCGGCTTTCTGGCCGACGTCGTCGATTACGGCCATGTTGGGGACTTCAACCCATTGTACTTGTTTGGCTTTTGCGGAGTTATGGACGGCAGAGACGTAGCATTTCTTGGATGCTACTTGGTCACCTTGCAAATCTTCCTGTCTTCCTGTGGCGCCGATGAAGCGGACGACCTGGTGGTAGGTAGAAGCAATCGCTTGCATTCCGTGGAGCCAGGTTCGGCCAAGAATGGCGTTGTATGGGCTCGGTACGTTGACGACGATGAATTCAACGGTCAGAGTTTTTGAGCCGGCGACGACTGGGAGGAAGATTCGGCCGAGCGGCCAGACAGGTGCACCGTTGAAGCCGATGAGGGGTACGTCGGTAGGTTGTAGGGCTGACTCAGGTAGATCCAACTTTTTGAAAAGGTCGTAATACATGACCTCTTGCTGAACTTCCTTGATCTATGAGGACGCGCTTTACGTCGTGGACGCCGATTTGGATAGTGACGACGAGGGCGTCCGAATGTGGAGTTTGAACATGTTCAAGGTCACGCTCGGTAAAGCTTATCGTCCACTTGGGTACGTCCTGTGGTCGTTGACGCTTGGATCCGCAACCGACTGAGAGTATCTGTTTGGATGTTGAGGCGTGGTCGATGTCAGCTTTGAGGGCGGTTTCGGATGCCTTCGAAACTGGACCGTAGATGACGTGTATCAGTGGGCGCTGTTCGTTGGGGTTGGGATTTGTCTGACGGGCGGGCGTTTTTGTTTGGTCAATGTATTGATCGAGATGGCCTTGAGCTACCAAACGTTCCAACAAAGCCTTGTAGGGAGCACATGCCATTGTGTAGTGGCCGAGCTCATTGTGATACGAGCACTTCTTTCTCGGGTTCTAATCTGCTTGGCCGTTGTCCGTGCCGAGCTTGCTTTGCGGCCACTCGAACCATGGTTGCCTCATGATTTCCTTCAGGAAGGACCAGATGGGTTCTTTGCAATGGGTGGTTTCGGCCACGTAGTCGTGCTCTTTTGGCTGTCGTTTCTTCCCTTATTTGATGTTATGTACCTGCTTCTTGGGTTGCAGGTGCTGGGTGATTACTGGTGCCGGCAGTTGGGGTGCGGTCGCGGTGAAGGATGCTGTCAAGCTCGGGATTCCCTGGGCCCCTCGGTCCACATAAAACTCTTCAAGAGCATAGAATCTCTCCACGACGCGCATCAATTCTCCCATGCCGTGTGGTGGGCGGATGGCGAGTTCGTTTAGGATATTGCTGCCGGTTTTCAGACCGTTTTTGAAAGTGCGTGCAGCCCAATATTCATCAATTCCTAGAATTTCGTTGAACAGCTGCCAATAACGTTCGGCATAGTGTCTGAGTGTTTCGTTTGGGAGCTTCCTCATCCGGGACAAGGACTCGGGCTCTTTGGCTGTCCTGTTACTGGTGATGAAGCGAGTGTTGAAAGTGCGTCCAAGGTCGGCCAGGTTCCGTATGGATCCAGCGGGCAATTTGTTGAACCACTGGAGTCCAAGGGAGCCGAGGCTAGATGGGAACGCTTTGCATTTGATTTCGTCCCTCGTGGTGCATAGCTCAATGGTTTGACGGAAGTGGATAAGGTGGGTGTAGGCTTCGCATGTGGTAGGATCAAACTTTGTAAACTTTGGCAGGTGGAAGTTGGGTTCGGCCGTCGTGTTGATTATGTGGGGTGTGAAGGGAGAAACGCCGAGATCCTTCAGCTGCCGCTCAAAACCAAGGCGTGGTGGCCTGCCGTGCTCATCTGTCTTTGTTCTCTTGGACTCTCTATCTGGAGACTTTTCGCGGTTTCGATGCCGGAGTTTGTCACGTAAATCTGATGTCACCCGGCGATGTTCGTCAACCGTTTCTCCTCTGTTCTTACGGGATTTAGTCTCGTTGTTTGGTTCGTCAATACGCACGCCCTTTCCGTTTCGTCGAGCCTGGTTGCTGTTGTCGAACTTTTCTGCAGGGATTTCTCCGAGTCGTTCAGATACATGGCGTCTGGTCCCCACAGAATCTCGGCTACGGTGGGAAACCGTTGTGCGAGAGAATTCTGCGCGACCAGTCGAGTATGTACTTGTAAATGACTCGGTATCCCTAGTGTTGGTTCGATCGTGGTGTTCTTTTGAGCGGTGTGTTCTAGATGCGGTTGGTTGCTTGTAAAGGATTATTTCTCTGGCGTCGCCCGGTGCCGGGGTGAAGCCTAGGCGGTCTTTTATGGATCCGCGTTGGCCTCCCTCATTCTGACGCCTTTGTGGTGGTGATGGAGGTGGCGTTCGCCTTCTCCTACCCCCACCTCCACCAGATCTGGATGCGGAGGGGGTGGTGTGGGCATGCGTGCCCGTTTTCGGAATTTTCGGATTCCGAGACGCGAGGCAAGGGGCCCGGGTCGAGGGAGCGTGAGCGGGGAAGCAAGCGCTCGCGAAAATACAGAGTCGCCACTTGGGTTTTGAAGGTCCGACACCCAAGGAACCGTATTTCGAAGCACTTGCCGCGCTATTTGATTTGAAAAAGTTTAAGGAACCAGTCCGTCATAACCATATCTGGGTTCGGGAGCCAGGTTACGAGAGGGGAAGGGTTTTATGGCACCCCTCTCGCCCAATCCGGAGATCGGTCTCTACTTAGGCATTTGCGAAAATGTTTGTTTGCGATTCTGTTTCATTAATCAATTTTTAGCCAATTAGGGCGGGGGAACAGTTAATCGGGGATTTAAAACTGTAACAGTTTGCAGGATGTGATGGATAGCATGCACGAGCGAGATGACGAGTAGTAAATAGAACGAAGTTCAAAACATTGATCATACATCAAGACAGCGCTGTGTATGATTTTGGCACGAAGAAACAGCCAGCTTGCATGCGTGAGTTCATCCGCATGCAAGCAAACCGTCGCGCGACATTCCCATACACTCGCGCGAGTATTCATGTGTCACCAATGGTTTGAATTTCATTCCCTTCTGGGCTCTGGAAGGACCAGTGCTCACCCAGGTGCAAACCAAGCAGTTTATGGGTACTTGAAAGTAAGCAATATTACAGCCAACAGATAGAAATATTATGAAAATGCAACCCCTAAACAGTGGGGGTGTCTAAACAAAGGCCAAGGCCAGGCTGCTCATGCAAGGGCAATCCCTGGGAGAGAGAGAACCATCGCGCGACAGAATGAGACAGACGCGTGTAGGGGGATGAAAACAATTGGTACTTCGAATCAACTGGATCGCAACGGCTTATTCGTGCCTCTTCACCGGAACCCTAACTCGTCGTCTGAACCCTAATCTGCAAAATAGACAGGGGGTGAGTGCACCTTTGCCTCTCGTGGCAAAGGCCCTCCGATGCCTTTGTTAGTATCACGTACTAGCAATTAAACCCTAATTATCAGTAGGAAAGTAATAATAATGCAACGTATTGCGTACCTTTCACCTCTAGGTTTTCCTCATATTTATAGATTTATGGATGCTTGCTGTCCAAGCATCCTTATTGCCATAGGATTCCTAACTCGTATAGGAAACCCAGGATATCAAGGAATCTCGTTTCCTTTATCAGTTTATGGAAAAGAGTCCTTTTAGGATTCTTTTCCTTTAAGAGCCGAACATCCCATACTTGTTGGGTATCTTTCTCAGATCCTATATTCTTGGGATCTTTTATCCCTATATGGGACATGACTATTCTGGAATCTTCCAGAGTATTCCCTTTGCTCCTACTCTCGATTGGAGCTCCATCTTTGTTCGGCCGTCTCATGGCCGAACAGACGGCTTGGACCAGTTACTTCACATGTAACTGGTCCTTGAGCCCGTACAACCTTTCTGGACCATTGACTTCTCATGTCACTGGTCCATATTGCCGAACACTCGTTTAGCATGATGACTGTCCTGTCTATATTCAAACTATGGTCCCACGTACCATTTATTCGGATATCAATTGCATTGCTTTTAACCCGTGATCATTCGTATCACGTGCTAGGTTCTTTACTACATCTGTTCGGCTGTATCATAACCGAACAGTCTGCTTGGACCAACTACTTCACATGTAACTTGGTCCAATGTAATCAGAATGTCTCTAACTGCCGAACAGTCTATTTATAGCCATGACTTCTCATATCACTGGTCCATATCGCTGTTCACCGAACTGCCCGGCGGTAGGTCCTATCGTACTTACCGCGTGCTTCCAGACATCTCGTGTTCGGCAACTAAATATATGTGCTTGGGAATACCTCCCTACAACGCGCGATTGTTCTGACTGGACTTCCAGGAATTGCTTTGCATACTTAGGGCTCTGAGACATGTTTAGGAGCATCCCAAAAGCATTCCAAACCAAGTGGTGTTATAAACTAAGCCTAACAATGATTTTCAACATGCAAAACAGCAAAGCGGTGGGCTAAATCTCTTTTAAAGACTTTTAAAAGAGCTATATGCACAATAATAAACTTAAAGACCAGGGTCCCTTCCCCACGTGGTCCATTCTCACGCAGACAGAATCGTCGCGCGAGGATACGGGACCATCGCGCGAGGGTTTCCCAGCTAACAGCCCTTGAAACTCTGCCGGCTTTAGGGCCAGAACTGGTATCGATTACCAGCCTTGACCCTGCCAGCCCCCCTCAGGGGATCGAACAGTGAGCAGAAAGATATTATACCTTTGCTTTGAGTGTCTTGGAGATGGCTTGAATGATGAGATGGTGAGATTTGGAGGGTGATTATGTGGGTTTGAGTTGTGTGAAGTGTTTGTGCTTGAGTTTTTCTTCTTCTTTCTTGGAGAGAGCTTTTTTTGTAACCCCTTTGCAAGGAAGCATGGGGGGGGGGGGGGTATTTATAGAAAAGAAGGGGTTAGTGGATGGCTAACCAAGCCCTTGTAACCAGCCAACAATGCTGGTTACAAATGCTTGGTGGAGGAGTGGGTGGCAAAGGTGATGGGAGAATGGGGGGTGAGGTGGTGCAAGGGGAGCCCCCCCAGAACGCTGTTCAGCCGAGAAAACGGGGTCACATGGGTCTGTAGCCCCCTGACCAACACGCAATCTGTGTGAAAATGACAGGTGTTGACCATCGCGCGATGAAGTGAGACCATCGCGCGAGGGTCCAGCCAACCCCGCGAGGGTCAATGGTCAAAGCTTTGACTTTGACCACCACCTGGCAAATGAACCATCGCGCGAGGGTTCCAGTATGTCGCGCGACATTCAAACCCAAGGTTCAGGTTCTGATTTAAGGTTTTAAGGCTAAGGATGGGTTCCTCACATGCCAAACTCAAGCCATTCCAAGTTCTCGGGACTGTTTCAACCTGACTCATCATCGGGGAATCAAGAAACCGAAGAACAAAGTAAAACGATCGGGAAGTCAGATTGGGGTGTCTACAGTAGTCCCTCTTTGACGGCACGCGGAGCACCATTGGCTGGTAGGGGTAACGTCAAAGATTTCTAGACACCCATCTAATCCACCCAAAAGCCGATTTAAACGAAAAATGCTAGCAAGTATATGTACAAATACCGTGCACCAATGGATTGGGGAGCAGATTGATTGCTGATCCGAATTTGGACGGATAGATCGTCGCTGATTGATAATGGGACGGATAGATCGTCGCTGATTGAAAGTCGGACGGATAGATCGTCGCTGATTGATAATTGGACGGATAGGCCGTCGCTGATTGAAAATTGGACGGATAGATCGTCGCTGATTGAAAGTCGGACGGATAGATCGTCGCTGATTGAAAGTCGGACGGATGGATCGTCGCTGATTGATAATTGGACGGATAGGCCGTCGCTGATTGAAAGTTGGACGGATAGATCGTCGCTGATTGAAAGTTGGACGGATAGATCGTCGCTGATTGAAAGTCGGACGGATAGATCGTCGCTGATTGAAAGTCGGACGGATGGATCGTCGCTGATTGATAATGGGACGGATGGATCGTCGCTGATTGAAAGTCGGACGGATGGATCGTCGCTGATTGATAATTGGACGGATGGATCGTCGCTGATTGAAAGTCGGACGGATGGATCGTCGCTGATTGATAATTGGACGGATGGATCGTCGCTGATTGAAAGTCGGACGGATAGATCGTCGCTAGGGATATATAAATGTGTTTCGGGCTTTAAAAAGACATCAACTCACAATAAACTTCAAAATTGTTGCAGCGCCTAAGTGAGAACCTATGGGCCCTTAAGGGTGAATAAGCATGATTGGGCCTATCCAGAAGTTGCATTGGGCCGGGAGGCCCAACCAAACCATCGCGCGACATATTCATACCATCGCGCGGGGGTTCCTTATTCAGGCCCGGATCTGTTAAGAGCCCAGACCCGGCCCGGACCTGCTTTCTTCCATACAACCGACGGGGACGTTCGAAAACCGCTCACAGCAGTTTCGAACTCCCTCCAACACTATTCTCTCCCAAACTCCTCCTCTCCAACCCTTGATTTCGTCCCAAAACCAAGCAAACCCACGTGCGTACCATCATCCATGGCTGATCACGACGTTACTCGGGGCAGTGGGGAAGTAGTTGATCGTCCGGAGGACGAGGGAAAACCAATGGTGGTCGAAACAGAGGATCGGCCGGCAACGGGGGTTGTTGTAGACACCAGTGCAGAGGTAGCGGGCGGCGGTGATGGCGAATGGGGTCATGAGCAGGAGGCGGTTGGCGGCGAGAATCGTCGCGCGACGCAGTCAGACCGTCGCGCGACGGTTGAGATCGGGGCCGTGAGGGCTGGGGTCGTGCAATTGGACCCGAGCGAGGCCGTGAGTGGTTCGATGGTGGTTGGTAGCAGTTCCGAGGGTGTAGGCAGTGGAGGTGCCGAGGATGGTGGTGCCGAGCCAAGCGAGACTCCGCCAAGGGATCCGGCGAAGGGTAAGGGCGTAGCGAGCGAGGAAGAGGAAGCCACGGAGGTTCCACTGGAAGAGGTACTGTTTCGGCCGGGGGCCACGTCATCGGGCCACAGGCCGATCATAAGACAGGATCTTGCGGAGTTCCTGAGTGACGAGAGGCTAGCCCGGCTGCTTGAGGAGGATCCCATGATTGGGGCCGCCGTTTTGGAGGCTCGAGAGGAGCGAGAGCGAGAAATAGCCGCTTCAGAGGCTACGGCGAGGGCCGAGAGGGCGAGAGCCGGTGAGGAGGAGGTTTTAAGGGACGCGGAGGCCGAGGAGCGGGCTGGAGCGAGGGGGCAGGGACCCAGAGTGACCGCAGTGTCAGAGGCGGAGAGCTTGACTCGTGCTCCGTTTTCAGCAGAGGGGTACAGGTCACCAGTTCCACACCTGTTTGTACCGTCAGGATTTGCGGCATACAAGCCACGGCAAGCGGAGTATGACCCCGAGCTCGTTCTGAGAGACCCCGATACCCACATTTCTAGCAGCTGGGCTGAGGTAAATTTCTGAAAATCCCTCATTTACTTTTGTGATTGCAAATTCAATACAATGCATGTGCTTACATACCGAAAAACGCAGGATAATCCTTTGAAGTAGATTCGAATAGTGACACTATAGCTTCACGTTAAATGCCATGCATGAGACATAATAACTTGAACCAACCATCCACTGCCAAGTTGTATTGATTACCTAGAACTTGAGAATGAAAGCCTCACATGTCGATATATTTCCTGTTGCTTGTTTCCGTGTCTAATGCAGGATAGAGCGAGACAGAGGGACATCCGGGGTTTCGGGGGCGCCTGTAGCTCCTTGGCGTTGTACCAGAGTTTGCCGGAGAGGGTGAGGCAATTGGTGGATATGGCAGGCTTTGGGGAGTTCATACAGACCTTGACTCGGGCCAGAAATGACCACGCGGTCTTGGTTGCGCTTGCAGAGAGATGGAGAGATACCACCAACACTTTTCACCTACCGCTCGGGGAGATGACAGTGACGCCTACTGACTTCGCGGCGCTTACCGGTTTGAGGGTTGGAGGTGACCCTATCCCGTTTGACTCGGGCATTCAGGAGGACGAGGCGGCCCTGGAGTGGTTCTTGGGAGAGGTGCCCAAGGTTGAGGAGGGGATGGCGAGATATGGCCAGTTCACTAGATACCTTGCAAAGGAGGTGGCGACGGAGCAGGAGGCGGAGCAGATGGCCCGGGCATACCTGTTGTACCTTTTTGGTGCCACCCTGTATCCGAATAGGCGCAGCAAGGTCCACCTATCGTACTTGCCTGCACTGAGGGATCTGAGGACGGCCTCACGTTTTGACTGGGGAGGAGCTGCGCTTGGTGCGGCCTATGGTTTCATGGGGGACTCGTCGAGGACCGAGATGAGCACAGCTGGATACTGGCGGATTTGGGAGGTATGATCATAATTGAGTAAAGCACATTTCCAATATGCACTTATCTTTTTGAATACATAAACTGCTCAAAAATATTCTTGCATTGTACTAATGATTTGAACCTTGATAACTGTGCAGCTCTGGGCCTACGAAGTTCTGAACATGTGCCGTCCAGTGACAAAGAGCCTGGACTTGGGGATCCTCCCACGTGCTCATATCTGGAGCAAGAAGAATATGGGAGAGAAAAGAGGGCGAGGCGACCTGAACGGCTTCAGGGTATACCTAGACGAGCTCCGACCCTCACAGGTATGACACGACTTCATCAATTTTAAATATGCGTCCCTTTTATTGCTTTAATGCTGTCGCTGACCGACGTTTGCGTTGCTTGCTTGCGCAGGTAGAGTGGGATCCTTGGAAAGTGGCAGAGTCAGAGCCCGAGTACTTGGCCAGGAGCAGGGCCGTGACGGCGAGCAGAGTGCTGCTGGAGTCAGCTTTTGGTTGGCAGTGGTACTTGGGTGACCGAGTGACACGCCAGTCGCTTGGCCATGCAGGGTTCCAGGTGCCGGGACCGCTTCCACCACGGGCCTCACACACAGGGGAGTACACGTTGGCCGAGCTAGAGGTCTTCACACGGCCCGACACTGACTTGACACGCTACCTGCGTCCCGGCATGGACTATGCGGTTTACCAGAGAGAGCGCTTGGCGGGGCCGTTGAGAGTACGAGAGTTCAGGGAGGTCCGGAGTCAGGCCCGGGGAGCTGCTGAGGAGAGGAGGGCCGTCGCTGCGAGGCAGAGCAGTGGCGAGAGTCGCGCGAGGCGGGGTCCGAGTGGACCTGTGAGAGGTGGGCCACCAGAGTTGACATGGCGTATAGCCGTGGTGGATTCTCAGGGCAATCCGGCCGAGCTACACCTAGTTCCTGCCAGAGTTGAGCCAGCGCCCGTCACTGTGTCGGTAAGGCATTGTATCCTTCATCATTGTACTTCCAATAAAGCTTTGAGATATTGCTCCATAACTTATGCTCAGGTTATTCTTGCAGGTGCCCAATGAGTGGGCGAACGAGGCCGTTCGGCGCATGCTTGCGCTGGAGAACGTGATAAGGCGGGCGGCAAGTGGCCTGCCTTTGGACTTGCGCTATCCACCACCGGCAGCTCAGAGATCTCAGGTATATACCCTTCAGAGAAACGATACATTCCTGCATTCGATACTTGACATATGCATGCTTTGCTCGATACATAGTGTACTTTAATTGCCGTCAACTTTGAAATAAATTGTACCTGTTTGCAAACATACAACATATAGAATGTATACTAAATGCGCAAAATTTTACAATGCAGACACAGGGACAGGCGGCTCCTAGGAGGAAGAGCGCAAGAGAGCCTCCGCAGAAGAAGCTAGCAAGCAGGACTCCCGCTCCTCCACCTACTACTAGACCACAGACGCGGGGCGTACAGCCACCCGTCGCGAGTGAGGAGGCGGCCCGAGAGGCCGTGGCGCGCAGAGGAGAGGTATCAATTGAAGATGCGCCAGAGGCCCTCGCAAGATGAGCCGGGCCCTCGCAAGATGAGCCGGTCCGCAAGAAGCGGCTGATCCTGCCCGAGGATTCCGAGGAAGAAGAGGAAGAGGAGGGAGAAGAAGAAGAGGAGGACGAGGAGGCGCCTGACAGCAGTGGTTCAGACGACTCAGCCAATGACCCTGGTTTTAGACGGGATCCTAGAGAGGGAGACGACGACGACGACGACGACGGGGATGGTGACTGGTTCGGGGAGGACTGAGGGCTACTAAGAAGCCTCACTTGTCTCTCCGCATCTTTGATTTTTGCTTTTGGGCCTGCGTGCCCGCGTAGATAGATGGAAGGCCAGAGTGCCTTAGTTGATACTTGATACATGTTTTTGGGGCCTGCGCGCCTTTTTGATTTGATGGGCGAGTGTGCCCGAGCTGACATGATGACTTTGACCGGCCAAAGCGCCGCATGCACAGTAGTGTTCCTTGTTTCGACATGGATAGATATGGATTAGCTATAAAATTTGCATTTTCAGTTCATTTTACTCTTGCAATGATCTTAGAATAAATAAACGCTTGCCACTAATACCACACTTGCATTGATAATGTACCGAGACTGTTCACAAACGCACACACACGCACACACGTGATTGACTCGGAGAAAAACAAAAATGTACCCCAGGATACGGTTAGGATACGAGGATACGAAATATTGGACATTTAAAAGCCAAAACCCAGAATATTCTAACTTGGATAAAAGAACACCTTCATGAGGTCGTGAATACACAAAATGACTCAAGAGAACCGACGGATTCGAGGAATACCTCCCGAAACGCAAAATTGCCCAAAATCCTTACGAAAGACACAAAAGGGACACGAGATGGGAAAACAAGACTCTATTATGTCCCGGACTGAAACCGACACCTCCGTACAGTCACAACAGGTCACCATGACTTGTACGGCCTGAGAGAAAAGGACACGACCCTCCGGAACGAGTTTCGACCTTCCGAAACACACATTTGGCCTTGAAACGAGCCACCGAAGGTTCAAAAACCTCGTAAAACGTGATATCTCGAATCCGATGCTTGGACATGGTTGCATATGCTCATATTGACTTGCTGGAACCACAAAAGTTGCAAAAGTACCCTTGGAATAGGATGCGACCAAAATTGGACAGTAGCTGGTGAAATCTGTCAAAATGCAGACTGAACCATCGCGCGAGGGTTTGAGAATGTCGCGCGATGGAGTGGATGGTGCTCTGTCGCGCGATGGACTGAGACCATCGCGCGATGGTTGGGCCGTGCCAGGCCACCTTTATTTGACCATCTTAGATATTTAGACGTCCAAGCCTTGTCATCAACCTTTAACTGCTCAGAGTACTTCAGGAGGAGGGGGGGCAGTGCAGAGATGCCCTCACTTTGAAGAAGAAAACGCCACATGGCACGGAGGTTTGTACTGGGAAGGGACGACACTCTATGCATTCCGTCTATAAAGAGGCCAATATTCTGCAAATGAAAGGCATTTCTCCCACAGTTGGAAAGTCCCACGAGGAAGCAAAATGGCAAATAATCTTCCGGCCTTGATCAGCCCTTGGCTTACGGCCTTTGTTGCTGGAGATTGGCTGTCATTCCGGTTTCACGGGCTGGCCGCATTCCGTTTCCTTCGCAATATGAGGGTCCGTCCAGAGTTTCTGAGGGCAGCCCTACAATTCTGGGACCCTGAGGTTCACGTGTTCAGGTTTGGGGTTAACGAGTTGTGCCCAACCGTGGAGGAATTCCAAGCATACCTCCAAGGAGTCGCCTCGAGCGTGATTGTCGTGCCGCCTTATAGGAAGAGCATGCCAAAGCTATTACAGTCAAGTCTTGATATCACTAGAGGGGCGGCCGAAAGTTTGCTAACTGGAGGGCAAATCAACATCATGCGCCTAATGGAGTGGTATGGGCCAGAAGGTGACGTAGAGAATATAGCCGTGCAGGCTCGACGTCGATTTGCCCTGGCGATCGGCGTGCTGGCTGCTTATTTACTGGTATCTCCAAATGGGCAAGTCAACCCCATGTTGGTGAGCGTCGCCGCTCAAATGGGTGCTCGGAGAAATGTGGTACCACTGGTTTTGGCAGAGACACTCATAGGTTTGGATTTGGTTTCTTCAGGCCAAACAGACGTGTTCGGCGGTAGTCCACTACTACTGCAAGTTAGCTTAATTCTCACTCAGCTCTCCTTTTTCCGACTTCCACACGTTCTGTTTTTACCTCATCTCTCAGCTAAGGCTATATCGAAGCTCCTTACTTGTCTTTTCTCTCAAGCTTTATGTGACTTCTCACTTGTTTTTCCACTCATGCAGCTCTGGTTATCTGACAAATTGGGATTGCTCACAGCACTGGAAGCAAATTGGCCTCATCTGCCCGGCCGAATGCACCAGCGGGGTATGATCTATCCGGAAATGTCTGTGAATCAATGATGCGCATTTATGAGAGAAATGCGGCCGAACGAGATCATATGGCGGCATGAAGCTTTAAACATTCCAGACATGGCGCTGAGTTCTGCAGGATTCGAGAGGGTAGTGATAGCTGGGCTGACCGCTTTCACGTTCTACATCCCCGGGCGCATCCTTCATCAGCTAAGAATGAGCCAAGGACTCCACCGAGCTGGGACTGAAGATTTCCAAGTCCCCGCTTTCACTGCCCAGAATCTGAGAGGGTATGAGCACGACTGGGGCCTGCGGCAACTCGGAGGAGCTGACCCAGACTTTAGTACGGAACTTACGCACCGATATCAAACACGGCTAAGAAGGGAAATCGCAAGCAGGCAAAACAACAATTGACTTCTGACGAATCCTGATGATCTAGAATAAACTGTGAGCCTGTTAAGGCCTCGAGCACTTTGTTCTGTTTTTATGCTTTAATCTTTTTAAGACTGCTCAGCCTGTGTAATAGAAGTTATAATTTGAATAAAAGTGAAAGTTCGAGAGTTTTCCCCTTTTGATCCAAGCGTTGAACCGCCGTGTGACCCAAGTATCGCGCCAACCCCTGGTAATGGGAAACCGTGGATCAAGTTGATGGATTGTGACCGAATCTCACAGAGAGATTGCCTACGTATCCCCTTTCAGGGAATCAGGTCAGCACGTAGTTCAGGCTAAGGTTCACTCGAGTATTTTAACTCTCCTTTTGCGCTCTAAATTTTGCCTAGTGCTGCCACTTCGGGTTTTCAGCCTAGCGAGCTTTGATTGATGCCTATTTATTTTTGCCTAAACCGCCTTCTCAGGTTTTCGGTCTAGCAGGCTTGCTCTAATTTTTGCTTGGAACCGCCCACCCTTGTGGTTTTCGGCCCAACGAGCTTCTCTCAGGGATAGTATCGTTTGAGTTGATCCAGGTTAACCAGAGAGCTGAATTCGTTGCCGTCAAGATCAATGAGCTGAGTTGCTCCCCCAGAAAGGATGGTCTTGATGATGTAAGGTCCGGAACGCTTGGGTCGAAACTTGCCACGGGGGTCAAAAACTGGTGCCCGAATCTCTTTCGTAACCATGTCCCCTTCGACCAAGTCTCTAGACTTCACTTTTTTGTTGAATGCCCGGGCAATTCTCCGCTGATACCCCTGAACATGATACAGGGCCCGAAGCCTCCTTTCATCGAAAAGCATGAGTTCAACAAATCTCCCACTGAGCCATTCAGATTCCGAGAGTTCCGATTCTACCATGATCCTCAAAGACGGCACCTCAAGCTCTATAGGGAGAACTGCTTCCATCCCGTAGACCAAGGAATAGGGGGTTGCCCACGTTGATGTTCGAATCGACGTTCGGTAACCCCAAAGAGCTAAAGGCAGTTGCTCGTGCTAGTCCCTGGCGGACTCTGCAGACTTCTTGATGATTGTCTCGACATTTTTGTTGGCCGCTTCAACCGCACCGTTTGTTTGGGGACGATAGACCGTTGAGTGATGGACTTGGATCTTGAATTCTTCAAAGAGCTCCAGGACCCTACCCTTGAAATGACTCCCATTGTCTGATACGAACGCTTGCGGAACCCCATATCGGTAGATGATGTTTTTCCTGATGAAGTGAGCGACTTGAACCGCGGTTAGGGTCTTGTAAGATTCGGCCTCCACCCATTTGGTAAAATAATCTATCGCCACGAGGATGAATCTATGGCCATTTGATGCAGACGGTCTAACCATGCCGATGACGTCGATACCCCACACAGAGAAAGGCCAAGGCGAAGCCATGCCAAATAGGTTAGAGGGTGGAACATGCATTAGATTAGCATGAATTTGGCATTTGTGACATCGCCGCACATAATCTACACACTGAGATTCCAAGGTAGACCAGAAATAACCCTGGCGCAAGATTTTCCTAGCCAGCATGACGCCGCTCATGTGAGGGCCACAGACCCCCTCGTGGATCTCTTCCATGATTCTAACAACCTCGGCCCCGTTGACACAGAGCTTGTGCATTCCGCAATGAGACCTCCTATATAACTTTCCCCCACAAATGATGTACTGGGCGGCTATTCTTCGCAATGCGGTCTGATCCTTCTTGGAGGCCTCAGCCGGATAGGTGCCATTCTCAACGAAATTCCATATGTCATGGTACCAGGGTAGGCCATCATCGACATCATCGATGGCGTTGACATATTGATAAGCGGGGCGGTCCCGTTGTTCAATTAAGACTGGGCGGAGTTTGACTCCGAAGGGTAGTTCGACCATGGAAGCCAAAGTCGCGAGGGCATCGGCAAACTGGTTCTTCAAACGGGTGATGTGGGTGAAAGTCACTTTGTTAAAGCGAGGAATTAGCCCCTCCAAATCCTGATGATAAGGTTTCAACCCCTCTTCACGCACCTTCCAGTCCCCATTGGCTTGAGATACAACGAGATTGGAGTCCCCGATGACTTCGAGTCGTTCAACGCCGAGCGTGAGTGCAGCCTCCATACCCACGATACAGGCCTCATATTCAGCTTGGTTGTTTGTAACATCGAAGTTAAGTTTGAATGCAAGCGGAATATGAGAACCATCGGGGGCGATTAGCAAGACCCCGATCCCGAATCCTTTCTGATTGGCTGCCCCATCGAAGTACAGAGTCCAGACGTCCTCGACAACTGTTAGCACCTCCTCATCTGGGAACACGAAATCTGCATCTTCCGGTCCATCCACGGGGTGATCAGCCAAAAACTCAGCGATGGCTCGCCCCTTTACCGACTTCCTCGTGACGTATTCGAGGTCGAATTCTGCCAGAAGGAGCAACCATCGTGCTAACTTACTAGTGAGAGCCGGTTTCTCAAACAGATACTTGAGTGGATCCATCCGAGAAATCAATTTCACTCGGTAAGCCAGCATGTAGTGTCTCAACTTCTTAGAAGCCCAAACCAAAGCCCAACACGTTTTCTCCAAGGCGGTGTAGCGCTCTTCAGACCCAACCATTTTCTTACTCAAGTAATAAACGGCCTTCTCAACTCCCTGGTCACCCTCTTGAGCTAGCAAGCATCCCATGGATGTAGAACTCACAGATAAGTATAGAATCAAGGGCTTTCCAGGCACCGGTGGCATTAAGACAGGCGGGTTTTGCAGATAGTTCTGAATGGACATGAAGGCTGCCTGACATCTGTCCGACCATACGAACGGGGTGTCCTTCTTGAGTAGACGAAACATCGGCTCGCAAGTCAAAGTTAACTTGGCGATGAATCTGCTGATGAACTGAACCTTCCCCAAAAAGCTCCGCACTCCCTTTTCAGTCTCTGGTGGCTTCATTTCAAGCACCGCTTTGATCTTGGATGGATCGACCTCAATCCCACGCGAAGTGATCATGAAACCGAGCATCTTACCTGCCGTGACCCCGAAGGTGCATTTCTGTGGATTGAGACGCATGCGGAACTTTCGGAGCCTCTCGAAAAACTTCCTCAGTACAGGAACATGCCCTTCCCGAGTTTTTGACTTAGCAATCATGTCGTCCACGTAGACCTCAACTTCTTTGTGCATCATGTCGTGCAGAATGGTCGTAGCGGCTCTCTGGTAGGTGGGACCAGCATTTTTCAAACCAAACGGCATGACCAAGTAACAATAAGTCCCCCATTCGGTGATGAAAGTCGTCTTCTCACGGTCTTCCGGTGCCATAAGAATCTGGTTATATCCGGAGAAACCATCCATGAACGAAAGCAGGGCATGGCCCGCCGTATTATCAACCAGTACATCGATATGAGGCAGGGGAAAATCGTCCTTGGGGCTAGCCTTGTTCAAATCCCTGAAGTCCACGCACACTCGAATTTGCCCATTCTTTTTAGGAACTGGAACAATGTTGGCAACCCACGTAGGGTATTGAGAAACCATGAGAAAACCGGCGTCGATCTGCTTAATGACCTCTTCCTTGATCCTCTGCACCCAATCTGGCCTCATCCGTCTCAACTTCTGCTTCACAGGTTTGGCATTTGGTAGCAAGGGGATTCGATGCTCCACTATCTCTGGGTCGATGCCGGGCATGTCTTGATGAGACCACGCGAAGATGTCACTGAATTCTGAGAGCAGCTCTTTGAAATCATGGTGTTCCTCTGGAGATAAAGTGGAGCCCACCTGAACCATTCGGGGATCGTTCTCGTCTTTCAAGTTTATTAAGACTATTTCTTCTTTTAACGGCTGAGCATGCCTTTCGTCTTCCCTTTCGATGAGGGCACGGATTTCCTTGGGAATGTCCCCATCGAAATCTATCCCTTCATCGTCGGGATCGACACAGTTTATATAAAGATCATTCAAGTAGTCAGAAGAGGATTCCTTCATTTCATAAGACCCTGCAGGGTCGCCAAGTACAAGGGAATCAAACTCAAAGTAAAAGCCATGACGTGGAGGGCCAAGAGGCACAAACTCCGACTCAGAGCTAGACTTAGACTCAGAGGACTCAACAGACTCAGTGTCAGACTCTGATACATCATCAATGCAAGTAAGGCCTGGTTTGAAAATGCAATTTTTAAGACTACCCTTTGCTTCTGTGATGAGGGAGAGGGGATCCTTGAGATCGTCGGAACCGAGCATGAACACCTCGGCCTCTTCAGCTTCCTTGGCCAAACCCACCTGGGAGAACTCATAAAATAGCTACTCCAAGCTCCCTTGATCAAAAGACACCAGCCAATCAGTCTTTAGCTTAGGCTGGCTAAGCTTCCTTTTGAACTCCGCCCTTGCTGGCTCTTCATCACTAGAGGACCAAGTGTCATCAGCGAAAACCTCAAACCCAGGCAGCAAATCCCCAGTGACTGAATCGATAAAAGGCTCAGGCTGTCCGGTGTAGACGTCATTCCCCACTTCGCGCACAAAGTAGCTGTCGGGTTCACCATAGAGAGATCGAGGTTTTCCCGTGCATTTCCTTCTTTTGGCATCCTTGGTAGAAGAAGAGTACCCCAGACCAAAGTGGCCCTCGCAGGAAGGAAAGGCAGGGAACTCCGGAATCCCTTGTTGGTGAATCCCAAGGCCAAGACCAGGCAGATAGGACATCCTCCTCATGATGTCTAAAGCAACAGAGCTTATGATGAAGTCCCCATCCACGTTGATAGCCAAAACCGAACCAGAAGTATCGAAAGAGAAACCCCCGAGATCGACATCTTCCTCGCCGTGAGCAATTCCCAAAACAGGCGTGCCATCTTCCTTAAGCGGGCGAATGCCCGAGTCCCCGCAAATAGTCAAAGTTCCAGTAGGCAGTCCCAACATAACCTTTTGGTGAAGAGTAGACGGTACAGCCATGATGTCAGATCGGTGAAGCCACGGCCTTCCCAGCAGAAGATTAAAGGTGGCGGGGATGTCGACCACATGGAACTCAACATCCATCTCAAATCCCTCAGCGTCAAGTTTGAGCACGAGCGTGCCCTCGACCACGCGACGAGTGCTGTCGTATGCCTTAATAGCCAGATTGGAAGGTGCAAAGTCTTTCTTGGTTAGTCCCAAGCGGTAAGCCACTCTCAACGGGCAAACATTGATCGCCGATCCGTTGTCGATCAGAACAGTTGGAATCCAGAGTCCCTTACACTTAACAGTGATGTGCAAGGGGCGATTGTGATCAACCCCTTCAATCGGTAGATCCTTGTCGGTGAAGACCACAGTGTGCTTCGAAGTAGGCGGGAGAATTATGGATATCATAGCTTCAGGCGTGACATCAGGTTGAATCTCAAGGCGAGAGAGAGTATGGCAAAACTTTTGACGATGCTCGCGGGAGGAACAGATTAACCCCCAGAGTGATATAGCAGCAGGAATCCGCTCCAGCTACCTCTGAATCAAGTCATCATTCGGGGAGCTAGGAGGTGCCTCAAACGGTGCGGACCTTGAGAACGCAGAAGGTTCGTTCCTTTTGTTAGAAGGATTGGACGAGCTCCCAGCCTGAAGATTGGAAGGCTGAAAAATTCGTCCACTCCTCGTAACGTTGTGAACGTTCTCTAAAGAGGGTATCGCTTGAAGGTCTTGACGGTCATCCCAAAGATCAGCAGGGACCTCCCCCAATTTGCGTTTTCCTTTGTCAGAAGGCAGTGGGGCTACAGGTGCTTCCATGCCTAGATCGAGGTCTTGAGCTAAATCGTTCCACAGCAGCGACTCCCAGAAATCTGGCTCCTTAACAGCTACAGCCTCCCCAACAGGCTCCGTGTTAGCAATAAACGGGACGTCCCAGAGTCCCCCATCGGCAAGAGAGCGGTTGACAGTCCAAACCTCAGACCCAACTTGGATATTAACCACATCATCTACATCCCAGAGATCTGCTGGCGGAACAAGGTCCGTAACCATAATGCTGTGATCTTCCTCGGTCGGATAAGGCGGTGCGGGGCGCGAGAGCTCCTCGCTAATGATGTAGAATGTAGGATCGTACTCAGTGTTGGTTACAGAGCCAACCAGCCTGTCAAGAGTAGAAGGGAGAAAGCATTCCCCCAAGACGCGAGTTTCCTCCTGAACGAGACCCTCTTCTATGAATTGAATCTCGTGATCGGGCAGAGCATATCCTTGAGGAGGATTAAGGTCGAATTCTAATGGAAACTGCCACGCGGGTTCGGGATCCCAATAGTACTCCTCCTCAGGCAGAACGGGCTCAGGCTGTTGGAAAAGCATGTTCAAAGAGAATCCATCCAAAGGGTCAAGCATGCCTGCCTCATAATTAGCCATCCAGGCGTCATACCAAGCATGGTTAAATGGGACATATTCGGGGTTCTGGGGGAAACCGTCTAACTCTAGCTCCGTCCATTCATTGATTATGGGGGCCGCATAATCATCATTATCGGCGATAGCCCATCCTACTGCTTGCATATCAACCTGCTGTTCCGGTAGAAAAGGGACGGCAGACCTAAAGCGGCTTATCAAATTCGGAGAGGAGTTTGGATCCGTCACATCAAAATACGGGCTGTCCAAGGAAGAAGCAGAGTTGAGCTGCACGACAGGAATGGACTGGTGAAACAGCTCGCTGATGGAGGCGTTGAACACAAACGCCCCATTCTGCAAGCGTGCGAGAGGCACATCGGGATTGGACGACTGTCCTTCTTCAAGATGGATGTAGGAAATCTCGGCTTCGGGCTGAGAAGGGATAGGCACGACCGGCCTGGGTTGGTTTGTTGAGGTTATATTGTCAGTGGGGTTGAATATAGTGGAGCTAGGGTTGATATGAGTGGAGCTGATGGATATTTGGTTGATGCGGGGAGCAGCATTGTGCTTTGGCAGGGAGTTGGAAAGGATGTTTGGTTTTTGGGTTGGTGGAGGTGGAGCATGGAGAGTTCCTTCATCTATGAGATCCTGGATCGCATGTCGGAGGCGGAAACAGGAGTCCGTAAGATGTCCAACCCCTTGGTGGTAGGCACAATAAAGGTTAGCTTTGAAGTTGGGTGAAGGGTTCTTAGGCAAAGGAGTCGGGTCAAGGGGCTTCAGATGCCCTGACTGGATTAACTTCTCCATGACAGATGACAGTGGAGCTTCAAACGCAGAGAAACTGCGGGACTGACCACGGGGCCGGTTATTTTGTGGGGTTTGCACCTGGTTAATCTCAGCGACACGATTGGTTGTATTGGAAGAGGAAGCATTAGTGCCGCTAGTTGCTGTGTTGGAAGATGTCCCACTGCCAAACAACGCATTGGTGTTTCCTGAGTAGACCCGAGGCTTTGGTTTCGAAGGGTTAGAAGACTCCCCTCTTGACAGGATCCCGCTTTGTAGCGCATCCTCGATGGCCATTCCAGATTCGAAGAAAGTATCGAAATTGGAGGAAGCTTGGACAAGAACCAAATGCCTAGCATAATCAGGCTGAAGATTGCGAGAGATGATTCGGAGCTGATCTCTCTCACTCGGGCAATCGGTCATCTGAGCAGCCTTCGTCCTCCATCTTTTGACAAAATCCGCAAAGGATTCCTTAGCTTCCATTTTCGTGGACTCAAGCTCTCGGGTTGTCATTTTGAGCTGGGAGTTGTAACTATACTGCGAAATAAACGCAGCACCGATATCCTCCCACGTCCTCCTTTTAGCGATGTCGAGCGACAAAAACCAGTGAAAAGCGGGTCCTGAGAGAGTCTGAGGGAATAGCTGGGACATGGCTTCGGGTTCAACAGCCAAGAGTTTCATGGCGGCATGGTAGTCATAGAGATGAGTCTTCGGGTCGCCACTCCCATCAAACTTGGCGAGATCAGGCATTTTGAACTTGTCGGGGAGCTTAGCATTAGGATACAAGCAGAGGCGGTCTAAATCAATTCCCCCGGCGCTGATCTTTTCAGACTTGGACACAGATTCCTCTAGCTTGACGATCTTTGCCATGAGAGCAGTCATGTTAGGATCCAGAACGGGTCTTGCCACAGCGAGATTCAGATTCGCAACCTCCGGGTGAGCCTCTCTCGGGTTGGGCTGAATTATGATCCGCCCCGCATGGTTAGGGTCTTCAACAAAGACCTGTTCCGCATGGTCGTCCTCATCGACCTCGCCTCCCACTTCTGCAGCTGGTGGAAGACGAGTGTTGATAAGGTCATTGAGCCTAGCGAGATTTGCATCAGTCTGAGCACCCCTTTGCTGCATGGTGGCGATGCTGTTCTGGATGTTCATGAGCATGGTTTGAGACTCAGTGGTTGCGGATGATCTGCCATGATGGAGGTCCCGGATGAACTTGACGAGGACGGGGAGGTTGGTAACGCCGGAGATTCAATTTCCTGGAGAACTAACGGTGATCCTGATCGTAAAGCGGCCAAAAGAGAGCCCGGAGAGTCTTCCGTTGTGACTGACTGAGCTTGCAACCTGACTAGCCTTTGAACGGAATTCTGATGCAGACGTTCCCAAGTGGGTTTGGCTTTCTGCCTCGATACTTTCCTTGGTGGCGCAATGGTTCAGAATTCTGCTTTGCTTTGCTGTAAGAAAAGGTTCGATAAGGGCCCTGCAACAACCTTACTCTAAGCAAAAGACTTTAAAGTGATAATGCAGCCATCGTCGTCAGTGTCGCCCTTAGACTCTAAGACTACAGACGGGTCTGTCTCATGATGTTCGGACGCTGCTAAAATCCTCGGATTTCTTTTCGAGAGTGTATCCTCGTTTGAATCGAATAATACTAAGAGATGTCGAAAATAGTCTAAGCCTTTGATTTTTCCGCTCTTGAAGTTCCAACTTTGAACTTGGAATGACTCGGGGTGAATGACGTGACACCTTAACCGGGGCGGCGTAGGCAACACAGTGCCATAGCCTGAGCGATGTACGTGCTGTGCACGATAACCAGGGTGGTGTGAGCATCACGGCATTCTCTTCGTCGTTCCTTGTTTTCTGTTTGAGACTTCAATCGGGATGTGGCCAAGGACTTAGAAAGTTTTGATTTCCCAAAGTCTTGTTGATCCTAGGACTTTTGAAAATCTAACAACATGCACCGCGAAGATGCATGACTCTTCATCGGACCTAGCAGCGTCCTAATAAACATAAGACAGACTCGAAAGAGAGACAACCTAGAAGCCGCCCTAAACATGCCCCTACGCAAAACGGTATGTATGTACAGTGCATGCGATAGGGAAAGCAGTAACACGTAGACAGTATATGGGGGTTAGATGCAAGTAGATCTTAACCAGTAGGTACCTGTCCTAGTTTGGAGAGTTCTAATGCTTTGTATATGCAAAGGCTGGTTTTGGCTTGTAACGGGTTCCTTGGACTAGAGCCAAGATATACCTCCCGCTGCCCGCGTAATCGCAGAGCAACAGTCAAACGGTAGAATGACTCATCATCGTCGAAGGTTGTTGGTCATTCGGGGTCCCCGAGCTCCGATAAACCGTGCCGGATTGCCAAAACGATCCAACGAGGCTTTATCCCACATCGATGCAAATGAAGATGCTAAAAAAGTTGATTAATGAAAATAGAACCGCAAATTCGCAAACGCCTTTTTCAAATTTGGCTCACTTTATTTAATTAATGCTTAGAAGAAACTACACGAGAGAACAATCGGAAAAGTCCCAGATTGGATTGGCCGGACACGAGGTCCCGTTAAATCACCATTCCAACCTTCGGCAGCGCGAAGCTCACCGTTTTGACAAACTTTTGCGGGATTGTTCCTTACGTGTATTGAAACCTAAACATAGACCAATATTGGTTCGGATCCCCAGCAGAGTCGCCACTGTGGGCATGCGTGCCCGTTTTCGGAATTTTCGAATTCCGAGACGCGAGGCAAGGGGCCCGGGTCGAGGGAGCGCGAGCGGGGAAGCAAGCGCTCGCGAAAATACAGAGTCGCCACTTGGGTTTTGAAGGTCCGACACCCAAGGAACCGTATTTCGAAGCACTTGCCGCGCTGTTTGATTTGAAAAAGTTTAAGGAACCAGTCCGTCATAACCATATCTGGGTTCGGGAGCCAGGTTACGAGAGGGGAAGGGTTTTATGGCACCCCTCTCGCCCAATCCGGAGATCGGTCTCTACTTAGGCATTTGCGAAAATGTTTGTTTGCGATTCTGTTTCATTAATCAATTTTTAGCCAATTAGGGCGGGGGAACAGTTAATCGGGGATTTAAAACTGTAACAGTTTGCAGGATGTGATGGATAGCATGCACGAGCGAGATGACGAGTAGTAAATAGAACGAAGTTCAAAACATTGATCATACATCAAGACAGCGCTGTGTATGATTTTGGCACGAAGAAACAGCCAGCTTGCATGCGTGAGTTCATCCGCATGCAAGCAAACCGTCGCGCGACATTCCCATACACTCGCGCGAGTATTCATGTTTCACCAATGGTTTGAATTTCATTCCCTTCTGGGCTCTGGAAGGACCAGTGCTCACCCAAGTGCAAACCAAGCAGTTTATGGGTACTTGAAAGTAAGCAATATTACAGCCAACAGATAGAAATATTATGAAAATGCAACCCCTAAACAGTGGGGGTGTCTAAACAAAGGCCAAGGCCAGGCTGCTCATGCAAGGGCAATCCTTGGGAGAGAGAGAACCATCGCGCGACAGAATGAGACAGACGCGCGATTGTTCTGACTGGACTTCCAGGAATTGCTTTGCATACTTAGGGCTCTGAGACATGTTCAGGAGCATCCCAAAAGCATTCCAAACCAAGAGGTGTTATAAACTAAGCCTAACAATGATTTTCAACATGCAAAACAGCAAAGCGGTGGGCTAAATCTCCTTTAAAGACTTTTAAAAGAGCTATATGCACAATAATAAACTTAAAGACCAGGGTCCCTTCCCCACGTGGTCCATTCTCACGCAGACAGAATCGTCGCGCGAGGATACGGGACCATCGCGCGAGGGTTTCCCAGCTAACAGCCCTTGAAACTCTGCCGGCTTTAGGGCCAGAACTGGTATCGATTACCAGCCTTGACCCTGCCAGCCCCCCTCAGGGGATCGAACAGTGAGCAGAAAGATATTATACCTTTGCTTTGAGTGTCTTGGAGATGGCTTGAATGATGAGATGGTGAGATTTGGAGGGTGATTATGTGGGTTTGAGTTGTGTGAAGTGTTTGTGCTTGAGTTTTTCTTCTTCTTTCTTGGAGAGAGCTTTTTTTGTAACCCCTTTGCAAGGAAGCATGGGGGGGGGGGGGGGGGGGGGGGGGGGGTATTTATAGAAAAGAAGGGGTTAGTGGATGGCTAACCAAGCCCTTGTAACCAGCCAACAATGCTGGTTACAAATGCTTGGTGGAGGAGTGGGTGGCAAAGGTGATGGGAGAATGGGGGGTGAGGTGGTGCAAGGGGAGCCCCCCCAGAACACTGTTCAGCCGAGAAAACGGGGTCACATGGGTCTGTAGCCCCCTGACCAACACGCAATCTGTGTGAAAATGACAGGTGTTGACCATCGCGCGATGAAGTGAGACCATCGCGCGAGGGTCCAGCCAACCCCGCGAGGGTCAATGGTCAAAGCTTTGACTTTGACCACCACCTGGCAAATGAACCATCGCGCGAGGGTTCCAGTATGTCGCGCGACATTCAAACCCAAGGTTCAGGTTCTGATTTAAGGTTTTAAGGCTAAGGATGGGTTCCTCACATGCCAAACTCAAGCCATTCCAAGTTCTCGGGACTGTTTCGACCTGACTCATCATCGGGGAATCAAGAAACCGAAGAACAAAGTAAAACGATCGGGAAGTCAGATTGGGGTGTCTACAGGTGGTCTCTTGCTGCATGCGCTGTTTCATTTGGGTCACCTCCGCCTTTAGCGCAGCCAACTCGTTATCACGTTCGTCGTCGCGACGTTGTAGCAAACGGATATAGCCGCCGTTACGTCGTCCGCGACTGGTGAGAGACCGGATCCTGGGGCGAGGGACATGGACATGTGCCTCTCATGGGGTGTTGTGGGGATGACATTTCCGCTAGCTTCTTTGGTCCCTAAGATGGCTACATCCGTCTGATCTCCGCCCATGGTGAGTGGTTTGGTCGTTTTTTCACTGAGGAGTGGGGGGGGGGGGGGTTTGGAGGATGTGAGAGCCGTTTGAATCAGAAGCGATTCACGTCGGGTTCACCAATTGTGTGGCCCGTGATCCTCGATCTTCTCCTCCGCTGGTGGCTTGATGGTTATTGAGTCTTCTCCTAGCCTGCACAGGGAGCGCACGACTAAGACCTGGCCGGGGGTTGCCCTGACGAGGCCCTCCGGCGAGAGGATAAGTATTGTGCAGAGAGAGGAGGCAGAAGACTATGAGTGTGAGTATGTAGTAGCATGTACCTGTTTAGGGTTACCATTGCTAGGTATTTATAGAGCTCCCTGACTTGCTCTCTAAGCACAAGCACGTGCCTTGCGCGGGCCAGGCGATGTCATCGTGACGTCACCAAACAGATCTGGTAACTGTTTTTAGGGCTGAGCTGGCACACCCATGTGCGCCCATGATCATCTTCTGTTATAACCGCTTTTACACGTGGGAAGTCACGCAAGTCAGCAGCTGGCCATGGTTGGCGGCGGCCGTGCTCCGAGGGTGGCCGAACACGCCTTTGCCGACCCTAGCACGTGACCGACGGGAAAGGACACGCCGAAAGGGATCCGCTGAGGAAGGTGGCCGAGAACGAGCTGGCCTTCTGCCGAGCCCGTGGCAAATGAGATGGCGACGAAGAATAGGGCCGGGAGCCGTGAACAAGGTTCATGCTCGGCACGGAGTGGGCTCGGTCGTACCACAACGAATTTCTATGTTCGGCCTGCTACAGTATGACTTTTTTTGTATCTTATCGAGACGAATTAATAAATCATAAAAATTTGACAAAAATTAATAAATGCGAAATTTTTTGAATGGAGGAAAAAAAAGAGAGGCCATACTAATCTACTTTAGTTGCGTTGACGCGAGCAACAAATCGAGACGCAAAAGACAAACAGCCAGTTTGACTCTCCTCATTTTCGGAACGAAAATCGCCCAGTCATTCTCCGGTGGTGGCGCCGCCGCCGAAAAAATTGCTGGTACAGTAAAGAAATGGCGGGAACCACCGTGGTTGTGTTCGATTTCGATCACACAATGATCGAAGACAACAGCGACACCTGGTAGTGGACCAAATGGGCCTAACCCCTCTGTTCAATCAGCTTCGTCGTACATTACCTTGGACCTCTCTCATGGCTAGTATTCTCTTACTATTCCCAATCTATTCAGTTGTTTTTTGTTTAAAGAAAACTTCTTTAATTTGAAGTCGATTGTTAGTTTAACTGTATTTGGTTAGACCATCTCCAATCGTTATTCTATATTCCCATAAACAAAATTTGGGTATGATTTGCGTGTAAAGCTTGGTTTAATATGAATAATTCCAATGGTTGTGCATCAAATCTTTCAAAAGTTCCTAATTTGTCCCGCAAACCCTTTGTATGAATTTTTCACGTAAGGGTTTAATAATCCATTCCTTACTCCTTTAAACATTTCATCAAATACTTCTTTAGTATTTTCAAGCTCATCCTCAAAAGCTTCTTCACCAAATTTGGTAGAAAACTTGTCTCTTGGTTTGAAAGAAAAAATCTGGTTTCTTGCTTAGTTTGATACCCTCTTGTGAAAGAAATGGAGCACATATTTTGCCCTTTCATTTTCTCTCATCCATATTTTCAATTTGTTGAAACATGCTGGGAACCGATTACGGAGGTTTACTTATAGGTCTTATTATCAATTGTAGGACAGGATGATGGAGGAGCTCCACGCAAGAGGGAAAACAATTGAGGAAATCACGGAGTGTTTGAGGCGGGTTCCTATGAATCCCAGTGTAATTTCAGCCATCAGAAAAGCCCATTCTCTGCCTTGGTACTTTTTCCTAGTTAGTTCATTCTTATTTCGGAAGTAAGCTGGTTATCTAACCAAGAAATATTTATGAAAAGATGGAATGTGGTTATTTCAGGTGCGAATTAAGAATAATCAGCGACGCGAATCAGTTCTTTATTGAGACAATCTTGAAGCAATTTGGGTTGTTTGATTGTTTCACGGAGATAGTTACAAACCCTAGCATTATTGAAGGAGGCAGGCTGAGGATATTCCCTTACCATTCCTCTCCTCATGGTTGCAGTTTATGCCCTCCCAATTTATGCAAGGTATTCTGTTTGGTACCATTCAGCTTTTTATGCTTCTTTTTAACTGATACATTGTTCTCTTAACGGTAATTCGTATCGAGTTCTTTATTTCTCAGTTTATTTAGTTTTTGAGATGCTTTGTATCGAGCTGAAGTTCTGCTTGTTGTCATGAGATTCATACTGGCAGCTATTTTCCCAGCCCCACGGCATAGGGTGGAATCTCAATCGTTTCACCGAGCACCGTTTCTTTTAGATAAAAAGGTGTTACGACTCTATTGGATCAAGTCATAACCCATGCTTTCCTCTAGTATACTACTATGGAGAGACTAAGTTCAATTTCAGTGATTGGACTCTCATACGAACGCTGCACATACACATGATATAACACCATACACCACACATCTATGTCCCTGCGTAGAACTCATATTTTCTGTTGGGGGTGTTCTCTATATTCATCTGTTGACTTTGAACACTTTCTGTTTGGTTTTTTTCACAACAGGGTCTCGTGATAGAGCAGATCCAAGCTAAAGGGAAGATAAGAATGATCTACCTTGGAGATGGAAGAGGTGATTTCTGCCCAAGTCTGCAGCTTGGAGAGGGAGACCATGCGATGCCAAGAAAGGATTTTCCTTTATGGAAGAGGATTTGTGATAACCGCACGATTATCAAGGCAAAGGTCGATGAGTGGAGCAACGGAGAGGAGCTTGGGAGGATTCTAAGCCAGCTTATTGACACAGGCACCATATAAGGAAACTTGGATACTTCGTCACCGCAATTCACCATCCGATACGTGTATCATCTGAAACTTTTCAATGTTAGACTAGTACTCTTTGGGTTGACGTAGAATGACTTTGGATATCATTTTCCAATATTTCGCATCAAACTTTAAAAAAATATTTGAGGATTGGGTTGTAACTCTGCAAAGAGAGCTAGATTATTCTCGTGGAAGCAATATAACAACACGGTTTTCTTATGTTATTCTTGCTCTTGCATTCAACATAGGCACCATGGGATTCATTCCAAAATGGATAAAAGACCGTGGTAATTCCTCTTTGGTCTCCTTTCTAGTCGCCTTTTCGGATGGTTAAGACAAGTGAAATGGAGAGAAACCATAATCTTCCCGACAAAAGGTTTACGTTTCTATAATTCACATATTAGAACGTTCTTCCTTTTTCTTTCTATCATATATCCTTCCCCCATGAGAGACGAGGAAATTGGCTCGGGCAAGTTTCGGGGTAAAGCTCTTCCATATCTCCATTAGGAAATTGGCTTGGGTTGCTAGGGTCTATTTTATCTGGCAAAAGAGGAATTGCAGAGTATTTCAAGGCATTAGGAGGCCGTTATCCTCTGTCCTCCATAAAACTATCCAGTTTCAAAATGTATAAAGGCTTCTCCCCTTAACATTGCTCTCTGCCATGCTTGGCAGTTTAAGTCCTAGGATTTTTTTTCGTCCTCTAATTGATAATACACTCCAACAAAGTCATTGATATTTCTGGCTGTCTAGAAATAGGAAAGTCTTCAATAATATCGAGCCCAATCCTTATGAAATCTGTTCCGGTAGTGTAAATTTTACCACTGAGATCACGACTAGTTTCGCAGCCCTTAGTTGTGCCACTGAGAACGGGAAAGCTAAAGTTGAATACAGACAGTAGCAGTGAAAGAAACCCAGGACAAGCTGTGGACAACCATGTTGCTCCCATGGGTTCCTCATTCTCTGATGTTTAGTCTTTTCCTACCGATAAATAATATTGTTCCCTTTTTGTCAGAAAAGATAGCCAAGATAACAACATAATGGACTCATCGGGTATTTTCATTAACCAACAAGTTGTGAACCACGATTTTTTAATTGTCTTCATTCAATTTTTTTGTGTCTGTTAGTTTCGCGCCAATTTTTTTTTATGTATTATTGGTTCTCAATGTGAGGAATCGAAAAACTAAAAAATTATGACTTTTATACAACCATTTGTTAAAAATATCCAATAAAAAGACCAAAAAACTGACTTTTTGAACTTTTCCTTGGATTTTTTTTAAAATACTTGTGTAAAAGTCATAATTTTTTACTTTTTCGATTCCTCTGGTCGGGACGAATCAATATTATATGAAAATTTAGCGTAAACCTAACAAATGCAAAAAAAATAATTGAATAAGGAAAAAAATAAATTGTGGTCCACAACTTCTTGATCAGTAAAAACACCTTGATCTCCATCTTTCAAACAATGAGAGGATTTGAAATGGAATAATGTTACGGATATAACATTTTACAACACCAATCGTAACATCTATATGGCACTGCATGATTGGTAATTGCAAAATAGTTTCAAATTAAGTGATTATTTTTCTATTACCAATCATGGTATGACACAGTTGTAGTTGGTATTGTGTTCTAGCACACCACAGCACTAACCACAATCGTCTACATGGTACCGCATAATTGATAATTGCAAGTAGTTTCCAAACGCTGAGATCTATTCATAAATCATAAATCTAAAGTAGATGTACCACTTTGAGGTGGAAAGTGAGAACCAATCTCGACCGTTTGATCAAAGTCTACTGAAGTCTACCGTCAAAAGCCACATAAAGGTAGTAGATTTTTCTTTCTTTCTACATCAACTTTTGGAAATTTAGTTGCAACAGCTAGTCAAATTTCCACCGTATTAGTTAGTGTGTCATCATCATGTTTGGAGAGGATGCGTTGGGATTAGCAGATGCAGACCAAAATCGAGGAGAAACCTAAGGTCCCATCGCAAACGAAAAATTTTCAATACAGAGGGATACCATATGGTGTTCGCTCGGTGCATCCGAGCTGTCCATTTAATTTTTGGACGGCATGGATTTAGAGAGAGAGAGAAA
Source organism: Rhododendron vialii (assembly GCF_030253575.1). Taxonomy (NCBI): domain Eukaryota; kingdom Viridiplantae; phylum Streptophyta; class Magnoliopsida; order Ericales; family Ericaceae; genus Rhododendron; species Rhododendron vialii. The sequence goes on along the minus strand of NC_080561.1, from coordinate 3,335,616 downwards.
GGAGAGAAAATATTGGGGTGGGGTGAGATGAGAGAGAGGGTTTCAATCCGAGCCGTCCAAAAGTGTATTGAACGGTTCGGATGTGTCGAACGAGTACCACGTGTAATATACCCATCCGGCACCCAAAAATTTCTCCATTGCAAAACACACATCAATAAAGACTCCTTGTTCTAAACGGGAAATCCTAAATCCTAACGAAGCCAATCAAACCCCTTCCCCCAGCCCCACCCCAACAAAGAAGGTTAAAAAAATTAAGCGAATAAAATCCGATGGAAACTAGCACTAGCAGGGGGATGGGAGAGCCGCCCGGTGGTGCGAATGCCTGTCCGAGGGCTGTTCAACTATCCCTAGCGAAGACCATTCACCTTCGCATTCAAAGACCACCGTGGTAACCAATGGTTCAATTTTAATCTGTCTGGCAAGGCTCATCTTTAGTTTACGGGCTAGAGACAACTTTAAAAAGCTACTAAAAATTACTCTTAGTAGCTTTTTGTTTTTTCCTTCGATGCTCCTGCTTTTGATTTGTTCATGGTTTGTCGGTTAACGCAAGAAAGCGCAATGAGATGATATGCATACAGAGTGTTTACTTCTTGTATAAATTACCCTTTTAACCATAAAATTGTTTTTAAATTATTTATCTCTCTGTTCCAAACGGTGAAGAAGTCCATACAAGAGGATGAAGTCTTTCCCGTATCGACTATATTTTTATATTTTTTTGATTTCTCATATTGGAACAAATGATATGACGCAATAATTTTATCCGAATCTCGTAAAAATTAGAAGAATATAACCAACAAACTATGCAAAAAAGTCACAAAAAAGTTTGACCCGCGGGGCAGTTAAATCATGGAGAATTTACTTAGTGGAGTCGCGGACTACTTGGCTTCATAAACATCGAATGCCACACTTGTCACTTTTTAGTTTTTCTAAACCGTGGTTTGTATTATTCATTGATCTTTTGTTTAATTAAGGAGAAAACGCCTTCGTATTTGGACAATAGGAAGTTTCTAATTTGAGTCCAGTCAACTTGTGAGCTGTTTAAGGCAGCTTCCAAAAGGCATTTTAAAAGATTTTTAAATTAGCCGAAATCGGAAAACTTTTCAACCTCAGTTTATTTTTTTAATAACAAATCAAGCACCTTTGTACATAATTTTTAAAGTTTCTTGAATTATCCACGGAACTACTTTATTTTTTATTCAAAAATTATACTTCTTGTTGAATTTAACTATTTTTATGGAATGGAGAGAGTATACATATTTTTCTTTTCCATCAACTTTTGAAAGTGTAGTTTGATCAACTAGTCAAATTTTGGCTTTTCAAGAAAAGGAAAAAAAAACTAGTCAAATTTCACTCTTAGAGTGAGTTTGGTTTGAATTAATTTGGTTTAAAGAAAGTTCGTTTTATTAACTGCTAGTCAAAAATTAATTAATTTAAACATTCATCTTAACGAGAGAAATGAGAAAAAAAAGAAAGGAATCACGATTGAGAAAAGTTCTGATAAGAGGACATTTAAGATAACGATAACGAAAGAGTTGTTTCAATTTTTTTTTTTTTTGGTTTTTTGCGAATTATCTTTATTTTGTATCGTAATTCTTTACTTCTTAAATTGTCCCGTTAAGACAAATTGTTAATTAAAAAATTAAAATTTATTTTGTATCGTAATTCTTTACTTCATAAATTATCCCGTTAAGCCAAATTGTTAATTAAAAAATTAAACAAAAATTTCAAAGAGATTCAAAAGGAAAATATAAATATTGATCCTTTCAAAAAAGAAGAAGAGGAAAATAGAAATAAAATTTAGTCAAAGGGCGGCTTGTCTTGAGGATTGGAGTGGTTGACAGTTGAACCCTTTAAAAAAGGGTTCACGCAACAGTGTTAAGTTTTTCAGTGCTGACAAGAGTATTAGAGGTAATAAGTGGAGAAAAATAGAAAGAAAAATAATTGAAAGTAAGGAGAATTTTTAAAATTTTTTTTTTTAAAAAGTAAAACAAACAAGGCACAACAGCTAGTCAAATTTCCACAGTATTTAAGACGCATTGGGATTTAGCGGATGCAAACCAAAATTGAGGAGAAACCAAATTTAGTTGAGTTGATTGTCTTATTTCTCTTTCCAGTGGTAGTCAAGATTCGAGGCTTCAAGTCCCGTGGAGAGCATGTTTAGAGTTCAGAACTATGGATGTACATCATTTGAAAAAAAAAAAAACCAAAATCTCGAGATTTAAAAAGAAAATGATTGACACCGACCAATCGAATCCATTTTTTGAAAGGGTTCATTCATTGGGAACCCATGAACCCCTCTTCTTCTATAAAGGGTCCTGTTAGTATAAAGCAAATGTACCTGGACATTTTACCCTGCCGAGAGGGTATAAAAAAGGAAGAGGGTAGGAAGTCCAACCCAAGCACGCTAACCATCTGTTGAAGATAAGCAGCCCCCTTCCCTTCGGCCTGTCCGTAGAGAAGGAAAGTAAAGTCCAGAGACCACTCAATCCCAATGAAGCCAATCGGCGCCTGCATCTTTGTGGTCTCTTTTTTGATGATATTCGCTTCCCTGGTGAGGTTTGATGTCTTTGTTATGCCGCTGGGAGGGTCGAAAATGTTGGTCGTCGATGTCTCCATTGGGCCGTATCAGTGGCTGGGCCGGTCGCCTAGCCACCATGAAGTACTAACACCGGTGCAGTTACTGCTACGACTCCAAAACCACCACCACCATACCCAGGCGGCGACGACAACGACGCCGCAAACGTCGCTGGCGATGGACCAGGAGGTAAAGAATTTGAAATATTGGGGGGTCTGGAATTTAAAGTGACCCTTGCTCTCCAGTGCTAAAATCCTGATTCACTAGCAGTAGAAAAATTTGCTAAAATCCTGATAATAGTAGAGAAGTTCGTATTCGTGAATTATATAATTTTGACCCTTTAATCTTGCAATTCCTGTTGTCACTTCTGGTTGTAATTAAATTCTGAAATCATACGATTGACAAAATTCCTTTTGCAAAATTTCCACGCCTTTAATGGACATCGCTGTGAATGCTAGCTAGCATCCATAGGTGTCCTTAGGTCCTGTTCTGCCAAATGAAAAATGAAAGAAGTACTTATCTTTTGACATAAATGACTTTTTTTGTAAAGCGGAAAACAATTACTTGAAAAATAAAAATTTTAGCGGAACAATGCCTTACTGGATGTAGATGCATTTGCATTTAGAGTCTTTGGTTCAACGCAATCTATTAAGATCTAAATATATGGACTTTTTAAGTTATGATTACTATTTTTTGTAGCTTAGTTTTCAAACAATACCCGTATCATCCACATCTGTGAATTTTAAACCACGTTTTCCCATGAGTATTACTTCACTAAAGTTCTGGGGTGTTAATGTCCATTGGGTTCTGCCTTTGATCTTTTCCGTACTTCGGGACTTTGGCACCATTTTCAAAGCAATCGGGTTTTAGCTGCCTCAAAAATGTTACGCGCACAACTGTTGAACAACATTCGTTGTCCAAAAATGCTACACGCACAACCGTGGTGCAAAACGTTTTGCACAATTAATCTCTGACCGTTCATTGTAGTAATTAATGGTCTTCTTTCTTTCATTTATGACTGGTAATGCATTATTTTTAATCCGGAGCGTCCAAAATACATTTGGACGGCCACAATTAGTTGCACAACCAACACAATAGTTGTACGTGTGGCATTTTTGGTGTAGTATCCAGACGTACATTTAATTTTTGTCCTACACTTTGAAGACCGTTGTACAAAAATTAAATGTAGGTCTGGTTACTACACAGCTATCAGAGGTAGTCATTTTTTTCTTTGATTAGGGACTTTATGACATTTACGAGGCTAATTAATTACTTATTAGGACACCAGCGTCTTCTGTGTGTGTCACTTCGGGAAAGATTGACTGATTGAGTATCATGAAATATTCTTTCCAAACTAGGAGAAGAAACAAGTGCAAAGCGGCTCTACTGCATCTGAGAGGAAATCTACAAGAGAAACACCAGACAGAAAAGGGAGAACTTTTAGTTTATTCAGTATCGAGGATCTCCGACAATTTTTTGTCGATGAATTGATAGTGCTGTTTCTGATGTTGTTTATGTTTGTATATCGTTTGCAATCTGTCTTGCCATCTATCTCGTGTTCAAAAGTATCACAGCTTGTTAGATCTTCACCAAAAACAGTAGAAAAACCGAAAGCACCAGAAAAACCAAAAGAACCAGAAAAACCGAAAGCACCAGTAAAACCAAAAGAACCAGAAAAACCAAAAGAACCAGAAAAACCGAAACCACCAAAACCAAAAGCACCAGAAAAACCAAAAGAACCATAAAAACCGAAACCACCACCTCCACCTCCACCTCCACCTCCATATCCATATCCATATCCATATCCATATCAAAGTTACATCCCTCCAGAGGATCTTGAACAATATTTTGGCCTTACACGCAAGGATGCTGCGGCGAGACTCGGAGGTAAATATTGCTTGCCATCTCTCTCTTGTTTTCAACCATCCCAACTGTGTTACTAGATGCTGGATTATTGTCTTGTGGAAGCAACATTATGATACTGATTTCGTACGTTTCTTTGCTCATGCAGTTAGTGTCTCCAAGTTTAAGCGCATGTGTAGGTGGCAGGGGATTATGCGGTGGCCTGGGGCCAGGGGCGGAGCGAGAAATTTTGGTTAGTGGAGTCAAAAATAAATTTATATGCACTTAAAACAAGTTGGTGCAATTTAGAGATTTTTTGTGGGGTCAAAATAGCTAAATTATACCTATTCCTATGAAAATTTGGGATCAAATTAGTAAAAATTGGGAAAAAATTATACCTATCACAAGGGAAATTTGGCTGCCAGTAGGATCGGCCGCCCTCCCTTGTACCCATGTGCCTCCGCTCCTGCCTGGGATGGGAAGCAGTGGTAGTGGTAATTCTTCCCTCTCTTTATAGTCTCGTATTTGGATAGTTGACAGGAAGGGAAGAGAAACCATGGTCCCCCAAATAGCCAATCTTTGAATCTTTCCTAAAGTTAAGGGAAATAAAGGGGACGTGAGTCATGGTTATTAAAGGCATCCTTAACATTCTTATGATTCACACTATAAGACCTTCTTTCCTTTTCCCTATAATACCTACATTTCCCATAAAAGGGTTAAGGATAATTCAATTCTTTCCCTTCTTTTTCTCTCTGATACCTATATACAACTATTTGTTTCTTTTCTTTTCTTTTATTCTCATTCCTACCTAATTATATCTTTTACTTTCTCCAAACAGTTCTGAAACCCTCTGATCCACATGATAACCAATTTTGTTCCTAAATCTTACTGACAATAGGTGTCTATTTTTAATGACCGATATAATTGAACCTTCTTTATTGTTCTTTCTATCATTTCTCTTTTTCTCTTTCATTTTCTCTCGTATCTAATTACTTATTTCCTTTTCTCCAAACAGTCTCTAAACCCCCTGATCAACATGGAGAAAGGAATACATCAACCGCACGCAAGACGCCATCACATAATGTGCAGACTAGGATGGAGGTTGAACTGTTTGGTCAAAATGAGGTGGCAAATGTGTTTCGACGAGATTTTAAGGAAGGCCCAATTGCTTTGAATACATCTACTGCACGTGAGACGCCACCACATAATGTGCAAACTAGGATGGAGGGTGAACCTATTGGTCAAAATCAGGAGTCAAATGAGTGTCGACGAGATTTTATGGAATGCCAAATTGCTCTGAATACAGAAAGTGGTTTAATAATGGGTATCATGAAATTTTCTTTCTAGTATCCATTTCTCTTCTTCTCTTTCATTCCCTCTCGTACATAAGTATTTCTTTTCTTTTCTCCAAACAGTCTCGAGACCCCCTGATCAACATGAAGAAAGGAATACATCAACCGCATGTGAGACACCATCACATAATGCGCAGACTGGGATGGAGGGTGAACTGTTTGGTCAAAATGAGGTGGCAAATGTGTTTCGACGAGATTTTATGGGAGGCCCAATTGCTTTGAATACAGAAAGTGGTTTAATAATGGGTATCGTGAAAATGGCTTTCCAGTATCCATTCCTCTTTTTCTCTTTCATTCTCTCTCGTACATAATTACTTCTTTTCTTTTCTCCAAACAGTCTCGAGACCCCCTGATCAACATGGAGAAAGGAATACATCAACCGCATGCGGGACGCCGTCATGTAATGTGAAGACTGGGATGGAGGTTGAACCGGTTGGTCAAAATCAGGAGGCAAATGTATTTCGACGATATTTTACCGAACGCCCAACTGCTTTGAATACAGAAAATGGTTTAATGTTAGGTATTGTGAAAACCCCTTCTTTTCATGATTCTTACCCTGGTAATTATCCTATTGATTACAAAGAAAGTGAAAACGCAGGGAGTTACTCTGAATGGGCAAGTCAAGTGAATGATCAATCAACTTTGCCCACTCCTTATCAAAATCACAATGCTCTTGTATTTCCCCAGCCTCAAATAACATCGATGCTAAGTGAGAACAGGGGTGGTCCAATAGATTGGACGAATTCTTTGGCTTCACAAGCAGAGCCCTTTTCAGACAGACACATCTCTGGATCTAGTAATTTGGCATTTCCTACATGGTCAGATCAAGCGGCTCCTAGTCAACATGCGGAAGGTCAATCAGTGCAGTCCACTGTTTACCCAGATCACAATGCAGTCCACCGTTTTCCGGAGGGACATGCCTTTGAATCTATTAACTGGAATGCGCATACAAATTCTTTAGCTTCACAAGCAGAGCCCTTTCCAGACAGACTTGTCTCTAGAACTAGTAATTTGACATTTCCTATATGTTCTGAATCTTCTGATGCAACTATCCATTTCTCTTCTTCTTTTTTAGTATCTTTCCAACCTAATTTTTTACCTTTCTTTTCTTTTTCCCTAACAGTCTGGAGACTCCCTGATCAACTGGAAGGTCAAACAATGCAGTTCACTGCCCATGCAAATCCAAATGCTCTTGGGCTTCCACAGTTTCAGATAGCATCGTCCCAGGTGCCAAGTGTGAATGAAGGTAGGATAGCTTCACAAGTTGAGGCCTTTTTTATGGGACATGTCTCTGAGTCTAGTAATTTAGCATTTCCTGTATATTCTGATGCAGCAGCTCCTAGCCAACCTATGGCTACTATTCTCCCAGAAAGGCAAGGTCCGAGGTCCGTGAAGGTAAAGGCAACATATGGGAATGGGAATAGGATAATAAAATTCCCGCTCCCTCTCACGTCTGGAATTAAGGAACTGATGCAAGAAGTGTCAAAGACACTGGACTGGGAGCTTGGTAGTTTCGATGTTGATTATAAGGATGAGGATGGGGAGTGGATTTCAATGGCCCGTGATGATAATGTAAGTGAATATCTGCAACTTCTCAACTCATTAGGAAATCAAGCAACCAAACTAGAGGTTCGTAAAAAGGTTCCCGATACCACGGATATTTTTTAAACCTGCGGATTATTGAAGCAGCAAAGACCATAGTTGTGTTAGTTCTAGGAATAATATTACAAGGTTGATGCCAATTCCAAGTTCCTTGTGTAACGATACATTTCCTTGCCAGATTTTCCCCTCGAACCTGCTAAATTAAAATATTTCCGGTAATGCTGCCTTCGTAGGGACTCTCTTTGTTTTGGCCTTGGTTTTACCTGGATTTAGCCTGTGATATCAATGCATAAAATCTCATTCCATTGAGTATCTTTTATATCATTTCCTGATGCGGGGATTCGTCGTGTTCACCATCATTGTTGCATTATCTTGTGCATGGTGACGGGGATGAGATTTTTGGGACCATAGGCCCTGTACGTTATGGTTTGTGGGGTGCATTGATGGAAGAGCTCAGTCCTAAATTGTTGTTTCTGCAGTAGCTATCATCAATCATCAATAAGATTTTCTATCACGTTGACAAAGAAAGAAAAAACTTAAGCCAAAACAACCGCCCTAGTAATGTACAATCCTGGCTCAATACCGAAGTCATTTTCCATTGATTTGAAGTGTACAAAACCTTCTTCCACTGCCTCTGGGCTAGCAAGCCGCTGAAACCGCAACGGAAGTCTCTCCGCTAGGCAGCAACCCTGCCGTTCTGATTTTTCCGAACACAAGCAACCGGCTATCCCCTCCCTGTCTCCCCATTACTTGCATATATATATCTGTATAGAGTTGAGTTTTGTTTACCCTTCATTTAAAATGGTGAACATTTTCCTCTTTTTTATTGATTGAAATTGTGTGGATTCCATCACAAAGTGTGTAGATCCCACCATAAAGTGATGTCTTACTTACCAGAAAGTGTATTGCATGGGTGAGACCTATACCATTTGAACCAATAAGAGGGAGGGTAATGTTCACTCTCTTCTAAGGAGGATGAACAAAATTGCACTCACCTGTATATCATCAAATAATGCCACGACTGAACGTTCCTCTTGGCAGAGGCGTCTGTACATTGAGGATTTAGTGGTCACATGAACACCCAATAATATTTATTTTGCTTAGAATACATGTAAAAATGACAGACTAATCTTGTTTTGAACGCCCAATTCAAATATCAATGAACCCCCAATTCTAAAAGTTTTGAACATCTAACCCAAAAACAATTGAACACCCAACCCAACTAATTAAACACTCAACTACAACTCAATAACAGTCCATCAATGCAGGTAATTCATATTTGAGTACCTAACACATTACTTCAAATAAAGCTCACAATCCGAATGGAAAAAAATTAAAAAAAAGAAATCTATTGATTTAAGTATTATACTTTGTATTCTCTCTCCATCTCTATTGTCGATAGTCTAATTGTGTTAATGTTGCATTCGTGACAATAACGACTTTATTATTTTTTGTCTAGTTAGCTTATAGATTACAAACAAAGCTTTAAAAAATTCAACTACATGGCAAATCTCCGTTAAACTTGGATAATATTCCTTTGAATTTAAGACTACGATAGAAAATTTCATCATGTCAACCTAACGAACAATATATTTTTTTAAATGTCGGCCCCAACATACTCGCTACAATTTCTTTCAAAAGAATTTTAGTAAATTAATACGCCGGTTAAATATTGGCACAGAATATGAGAATTCGTCTAGGACAACTATAAAATTCAACACCCTCTATTCTCGAAACATTGTCTATTACGTAATATGACAACTTCTAAAAAAAATTAAAATATACTCCCTCCGTCCCTATTTTATAGTCCAGTATTTCATTTTGGGTTGTCCCTTAATAAGTGTCCATTTTGTAAAGTTAGTGGGTAAAAATTGGTGAATTTTCCATTTTGCCCCTAAAAGTAGATTCTATTTTAAAAAATTAGTGAGTAAAAGTGTAATGATGATGGGTAAGTAGGAAAAATGGAGGAAAAAATTGATGTGAAAGGTATAATGATGATGTCTTTTCAATAAGTTGGAGTTACGAAGCAGAACACTTAAAAAGGGACGAAGGGAGTATATAGTATATATTTTTAAGTCCTCATTTCACCTCATAGTTAATTTTTTTACATGATGGTTAATTTTTTTTGTCTATATTATTTATACTAATAAATGAGGTTATGCACATATATTATTGGTCAATACATCAGCTCATAGAGTTAAGGTAATTTCTAAACACCCTATTACAAATTCCAGGAGCTGTCACCGCCCCTTGGGCAATCTAGATTTCCCAGCAAGCATCTCTTATACTCCTCTTTTTCTTTTCTTTTCTTTTTTTTTTCTTTTCTTTTTTTTTTAAAAACACTGTGAACTTGTTTAGTTCATTGTTTCCAACATAAGATGAAAAAATCAAGAGAAGATGGCCCTATCTCAAGTCCAAGCGACTTAGGGCTTGCACCGTAGTGAACGTGTGCTTCCAAAGTAGTTGCGGAGTGACAAATATATGTCCAGGATAATTGCTAAGGACAATCTGAACAATTTTTTGAAAACTATGGAAAAATTTAATATTATCATTAACAAGTTTTCACTGTGAATTTTTCACAATAGACCCTAATGAGATATTGCAATTTATTGTACAAATGTGTACGCCTACCAGATGAATATGATTTTTGGTACACATGAAATGCTTAGGATTCCAGAAAAATGAACGGTTTATGTCACAAACCTAGACGTAGAGGACTCACAATTGAGCGCACTTCGGGAGTGGAGTGCCTTGGAGCACTACAGTCCACAGGAACCCCAAGTCTCCCGGAGAGCTGTCCGGTGTTTGCGAATCCAAACCCCAAGTCTCCCGGAGAGCTGTTCGGTGTTTGCGAATCCGAAAGAAAATAAGGACAACGACACGTCGGTGAAAGTCTACACCATACAGAAGGGGAAGAAAGGAAACAAACAAAAAACAAAAAGGGTCTACACCGTACGGAGAAAGGTTTGTTGGGATTCACCGGCCGGCGACGTTTGAGGAGTTTGGATTCAAGGGATCCAGAAGATGAGGGCAAAAAATATCCGACTTGGTGAATTTTGAGAGTTATAAGGAGTTTGACAAGGAGGTAGGCAAGGCTTGGACGAGGTTTTATTGGTTGTACGAGCCTCCTGGTACTGATAGATCGAGCTGATTAATTAATTGCTGCCATTGCCAACTATCCTAAATTTGACATCTCCTCCTTGGAGCTGAAGAATAGGTTTTACTCTCAGGTTCTTTCCATCTCTTTCCGTGAGTCTGAGCTGAGCTGAAAGTGCTGATGGTTAAAGTGAGAGAAATCATCTTCCTCCGAAGAGCCCAAGTAACTCTTGGATCCAACACGGTTCCCTTAATAGATCCAAGTATATTTTTTTTGAACAAGCGAAGAAAAATTCTATTAATAGAAGAGGAAAGAAGAGTACATATTAAAAGCTAAGAGAAAGCATCACAATGCAAAGAAATCCAAGTAGCCTAGCAAAAAAAAAAAGAAGAGATCCAAGTATATATTATGTTAATATGTTGGCACACTATGTTCATGTATTGTGAAAATCATGATAATTCTAGATTCTATAATTATTGGGTTGTTCATTATACGTAACACAATTACGAAAACTTCATGTATCGCTGCTATGGCAAACGATCCTAAATTTGAATCAATACATTGGTAGAAGGTATATATTCAACTTCTAGGATTGTTATCCGTAATCCGGCCCACAATGGATGCAATTGGGCTGCTAGAATTACTGCTCCAAGTGAAGTCGAAACAGGGTTGTTAACTGACGAGATTGTCCTCGCATGGAGGTATTGGGGCAAAATGAAAGTCTCGGCCGTGAATCAATCATATCTTTCACTATGCAGAATAGGAGAAGCATGAAGATTAACGGTGACATCAGCTAAATCGTCGTGGATTTTTTGTTTTGCCATATGACAGAATCCAGTTCTTCACGTACTGCGCTTTCAATCCATTGTTGAATCAACAGATTGGAAAGCTCCGTGAAAGTTCTGATTCTGTCGTGGAGAAACAAGAAATCCATGATATTTCCAGTTCCTTTCGCCATCAATTCTCCTGCTTCTCCTATTCTGCCTATAAAAATATGAATGATTTACCACTCAGACTCTCATTTCACCTCCAATCCATGCGAGGAAAATTTCTTCATTCAACAAATTAAAATTGTTTCATATCCAAAATATTTTCTGTTTAATGTTTTATGCTTCAATTTCCAGTATTGAATAAAGATCGGATAACTGTTTTTTGCATTCTACATTCGATTGCGTCCAACAACATTTGCATCCATCGTCAGCTGAATCATGAAAAATGATCAGGGACGTTATAGTCCACCTCGCTATCAAGGTATTTATTCACGTGATTTTGATCTTACGAGTTGGTCCTCCTCCTTTGAGCTGGAAGATTTTCCGTTCTCCGCTAATCCCTCCTTGATTGCGATTAAGGATTTTAATCACTGTGCTCGTATGCTTCCCAATCTCAAGAATAAGGTTAGCTTTTTGTTTATATATGTAGACCACTGGTTATTAGTTTTTTAAGTGCAAATTGTCCAATGGTTAGCTAGTATTAGTAAATTTCACAATGTTGAATTATACTGTTTTGATGACACTTGATTTAGTCGGGTGGTCTCGTTTAGAACTGACCCTTCAATTAATGACTTATCAATGCTACTCCATATTTTTCTCTTTTTTCCCATTAATTTTTTTTTGCTAAGCTAAAAGGGTGGAGGAGGGGACGACTGGGCATAGCAACCCTCTTCTGGGTGTGATCATAGGGATGCCAGACTCGCGACGGTTCCCGAAAGGGACCAAAGAGTCATAGCAACTACAGCCCCACTAAAGACTTAATAGTCAATTTGCAGCTCAATTTGGAGTTCTTATAGTCAGTGCTAACCATAGTTAATTAATATGTGTGAATGAGTTTTATGATGTCGTTGCTTTTGTTTTTATCTAATCCCATTGCTGTTGTGTTATTTTTGCTGCCGTTGAGGGTCTCACGCTTGTTGAAGTACGTTGATCATGGCCTGTTGTCGAGCTGTGGTGATAAGTAGATCATCGTATTTACTGCTCCCTCCATTCCAAATTGATAGTCCATTATTCCATTTTGAGTTATTCCAAAATGATGGCCCTTTTCCAAAAATGGAAGGAAAATTTTGGTGATTTTCCAAAAGTGTCCTTCACAGGTGAATATAAGTGTTATAAAGTAGATAAAATATATGAATAATGGTGGAAATAATAGGTATTGTAGGTGTAATCATTGCATGTCCCCTTAAATAGTTGGAATTTCCAAAAGGGACTCTCAATTTGAAACGGAGGGAGTATTTACCACTAACCACAGAGATTGACATGATGCTGCTCTGCTCTGCCCCGTTAACATGGATATTTACACTCATATGTCCTGACCCCAGCATGTAGCCTAATTACCAGATTAGGGAGAGATTGTGCAGCCTGATTCATTAGAACAAAAACCATATTGGGGTTTATTTTTGGCTACAAACAATAGGGCATATTAGAGAGGCCTTATTGTGTTAGTTCAGAGAAGAAAAATATGAGAGGCATCAAACGGTGCATGATTGACAATTGAGAGAGTACTTAGTTAAGTTGATCAATGACAAGAATATCATCGATGATTTTGATATTCCAGACAACAACGCACGTCTAGTGAAGGCATATCAGAGCGGGATTAAATAGGGTATGCTTAACTAAGAGTGAACTGAGTATAGAGTATAGATGATTTGACATTGCCGGATGCTACAGAAAACAAAGCTCATCTTGTCAAAGCATATTAGAGTCGATTTGTTTTGCCTCTTTCCAAAGAGCCAAATAAGGGAGAGGCATTAAAGAGATAATGCGTTACTAAGAATATACTTGGTTTGGAGAATCTTCAACAACATTGTGGTGGTAGACGCAGTGGGGAATACATGATTCGTACATAGCAAGCAAGTGTTTGATCAAACTCCGGTAGAGGTGCTGGATGTTCTGAGCAATGACCGCGACAGTCTCGGAGTATATCGAGCTATGTGTATATACTTTTAGCTTAACTTACACACACAAATTCTTTATGTAATTTCAGGCTCTCAATAAAACATGCTCCATTCACTGAATATGTAAAATGTTTATTGGGTTTTCAATTCCACCCTGGCTTTTTAGTTTTTACCAATAGTACTGCAGCTACAAGCTCTCCTGTATCGTCAAGAGGAGACGTATAACCAGGAACTGGCATACTTTATCTTTGCTTGCCAAAAATTATTTGCCTAAAGTACTAACGCTAAATTAGGGCCCTCTAATTATATCTTACGCGAAAACTTTTGTATAACGTAGTGTTTGAAATCACAGAAAAATAAACATCCGATTTTAGAGACGTAATCCAAAATTATATTAACAAAAAATGGAAGTAGATAGTCTTTCGTTTTCAGTTTGACTCGCCCTTCTCAATTATACAAACAATTGGCCTATATTAAATATAAACAATACATAAGAGTAAGAACATCTCCAACCCAATACTCTATTTGAGAGCAACAAAATAATGTAATTTATTCTAAGAGTGATTGTGAAGGAGTTCACTATTCATGTTTACTCCAACCGTATACTCTATTTTCTACCTCCTTATTTTTCAAAAAACTCACTTTAAAACTCAAATAGTTCGCTCTATCACTATAAAATATGAATTCTCATTTTTCAAAAACTTTTCAAAAATAGTTGAGATTGGTCTCATGTTAAAGATAATGAAATTGTCTTTTAATTTGAATGGTATGAACTTTATAACAAACAGAAGACAAATATATGTGTAAATTACAAGTTATACTCATTTTAAAACACAATAATTCTAGCACCACATCCAAACACACACCCACATGTGTGGGGCCCACCACTCATGTGAGTGTGGGTGTGTGTTTGGATGTGATGCTAGCAAGGTGGTTTATAACATGGGGAGTGTTTTGGGGGTTCTCCTCTATATTTCCCGAAAATCCTAAAGACCCTGACCGTGCACGCCCTAGCACGCAAGGTCCAAATTTTGGGTTCTGCATGGATAATTTGAGTCATTCAATTATTTTAAGATAATTTTTTGAGCGGCTCTTGAAATTAATCAGCTCAATCCGATACTTGTAAGTGCTTTATCCAGTCTTTCATTTTTTCATTAAGGTTACAGAATCAAACACCTACACGTATAGTATTGAGTTGATTTTTCACATCCCGCTCGAAAAATTAATTTAATGGCACAAAATATCCGTGCGGGATCCGGAATGGGCCCCGCGTGCCAAGGCGTGCACAATCGGTGCACACCTGGTCGATGTCCATAGCAAGGGTTGTATATTTTCTCACATCCTCCAAATATAGATGGTGAAACTCTCATCCTCTCAAATAGAGAAGGGTTGAGAGAATGGGTTGGAGTGATATGGTACTCTCATGGAGGTATAAAGTATGAGTTGGAGATTCTTAAGGGGTTGGGAGAGAGATAACTGAGAGAATTAAAGAAAGAAGAAGAAAACAAATCAGTGGCCCATCAGAGAGAGAGAAGAGTGTTTGGAGTTAGAGCTTTCGTTTATGCATGTGAACTAACTACATTATCCCTTGATGTTTGAAAATTGAACCAATGAAATGGTGTGATGATAATTTTATGATGCTAGTCAAAGTCCTTGAAGGCATTCAAGAAGTTATCGCGTCGATCGAAGAGTCTTTTTAAGTTTTTAAGTGTTTTTTAAGTTTTAAGAGTCAAAACACATTTTTCAATTTGTCTATGGTAAAGTCTTTTTTAATTTATGTTTTGAAAATTGTAAGTTTCTTTCCCTATTCTTGGAGAGTTGTTCCAAGGCCTATAGATTCCTTTGTTATGAATGAAATCCATAGTTTGTGTGTTTGGCTAGTGAGAAATTTATCTTTTTATTTCATTTATGTATCTCTTAGGTGGATTCCTTAGAGTGGTGAGCGATTCCTACGCATGTCTTGTATCCCTAGTTAAATCATCGGGTGGTGATATCTGTTACCCGTTGGCTTTCTAATTTAGGTGGTGAGCATTTATCTGTTTATCCCTTTTTACGTTTTCTTACTTCCCACCTGAAAAATCAGACATCATTTTATACATGAGTAAAAGCAAATAAAAAGAGAGCACAAAGAGTATGGTTCTGACGTCCCATGAAAGAGTGTCAAGCATAATTCAATTATACAAAATAATAACCATATGAGACAAACCTTATGCTTCAACAGTGGAGTGATTTCGGACAAAATCACCAAAATAGCACAATTAAATAAAATATATATGATCCTTGTATATCAACAGCTGGAAAAACCGACAACAACGAGTGTCAGATCAACTGTGATTAGGCCAATCGGAAAGATTACTTGCTTCACGATTCGGAAGGGAAAATTTAGAATTTTGTATTTTTCTCCAATAATCTGACAAGAAGTTCTTATACCACTTGCAAGATTTTATAAGAAATCAAACCATTGAAGAAAAAGAAAAAATTCTACCAGATGCGTATCTATCACCATGGAGGATGAAAAGCTTTAGCGTGTGGTTATTCGTCTTTCACCTCCAAAGCTCTTGTCTTGATCTTAACCTTAGTCTTGCGCACAATCGGATGGTATGAGAAAATAGGCTAGGGTTTGGAGCGGGAACCTTGACCACATATTTATAATTCCTGATTC
Source organism: Rhododendron vialii (assembly GCF_030253575.1). Lineage (NCBI taxonomy): Eukaryota > Viridiplantae > Streptophyta > Magnoliopsida > Ericales > Ericaceae > Rhododendron > Rhododendron vialii. The sequence continues at coordinate 3,319,599 of NC_080561.1, read as the reverse complement.
CATCATAGCCTATCATAATCATCGATGGAATCATATTGCTCTTTTAATTGGTCTCTACATATAAAACAAGTCCACACCATTTAACGTGCGTGATAAGACCCAAATATGTGCTAATAGAGACGTCTCAATTACCCGGTCACATTAATAGAACGATCACAACTTAATGGGTAATACAAACATCACTCAAGTCTTATTCGACAACATATAACGTTTAATTTTACAATCTATGTAGGTCCACCAACACAAAATTGCTTACAGGTAAGGCTTGGACGAGGTTTTACAGGTTGTATGAGCCTTCTGGTACTAATAGATTGAGCTTAATCGCTGCTATGGTGAACTATCTTAAATTTGAATCAATACCGTGCTAGTAGGAATAGAACGTCCCGGATTGTTTTCCATCATCCACATGACTATGAATGCAATTGGGCTGCAAGCATTGCCGCTCCAAGCGGAGTCAAAACATGATTGTTGAATCACGAAATTGTTCTTGCATGGAGGCATCGGGGTGTAACGAGAGCCGCAACGGCTTTTCTGCTGAAGAATGGGAATTAATGATACGAAGAGTTGATTCATCCTGGATTATTCAACCGTTAGATTTTTTGGAGGGTTCCAACCTAAAATCAATTGGCAATAGGTGAAGTAACCTCTAGAATATATTAACCAAGCTTGGGTGGCTTAGATAAGCGATGTGGGACAAAATCTAACACTCCCCCTCACGTGCAGCTCAAATGCACGTGAATGGGGATTATTCAACCGTTAGATTTTTTGGAGGGTTCCAACCTAAAATCAATTGGCAATAGGTGAAGTAACCTCTAGAATATATTAACCAAGCTTGGGTGGCTTAGATAAGCGATGTGGGACAAAGTCTAACACTCCCCCTCACGTGCAGCTCAAATGCACGTGAATGTGCGAATTGAGCTGACCAAGAGATTTGCTTCGGGCGATAGAGACTCTCCCACGAGAGATGAGATCACCCAAGACCTAGCACTGATACCGTGTTAAATACGAGAGAAGAAATGTTTTATTAAATACAATCACACTATACAATGAGCTCCTCTATTTATAGAGAAGAAAGAGCCTAATTAAGAAAGAAAATCATACCAATTAACTATATATGAAAGAAAATTATCCTAATTACAATCAAATCTCAATCTCAATATCACGATATGATTTATTATATCTATTTATTGTAACATTCCCCCTCAAACTCAAGTAAGTCTACCAACTTGAGTTTGGAAAAGCCCAGAGAAACCAGAAGTAACAAAGCCAAGCCAAGCCAAAAAGAGAAACCAGGAGCAGTCAAGCCAAGAAATCAGGAGTAGCTAGGAACCAGGAGAAGTTGGGAAGAAAACCAGGAGAAACTAACAAAAATCGAAAAACATAGAAGCCAGAAATCGAAAAGCCATGAGCACTGGTGGAGAAGAGGTATGGTGGTTGCAGGCACTGGAAAGTGTGAAGGAGATTAACAAACTAATTAACTAAGTGCCCGACAGACGGCAGTGAGGCTTAGGCCGTCCGCCAGGAACGAATATCCACAGGGCCAAAATCTTATAGCTCTGATACCATGTTAGATTTCTTGGAGGGTTCCAACCTAAAACCAATTGGCAATAGGTGGAATAGCCTCTAGAATATATTAACCAAGCTTGGGTGGCTTAGATGAGCGATATGGAACAAAGTATAACATCAACAATGAAAATCTCTGTACATGAAAAACTTGATTTTGTTGTTGCGAAACAAGAAATACATTATGATTCTACTCCTCTTGCCGTTAATCTTTATGCTTTCCCTATTCTTCATGGTTAAAGATAGGAATGATTCTAGTGGAAAAGCCGAGGCTCTCGTTTCACCCCAATATCTCCATGTGAGGAAAATTTTGTCATCCAACAACCATGTGTCGACTTGGCTTGAAGCGACAATTCTAGCGGCCCAATTGCATCCATCATCAGCCGGATCATGGTAAACAATCTAGGACGTTCTACTCCTCCTACCAAGGTATTGATTCACCTTACTTTGATCTTACGAGTTTGTCCTCCTTCTTTGAGCTGGAAGATTTTCTGTTATCCACAACGAATCCTTCCTCAATTTCTAATCAAGATTTTTAACAGTGTTGCGAAGCTTCCCGATCTCAAGACTAAGGTTCGCTATTTGTTTCCTCGACCACTGTTTTTCCTTTCATTATAGTGCAAATCGTCCAAGGGAGATTAGTAATAGAGAATTTCATTATAATGGATTAGATCAATATACCATTTTGAAACTCGATTTAATTGGGTGTTCTCGACTTGAAACTTCATTTAACACGACTCAAAAACTTCATTAGACGTTGTCATTGCAATTAAGGCTCCGTGCATCCATATTTTGATGTAAAAAGTTACGATGCAAAATGAATTTATCTACTGTATGTTATTTTCCACTCTTTGGCATCGAACTGTGGAAACAAATTCCAGGATTGGGTTGTGGCTATGGGAAGATTCATCTGACAGGTATAGAGAGGCACTGCGCCGTGTCAAGCTTGTTAAGAACATAGCAAATTATGATGCTAAAAGCCTAAAAGCCTAAATAAACAAACTAAAAGCCTAAATCCCTAACCCAAAAAAACAAAACTAAAAGCCTAACTCCGACGCACGACATCTTCCTGATTGGAGTGGATAACGTGTCATGACACTGACGTCTGAACCCCTTCTTGAAAGGGTTCGCGGCAGTTCCCATGCACAGCGGTAAATTTTGGTGAGAGGAATCAAAAAAGGACTCTTGCAAAATAAACATTAAACCAAACCAAACCGATCAAGTCCCAATTAACTGGGGTCAGCTACATAAATCATTTTTCTTCCTTAAGCTATGTCAAGGGATACTAGTTCACTCGAGTCTCAGACCCAATAGACTTATATCTTTGCGCACAACAGCATCTAATGTCAATTTAACTCTTCGTCTCTCTGTAGCATTGCTACCCAAAGTAACTCTATCTGCTCTTTTAACTACTGCATTTCCAGGTTTACGGTAGACATGTCCAAATCTCACTTTAGCCTAATTTTCCTCAACTTCTCCTCTATAGGTGTTACACCTACCATCTCACGAATCATTTCATTTCCAATCTTGTCTGTCTAGTTTTACCACAAATCCATCTCAGTATTCTCATTTCCGCTACACTCATCTTGCTCGTATAAGTACCCACTATTCTAGTGAACGGAAAACCCCCCAACCAGAGGTGAAGCGATCAAACCCCTTTCAGAAAGAAACAAACAAACAAATTAGTTCCAAGTTTCCCACTGGGGCGTTGGTATAACCAGCTAGTCAAAATTCAATAACTATACAACAAAAAACACATGTACACTCAAACTCTCACTTTAAGTGTGGAGTCCATACGTACTGTATGATGTGGCGTGTGGGTTTCAAATGTGTGAGAATTTGTGTGTATGTATTTGTGGTCATCAGGCTGTAGCATGAATGGTCAAATTTTCATTGTTAAATGGCCCATCTTCATGATTGGAGTGGACATCGCTTCAATTTTTCAGTGCCGAGGTACAAAGCCGTTCATTGCATTTTTGAACAGCTCAGATTTTGAGAGAGAAAAAAAAGAGATAAGTTGCGGTGAGATGAGAGAAAAGATTTCAATCCGAGCCATCGTCAAAATTCAATAACTATACAACAAAAAACACTTATACACACAAACTCTCATGTTAAGTGTGGAGTCCATACGTACTGATGTAGTGAGTGTAGATTCCAAATGTGTGAGAGTTTGTATGTATGTATTTGTGGTAGTCAGGCTGTAGAATGAATCGTCAAATTTTCACTGTTAAATGGCCCATCTTCATGATTGGAGTGGACATCGCTCCAATTTTTTAGTGCCGACGTACAGAGCCATTCATTGCATTTTTGAACGGTTCGGATTTTGAGAGAGATAAGTTGGGGTGAGATGAGATAAAAAATTTCAATCCGAGTCATCCAAAAATGTGCCGCGCGGGTACCAAATGGAATATACCGACCGGGTACCTAAAAGTTTCTCCCTAGAAAGGGTTCGCGGCAAAAAAATGTAAATTGTCAAACACGAAAAAGCAAAGGGACCAAGAAGGCTCTTTTTCGTTTTCGCTTTCGTTTGCCAATAAGTACTACTGCTATACTCCTCAGTAACTCTCCCTATTCTAATGAAGCTGAATCAAAACACATTCCACTATCAAAATCTAAGCCAAGTAGTGAAGATTAGCAGACACTAGCTTCTTTCATAAAAATCTGTGGAGTAGTAGTATTTGGTAATATGGGGGAAGGTTGGTTCAGAGACCTCCCGTAGGAGCTCCGTTCCAAAAATCCTCTTTGAAGGGGCATCCACTTGTCCTTCACTCTCTATTTCATTCCTCAAAAATATATACCTCTGGCTTCCATTGGCTTTGAGTGGATCATCGTACTTACCACCAACCACAACCACATAGACAGAGTTCACGCCACTGTACTAAGCTTGATCTACAATGATTCAACAAAACCTAGGTTGTTGCCGGATTTCAATGCTACGGGAAACAAAGCGGTAGAGGTTTACACCAGACGGGAAAGGGATAGTTGGCATTCAATGGAACTCGAACAGCGGACGACGTTGGAGGAGTTGGGAATGGACCCGGAAAATGAGGGTATAATTTCTGACTTGTTGAGATTTGTGAGGGATAAGGAGGAGTTTTTCAAGAAGGCAGGCAAGGATTGGAAGAGGGGTTACTTGTTCTGCGACTCTCCTGGTACTGATAGATCGAGCTTAATCGCTGCCATGGCGAACTTTCTTGAATTTGACATCTATCATTTGGATCTTACGGGTTTGACCTCCATCTCGGAACTGACGAATGTGCTGGTCTCCATCCGGAATCGCTCCTTAATTGTCATTCAAGATTTTGATCAATGGGCTGGGAAGCTTCCGGATTTCAAGACTGAGGTTAGCTATTTGTTTCTTTCGACCAATTTTTCTTTCCCCCCATTTTTAGTGCACATCTTCCCCTGGTTAATTGGTAGTAGCACTAGCGAGTAACATTCGCATAGAAGAGTAGTCCAAAAATAAAAAATCATGACTATAAGGAAAAAAAAAATCGCTAAAACGGGAAAAAATAGAAACAACTATTCACTCCGTCCTTTTAAAGTATTCTGATTCGTAATTTCATTTTATTAAGGAGATATCATTATTACACATTTTACATCAACTTTTATCTCTACTTTTCCTACTTACCCTCTATGGAGACATCATTATTACACTTTTACTCATTAACTTTTCAAAATAAAATCTACTTTTAGGGGCAAAATGGAAAACACACCAACTTTTATCCACTAACTTTACAAAATTGACACTTATTTAGGGACAATCCAAAATGAAATACTGAACACTAACAAAGGGACATAGGGAGTATCTTTATGCTCTCTCCTCTTAAATTTTTTTTTTATGAAAGTACAAGGAGATCCCCTCAATTATTATTTTTTCACGAATACCCCCTAACATTTAAAACTGTCTATACATACCTCCTTAACTATAACCGTTAACCAATTAGCACTCTTCTGTGTAAAAAAAAAAACCGTTACGACAAAGGTGTTAGCGTGGACAATTTTTATAGATGAAGGGATCAGTGTGGGAGATTTTTGAGAGGTAGAATCGTCATTTTCCCTCATTCCATTAGCAGAATTGTCTAAATTTTTATTTCATATAGTTGTGGGGTCTATATGGCGGTTTTTAATGCCAAGGGGTTTCTGTGGAAAAAAAGTGATAGTTGAGGGTGTCTCCGCGTACTTTCACTTCTCTCTTTTTCATGTTTGGTCCATGTTTTTATACTTATCTCATTCCCCTTGTTTTTTTTTTTATTGCTCGGCAATCTCATTCCCCTTGTTGAGACAAATGATTGATCCCAAAAAATTCGACGGAAAACGAAACAAAATTTTAGTGTCTATCTTACATGATTATTTTTTTTCCAAGTTCAGTCCATATATTTATACTTTTTGTAGAGACCCGTATTTTAGGCCTATATTTTTTTTTATATAATTGTACGGCTTGTCGAGATAAACGGTGTGGATATATGGAATGACGTATTTGTGGAAGGATATAAAGGTAAATGGATGAGAGGTGCATGTGTGAGTGTGTGGTGTGAGGGCATGGGATTATTCCCCCCCACCTCTATTATTTCTAGGGAACACTTTCCCCTTCTCATTCTTTTCCTCTCGGCTGTCTCTCTCTCTAATTCTCTCGTCTCTCTCCGGCTCTCATCTCTCTCTCCCGACCTCTCCATCAAAGCCCACCAAATTGGTGCAAAACCCATACAAACCCACCTCCATTTTGGCTTCTATACGCGACTTCAACCTTGAATCTCGTGGGTCTAGCTCGGAGGAGGAGTATTCAGTTTATTTCGAAGTTTGGAGAGCTAGGGCTTGCTCAAATTGCGTGGGTTTCGCTTCTCGACTTGAGGTAGGGAATTCTACCTCTCTTTATATGTTTTATGAGTGATTTGGTGCATGAATCGTGCTTGTAATGTCGTGTTTAAGTTTGGATTGAAAATTTGTAGTTGCTGTCAGAATTGTCTGTTTTTCCTGGATTCCTACCGGTAGGCCCGTCCTTTCTACCGGTAGAACGTTGTTACTTTACCAGAAAATCGATTCCCTACCGGTAGGAACTCTTCACCTACCGGTAGAACGATTGAGGAATTCCTTCGTAACCAGCTCAAACGTACAGCAGCAGCTCAAAAGCTGCTCAACGAATACAATTTCTACCGGTAGGAATTCCTTACCTACCGGTAGGTCAAGTACAAAAATTGTTTCGTCCAACTGTTGACCTTTCTGTTCCCAATTTCTACCGGTAGGAACTTCTCACCTACCGGTAGGTCAAGTGCTTCTACCGGTAGGAACTTTTTACCTACCGGTAGGTCAAGCGGTTTTGTTCAGATGTTGGCCCTTTTGTTTTCAAGTTCTACCGGTAGGACTTGCTTGCCTACCGGTAGGAGATTAGGAGTTTCACCTGCTTATTTGAGCTGCTGCAGTATCTTTCAGCTGCTTTCCTATATCTTTCAACTTACATGTCGAAGCCTCTCATCGACTCTAATGAGTTTGTCGTGTATTCTTCCAAGCGTTTTGGTGAGTATTGCTCGTTTCTCACTTAGAGTGGCATCCAATGGACTAGAGTGAACATGTCTAGGGATTCGATGAGTGGTATTGCAATCCGTTCTCTCTCTCGACTCGTAAAATTCTTAGATTCCTTTAGTACATGCTTTTACGGACTCCGAGTATATAAACTAGATAATCGGGCATCGTAGAGTCTAGTCGTGGATTAATATGTGGCGTGTGAAGGTACGGGAAATGTACTTAGAGGTACGGTGAGGACGCGTGAGATTATGGTGTACTTAAAGGAATAGGCGTGTAATAATAAATTAGTCCGAGTCTTGATATGGATGACAGTTAGGAACGGTTTGAGATGTAATCAACGTGGTAGATTGGTAGATTGTTTGGAATGCTTGAAGTGAAAATTGATGTGAGAAAGAATTGTTTGAAATGATGAAATAACTAGTGTCCTCTCGACTCGTCAAGCCTTTTAATCCTTTGACACTCTCTCTATGAGGCTCAAGTGTAGAAACTAACGGATAAAGTATGGTAGGATTATATGTACGGGCTTAGTATGCTATGTCAAACGTGAGTGGCTAAATTAATGAAAAGGCATGAACACGTATATTTGTGGAGTCACGTAATGATTAATTAAAATTCAGTGGTATAACCGTCAAAGGGATGATGAAATTGATTATGAAATGATGTCGATTATGAAAGGCGTGAAAGGTGACCCAAGTGGTCGTTATTGAGGGAAAAGACTCGGGGTGACCCTACGCTCGAGGGAACTAGACCCGAGGTGACCCAACTGATTCATATTATTGGAGGAAAAGACTCGGGGTGACCCTACGCTCGAGGGAACTAGACCCGAGGTGACCCCAACTAATTATTATTATTAAGGGAAAAGACTCGGGGTGACCCTGCGCTCGAGGGAACTAGACCCGAGGTGACCCTAGTGATGATTGATGGGAAATACCGGATTAAAAGAAAGGAAAGGTTTTGCAATAAAGGGATTTAATGTAGATCAATGTGGACACGAGAAAGATTGTACTACCATACGAAGAATAATAAGATATTTTGATTTGATCATAGACAAATGTGGAATGACGTGAGTTTAATAACATAACTAGTTAAAGAAGTAAACGGATAGTGACATTGATCTGAAGTCTAGGACTCTTAGGCGATAATTCGCAGCTTGTTGGTAGTCATGTGCGGTATAGGCGTATCTGTCAGTACTCATTCATTCTTAGTGCATGATTCATTCAAACTACATATAGCTTGAGCTTAGAATTCTCTACTGGGCTAGTGTAGCTCAACCAAATCTTTCTTTTCAGGTTCTGATGCCGGGCAATAGATTGCATGCATTGTGTGCTTGACAGTAAAAGTCTTTTGGAAGCTGACATCACTGGTTATTTCGTCATCTTTGTGAAGATCTCATTTTGTTAAAGGTGGTTTTGTAACTTATTATTACTAAATTTTCTTTTGACTAAAGTTGTAATTATCTAAACTTAAGGACTTGTTTGTAAATTAAACAGGTGGGAAACTCATTTGGGTAACGTACATGATATGCGAGGTTTCTCTTTTATTGAAATGTATTACTTAATTATGTTGAAAATCGAGGGCGTGACAACTTGGTATCAGAGCGTAAGTTTAGAATACCTTGAGACCGTGGGGAGACTTTTGGTCTCATGGGTTCAAAAAAAAAAAATTTGCTGCATCTTTTTACAAAATCACATGTGTGCTTGCATGAAGAGTCAGTATGTCGATGTGACATTGCATATATATATCACGATAGAGTGGCGCAAAATTGTTGACTTTGGTTGGAAAGGTTGGAGACCTATAGCACATAATTAGGTGGCTAATGTTGATGATTTCATTTCTTATGCTTCCATAGTAGGATGTCTTCAAGACGTGGAGATAGGTGTGGTGAAACCAGGGATAGTGAGCACCAGGGCTGTAGTGCAAACGGAGAGAATGAAGTGAGTCAATGTGCCAAGGATGAAGTGATGTTTCCTGAGATTGTTGAGTGTGGGAAAGGTGTCGAGACACTGGAAGGTGCGCAAGGTGGTGTGAATGTGGGAGAAACTAGGCATCGAGTCGTTACCACAAGATCATCTTCAGAGAGTGTTGAGAGTTCAGGAAGGAAGAAACCTAGAGTATCAGATCACTTTATTCAGGACCAGCAGGGCTTTAAGCCACCTTTTTATATCGGGACTCCAAGAGCTCTTCTCAAGTGTCAGACTGTGTGTTATCGATGTCGTCAGCTTGGTCATATTCGTTCTCAATGCCCATGGCGTGGGGGATCTTGTTATACTTGCGGTGAACGTGGCCACATGGCAAGGAATTGTCTTCGGGAATTGGGAGTACCTGGTGAGTCGAGCTCAATGCAGCAGGATACATATACGTCGAAACAACAACAGATGCAGTTCCGTAGCTAAACTACCACTTCCTCATATTCTCTAGCTCTTAGAAACGTCGCTTGTTGAGGTATTGTCTTTTTCTAGTTGTTTTACTCATTCTTTACAATACTTTTGATTTGGAAGCATTTCACTCATTGAGAATCCTATTCTTGTCCATGTTTGGAATAGAAAATAAGAAATCTTAGTCCACGCGTGTTGAGAAATATCGATAGATCATATTTGCCCAGATTAGAGGTTAATCATTCCATATTGAAGTGTTGTCCTTGACCTCTTTAAATTGTTTATATCGAGATTTGGTTTGATTTGGACAGGGATTGTTTGTATCCATGATGATTGGTGACATCTCAAATGTGATTTTAGAAGAGTTGTTTCTTTTATTACCATCTTTCGTTGGCCAAGCTAAATATTGTTAGAATTGTATCGTAATTTATTCTTCCGTGAAGTCCAGTGGGTGGATGACCCGTTATAATTCTCAGTATTTAAGTCAATTGTCATACAATCCCTTCCTAGCTTTTCTTGGACATATTTAAATTCTTGTAGCGAAGTATCTTATGACACTGTTGCTATCAAATTTGAAAAGTGTTTCTCGTTCCCTATTCAAGGTCTTATTTGACATCATCCTGCTTGAGATAAATTTTCATTGGTCAGTTTAGATTTCCTTGATGCGATTATCATTTTTGTCGTTTGCTTGTAACCGTTATCCCATATGAGTATTTAATTTGCAAACATCAATCTATTGAACCCAACCTTTGACTATGTACCGTATGAAATACAAATTCGTTAGCACTATCAAAATTTAGACCTTGTTCCCATTATTGCCTGCTTGGGCCATCATCCATTTTGGTCCCATGACTAAGAAGTCATATGATTTGAACTCATATCCGTTTTGTATCTGTTTGTTTGCCCTTGCCTGTTTGGTTGGTTCGAATTTCCATTGTTGGAGTCAATCTTGTGGTGACATATCTATTGATGTCTATTCATTGACACCGTTCAATACAAATTCAATTGTGGAAATTTCTTTCAGTGGTATTTTACTCTGTCGTGGTTCCTCAATTCTGGAGGCACATGATTCATCTTGTAATGCTTAGTCTCAAATTGTTGAAAGTTCTACTCATTTCTAGTATGGGAAATTTCCTATTTTGGATCAATTGGTTTGCGAGAGATCAGTCTCATTACCTAGTACTTATTCTTAATATCGAAATCTTTTGTTTGAGAAACGTTATCCGTTGACTCCCCTGACTTGTAGAGCAATAAGAGAGTTATGATCTGTCACTTCAAATTTCTTGGGTTATCATAAAAAGGTAGTTTGAATTGTTGCCAAACCGCCCTAAAGATTCCGCGTGTTCTCTAAATTTCGGATGCCTCGTTACCATTCTTCCAATTCTTGATTAACACTGCTTGAGTTTTGTAGCTTATTCGTTTCGTTTGAGATGACAAATCGAATCCTTCTCGAAATATAGAATGACCCAACCTAGAGTGAAAATTTGGTGCGACTTTTAGAAGGATTGGCTTGTGTTATGGACCCGCTAAAACAATTAATTCGATTCGCCAACGATAGTTGGAAGCTCGAGGGAGAATGACCGAAAAGAGAAAGGTAAAGATCGTCAAAGATTGCTAACTGCGGAGGGTTGACCAAAGGATTGTGTTGACCGTCGACGTCACCTAATGTTATTTGAAGAAGGAGAATCATGAATTTCGTAAAGCATAGTTGCGTTGGGGTTTGTCTCGTTCTGGCAGAAAGGAAGCGTTCACCGTAAGAAGGATAGTTTAAGTGTCGGACACTATGTACATGTTTTGGGATACCCAGGCGACAACCGGTGAAATCCACTTGGAAGAGGCGCTTGATCACCGCCCATTCTAGATGGAAGTCTCGGGAAGTCAAATGGATTATCTGATTATACTTAGGAGGTAAGATCTCTATGGTGAGATAGATAATTGTGTATAGGATTTGTATAATAAAGAAAAGTTTAGAAACTGTGAATCGTTTGACGTTGCCGCCTAACTTTTTCAAAATATGTGACGCATTCTGTGTACGGAGATTGAGGAGGTATGAAATAAATCCATTGCATGTGTTAGAGAGGTCCGAAATTGAATTAGGAGCTCAAGTGTCCTATGATGAGAAACCGATGCGTACCGTAGACTCGTGTAATCCATTGTTGAAGGGTAAGCCGATGTTGTTAGTGCATGGTTACGTGGAAATGGGGGTACGAAGTTCAAAGGATATACGCGTGTTTGTTGTGGTCTGCTTGATATGAATCTAGTCATAGACTTTGATGGTTATTGAATTGTTGTATAATGGATAGTGTTACAGTTGGAGTATGTTGATGTGATGCTTGGCATGATTAGGCTTGCCTTATCTAATTTCGAGGACGAAATTTTTTTTTAAGGAGGGTAGGGTGTAGAGACCCGTATTTTAGGCCTATATTTTTTTTTATATAATTGTACGGCTTGTCGAGATAAACGGTGTGGATATATGGAATGACGTATTTGTGGAAGGATATAAAGGTAAATGGATGAGAGGTGCATGTGTGAGTGTGTGGTGTGAGGGCATGGGATTATTCCCCCCCACCTCTATTATTTCTAGGGAACACTTTCCCCTTCTCATTCTTTTCCTCTCGGCTGTCTCTCTCTCTAATTCTCTCGTCTCTCTCCGGCTCTCATCTCTCTCTCCCGACCTCTCCATCAAAGCCCACCAAATTGGTGCAAAACCCATACAAACCCACCTCCATTTTGGCTTCTATACGCGACTTCAACCTTGAATCTCGTGGGTCTAGCTCGGAGGAGGAGTATTCAGTTTATTTCGAAGTTTGGAGAGCTAGGGCTTGCTCAAATTGCGTGGGTTTCGCTTCTCGACTTGAGGTAGGGAATTCTACCTCTCTTTATATGTTTTATGAGTGATTTGGTGCATGAATCGTGCTTGTAATGTCGTGTTTAAGTTTGGATTGAAAATTTGTAGTTGCTGTCAGAATTGTCTGTTTTTCCTGGATTCCTACCGGTAGGCCCGTCCTTTCTACCGGTAGAACGTTGTTACTTTACCAGAAAATCGATTCCCTACCGGTAGGAACTCTTCACCTACCGGTAGAACGATTGAGGAATTCCTTCGTAACCAGCTCAAACGTACAGCAGCAGCTCAAAAGCTGCTCAACGAATACAATTTCTACCGGTAGGAATTCCTTACCTACCGGTAGGTCAAGTACAAAAATTGTTTCGTCCAACTGTTGACCTTTCTGTTCCCAATTTCTACCGGTAGGAACTTCTCACCTACCGGTAGGTCAAGTGCTTCTACCGGTAGGAACTTTTTACCTACCGGTAGGTCAAGCGGTTTTGTTCAGATGTTGGCCCTTTTGTTTTCAAGTTCTACCGGTAGGACTTGCTTGCCTACCGGTAGGAGATTAGGAGTTTCACCTGCTTATTTGAGCTGCTGCAGTATCTTTCAGCTGCTTTCCTATATCTTTCAACTTACATGTCGAAGCCTCTCATCGACTCTAATGAGTTTGTCGTGTATTCTTCCAAGCGTTTTGGTGAGTATTGCTCGTTTCTCACTTAGAGTGGCATCCAATGGACTAGAGTGAACATGTCTAGGGATTCGATGAGTGGTATTGCAATCCGTTCTCTCTCTCGACTCGTAAAATTCTTAGATTCCTTTAGTACATGCTTTTACGGACTCCGAGTATATAAACTAGATAATCGGGCATCGTAGAGTCTAGTCGTGGATTAATATGTGGCGTGTGAAGGTACGGGAAATGTACTTAGAGGTACGGTGAGGACGCGTGAGATTATGGTGTACTTAAAGGAATAGGCGTGTAATAATAAATTAGTCCGAGTCTTGATATGGATGACAGTTAGGAACGGTTTGAGATGTAATCAACGTGGTAGATTGGTAGATTGTTTGGAATGCTTGAAGTGAAAATTGATGTGAGAAAGAATTGTTTGAAATGATGAAATAACTAGTGTCCTCTCGACTCGTCAAGCCTTTTAATCCTTTGACACTCTCTCTATGAGGCTCAAGTGTAGAAACTAACGGATAAAGTATGGTAGGATTATATGTACGGGCTTAGTATGCTATGTCAAACGTGAGTGGCTAAATTAATGAAAAGGCATGAACACGTATATTTGTGGAGTCACGTAATGATTAATTAAAATTCAGTGGTATAACCGTCAAAGGGATGATGAAATTGATTATGAAATGATGTCGATTATGAAAGGCGTGAAAGGTGACCCAAGTGGTCGTTATTGAGGGAAAAGACTCGGGGTGACCCTACGCTCGAGGGAACTAGACCCGAGGTGACCCAACTGATTCATATTATTGGAGGAAAAGACTCGGGGTGACCCTACGCTCGAGGGAACTAGACCCGAGGTGACCCCAACTAATTATTATTATTAAGGGAAAAGACTCGGGGTGACCCTGCGCTCGAGGGAACTAGACCCGAGGTGACCCTAGTGATGATTGATGGGAAATACCGGATTAAAAGAAAGGAAAGGTTTTGCAATAAAGGGATTTAATGTAGATCAATGTGGACACGAGAAAGATTGTACTACCATACGAAGAATAATAAGATATTTTGATTTGATCATAGACAAATGTGGAATGACGTGAGTTTAATAACATAACTAGTTAAAGAAGTAAACGGATAGTGACATTGATCTGAAGTCTAGGACTCTTAGGCGATAATTCGCAGCTTGTTGGTAGTCATGTGCGGTATAGGCGTATCTGTCAGTACTCATTCATTCTTAGTGCATGATTCATTCAAACTACATATAGCTTGAGCTTAGAATTCTCTACTGGGCTAGTGTAGCTCAACCAAATCTTTCTTTTCAGGTTCTGATGCCGGGCAATAGATTGCATGCATTGTGTGCTTGACAGTAAAAGTCTTTTGGAAGCTGACATCACTGGTTATTTCGTCATCTTTGTGAAGATCTCATTTTGTTAAAGGTGGTTTTGTAACTTATTATTACTAAATTTTCTTTTGACTAAAGTTGTAATTATCTAAACTTAAGGACTTGTTTGTAAATTAAACAGGTGGGAAACTCATTTGGGTAACGTACATGATATGCGAGGTTTCTCTTTTATTGAAATGTATTACTTAATTATGTTGAAAATCGAGGGCGTGACACTTTTCTTATTCCTTTCATCGAGACAAATGATTGATCTATACAAGTTTGACCAAAAAACTAAACAAAAGATCATGGAAGGGAAATTATACCAACTGTCTTTAAGTGGCCCTTGCTCTATTTTTCTTGGGAAGTGATTTTCGAACTCCCTTTTAGTGTTAAAATTATATGTAATTTTTGTTTTTTGGCTAAAAGACAAGGGATTGTGGATATAAAAAAGTGGTGTGTGAAATCATTTCTCTTTTTTCTTTGTTTTCCCTTTATTATTTCAACTCAAGTTGGTTGGTTGAAACTAGTCGTTGAATTCGGATATTGCATAATGTATGAAACTTATGTTGCCATCTGTTAGAAAAATATAACTATAGTGCAGAAGCGGGTGGTTTGGGTTACCTTGCGAATTTTAACTGAACCGGACCTTGGTGTGGATGGATTACAAACTCTTGATCATGTACCAAATGAGCGACCTGTGATGGAGTTATACTACGATGATCGAGTATCACCCTCTATTCCACGGTGCAAAAGCTCGAATTGCTCTTTAATGGTAGAGAGAGAACTATCGAAGAGAGAGCAAGAGTTTTCCAGAACTCTATATCTCTTTTTGTATACCTCTGGTGTATATAATTGTGTATATCTTGTGTATGTTCTTTATGAACATCCTGCAGGAAATAAATAGAGAGAGCATCCTAGATGCTTTAGAAGTCTTCTAATCCTAAGAGATTAGAATTACTTCAACTTCTCCTATCTTATCTACAAGATGAGATAGGACTCTCTAATATATGGGTCACTGGGTCATGCCCACATGGGTGGCCCGATTGGTCCCGGACCGGCCCCAAATTCCAACATCATCTGTAGCAATATTTATACTGCTTATATAGCCATGTGTATGTGGTTTTTTTTTTTAATAAGCACTTTCTATTAAAAAGCTCAAACCCATGCAACTACAAACTCAAAGGGGCATTCCCCGTAAAGAACAAGGCACCTGTACATCAGAAAACTAATGCCAATTGAAACGAGCAAGAATACAAACTAGAAAGAAATCTATACATCCAATTCTAATTTCCTAACTCCAAAGCTACTAGTGCGAAGGGCAAAACTCTTGTCCGTGAGTCCCCAACTACTGCAACGAGCTCCGTTTAGTTGTGTCAAGTCATGTGTATGTTATCCTCTAGCTATGGGAAACAAGATGAATCAATGTACCACGAAGTTCTGTGACATCGCCCTGTTTCTGTGAAGTTCTCACACTGAAACCTCAACTCCGGTCTCTTCGTGACGAGAAGAGGCCCTCTTCAGTAACTTGAGATCTTTATGATGATGATGATGTTTCTGTTTTAATCTAATCCCATTGCTGTTGTGTTATTTTTCTTGCAGTTGACGCTCTCAGGTTTGTCGAAAATCATTCATGGCTTGTTATCGAGCTGCGGGGATGAGCAGATCCTCGTACTTACCACCAACCACAACCACATAAAGAGTGTTGATGCCGCTCTACTGCGCCCTTTGAACATTGATTTATACATTCACACGTCTTCACCTCAGCCTAAAGCCGTACCAGATGGAGGAGAGATTGTGTCGCTTGATTCATCAGAACAAAAACCATCGGTCGATTTTAATGCTACAAACAACAGGGCATATCAGAGCGACGTTCTTGTGTCTAATTCAGTGAGAGAGGCGTCAAGGAGACAGTGCATGCCTGAGCATGTACTTAGTTTAGTAGATTCAACGGCAAGAATATCATCGACTGATTTCGATGCTTCAGACAACAGTGCACATCTTGTGAGGGCATATCAGAGTGGCCCTATTGTGTTTAATTCAGAGAAGAAGGATACAGGAGAGGGATTAAACATAGAATGCTTAACTAAGAGCGTACTTAGTTTAGATGATTCAAGTAAACAAAAATCATTGTCAGATGTTGCCGTTACAGAAAAAAGATCACATCTTGTCAGAGCATATCAGAGTGGCCCTGTTGTCTCTCTTTCAGATAATAAAAATATGGGAGAGGCATTAAAGAGAGAATGCGTCACTGAGAGTATACTTGGTTTAGAGGATCTTCAACAACAATCTGGTGGTAGACGTGATGTTGCTGCAAAGAGTATTTGCGGTAAGCTGCTGCTGTTAAGTAAAATATTAGTTATTGCTGCAATCTTTAAATATTTGTTATTGCTGGCATAGCGCTCATCGAAGGCTGCACCAGCCCTAAAAGAAGAGAGTGGGGGGTGCCACCTCTGAGAGAGAGAAAGCGAGACATGGAAAAGAAGATTCAAGACAGCAAACTGAAAGAAGAACATTGAACAACCAGTCCGAATAGACTCTCAAACCACAGAACAGAGAGCCAAACCAACAAACTAATAAACAAACCTTAGAACAAAGCAGTCGTTAGAAAATAAGGAAGACATTATCACCACATTAGGAAAGGAAATCCATACAATTCACATCAACAACCCAGAATGAACAACACATCAACAACATATGGACTTGAATTCAGAGCTTAGACACCCTCCATTCAACTGAGACTCAACCACCATAAGACTACGGAGGATCATCCATTACTGAAGAGCCTTCATCGAGGAAAGCCTCCGAATTCCCATTGGTACATACAATCATATGCAAAAGAACTAGCATGGTTGAAAGAGAAGCTTAGTTAGTTATGCATTTAGATTTGAATTTCCAAAGAGAACTATGAAATTGAAATTGTTTTTTTATAATATTATCTGGTTATATCGAGTTGGAAATGCAGGTTTATGTTTTTCTCTTCAACAAAAGATAGTATGCCGAGTAATAGTCCATCCTGATTTATAGTCATGTTTCTACGTCTCCTATGCTTTTCTGCGAAAACTTCCAGTTCCGGTATTGAAATTTGGTTCGTATAGTTACCCCCCTTGTGTTTTATTTAGTTACTAATGGCCTCAAAATTTAATTCATTGCAGCTATTTATGATCCAGGAAGCCATACGACAGATTCCCTTGCACTGCCATCACTCGAAACTCTGCTGATCCGGGAACAGCCTAATGACTGTGTACCGTTATTGTCAATGGGAAGATTAACACTTCAGGGTTGTGTACAAGAGAAATCACCAGATCTGCCCGGAGTTATGCAAATTATCGGAGTTGAACAAAGAGTGAATAAATGGCCTAGATACTTAGGAGGATTGACTGCTCAGGTTGGTTCTCCCCTGATTTATTTGCACATGCACACGGGGCATCTTTTGTATACATTATTTTCCAGCTAGGTCTTTATACAATACCATTATCATCCGTACTGTTGGATTTAACCGTCGTTCAAGATTAGTGTTCAAACTCAGGTTTTGATTCTTTTGTACTAGGTATTGCATTGAAATGATATGATGAATGAATAACAACAGTGGATCCAAGTTTTTTGTGTCATTTGCGAAATTTGGTAGTGGTTAGACCCTCAATGTTTTTATTGTTTAAATATAAGTTTGAAACAAATGAATAAAAATCTACTTGATAAAGTAGTAAAGAAGTGCAAAGAAATCTAGATTAGCCACAATAAAGGGGTGTTCTTTAGGAGAGGAGGTTTAGTTGAAGTTATCATTCTGTTTATCAATCAGTATATTGAATGATGGCTTTAACTTCCCACATACTGCAGTCTGCAAGCTCTTCACGTTTTCCTATCGGCTTACCAGATGGAGGGCACAGCCGCATTGTACTGCTTGATCCATTAGATCAATCTGCAAAATATATAGAACATGCGGCCAGAGCAGATCAATGCTCTCCTACATTGTCTCTTGGAGAGAAGAAAATGGTGAGAAAGACTTTAAAGAGAAAGTGCAGAACTATGAGTGTAATACTTAAGGACAACCACCAACATTTTGCCAGAATATGTGAGGCTGCTGCTAAGAGCCTTGGTGGTAAGCTTCTACAACTGATAAATGGTAGCTTTCATTCTTGCTCGTTTATGACCATCCAATGCTTTTGCCGAAGGACATGCTAAAATTTTAGCCATCCACCTATATATTGGTGCTCATGCAGCAACGTGCACCTTTACGAAGCATGGGATCAATCAGGTATCCACAGTGAAGCGGATAAAGCGACATGGGATCCATCAGTGGCCATCTTTTCGACAGGTAACTTACTCATATTCAGATTTCCATCTGTTAATTATTTTTAAAAGTATTTATCATTATGTCAAGAATAGTAATTTGGTCCATAACTTTTTAAGGATTGTGAATTACACTGGCAGTTGGTTCATAATTCACTTAGATTTTCAATTTCTCTTTCACTTCAGGTAATTAAAGTTTGAAATCATAGGATGGACAAACTTCCTTTTGCAAAATTTCTATGTCTTTAATGAGCGTCTCTTTGTGTTAGCAAGCATACATGTGTCTAACTTCCCCTCAGATAAAGAGTCTGATGTAGACATATATCTTCTTCGATAAGTGAGTTCATGACATACACAAGGCTAATCACTTAGTAGACACATTTTTTGAATGGTTGAAGAAGAAGCAGCACATTCCTTAAAAGTTCAAATTTACTGATTACCTTTACTGGGTTCAGAAATGGGCAACAAGGAAGGGGTGTTCTTTGGGAGAAGAAAGACCATTTGAAGTTAGCCGTCTATCTATGGATGAGAAACTTGATTCAAGGCTTCGATTGATCCACATGTCCCAATTTGCTAGATCTTCACCTTGGGCTTTTGCTTTACAAGATGGAGGTGAGATTGCCAGGCCTACAGCCTTATCATCAAGTGAATTTGCTGCTACAAACAACAGAGAACACCTTGTCGGCCAAGATCAATGCGGCTCTACTGCATCTCATTATGAAAGTAAAAATACAAGTGAAACGTCAGATAAACAAGGGTTAGAGGATCTCGGACAACATTTTGGCTGTAAACATAAACATGCTTTGAAGAGCCTTGGTGGTAATTTATTTCTTGTTCTTAACCATAGATGATAGAACCATACTAACTCTACCACGAGATGCTGGATTATTGTCTTGCGGAAGCAGTGTAAGGATACAGATTTCATACTTTTTTGCTCATGCAGTTAGTGGATCCATGTTTAAGAGCACCCGTAGGCAGCACTGGTTCTATTGGTGGCAGGTTCGGTTCGAAAACAATGGTAATTTCCCTCTCTCCTTGGGAGATAAATTAAGAGAAACGATAGTCCCTTAAGAGTTCAATTTTTAAGTTTTCTGCAAAGTTGAGTGATTTGCAGATAAAGGGAACGTGACTAAGTGAGTTAAATCTTACATGACGAAATCCTAATTTTTGTGCTTCACATTATAGAACCTTCTTTCTATTTCTTCCTTTCCCTAACCAGAGGCATGGATAATTCACATTTTTTCCTCATCAGAACAACAAGCATTTGATGTTACAAGCAACAGAGCACATCTTGTTAAGGCAGAAGAGAGAGGCCCCAGGCCTAGCCCCCCCCCCCCCCTACTGTGTCTAACTCAGAGAAAGAAAGTACGAGAGAGGCATTAAAGAGAGAATGCTTCACTAATGCACTAAGTTTAGAAGATCTACAACATCATTTTGGTGCTAGACGTAAAGATGCAGCAAAGGGTCTTTCTTGTATATTTCTATTGTTGAAATAATGCATTGGTTTCAAGTTGCAACATTGACCTCTTTTCAATTTTCAACCATACTAGTTCTTCTGCAAAGTAGAAGCTTCATTATTCATTTATTTGGATTCTTGTGTTCAAACTGTAAAAGTTGAATTAAAATAGATCATCTGTATCGAAAATTATCCGGTTATGAAAAGTTCGAGCAGCAGGTTTACCTTATTTTTTCTTCAAACCAAAACTATTGTGTACAAATAATAAGTAGTCCATCTCGATTGGTAACAATGGTTCTAAGTCTGCTATGCTTTTCTGCTAAAATTTTGCTTGCGCTACTAAATTATGGTTTGTATCAATTATACCAATTTACTTCCTCTCTAAGTTCCTACAATTTAATAAGTTACGGTTTCGCACGCCAGATTCCCATTCATGGAAGTCATTCGAAGTACAAGACAGTATTTTTCTTGGGGAACAGTCTAACAGCATTAGACATTTAGCCCAGCGGAGAACAGTAACACACAAGCATTGTGTACGACTAAAGAAATCACAGGATCTGCCACGAAGTCTGCAAAAGAGTCGCTCAGGAGGATTGGCTGCTCAGGTTAGTCCTCGCCCTTATCTACATGTATATGCAGATTTAAGTATGTTAATTCCAGCTAGGTGATAAACAATAATATGATCCCTGTTGGTGAATTTACCCTTGGTTCAAGTACAGTGTTAGAACCTAGATTCTAATTCGTTTGTACTAAATATTGTCTTCAAGGGTATCATAAAATGAATTCAAACTATAGATCCAAGTTTGTGTCAGATGCAATGTCAACAGTTATTAGACCCTCAGCAATTTTTTGTGTATATAAGTTTGAAAGAATATTTTACCATCTGTTGGATAAACCACTAGAGTACATTTTAAAACGTAGATGAGCCAAAATTAACAAGTGTTCTTTCTGGAGAGGAAAGATAAGTTGACGTTTTCATTCTGTATATTGTTGAGTACAATGAGTATTTTGATTGATGGCTTCGACTATCCAAATGTCGCAGTCTGCTACTGGCTTACCAGATGGAGGACACATCCTCTCTCTTTCAGAGAATAAAATTGTAAGAAAGACATTAAAGAGAAAGTGCAGAACTATGAGTGTACTGAGTTTAGACGAACACCGACAGCCTGTTGGCGGGAGATGGGAAGATGCTGCAAAGTTCTTTGGTGGTAAGCTTCTACAGTTAACTAATTCTTGCTCGTGTATATGCCATCTAATACGTCCTGTGAAGGACATACTGGATTGTTCTCTTTATGGAAGCAGTACAAAATTGTAGTTTCTTACCTTATGTATTGGTGAGTGCTCATGCAGTGAAGCGCATCTGTAGGCAGCTTGCGATCCATCGTGAATCAACGGCGAAGCGAATCTGTAGGCAACATGGGACCCGCCAGTGGCCATTTAAACAAGTAACTCAGTTGTATTTTCATTTCTATGAAGTCAATTTGTTTTATAGGTCGTAAGCATTAAAGTGTTCTTTCGGAGAGTAAAGATAGGTTGAGGTTGTCATTCTGTGTATGGATTAGTACATTGATTTTTTACAGACGAGTATATTGATCAATGGCTTCAACTATCAAAATACTGCAGTCTGCTATCGGCTTACTAGATGGAGGGCACATCCTATCTCTTTCAAAGAAGAAAACTGTGAGAAGGACATTAAAGAGGAAGTGCAGAACTGTGAGTGTACTTAGTTTAGAGTATCACCAGCATCTCAACAGTAGATGGGAAGATGCTGTGAAGAGCCTTGGCGGTAAGCTTCTACAATTAGCTAAGTCTTGCTCTTGTTTATGAACCATCTAATTGTTAGAATGTGTCCCACATCGCCTAGACATGCCTCATATGTGCTGGTTATAAGGCCCCAGTTTCACTCTTCTTAACACTTGGGTTTTAAGGAGTAGTGTGGATTGGGCTTTTCAACTTGGTATCAGAGCTTGGTTGGGCCTTTGTTTGGTGGACCGTTGTCCGGTTGCCATGTGTTGTGGTCCAGGAGGGTGTGTTGGAATGTCTCCCACATCGTTTAGACATGCCTCATCTATGCTAGTTATAAGGCCCCAATTTCCCTCTTTTTAACACCTGGGTTTTAAGAAGTAATGTGGGCTGGGCTTTTCAACTCTAATGGGCATCTTATGAAAGATAGCTAGCTTGCACATGTGTCCAGCTTTCTCTGTAAGTGTTGTAGAAGCATTGTCTTCAATATGAAAGGGACCATCTACTCAGCTTGGCTATGTTTCAGAGCTTTTTAACGTATATTTTGTTGTAGCTCAGTCTTCAACCAATGCTATATTCTCCATATTCGTGAATTTTTATCCAACTTTTCCCATCAATATTTGTACTTGACTGAAGTTATGGGATGTTATTATTCATAAGTATGGGTTCATCCTTTGAACTTTGCAGCAGTTCGGGACTTTTAGCCCCATATTCACAGCCATTGGAATTTGCCTGCCTTCAGATATCATGGTTTTCCAAATTGTGTAACGGAAAGTAATTATGATTACTACTTGGAAGTCCGAGGTAGTCTTATATTTTCTTTGATAAGTGAGTTTACCAAGTTTATGAGGCTAATTACTTGTTAGGCCAATAACGTTTTTGTTGTTTGTGTATTCCAAAAAGGACTAGACTGGGAGAAGAAAGGAGTGTAATCAATAAAAGTGCATATTAATAAAATAAATGAGTAAACATATCTTTTGTAATCTAATTACCTTTACTTGACTCAGAACTGGGCAACAATGGAGGGGCATGCTTTAGGAGACAAAAGGCCCTTTGAAGTTATGAGTCTTTCTGCAGATGGGAAACTTGTTTCAAGGCTTCAACGTATCCATATATCATGGCTTGGTAGATTTGCACCTCGACCTTCAGCCCTACCAGGAGGAGGAGAGATTGTGGGGCCTATAGCCTTATCATCAAGTGAATTTGCTTCTACAAACAACAAAGCACAGCGTTTTGGACAAGATAAAAGTGGCTCTGCTGCCTCTGATTCTAAGAAGAAAAGAACAAGAGAACAAGAAGACTGCGAAGAGATAAATACGAGTATTACTTTAGATGATCTTCGACAACATTATGGCCGTAAACGTAAAGATGTTGCG
The DNA here is from genome assembly GCF_030253575.1 of Rhododendron vialii. Classification (NCBI taxonomy): domain Eukaryota; kingdom Viridiplantae; phylum Streptophyta; class Magnoliopsida; order Ericales; family Ericaceae; genus Rhododendron; species Rhododendron vialii. The sequence continues at coordinate 3,296,395 of NC_080561.1, read as the reverse complement.
GAGAGCCTTGGCGGTAATCTACTACTTGCCATGTTTCACTTGTTTTCAACCAAAATACCTCTGCAAGGAGATCTCGATTATTCTCTGGTTGGATCAATGTAACAATACAAATTTCTTATGTTGATTCTTGCTCATGCAGTTAGTGTATCCACGCTTAAACACACTTGTAGGCAGTACGGGATCAAGCGGTGGCCAAATATTATCAGGAAAAAAGGTAATTCCACATTTCCACCCTAACTTACTAGTCACCTAATTGAATAGTTAAGAAGGGAGAAATGAGAACCAGTAATGCCCTAATAATCCCATTTTTAAACTATTCGAAAAATAAGTAATGATCACCATAGTCCTGGCAAAAGGTTACCATTTTTTGGATTCACGTAATATAACCTCCTTTGTTTTCCTTCAATCACCTATCTTTCCCTAACAGAGTAACAGAAGCAAGATACTAAACAAAAAAGATAAAACACAAATATCCATTTTTTTTCCCTTTTATTCTTTCCAACGTTGGTTTTTTCTTCTTTGTTCTTTTCTCCAGCCGGGAGACCTCCTGATCAACATGGAGAAAAGAATTCATCACCTACATGCAAGACGCTGTCAACTAATGGGCAGAACGAGATGGAAAATGAAATTGTTGGTCACCTTGAGGAGACGAATGAGTTTCTCCTGGATTTTGTTGAAGGCCCAAACGGTAAGAATATGGAAAATGCTTCAATGGTTGAGATAGTAACAATCCCTAGTTTTTAATATTCTTGCTCTGGTAATTATCCTGATGTGGGTTTTTCCTGTGTCATATATGTACAATGAAAATGAAGGGGGGGTTTCCTCTGAATGGGCATTTCAACTAAAAGATCAATGGACAGTGTCCACCTCTTATCCAAATTCCAATGATCCTGAGGTTCCACACGCTCATATAGCATCAACACAGATCCTAGGTGAGAATATGGGAAGTTTAGGAGATGGGAGAAATTCTTTTGGTTCACTGGAAGAGCATCTTCAGCAAGGACATATCTCTGGATCTATGTGGACAGTCCCTCCATGTTCAGATCCAGCTTCAAGCCAACACATTCCTACTAGTACCCCCACAATGGGAAGTTCAGAAGATCGAATAAATTTGCTAGCTTTCCTAGAAGATGTTTTTCTAGAGGAAGATGTCTCTGGATCTAAGAGGTGGACAATCCCTACATGTTTTGAACCAGCTCCGAGCCAACTCATGCCTACTGTTCCCCGGACGACGGGAAGTTCAGATGATTTGAGAAATTTGTTACCTTCAGTGGAAGAGTGTTTTTCGGCGAGACATGTCTCTGGATTTACTAACCGGACAGTCTGTTCCTGTTCATATCCAGGTCCGAGCCAACCCATGTCTACTGTTCCCCACACAACAGGAAATTTGTTAGCTTCAGTAGAAGAGCCTTTTTGGGCTGGACATGTCTCTGAATCTATTAACTTGACAGTCCCTTCATGTTCTGATCCAGGTCCAAGCCAATCCATGCCTACAATTCCCCACACAATGCCTACAATTCCCCAAATGATGCCTCTTCTCACAGGAAGGCAAGATATGAGGTCTGTGAGGTTAAAGGCAACATATGGGAACACCACAATAAAATTCCCTCTCCCGTCTGGATTTAGTGAACTGAAAGAAGAAGTGTCGAAGAGACTGGAGTTCGAGCGTGGTAGTTTCAAACTTGAGTATAAAGATGAAGAAGGGGACTCAGTGTTAATAGCTTGTGACGAGGATGTAAGGGATTATCTGCGACTCCTCATCTCAATGGGAAATCAAGTAGTCAAACTATTTGTTCTTGATAAGGTTCCTAATACCACAAATTTTTGTGATAACTGTAGATGTGATAACTGCAGATCATTGAAGTGTAAAAGACCATAGGTATGTTTAGTTGCAGAATAGTATTACATGGTTGACACTAGTTCCATGTTCTTTGTGTAACAGGACATTTTCTTGCCAGATTTTCCTCTGCTAAACCAGAATAGTTCCAGTAGTGCTGCATTCGGTAGGGCCTCTCATTGTTTTGGCCTAGGTTTTACCTAAATTTAGCTGGTGATGTTTGTTTGTGTAAATCTCTGTTGAGGTTTCTTTTTATCATCTTCTGGTGTGGAGATTATTTGTGTCCGCCATCATTGCTAGGCGTGCATGGTGAGGATGATGAGATTTCGGGGACCATGGGCCTTTAAGTTTAGATCTTGCTATGGTTTGGGGGGTGCATTGATGGAGGAGCTCAGTCCTAAATTGTTATTGTTTTGTTTCAGCAATGGTATGTTATTTAGGATTCGTCTCGTACAGGTTGAAACTAGTTCCCAAACCTCATTTCTATGATGGTCTCCATGGTTTCTGAATGAAGCTGGACTCTGAATGAAGCTATTTGGAGGATTTCTTTGGCTGCAAGATTATCACTTCTTGGCTCAATGGCTGATTTTTTTTTTTCCGTCTTTCTTCAGGGTAAATGAATCGTTCGATGTCCTATTGCTCATTTTTTTTGTTTTGTTCGTTGTTAACTTGGGACGAAGGGAGTACCAGCTAACTAGCTAAATGCTCGAGTCAAATAGCACTCCTCCAAAAAATTTCGTATGTGTCTTTTACTTTGTGAAACTGAACACAAAAATCTATATCCAAATCCCAAGTTCACTTCAATTTTTCAATATTCATGATCAGGTGATCACTCGAGTATTCGAATTCTTGACGGAGAAAGCTACCATATAAATATTACGCAATTTTTGTTGGGTTATGTTATGTGTAACTCTGACAAATGTTACATACATTTTTGTTAATTGCACAGGGGCATATCTTGGAAGTGTATTGGGGATAATACCCATATTTTTTTAGTGCATGACATGCATATTTTTGGTGTATAGAATGCGTATTTTTAGCTCATTAGCTACCCATATTTTCTATAATATTACGAATAGGGGTGTTAGGTGTACGGTAACCCCAATAATGCATTTTTTAGTCCTACTTACGTTTATTTTTTTTATGTTGGATGTGCATTTTTTAATTTGTGACATAGGCTTCTCCTAAATTTATATTTCCACTTCGAAATTTAAAGAACGTAAACTAAAATTTAAAGAGTAAGATGATATTAGAAAAGATTAATTTTATCTATAAAGATGTCAGATTCATCAATAATTTTAGCACTTGTTATTTGAAGAGTTAACAAACTTTTAAAAATTCAGTTTCACCAGCTTGTCAAATCTCCAACGCTCTCATCATTTGTTGGAGAGGGAAATTTCGTTTCACCTTGTTGAATGGGTTCGCGGGGACCAAAAAGGCTCATCTCTGAATAAGCACATTAAGGAAAAAAAATTTAGTGTTGGGTGGGTATATCTCACGTGGTATCCACTCAGCACATCTGGGCTATCAAATATACTTTTGGAAGGGCTCATATTGAAACTCTCTATCTCCTCTCATCCTAACACTTTCTCTCTTCAAATCCGAGCCGTTTAAATACGCAATGGATGATTCGTATGCGCCGAACGAGCATCACGTGGTACTTACACAACACTAAATTTGTTTTCAACATTAAGAGTATCTTCAACCCAGAGTCTCCAAAAGACCCAACATACTTTTTTGCTTTTAAAAAGTAAATTTGGAGCTAATTTTGAGAAGCCACAACTGCCATGCTTTTCTGCCTGAGGGGAGGCGTCCCGCTCCCTCCTCCCTCGCTTAAATGTTTTGATTTTTTCAGGGCTCATAATTTCTTGGATGATGGAGAGGAGGTGGTTGATGGAGGTTATGAGGCTCTCGGCGGGGGATTTGCAGAGGCTGTTTTTGCGGCAGATTTGGAATAGGACTTTGAGGAGCTTAGAGGCGATTCCGTCAGTGAAGAAGTCCGTCACCGCCATCTTTTCCGGTGGGGGTGGATTTGAAATCCGGAGATGGTATAGTGCAATCCCGCACTACATGGGTAGTGCGGTTTTGAACAAAGAAGGAGAGTCTTGATATAGGAGTGTATGTTTGTGTTGCGATGACCCTTTTTGGTCCCTTTGCAGTTTTGCATTTTTGGTTTTACTAGTAACAGTGTTTACCAATGATGTGAAAAAAATAAAGAAAAGAAAAGGAAACAGTGTTTGCCCGCGAACCCTGCTCCTTCGAAAAAATTTTCAGTGCTGGGTGCTGGGTGGGCACGGGTTATGTGGTGCCAAGCACCATCTCGGTCGTCCAAACGTATTTTGAACGGTTCAAATTTGTTTGGACAATTTTTAAGTATAAAATTACCAAAATACCTCCTTAAGCCCAAACAGATCTAAACTGTCCAAAATATGTTTAAACGATCGAGATACGTGCTCGGCATCACGTGGCCTTGTCCATCCCGCATTGAAAAACTTCTCCTGCTCCTTCCACAAAGGGGGTTAGCGTCAACCAGTCCAATCATGTACGAAGACGAGTCATCAATCTCATTGAGATTAAGTTCGTTTCGGTTTATCTTCTTTTTGTAAAAGGAAATTTTTTTAATTTTTCAAATCAAATATAATAAAAATAAAAATTAATTTTTTAATTTTTTTTTGTATTGTATAAAAAATCTCAATGAGATCTATCAAATAAAATTCATATTGATAGAAAAATTATTTAAGTAAAACATGATATTTAAGATTAAAATTACCTTCTTTTTAAAAAAATATTTTTTTCACAATTTGAAAAACCCCTAACCTATTAGCAGACGTTCTGCAAAAAAGGGTTTTGCAGACATTCATCCAGAAATTGGCACGTTAGCCCGCCCCTCGGAAAAAAGTACACACCCACATGTGAAAGTGAAATTTTTCAAGGGGGGAGTGATCAGATGAGGGAGGGTAGGTGATGAAACTTTGCTTGGGGTAAACTGATGATGAAATTTCTCTGTTACTTTCACCGGTTTAAATCCCGTTTGATAAATCCAATTAATTTTTTTGACAGTTTATATATTTAAAAAGTATAATTAACAAAATTAAGTTCTTCAAATTTTCACTCTATTTAAACTGATGCAAAATTTTTATTTTTCTAATCATATTATTCTAAAGAATCATAAAAAAAAATTTGTCTCTAGGGCTCTCATAATTAAGTTTCTACTCAATATGGTCTCAAATAAAGAACAAAACCAAAATTATGAGAGCCCTGGAATCAAGATTTAATTATGACCTTTTAGAATAATATGATCAACAAAGGAGTACTTTATTTTTAACCATATTTTTTAATATATAAACCGTCTAAAAAAATAAGTGCTTCGATTTTCAGTCCGTTTAAATCGGTGCGAAAATCTTATTTTTCTAATCATTTTATCTTAAAGGATCGTAATTAACTTTTTGCTCTAGGGCTCTCATAATTTTGTTTCTACTCCATAGGGTACTAAATAAAGAGTAGAAACTTAATTATGAGAGCCTAGAGATAAAAATTAATTATGACTCTCATAATTTTGTTTCTACTCCATAGGGTACTAAATAAAGAGTAGAAACTTAATTATGAGAGACTAGAGATAAAAATTAATTATGACTCTTTAAAATAATATGATTAAAAAAATAAGATCTTCGAACCAATTATGGATTCAAAATTGGAGCACTTTATTTTTTAATCATATATTATTCTTCAATTTTGCATAAGGTTGAAAATAAAAATGTATACTATCAATCCAGTTTTATCCAATGTGAAACAAACATGATATTAATAATCCTATCATCTAATCTCATTTCAAATAAATATATTTATTACCAATTATTTTCTCATTACTAATCACAATTCTAATATCATCTCCTTGCAAATCTCACTCATCTATCATTATTTTCTAGACAGAAACGAAAAAACAAAGCAGAAACAAAAACAGAGTGTTTGTGTTCTTGATACCCAGTGCTCTGATACCAATCGTTGCGGAACAAATGATCGAACCAAAACACAAACACAGAAAACAAAGGATTTACGTGGTTTCCCAAAATAAGGTACGTCCACGGGAGGCAGCCGGATTATATTTAAGAGGAGGAGGATTACAAATCACTCTACTCACACTCTCACAAACTGATAGAAACTAAACTAGATGCGTTTCTGATTTCCCACACTGATACAAATGCAGAGGGCTCAATTTATAGGCAAAGGATAGAGCCCTGTTCACAAGCCATGCTTATGGCATTAATTGCAAACCATGCGTGAGATCTTTCCAGCTTGAGATCTTCCCACGCCTGGGATTTCCAAACCAATTGTATTCAATGCAACCCACGCCAAATCTTCTACAAATGTGCAGATCTTTCTATTGTCAAGCAAGACCGCTAATCTTTGACGAATGAGAATGAAGCCAAATCTCAACATGCAGTCCACTGATCACAATGCTTCTGTGTTTCCACAAACTCAGATGGTTTCACCACAAGGGCCTTTTCCGGCGGGACATGTCTTTGAATCTAGTAACCAGAATAAGCATACAAATTCCGTGAAGATAGAGGCATTTTATGGGGAGGACATGTACAAGTTCCTATTCCCTCTCACATCGGGAATTGATGATCTGAAGAAAGAAGTGTCAAAGAGACTGAATATGGAGGTTGATAGGTTTGAGGTTAAGTACAAGGATGAGGATGGGGACTTGATTTCATTACCTTTCGATGAAGACTGGATGCTCTGTCTTTCAAGCTCACGGGGGAATGATGAAATCAGAGTGTTTGTTTTTGATAAGGTTGGCGGGACCTCGAACTTTTGTGAAAGGTGCAGATCATCGACGCAGACAAGAGCATAGGCAGGGGTGGGCATGCCTGACACGAAAAACAAAATAAATTCATATAATTGAGGTAAAAATAAATATTTTTATGGGTAATTCTATACATTGGACATTAGTTTGATGAACTGTCAACTAAAAAAAATAAAAATTTAGCGAAAAGTAGGACTTTTTGACATGACAACACAACCCGAACATGATACGAAAGATTTGATAATTTGAAAAATGTTGTGGGATTTTATAAATAAGATTTTGATATATAACACGAAAATGACACGAAATTACCTATTACCCACTGCATAGGTATGTTAAGTTCTGGATATTATTACATGGTTTTGACCAGTTCCATTTTTCTGGGGCTTTTGTGGAACGATCAACGAAACATTCCCTTTGCCAGATTTTGCCCTCAAAACCCGCTGAATGAGAACATTTGCAACAGTGCCCTCTCTAGTATGGCGTCTCTCTTTTTTATCCTGCCCTTTTTTTTTTTTTTTTCTGAAATTAGATGGTGATACGTGTTATAAATCACATTTAGTAGTTTCTTTTATAGTCTTTTTTTTTTCTTGTGACCTTTTGGCACAATATTTCAATGATGGTCTCAAATCTCGATGGTTTCAAAATGAATCTGGAGTTTGATTGAATTAGTATAATGAGGAGGATGCTCTAACACACTCCAGCCCCAACTCTGTCAATTAAAGTCTCTCTCTCTCTCTCTCTCTCTCTCTCTCTCTCTCTCTCTCTCTCTCTCTCACACTCACTATTTTCAACAAAATTGCAAAACCAAGCCGGCTTGGGTTGCGGGCGTGTCAGGACCAAATGATAGTCCAAACATGATATCAAGGCCTGATTGAAGATATGGTTCGTTGTTTGTCTTTGCTGCATAAGGACTTAAAATTTCTTAACCGTTGTTAGAAAATGGAAAGAAAGATAAAACGAAGCTAAATTTGAACCAAACGAACTCTATTAACGGTTTAATGAAGTTTGGGTACAAGGATTACAATAAAAAAACTTAAACTACTTTGCAATGAGTACAAGCATTGTTTGTAAAATTGATTCAAAAAACCGGCGCATTTTCTTCTTCCTTCGATTTGCGCGCCCACCCCCTTTCTCTCACCTTCTAATCGAAAAGAGACGATAGGCTGGGTGAGAACTGAGAAAGAGGAGGAAATATTATTCCTCTCGATCCCTTCAAAAATTTAGAACCCGGCAGCCCTGCTATGCAGCAGCATTCCTGTCGTGCATCGTCTCAGCCGTTTGTATGTGTTTTGGATGGTCTGGATTTTAAGTAACTCTTTCCTGGAAGAGTTCTTTAAATCCAGACTATCCAAAACACAGGTGGATGCAGAGCAGGCCCCTGCTTCGAAAAATCTAATAGGCTTCGAGACAAACATTTGGGTTTTGGGGGCCAAGGAATTATTGTAGTCAGATGATGGGATTGAATTGAACGAAACCTTGCCATCTATCATGAGAATACACTACGAGGAGACTTGGATGAGATGACGCGTGCGGTGTTGGTGGTGAAAGTATTGGGAGAGAGAGAGGTTTATATGATACTCTATGGCTGTCCAATTTGTAAATAACAATTTCCAGCTTCGTCTCGCTTCGCATCGTAATACGAAGGCTTCGACATTGGTGAAATTTCTACCCTGCTTTCATCTTTTGCACCTTTTATATTTCCTGCTTTGTTTTTGAACACTATGAAGTTGTTTGGGCAGGGCCGGTCCTAGTATTTTGGAGGCCTAAAACGGATTTTAAAATGAGGCCTTAGTTCTTTCGACAAAAAAAAAAAATCAACTTAAGTGGCTAATATGAAATAAAAAGATTAAACTTTACATTTTAGCTTCGTAATTTAACTAAAATAATTTTTTACAAAGTTTTATACCATTATAAAAATATGAATCAAACATAACAAAGTAGCGCAAGTACACTGTGTTTTGTCTAACGAATATTTTGAATTTTTTTTATCAAGGTTTGTTGAGTGAAAATAAATTATTTTGGTTTATTTTTGTCATTAGGTTTAATTTGTGAATTTAACATTAAAAGTTAAAAGTAAAATTAAAATTAAAAAAACTTATCACAACATTTATGGTGTGACCTTGGTCTTAAGTAACATCTACAAAGCATAAGTAATTTATAACACAAGAAGGACAAGAGTTGTATAAAAACAAAATGGGAATGACTTCGGTGTCTCCGGTCATTTTGGGGACACCGTAACTTTTGGCATAACAAAACCATTATGAGCATAACCAAAATCCATTACAAGCATAACAGAACCATAGCAAAGCATAACCAAAACCATAGCAAGGCATAACTTGTTTGTTATGCTTTAGTTGGGTTTGGTTACGCCTTGGTTGGTTTTTTGGATATTCCTTGGTTATGTCTTGTTTAGATTTTGTTATGCTTGTAATGGGTTTAGTTATACTCATAATGGTAAAGTTATGCCAAAAATTACGGTGTCCCCAAAATGACCGGGGACACCGTAGCATCATCCAAAAAAAATAAGGGGAAAAAATAGCTTGCCAACAAAAGAGCTCCTAGGACTTGAACATAGGACCTTTTAGGGAATGACTTCGGTGTCCCGGTCATTTTGAAGATACCGTAACTTTTGGCGTAACAAAACCACTATGAGCATAACCAAAATCTATTATGAGTACAACCAAAACCATTATAAGCATAACAGAACCATAACAAGGTATAACTTGATTGTTATGCTTTGGTTGAGTTTGGTTATGTCTTGATTGATTTTTTGGATATTCCTTGTTTGGGTTCTGTTATGCTTGTAATAGGTTTTAGTTATGCTCATAATGGTGAAGTTATGCTAAAAATTATGGTGTCCCCAAAATGACCGGGGACACCATAGTATCATCCTAGATTTTATGCTAGAATACGGAAACTTTAATATATGGGAATGACTTCGGTGTCCCCGGTCATTTTGGGGACACTGTAACTTTTGGCATAACAAACCCATTATGAGCATAACCAAAACTCATTATGAGCATAACCAAAACCATTATGAGCATAACAGAACCATAGCAAGACATAACTTGTTTGTTATGCCTTGGTTGGGTTTGGTTATGCCTTGGTTGGTTTTTTGGATATTCCTTTATTATACCTTGTTTGGGTTCTGTTATGCTTGTAATGGATTTTAGTTATGCTTATAATGGTGAAGTTATGTCAAAAATTACGGTGTCCCCAAAATGACCGGGGACACCATAGCATCATCCTATATATATATATATATATATATATATATATATATATATATATATATATATATATACACACACACACACTTTACTTCCAATGAGAGATCCCGCACGGTAAGACCGTGCGGGACTCCCCTTTCCCGATCGAATTGCGACGATCCGAGCCGCTCAATGTGTTCAGAACGTGATTTTAAAGGTACCCGCGAAAAATCAGCAAAAAAAATGATCGGAAAGAGCTTGATCTGAGCAATTTTTTACTGAACCGTTCAATAAAAAACAATTCGGATCAAACCCTTCCCGATCATTTTTTTTGCTAATTTTTTTCGTCGGTACCCTTAAAATGATATTCTGATCACTTTGAGCAGCTCAGATCGTTGCAATTTGATCGGAAAAGGGGAGTCCCGCATGGTAAGGCCGTGCGGAATCCCTTAGCAGAAGTGGACTATATATATATATATATATATATATATATATGGAAAACAAGGCATCCTTTTTGCATAAAATTTCGAGGCGTAAAGCGCCGGCACCTCCAGCACCACCTCAGGGCTGGCCCTGTGTTTAGGTCATTGTTCCCAACATAAGATGACCAAATCAAGAGCTGTTGACCCTTTTCCCAAGATCGGGCAACCAAAGTAGTTGTGATGAAGTGATGAATTTACGTTCGGGGAATTTATTGAAGACAATCTCGGCAATTTTGTGCAACCTGATTATAAACGACTAAACGTATGAAGAAATGCACTAAAAGTTTAATTTTAGCAACACTTTTAGCCCTTTCCTAAAAGAAAAAGGTTGCGGAATGATCGATGATTGTATATTGGCTCTGCAAATAGGTATAACAGGCGGGGAGCTTAACTTAGAAGCTCTTCTCAACAAATATACATGTCGAAAAAAATAGAACTCAAATAGTACATAAATGCGATCAACCAAAAAAAAAAACCCCCCTCAAATAAGTAGTTAATTTTATATATTGAGGAATGGGGACACAAACTTGGCTCATTAAAAGTCAAGGGGTGTATCTGATTATACTAATATAAACTTGGATCCGGTAATCGTCATCGGTCATCCCTTTGTGTTCTTCACACCTCTTTTTTCCTTCGACAGGTTGCCTTTTGCATACGGTTCTATTTTTTTAAAATCAGCCCCACATTTAATTGGGAATAATGATAATTTTTTTGGGTTGAACGTGTGATAACTATGTGGTGGCGGGTTGGATTGACTATGGGTTAAATCCTCTCAACCTGCTATGAACCCGACCCAACTTGTTACATACAATTGCATGCATGCAAAAAATACCATGCGCATTGCAGTTAAAATTTTCATATATTTAATTTTCCACTATTGAACGTGCACTTCTACATTTAATACCTAAAGAGATGTTTGTTACTACCATTGTTTAAATGACAATTCTTACACTTGTAATTTTGTTTGTCTGCTTTTAATGGGCCTCTTAAAAAATTATCTTTTGATAAATTTTAATTAGTTGTATTAGACAAAATTATCTGTCCGGTGTTTTCGGTTGTTGCCTAACGGCTAGGTGAGCTTCTACGGCAGGTGGTTTGGTGGGTGAATGTTGCGTTGTTCGCCGGTGGGTGGCCATTTGGTGGCGTGGTTGATTTGGTGACGTACGTTCAAGTTGATGTTTGGTCCAGTTCAGAGGGTGGTTTCCGGCGACTGTGGTGGTGATGCTGGAAGTTGTGCAGAAATCTAGGGCTAAGTTTTGGGCTTTCTTGGGTTGGGCCTAGCCCACTTTTTGTAGGCTAGTTTTCTCTTGTGCTTAATTGTAATATTTGGGCTTTTGGCCATCTGGTGTTTAGGCCATATTTGTTGTATCTAAGCATATAGGTCATCATGTGTTTAGGGCTTTGTCTTTTGACGGTATTTTCCAACTTTGGTTGGATTTTCCCTTCCCCTCCCCTCAATAAATTGTTACTTTTGTCAATAAAAAAAAATTCAATATCTTAAAAACTATAAACTATTAAAAATTGCAAGACATGTGGGTGTTATATGACTTAATAACACTTTTGGATTTTTTTTTGTCTTTATTAAAATTTTTTTGCATTTATTAATTTTGCATTAAGCTTTTGAAATTAAAACAATCCAAAAATTTGTTCGTCTTTGATTGTGTAAACTTTTTTCAACTTTGGTCTATAGTTAATACTCCCTCTGTCCCTTTTAAGGTGTCTCACTTCGTAACTCCAACTTATTAAGAAAATATCATCATTAAATCTTTCACATCAATTTTTACCTCCACTTTTCTTATTTACCCTCTATGGAGACATATCATTACACTTTTACTACTGACTTTTCAAAATGGAATATATTTTTAGGGGCAAATGGAAAATGTACTAATTTTTATCCACTTAACTTTACAAAATGGACATTTATTAAGAGACAGCTCAAAATGAAATACTAGACTTTAAAAAGGGGACGGAGGGAGTACTTTTCATATTCTCATCGTCGAGACGAATGATGTGAAGTTAAGAATTATGGCAAAAAACTAAAAAATAAATGAAACGAAAGTTAAATAACACGGTTTGTCTTTAACAAAAATTAAATTAGTCTAAACACCTTCGAATTATGGTACCACACGATTATTAGGGAAACCCGCCTCTGATTTTTCTTTGATTTCATGGTTATGTTAGTTGTTAAGAGAGAGAGAGAGAGAGAGAGAGAGAGGGGCAAAAATCGGATAGATGTTTTAAATTAATACTAAATTCCCAGTCAGGGTTCGGTCCAGGTGATCTAAAGCCCCAGCATTTTCCATTATTCAATATTTTTCCGGTAGGGAAGGGAAGGGGTTCAAGGGTTAAAGGGAGGGCCATGGCGAGTCCGTTGACTGAACCGCATACATAAAGCCTCTTCTGAGATAGAATTAGATGGGGTTACTTGTCGGGCTCAAGGGGGTGGCGAGTCCGTTGACTGAACCAAACAAAAGCTGCTGAGAAACCAAACTCTAACCCAGTAGCAGTGTCGGTCTCAACAATTGGGTTGCCCTAGTCTAACTTCATATTTTGTTGCCCATTTACAATTAAATCATACAAAATAATATATATATATACACACACACACACACACAAGTACAAAAATAACATAAAAAAAAATCAATTGTTGAGAGGAGCTTGAATAACATAAAAAAAAAAAAAAAATCAACATCAATATGTGAACCCCGGTTATACTGTTTTATGATTAGCACGATCCAATTCAAAGAAAATAAATTCTTCTTACATTTTTTGAAGCAAAATTTTCAATTGAGTTATTGTACTTTAGTTATCTAAGAATTCGGGACCCGTTCCGCTAACTTTTGCTTTTTGAATTTTTTAGTTGATATATGTGAGAAGAATGACTTGTCTTGAAAAACGTAAAAAGTTTAAAAAAGCCCCAAATGCCCGAAAATACTTTTGGTGGAACAATGTCTCATTTTCAATTGAAGTTATAGCCAATCTCTTTAATCTCTCTTGCAAAATGGTAGTTTGAAAGTAAAAATAAAAGCAGTAGTAACTCGCTCGATTAGGATTCTTGTAATCTTTGTAATTTATTTTTAAAGATTAATAAAAAAAATTCCCGTTCAAAAAAAAAAAAAAAAAAAAGGCTCCACAAGATAGCTTTTCAACTAAAAAATGAAAGATATATATCAAAAGGTTATGTACAAATTTTTTTTTTAAGTTTCACGGGAAAAAAAGCTCCAGAACTTCTACAATTGCATTTCGCAGGGTTTCGCCAAGTGATGCCCCAACACTCCTCAACTCAACACGTTTTTTGAAGTCTATACACTGAGCGATGTACTCCACGAAAATGTGTAGTGTACGTTTAGGACCATTGGGGCACCACTTGGCGGTGCCCTAAGACCACCAAATAATTTTTCTCCAGAGGGTGAAGTGGGTTAAAGCTGAAAAATAACGTAATGGGGCCGGAGTGTTCATCAAATTGTAATAGGGTTGCGTTCCATGTTTTAACTTTTAGGGAGGAGAGGATGGATTTCAAGTGGAGAGATAATCTAGTTTGGTGTCATCATCAAATCATAATGGTGTCATTTATCAATTTCAAACACAAAATTCAGTAACTGCAACCGGAGAAGTTGAGAATATGAATTGATGCTCTTTCATCCACGGATGAGAGAGATATTCCAAAATACTCCTACTCTTGGCCTGATCAAGCACAGCCCAGTCTATGGTTAGTGGGGAAACGATTTTGGGAGTGAAGAAAACTTAAAAAAGTTTTCCAATTTTCTTGTACGAAGAACTTAACATGGGGCTAGACAGAACAACTATATATGTCGCGTTCAAACGTATTCTCTATTTTCTGTGGTTGCAAATTGTTAGTATTTTGTTTCATGAGAGAAGAAGCCACACGCGGCCCTAATGACGCCATGCGATTATTCAATTCTTTCATCGCCATGACATCATCATTTGAATATTCAATTAACTTGTTAGACAAAGCGCTCTCTCTCTCTCTCTTGGAATCTGGGGCTTTATAAAATTCGGTTCCATAAATGGAAGCAGGGTTCTAGATTTGGAGAATAAAAAAATAAAAGAAAGAAATAAAGAAAGAATTTGAGCAGGAAAAAGACTGGGGAGGGGATTCTATCTGTAACTGTCCTGGAAATTGCTAAAGCTTTTTCAGAAAGTGTTTTTTATTTGATAAATATTGGTTCGTCCTTTGAACTTTGCGGCACTTCGTAACTTCTAGCACCATATTCTCACCCATTGGGATTTTTTGCCTTCAAATAGCATGGTTTTTCAAATTCTATGACAAAACGTGAATGTAATTGTGGTTACTACTATGGACGTGCAAGTTTGTCATATATTTTCTTTGATAAGTGAGTTTGACCATTTATGAGGCTAATCACTCATTAGGACAATGTGCTTTTTTTTTGGTGTCTATTCGGAAAAGGAGGATATAATTTTTCATGAACTGGTAGAAGAAAGGAATTTAATCCATTGAAGTCCAAATTACTAATAAAATGAGTGAACATATCTTTTGTAAAATAGGTGAAGAAATAAGTGCAATCCGGAAAAGCCAGAATTTAATGATTACCTTTGCTTGACTCAGGACTAGGCAACAATGAAGGGATATTCTTTAGGTGACGAAAGACCAGTTCAAGTTATCAGTCTATCTACGCTTGCGAAACTGGTTCGAGGCTTCAACTATCTATATATCTTGGCTTGGTAGATTTTCACCTCGGTCTTCAGCCTTACCAGGACGAGAGATTGTGGGGCCTATAGTCTTTATCATCAAGTGAATTTGCTGCGACAAAGAACATAGCGCAGCGTGTCAGACAAGATCAAAGCGGCTCTGTTGCATCTGATTCTGGGAATGAAAGAACAAGAGAACAAGAAAGACCCCGAAGAGATATATACTAGTATTAATTCAGATGATCTTCGACGACTTAAAGGCAGGATGAACCGTGAAGATGCTGCAGCGAGCCTTGGCGGTAATTTAATGCTTGCCATGTTTCACTTGTTTTCAACCAAAATAACTCTTCAAGGCGAGCTCAATTAGTTTCTTGTAGAATCATTGTAACGATATGAGTTTCTTATGTTGACTCTTTCTCATGCAGTTAGCGTATCCACATTTAAACGCAAATGTAGGGATTACGGGATCAATCGGTGGCCACATATTAGGAAAAAAAAAGGTAATTCCACCCTCACTTACTAGTCACCTGTTTGAATAGTTAAGAAGAGAAATGGATAACCAAAAATACCCGAATAATCCAATGGCCATTCCTCCCTCTCTTCCTACTCTCCTGTTTGGCTAATTACATAGAAATGGAGCATGACATTAGTCTATCCAAAAGTTGTGGGTGCAGAAAGGGAATGCGAGTATTAATTACCAATTTTGTTACTAGGTCTTACTGACAATAGGTGTCTGGTTTTTATGATTGATATGATTGAACCTTCATTATTGTTCTTCGTAATATTCATTTCTCTTCTATTTGCTCTCGTTCCTAATTACTTTTTTTCTTTTCTCCAAATAGTCGGGAGACCCCCCGATCAACATGGAGAAGGAAATACATCAACCGCATGCGAGACGCCATCACATCCTGTGCAAAATGGGATGGGGGGTGAACCGGTTGGTCAAAATCAGGAGGCAAATGTGTTACGACAAGATTTTATGGGAGGCCCAATTGCTTTGAACATAGAAAGTGGTTTAATAATGGGTATCGTGAAATTTTCTTTCAAGTATCCATTTCTCTTCTTCTATTTCATTCTCTCTCGTACCTAATTACTTCTTTTCTTTTCTCCAAATAGTAGCGAGACCCCCTGATCAACATGTAGAAAAGAATACATCAACCGCATGTGAGGTGCCATCACATAATGTGGAGACTGGAATGGAGATTGAACCTGTTGGTCAAAATCAGGAGGCAACTGTATTTCGACGAGATTTTACGGAAGGCCCAACTGCTTTGCATACAGAAAATGGTTTAATAATAGGTTTTTTTTAAAACCCCTCCTTTTCATGATTCTTACCCTGGTAATTATCCTATTGATTACCAAGAAAGTGAAAACGCAGGGAGTTCCTCTGAATGGGCAAGTCAAGTGAATGATCAATCAACTTTGTCCACTCCTTATCAAAATCACAATGCTCTTGTATTTCCCCAGCCTCAAATAACATCGATGCTAAGGGAGAACAGGGGTGGTCCAATAGATTGGACGAATTCTTTGGCTTCACAAGCAGAGCCCTTTTCAGACAGACACATCTCTGGATCTAGTAATTTGGCATTTCCTACATGGTCAGATCAAGCGGCTCCTAGTCAACATGCGGAAGGTCAATCAGTGCAGTCCACTGTTTACCCAGATCACAATGCAGTCCACCGTTTTCCGGAGGGACATGTCTTTGAATCTATTTACTGGAATGAGCATACAAATTCTTTAGCTTCACAAGCAGAGCCCTTTCCAGACAGACTTGTCTCTAGATCTAGTAATTTGACATTTCCTACATGTTCTGAATCTTCTGATACAACTATCCATTTCTCTTCTTCTTTTTTAGTATCTTTCCAACCTAATTTTTTACCTTTCTTTTCTTTTCCCCTAACAGTCTGGAGACTCCCTGATCAACTGGAAGGTCAAACAATGCAGTTCACTGCCCATGCAAATCCAAATGCTCTTGGGCTTCCACAGTTTCAGATAGCATCGTCCCAGGTGCCAAGTGTGAATGAAGGTAGGATAGCTTCACAAGTTGAGGCCTTTTTTATGGGACATGTCTCTGAGTCTAGTAATTTAGCATTTCCTGTATATTCTGATGCAGCAGCTCCTAGCCAACCTGTGGCTACTATTCTCCCAGAAAGGCAAGGTCCGAGGTCCGTGAAGGTAAAGGCAACATATGGGAATGGGAATAGGATAATAAAATTCCCGCTCCCTCTCACGTCTGGAATTAAGGAACTGATGCAAGTGTCAAAGACACTGGACTGGGAGCTTGGTAGTTTCGATGTTGATTATAACGATGAGGATGGGGAGTGGATTTCAATGGCCCATGATGATAATGTAAGTGAATATCTGCAACTTCTCAACTCATTAGGAAATCAAGCAACCAAACTAGAGGTTCGTAAAAAGGTTCCCGATACCACGGATATTTTTTAAACCTGCGGATTATTGAAGCAGCAAAGACCATAGTTGTGTTAGTTCTAGGAATAATATTACAAGGTTGATGCCAATTCCAAGTTCCTTGTGTAACGATACATTTCCTTGCCAGATTTTCCCCTCGAACCTGCTAAATTAAAATATTTCCGGTAATGCTGCCTTCGTAGGGACTCTCTTTGTTTTGGCCTTGGTTTTACCTGGATTTAGCCTGTGATATCAATGCATAAAATCTCATTCCATTGAGTATCTTTTATATCATTTCCTGATGCGGGGATTCGTCGTGTTCACCATCATTGTTGCATTATCTTGTGCATGGTGACGGGGATGAGATTTTTGGGACCATAGGCCCTTTACGTTATGGTTTGTGGGGTGCATTGATGGAAGAGCTCAGTCCTAAATTGTTGTTTCTGCAGTAGCTATCATCAATCATCAATAAGATTTCTCTATCACGTTGACAAAGAAAGAAAAAACTTAAGCCAAAACAACCGCCCTAGTAATGTACAATCCTGGCTCAATACCGAAGTCATTTTCCATTGATTTGAAGTGTACAAAACCTTCTTCCACTGCCTCTGGGCTAGCAAGCCGCTGAAACCGCAACGGAAGTCTCTCCGCTAGGCAGCAACCCTGCCGTTCTGATTTTTCCGAACACAAGCAACCGGCTATCCCCTCCCTGTCTCCCCATTACTTGCATATATATATCTGTATAGAGTTGAGTTTTGTTTACCCTTCATTTAAAATGGTGAACATTTTCCTCTTTTTTATTGATTGAAATTGTGTGAATTCCATCACAAAGTGTGTAGATCCCACCATAAAGTGATGTCTTACTTACCAGAAAGTGTATTGCATGGGTGAGACCTATACCATTTGAACCAATAAGAGGGAGGGTAATGTTCACTCTCTTCTAAGGAGGATGAACAAAATTGCACTCACCTGTATATCATCAAATAATGCCACGACTGAACGTTCCTCTTGGCAGAGGCGTCTATACATTGAGGATTTAGTGGTCACATGAACACCCAATAATATTTATTTTGCTTAGAATACATGTAAAAATGACAGACTAATCTTGTTTTGAACGCCCAATTCAAATATCAATGAACCCCCAATTCTAAAAGTTTTGAACATCTAACCCAAAAACAATTGAACACCCAACCCAACTAATTAAACACTCAACTACAACTCAATAACAGTCCATCAATGCAGGTAATTCATATTTGAGTACCTAACACATTACTTCAAATAAAGCTCACAATCCGAATGGAAAAAAATTAAAAAAAAGAAATCTATTGATTTAAGTATTATACTTTGTATTCTCTCTCCATCTCTATTGTCGATAGTCTAATTGTGTTAATGTTGCATTCGTGACAATAACGACTTTATTATTTTTTGTCTAGTTAGCTTATAGATTACAAACAAAGCTTTAAAAAATTCAACTACATGGCAAATCTCCGTTAAACTTGGATAATATTCCTTTGAATTTAAGACTACGATAGAAAATTTCATCATGTCAACCTAACGAACAATATTTTTTTTAAAATGTCGGTCCCAACATACTCGCTATAATTTCTTTCAAAAGAATTTTAGTAGATTAATACGCCGGTTAAATATTGGCACAGAATATGAGAATTCGTCTAGGACAACTATAAAATTCAACACCCTCCATTCTCGAAACATTGTCTACTACGCAATACGACAACTTTTAAAAAAAATTAAAATATATATAGTATATATTTTTAAGTCCTCATTTCGCCTCATAGTTAATTTGTTTACATTATGGTTAATTTTTTTTGTCTATATTATTTATACTAATAAATGAGGTTATGCACATATATTATTGGTCAATACATCAGCTCATAGAGTTAAAGTAATTTCTAAACACCCTATTACAAATTCCTGGAGCCATCACTGCCTCTTGGGCGCGCAATCTAGATTTCCCAGCAAGCATCTCTTATACTCTTTTTTTTTCTTTTTTTTTTTTGAGAAACACTGTGAACTTGTTTAGTTCATTGTTTCCAACATAAGATGAAAAAATCAAGAGAAGATGGCCCTATCTCAAGTCCAAGCGACTTAGGGCTTGCCCCGTAGTGAACGTGTGCTTCCAAAGTAGTTGCGAGTGACAAATATATGTCCAGGATAATTAATTGCTTTTTTGAAAACTATGGAAAAATTTAATATTATCATTAACAAGTTTTCACTGTGAATTTCACAATAGACCCTACTGAGTTATTGCGATTTATTGTACAAATGTGTATGTCTACCAGATGAATATGATTTTTGGTACACATGAAATGCTCAGGATTCCAGAAAAATGAACGGTTTATGTCACAAACCTAGACGTAGAGGACTCACAATTGAGCGCACTTCGGGAGTGGAGTGCCTTGGAGCACTACAGTCCACAGGAACCCCAAGTCCCCCGCAGAGCTGTTCGGTGTTTGCGAATCCGAAGGAAAATAAGGACAACAGCGCGTCGGTGAAAGTCTACACCACACAGAAGGGGAAAAAAGGAAACAAACAAAAAACAAAAAAGGTCTACACCATACGGAGAAAGGTTTGTTGGGATTCACCAGCCGGCGACGTTTGAGGAGTTTGGATTCAAGGGATCCGGAAGATGAGGGCAAAAAATTTCTGACTTGGTGAATTTTGAGAGACCAAAGAGCCATAGCAACTACCGCCCCACTAAAGACTTAATAGTCAATTTGCAGCTCAATTTGGAGTTGTTATAGTCAGTGCTAACCATAGTTAATATGTGTGAATGAGTTTTATGATGTCGTTGCTTTTGTTTTAATCTAATCCCACTGCTGTCGTGTTATTTTTGCTGCCGTTGAGGGTCTCACGTTTGTTGAAGTACGTTGATCATGGCCTGTTGTCGAGCTGTGGTGATGAGCAGATCATCGTATTTACTATTTACCACTAACCACAGAGACTGCCATGATGCTACTCTGCTCTGCCCAGTTAACATGGATATTTACACTCATATGTCCTTACCCAGGATGTAGCCTTACTAGATTAGGGTGAGATTGTTCAGCCTGATTCATTAGAACCAAAAACCATATTGGTGGTTTTTTTTTTGTTACAAACAATAGGGCGTATCAAAGAGGCCTTATTGTGTTAGTTCCGAGAAGAAAAATATGAGAGGCATCAAACGGTGCATGATTGACAATTGAGAGAGTACTTAGTTAAGTTGATCAACGACAAGAATATCATCGACGATTTTCAATTCCACCCTGGCTTTTTAGTTTTTACCAAAATAGTATTGCAGTATTAATTAACAGTTTTGATATACACATTCAATCCGTGGCAGCTACAAGCTCTCCTGTATCGTCAAGAGGAGACGTATAACCATGAACTGGCATACTTTATCTTTGCTTGCCAAAAATTATTTGCACTAAACTAACGCTAAATTAGGGCCATATGCAAAATCAATCTTCTCGTAGCATAAACAATCTCAGCCCTCTAATTATATCTTACGCGAAAACTTTTGTATAACGTAGTGTTTGAAATCACAGAAAAACAAACATCCGATTTTTGAGACATAATCCAAAATTATATTAACAAAAAATGGAAGTAGATAGTCTTTCGTTTTCAGTCTGACTTGCCCTTCTCAATTATACAAACAATTGGCCTATATTAAATATAAAAAACAATAACATAAGAGTAAGAACATCTCCAACTCAATACTCTATTTGAGAGCATCAAAATAATGTGATTTATTCAATGAGTGATTGTGAAGGAGTTCACTATTCATGTTTAATCCAACCGAATACTCTATTTTCTACTTCCTTATTTTTCAAAAACTCACTTTAAAACTCAAATAGTTCGCTCTATCCCTATAAAATTTGAATTCTCATTTTTCAAAAACTTTTCAAAAATAGTTGAGATTGGTCTCATGTTAAAGATAATGAAATTGTCTTTTGAATGGAATGAACTTTAAAACAAATAGAAGACAAATATATGTGTAAATTACAAGTTATAAGTTATACTCATTTTAAAACACAATAATTCTAGCACCACACCCAAACACACACCCACACGTGTGGGGCCCACCACTCATGTGAGTGTGGGTGTGGTGCTAGCAAGGTGGTTTATAACATGGGGAGTGTTTTGGGGGTTTTCCTCTATATTTCCCGAAAATCCTAAAGACCCTGACCATACACGCCCCAACACGAAATAGTACGGGATCCGGAATGGGCCCCGTGTGCCGAAGCGTGCACAATTGGTGCACACTTGGTCGATGTCCATAGCAGTATATTTTCTCACATCCTCCAAATATAGATGGTGAAACTCTCATCCTCTCAAATAGAGAAGGGGTGAGGGAATGGATTGGAGTGATATGGCCAGTACTCTCATGGAGGTATAAAGTATGAGTTAGATTCTTAAGGGGTTGGGAGAGAGAGAAAGGAGAAAATTAAAGAAAAAAGAAGAAAACAAATCAGTGGCCCATCAGAGAGAGATAAGAGTGTTTGGAGTTAGAGCTTTGGTTTATGCATGTGAACTTACTCCATTATCCCTTGATGTTTGAAAATTGAACCAATGAATTGAAATGGTGTGATGATAATTTTTTGATGCCGGTCAAAGTCTTTGAAGGCATTCAAGAAGTCATCGCGTCGATTGAAAAGTCTTTTTAAGTTTCTAAGTATTTTTTAAGTTTCAAGAGTCAAACACATTTTTTAATTCGTCTATGGTCAAGTCTTTTTTAATTTATGTTTTGAAAATTGTAAGTGTCTTTCCCTATTCTTGGAGGGTTGTTCCAAGACCTATATATTCCTTTGTTATGAATGAAATCCTAGTTTGTGTGTTTGGCTTGTGAGAAATTTATCTTTTTATTTCATTTCTATATCTCTTAGATGGATTCCTTTGAGTGATGAGCGATTCCCACGCACGTCTTGTATCCCTAGTTAAATCCTCGGGTGGTGATATCTATAACCCGTTGGCTTTCTAATTTAGGTGATGAACGTTTATCCGTTTATCCCTTTTTACGTTTTCTTACTTCCCACCTGAAAAATCAGACATCATTTTATACATGAGTAAAACAAAATAAAAAGGGGAATTGATATTCGCGCTCCAAGATTTACTGCAGGCGCTCCACCTTTTTGTTTTTACACTGTGATGTTGCCAGCAACATCACAGTGTAAAAACAAAATATACACTGATGTTGCCAGCAACATCACAGTATAAAAACAAAAAGGTGGAGCGCCTGCAGTAAATCTTGGAGCGCGAAAATCAGTTCCCATAAAAAGAGAGCACAAAGAGTATGGTTCTGACGTCCCATGAAAGAGTGTCAAGCATAATTCAATTATACAAAATAATAACCATATGAGACAAACCTTATGCTTCAACAGTGGAGTGATTTCGGACAAAATCACCAAAGTAGCACAATTAAATAAAATATATATGATCCTTGTATATCAACAACTGGAAAACCCGACAACAACGAGTGTCAGATCAACTGTGATTAGGCCAATCGTAAAGATTACTTGCTTCACGATTCGGAAGGGAAAATTTAGAATTTTGTATTTTTCTCCAATAATCTGACAAGAAGTTCTTATACCACTTGCAAGATTTTATAAGAAATCAAACCATTGAAGAAAAAGAAAAAATTATATCATATATGTATCTATCGCTATGGAAGATGAAAAGCTTTAGTGTGGTTATTTGTCTTCCTCCTCAAAAGCTCTTGTCTTGATCTTAACCTTAGTCTTACGCACAATATGACGGTATAAGAAAATAGGCTAGGGTTTGGAGTGGGGACCTTGACCACATATTTATAATTCCTGATTCCATCATAGCCTATCATAATCATCGATGGAATCATATTAGGGCTCTTTTAATTGGTCTCTACATATAAAACAAGCCCACACCATTTAACGCACGTGATATGACCCAAATACGTGCTAATGGAGATGTGTCTATTACCCGGTCACATTAATAGAACGATCACAACTTAATGGGTAATACAAACATCACTCAAGTCTTATTCGACAACATACAATGTTTAATTTTACGATCTATGTAGGTCCACCAACACAAAATTGCTAACATGTAAGGCTTGGACGAGGTTTTACAAGTTGTATGAGCCTTCTGGTACTGATAGATTGAGCTTAATTGCTGCTATGGTAAACGATCTTAAATTTGAATCAATACCGTGCTAGTAGGAATAAAACGTCCCGGATTGTTTCCCATTATCCACGTGACGATGAATGCAATTGGACCACTAGCATTACCGCTCCGAGCGAAGTCAAAACATGGTTGTTGAATGACGAAATTGTCCTTGAATGGAGGCATTTGGGGTGTAACGAGAGCCGCAACAGCTTTTCCGATGGATTTCCTATTTTGCCAGGACAGAATCATGTTCTTCACGCAATGCTTTTCATTGTTGAATTAACAGGACTTTGGACTATGTTGATTCAACAATCAACAATGGAAAACTCTGTATATTAAAAACTTGATACTGTCGTTGCGAAACAAGAAATACATGATGATTCTATTCCTCTCGCCCTTAATCTTTATGCTTTCCCTATTCCTCATGGTTAAAGATAGGAATGATTCCGGTGGAAAAGCCGCTGAGGCTCTCGTTTCATCCCAATATCTCCATGTGACGAAAATTTCGTCATCCAACAACCATGGTTTGACTTGGCTTGAAGAGACAATTCTAGCGGCCCAATTGCATCCATCATCAGCCGGATCACGGAAAACAATCTGGGATGTTCTACTCCTCCTACCAAGGTATTGATTCACGTTATTTTGATCATGTGAGTTTGTCCTTCTCCTTTGAGCTCGAAGATTTTTTGATATCCACAACGAATCTTTCCTTGATTGCTACTCAAGATTTTTATCGGTGTTGTGACGCTTCCCAATCTCAAGACTAAGTTTAGCTATTTGTTTTCCTCGACCACTGTTTTTCCTTTTTAATAGTGCAAATCGTTCACGGGAGATTAGTAGTAGCGAATTTCATTATAATGGATTAGATCATTATAAGTACCATTTTGAAACTTGATTTAGTTGGGTGCTCTCGACTTGAAACTTCATTTAAGGCGACTCAAAAACTTCATTAGATGTGTCATCGTAATGAAGGTTCTGTGCATCGATATTTTAATGTAAAAAGTTACGATGTGAAATGAATTTATCTATGTTATTTCCACTCTTTGGCATCAAACTGTGGAAACAAATTTTAGGATTGGGTTATGGCTATGGGAATTAAGACGGGGTATATTCCATTAGTATTGGTTTGATTGTTTTCTGGAGGTTGGTTGATTGCTTGGTTAGGTTAATTTTTTTGGAGTTGATGGTGTATTGGCTTGGTGAGGTATCACTAATTTGTGTCCGACAAGAAAAAATTCGTAGACTAAATCAACCGGGAGTTTCGGGACTGCGTTTTGAAATTAGTTTCATAGCGGGTTGCTCAAATTGATTTGCAATGATGTGCTCAACTTTGATTTAGCAGCCTAACATTGGTCTTCTATTAATGAACCTTCTGCGGATCAAAAAAAAAAATTTTAATGCACCTTCTGTACTACTCTGTTTGTCTCAAAAATGATGTCCATTCACACCTCTCACAAAAATTATCTGTATTATTTTAATTTAGAATGTTTTTTTATATGCAATATAGATCTTGCTTGATAGATCTCACTTAATAATTAATAGTACCATACAAAGTTTCTAAAATTATAAAAACCATTATAAATTACAAGACATGGATAATTTTTTGAATGGTGTGATGAGTCATTTTGGACATTCTTTTTGGAACAGAAGGACTATAAGTGAAAGTGTTTTTTTGTTTTGTATAAGCAAAAAAGCTAGGATAAGTTTTTTTTTTTGTTTTCTTCTAAAATCTCTTGATGAACAAAGGAACATATTTGGCTCGTGGTTGAAAATGTTTGTAAAATCTGACAGGCGTAGAGAGGCACTGTGCCGTGTCAAGCTTGTTAATTAAGAATTAACATAGCAAATGAAATGATGATGCAAAGGAAAATAAAAACTTAACCAACGAGTTTGAGTACTGGACTCGTATTCATAAACAAACTAAAAAAAGCCTATCACTAACCAAAAAAAAACTAAACTAAAAGCCTAACTCTTGTATAAGTACAAGAAATACAATCTAAGTCCAACGCACGACGTCTTCCTGATTGGAGTGGATAACGTGTGACGTTGACGGCCGAACCCCTTCTAGAAAGGGTTCGCGGTCAATTCCCACCACAGTTAATAATTTTTATGGCGAAAGGGATATATTTTGACAGCTGATTTTGCCACTCCCCTATTTGTTAATGTCACACTCCTTTTTGTTTTTATTAAGATGAATTTACTAAAATACCCTTGCATTTGAAAAGTGAGAAAAAGCAAGAATCATAAAGTGCATGGGTATTTTATTGGCAAAATTATTAGCCTATATTTTTGAACATTAGTAATGATGAGTATATTTTTAATTTTTGAACACTTGTAATCGAGCACCGGGGAGCTGATGCGTGTGACTGGTAGCTGCCCGGCCACACTGCTCTGGTCCTCTTGGGGGCTCTGTTTGGAACGACACGATGTTTACTCGGTCAAATTAATCTTCCCCGACTATTCCGAACATCAAGCATCGTGGAGAACAGTTACAACTTCCCACGATCCCTTGATCAGTGGTTAACAAACCGTGGATCTCACCATCTTCGTCCACCTGTGGAATAACCGCCATCCACTCCCACGATCTAATCCCATATTTGATCTCCGAGGTTGTCTAGCACTCCATATCACGTATAAATATGGTAACTAACGGTAAGAAAAGGTACACACTCTGTTCATCCTACTTGACAGAGCATTTCTATCAATTCACTGACTGACTTAAGTTTTGGAGGGTCCACGACTGAAAGCACTTCCGGCCAATGGGCTTTGTTTTGCAGGAACTCCTTGAAGACGGAGCTCATGTTGACTCACCATTTTTGTGCATCAACAAATAACATATACAGACCGTCTGTTCTAGTGAACGGAAAACCCCAACTAGAGTGAAGCGATCAAACCCTTTCAGAAAGAAAGAAACAAACAAATGAAACGGATTAAGCCAGATCAAAATTAGCACGAGGATTGGATAGCCATCCGGTGGCTGTCCAACTATCCGTAGCGAAGACCATTTACCTTTGATACCCATGGACTTGTTGAAAATTTATACTAAAAGTCATACTTTTATGTAATGGATTAATATTTTATTATTTTATATTAATCAATTTTATCCTTTTTGATGAGAATCTGTTATGGGCAATGTTTGCAAAATATTATTTGATGTTGTGCTTGTGTGTCTCTTATTCTACATAGCAGATGATCCAGTGTATAGAGTGTGACTTACATACGGAAGATTGGATTATCGTTTATTGTGAAATATAAGATTTAGTTTACGGTCTTCAATGGAACTAGACATACCATCGGTAGGACTGTAGTACAATATTTTAGTAGGTCTGTCTCTTGATTATAAGGAACGGTCTAGTTCCCATAAGAAGACGTTCTTGGGTGGGCTTGACAAGGGGCGAGCTGCTTTATGTTGGTGCGCCGCACGTGAAGGAGCGTCGAAACAAAAAATAAAAAAAGGTTCAAGTTGCTTAACATTAGGGTTTTTTTTTTTTCTATCATATTTTAAACATTTACACATTGTTTGAAAAATATGCATGGAAGAGATGAGAAAATCGGAGGCCTTCCCAGGAAACAAAGAAAAAAATGAGAGAAAATAAAGAAGAGAAAAGAGAAGGAAAATACTAAGGGGAGGGATGAAGTAAAAGTGAAGGGTAGATTTTACTTTCGTCCTCCCAAATGAGGACTCAAACAAAGAAGAGGGAAACTTTTCCATTTTGTCTTTATTATTTTTTTTCATATTTTCCAAACAAATCCTTAACTTGAGGAAAAGAAGGAAAAATCTAAGTTTTTTCTTTTTCTTTTTCATTTTTCCTTGGTTGGTTTGAGAAGAAAGAAAGGAGAAATTTACCAACTATAGTATTACTGAATAGTAAATTCCTTTTAACATTTTCCTTACTCTTTCCTTGGTAAATCTTTTATCTTCTCTTCTCTAGCTTCTTTCATTCTACATAAGTTCCAATTGGCTCATCTTTCATGAGAGTGGACAACGATCCGATGATCCAAATGTGGGCCGGTGAACTCTTTCTAGAAAGGGTTCACGGCGCTAGACACTACAAATTGTCAAACCCAAACAAGGAAGCGAGGGATCCAAACGCACGAGCCTATTGGCGGATTGAAAAAAAAAATAAAAAAATCAAGGAAGCAAGGGACCAAAAAGGCTCAGACTCGCCTGTTATATAACTAATATGCGGAAAGCCCCAGCCCCAATGAAGCCAATCAAAACTTATTCCCCGATCAAAATATAAGCGAACGAGCTGAAGATTAGCAGGGCGCTACTACTTGTACGACACTACCTTCTTTGATAAATCTACGGAGTAGTAGTAGTAGTAATATTTCCGAATGGCAGAAGGTAGGTTCACGGACCTCTGAATTATTCGAATGGAGCGAACCAAATCAACCCCCCCGCCGGTTTTCCGTGAACCGATCTTTTCCCTTGAAAACCACTTAGTCAATGTGCTCAGTATTACCCTTCTCTTTTCTCTCCTACTTTCTCTTGATATTTTTCTCTCATTTGATCTTCATCCTTTGGTTTTTGACGTTATCGAATGTTTATATTATTCGGTATGGGGCGTCTTATGTCTTTTTTTGCTCCCATATCTTAAAAAATGTATACGCTTATGCTGCAAATACGGGACATGAATCCGAAAATGCTCTCGACAACTTTCTGTGAACGGGCCATCTTTATCAATGATACGTTCATGTACATCTGTGTCCTCTTGGCTCTCCTAGTACTTTTTGATGATTGGTCTTTCGAATTGGATCTTCATGATTCTCATTTGATTGTCCTCTACATTATTATTTTGCATTTGGTATTCGGCCTCATAGCTTACTTTCTCGGGGAGATTTTGCAAACAACATGGACTATTGATGGCACAAGAGGGGGCCCTTTCCTCTTGATTATCCTAGTTTCTACTGATTGTTCTGACGAACTTGATCATCCTGTTTTTTTTGTTCTTTTCATGGGCCTCTTCATTATTTTTCATAGGTTCCTGACACCCAAGACGCTAGCTATTTACCCGAAAATTAAGGGCATAATTTCAGACTTGTTGAAATTTGTGAGGGGGGAAAACAGGGAAGAAAAACCATTGGCAGATTCTGATTCTACAAACAGCAGGACATATCAGAGAGAATGCATTACTAAGAATATACTTGGTTTAGAGGATCTTCAACAACATTGTTGTGGTAGATGTGATGCTGCTGCAAAGAGCTTTTGCGGTAAGCTTCTATTTTTACCTAGAACATAAATTATTGCTCGTTTGTTTTGGTATATTATCTGGTTATGTGACTTATGTCGAGTTGGAAATGCAGGTATATTTTTGTTTCTCTGCAACAAAAGGTTTTGTGCTAAGTAACAGTCCTTGATTGATAATCATGTTTCGAAGTCTCCTATGCTTTTCTGCAAAATTTCTGATTCCGCTATTGAAATTTGGTTTGTGTTAGTTACCCCCCCGGTCATTTATTTAGCTCCTAATGGCCTCAAAATTAATCCATTGCAGCTATTTGTGATCCGGGATTGCACACAACAGATTCCCTTACTCGGAAGTCATTCGAAGTACTAGAGAATCTTATGCCCTGGGAACAGCTGAGGAATGCTATAGACATAGACCAAGCAAGACAGATTCAGACACAAATGTGTCGGAAACTATTTGATGCACGTGGGGGCCACCCAATACATGTGGACACATACTTTGGATGGCTCCGGACACATCTATGTTTGAATTTGTGTGACTCTGTTTGTATCCATAGCATTTTTGGGGAACAGACTATTGACTTTGTACACATCGTATCTGTTCCCGAAAAGAAAATTGTGACAATTAAGACATTTAAGAGAACGTTCAGAACTATGAGTGCTAGTTTTGAGGATCACAACCGACATTGTAGCAGCAGCTGTAAAGGTGCTAGCCTTGGTGGTAAGCGAATGCAATTTATGAAGTTTTGCTTGTGATCTCACTCTTGTTTATGAACCATCTAATGCTTCTGGCGACGCACATGAAATTTACGTTTTCTTACCTACTTATTGGTGCTCATGCAGCAGAGCGCAGGGGATCAATTTGGTACACAGTGAAGCGCATATATTGGCAACATGTGATCCATTGGTGCCCATTTCGACGAGTAAATCACTTTTATTTTCATGTCTATCAAGTCTTCTTCATTTTTCATTTTTCTTTTTTATAGGTAATAGGTAACAGTAGTGATTTCTCCCTAACGTGAGTGGCTTCTTGGGGGGGAGGATTTTGGAGATCTCGTTGGGTTCGCTACTCGTGCTTCATTGGTACGTTGCTCATCGCCTGCTGGTGCAGTGTGGCAGTCGTTGTGGTGCGGCGTTCCATTTCGGTGAGGTCCCGCCTGCCAACACTGTTGGGTGTTGCCGGTTTTGCCTAACCACGTTGTGGATCAAGTCAAGTGCCAGGTGGAAGGCTTGGTTTTCTCTGATGGGCCGAGGCTCTGATCAGTTGTCTGGTTTGGAGATGTGGTCCGGTGGCGTGGTGGCTGCAGTTGGAGGAATTGGTGTGGTGGTTGCTGCTTGTGGTTGGTGGAGGCTGGGATTGAAGGGGGGCGGCTGTGGTTGCTAGTAGGGTTAGTGTTTTTTTAGGTTATGGGCTAAACGTACTTGTTTAAATCTAGCTAGGAGCGAGAGAGAGAGAGTAAACGTACTTGTTTAAATCTAGGAGAAGAAGCCAGAAATTACTGAACATGAGTAACCATGTGTAAACTAGGAAAAGAAAGACGTGCAATGCATAAAAGTCCAGATTTACTGATTACCTTACTAAACTAAGAACTGGGTAACAATGTAGGGGTATTCTTTAGGAGGGGAAAGACCAGCTGAAGTTATCAGTTTCTCAATGGAAGCGACACTTGTTTCAAGGCTTGAATTCTTAATCATGTATGGCGTTCGACGACTTCGCCGTTCTGCCTTACCAAGTGGAAGTGAGAGTGTGGGGCACATAGCCTTCTCATAAAGCGAATTTGCTGCTACAAACAACAGATCATGGGGCAGACAACATCGGTATGGCTCTAGTGCATCTCGTCCTGAGAAGGAAAGAACCAGGGAAACAACAAACTGGGAGGGTATAGCTTCCCGTGTAATTACTTTTGAGCATCTCCAACAACGTTTTGGAAATAAGCGTGAAGATGTTGCGAAGAGCCTTGGCAGTAAGTTACTGCTTGCCATGTTTCTCTTGTTTTCGACTAACTCACTCTTCAAGGAGAGCTGTATCACTCGTGGAAGCAGATATAACCATACGGTTTTCTCATGTTTATTCTTGCTCATGCAGTTAGCGTATCCACCTTAAAGCGCGTGTGTAGGCATCATGGGATTCATCGGTGGCCAAATCGGATAAGAAACAGAGGTAATTCATCCCTCTCCTTCCTAGTCCCCTGCTTAGATTGTTATTTGTTAAAGAGGAGGGAAATTGAGAGAAACCATGATGCCCCCATAATCCAACTTTGGAATTCTTCAAAAAATTGAGGTACTTGCACTGAAAGGGAAAGGGAGTAATGGTTACTAATTTGGTCCCTAAACTTCCTGAAAAAAGGTTTCCGATTATATGATTCACATATTAGAACCTTCTTTCCTTTTTCTTTCTATCATCTATCCTTCCGTAAGAAGACCCAAGGTTTTCTTCTTTTTTTCCACTTATTTTCTCTCCTAAATTTTGCAAGTTAAAAAGTGTTTACAACTATCCATTTCTCTTCTTCTCGATCTTTTGTCATCTTTCCAACCTAATGTTTTCTCTTCTTCTTTTTTCTTTTCTCGAAACAGTGTTGAGACCCCCTGATCCACATGGGGAAAAGAATTCATCACTCACGTTCAAGACGCTGTCAACAATTGAGCAAATCACAGTGGACAACGAAATGGGTTGTCAAAATCCGAAGCCAAATGAGTTTCAACCAGATTCATTTGAAGACCTAAACTTCCGGAATACAGAAATTGGTTCCATAGCAGAGATGCTAAGTGATTGGGATTTTCTAGCTTCAGAGGAAGAGCCTTCTCTGGAGGGACATGTCTCTGGATCTGTTAACTTGACAGTGGCTGCATGTTCTGACCCAGCTCCGTGCCAACATCCCATGCCGACTTTTCCCGACACGATGACTACGACGTCCCACATGATGCCTCATCTCGCAGCGAAGGGAGATATGAGGTTTGTGACGTTGAAGGTAACATACGGGAAGAAAATAATAAAATTTCAGTTCCCTCTAATGTCGGGAATTATTGAATTGAAGGAAGAAGTGAAAAAGAGACTAAAGTTGGAGCTTGATAGTTTCGACGTTGAGTATAAAGATGAGGATGGGGACTGTATTTTCTTAGGCTGCGACGAGGACTTGAGGAACCATCTGCAACTTTTTAGCAATCAAGTAATCAGGCTATTAGTCGTTGATAGTGATGCCAATATCGCAAATTTTCGTTGAAGCTGTCGATCATTGAAGGGAAAATTAACCGTAGGTAGGTCTAGTTTTAGAAGTAAAATGACATGGTTGTCACCAGTTCCATGTTCTTTGTGTAAAGGAACATTTCTTTGTAGTTGGTAAATCACGTAAAATCATTGTCCTGCATTCTTTTTTTCTTTGCTTAATTGTCCTAGCTTTGTATGTTTGTTGATTGGCGGATTAATCAACTATGCCGATAGTCATCACATAAAATCAAACGACCACTGCGTTTTACCTACTACCCAGCCTCTCCACCAGCTCTAGAATTCTTGCATGTGTTCATTCTTCCTTGTACTCCAACCGTGAGACTGGGTCCAATTAATCAAAGCCAGTGCTTCTCCTGCAAATGAACGAGCGAGCTAAGGCCACAATTTTTAGCTCATTTAATAAACGGGATGAGCCCAAGCCATAAGATGCTCAACTCCAATGAGCTTGCAAGCTGACCTATGCATATCTATGTTTTTTTTTTTTTTTTTGTACTTGGAGACAAGGTCCTCTCTCTCTCTCATATGCGATTTGTTCAATTACATAGCAATAATCACGTCCGTTTTCTGTGTTTGTTAGCGCTTGCGCACAACACTATACACATACTGTGTTCGCTTGTGTGTTAGTGGTGGTGGTGGGATTCACCAAGAAGCAATTAACATAGTGGAAGTGTGTGCAGTGTACACAGGGGCGTCTCCAAAGCCTTTGTTGTTAAGCTCTGCATAGTACACCAATGAAACACAATTAGAAGAGCTATTTGAAATCCTTCTCACCGTAACCTTTGATGCCATTGAAAGAGCTACCAGAACTTCTATAGGTTATGTGTTTCACAGACAAACAGGAATACGTTCACTGAAGATTCAATACGGCCATTGTGATCGACCAAAACAGAAAGTTGAGTCTTACCTTCACACCAACTCTATATCCAATTTTTGATTTTGTTTTTTGTTTTTGGTAATGCAGAGTGTTCCGGGCCAGCCTATGCACACTTCATACTAATTCCTAGAGTTCCTTCCACAACCGTTTAACACGCTTACGAGTGGGGTGAGATGACCCCAAAAGTTGTTAGCAAGAAGAATCAAACCTGAGACCTTAGGATGAAGCAAACATGCATCTATGTCTCAGGCCAAGACCACTCGGCCAATCCCTTAGGGTTAACTGTACATCCAATTGTTTGTTGATCGAGGACGAGAAATGGAAGAACCTTTCAAATCTTGTAACCGAAACTAATTCAGAAACACCCCGACCGTCAATTATTTGAGGATCTCCCTCCCTTTTTTTTAATAATTTCCTCAGCTAACAAAATCAAGAACTAAATAATTCAATATTTGGGACCAAATTGAAAGTGAAATTAGAAAACAATTGGGGAGTGAAAATTAATTTAACTTTATGTTTTCTCTTACGTTGATTACTTAATTTGCACAATAATTATTGTCCAATATATGTGATTCTAGGCAATTGGCACCACTACTGCCTAATACGGATGGGCCTGGCATCGTACGTAACCGTTACGTAACCTACGTGTTTCAACTTGTTCACGCAATTAACATTTTTTTCCAAATTTTGAAAAGGAAAAATGCTGTGCAACCTTCAATATTGCGTTCGTGCTTACATCTTCCCCCACAACCAAGAGAGAACCAGTTGAACCATAGTGTATTGGTTTCATCATGACTATTGAGAGAATGTAAGTATAGAATAAATACTTTGACATTTTCATGCTAACATAGTCATTGCAATGGCTGATACGATAGGAAAGCCAAAAGACTAGTATCATAAATAGCGGAAAAAATGCAATCGAAGCTATTTGAAAATTTTAGAAACTTGAATAGTAGATAAACTCCTACAATCATATGCATGCAATGGTTGGTGACATTTTCTTCGAGCAAAGAATTCCTACCCAATTCGACTATGGGTACGTACAGAGAGGAGGGTATAAAAAAATGTAAAAAGGTAACGATTCCATGTTAATGTGTAAAAAATTAACTAAATTAGCTATTAGTAAATTTTTAATCAATTCCTTTAGTTTTTGGTTTTGAATTCAGATTTTAGAATTCTAAACAAAAAAATGGACGGATTAATAAAACACTAAAAGACATCCCATTTTGAACATATTTATACGCATTTAGTTAAAAGCTTATTCTCTACCCAATAAAGGTCTCAAATCATCTAAGACGTCACAGAAAACCAAAAACACAATTGTTTCATTTTTTTTAATCTTTACCGATTATTTTTTCCTTTTGGTCATACTCCTTTTAACCTATTTAGATTCATTTTGTCAAGAAAAATTATTCTTTCAAAAAAATTGAAGAAAATTAAAATTTAGTTAAAAGGCCCTCTGTTACGACCTAGCCTTTTCATTTATTTAAATAGTTATATAGCCGTTATTAATTAGTGTTATGATTGGGTCCCAATTAATTAATTTGTGCGCGCTATGGATATGGTTGACATGATTGTAATATTTGGGGTATGAAATTGATTTTGGGTAAACTAGTGGTACCGGATGGTAATTTTATAAATTGTGTTACGTTCTATCTTATTGTAATTAACTAATTAGCTATAATATAGGGAGTAGTGGGTAGTTTTAGAAAGTTAGGAGATATTTTCACAGAATAGGGTTTCTATTTGGAGAGAACGTCTGAGATAAAAAGTTTGAGAGATCTTTGGGTGGGAAAGGCAAAAGCCTTAGAGACGTTTGAGTTCGGCTGGTTTCATGATCAGGTAAGCGGCCCTTGTTTCCCTTTATTCCTGTCCCTTTTCTATTCTTCGTCGTCCATGGATTGGGGTAAGGCTTGACTTTTGGAAGTTACTGTATAAGACAATGGTATTATTGTGAGGTTATTTAATTGGGTTGTTTGCCATTCATAATTATTCTTTGTCGTTCATGGGCACAAATGGTTTTCCTTATAATCCTATTCGACTTATTGGAGTAGTGATGGATGTTGTGGGAGATGTGGGTGTGAGCAGGTGTCAAGATTTGTGCTTAGGGTGATGGTGATGTTTCGTGTGTGTGGCGGTGATTGGTGGTAGACAATTGGGAATTACTAAAATATTGGATATTTGTGGAATGAATTCATCATATAAATACCAGTGGTGGAATTATATGGTTTCGATGGTGTAAGCTAGATTAATTTGATGCAGGTGGGTATTTGTGGATCGTGCAGGTGGGTTTTGGCACTTGGAGGGTGCATTGGGTTCATGTGTACGTGGAACTTGGACTTGGGAATTAGAGTTTTAGGTTTGCTAGTTGTCTTGTAACTTGGGTAATTAGTCTGTGTTAGTTAAATATTCTTCTAGGCAGTCCTTCATTGTTATAGACAATATTATACATGATACAGTTAGTGATAATATTGTTATATGGTTCTTTGTTCAGGTTAGGCTTGTTCCGCATTATTCGATTGCATTAGCTTTGGATTCAGGTAAGTGGTTAAGCATGATATGTACTTTCGAACTTCCCCGTGTCCCATAAATTGTTGTTTTGAGAAATTTACTATTGAAATTGGAAACACATATTGTTTATATTTGATTATATTAAATTGGCATGGCATGCGATATCGGTGAAACCATTTGTTGTTCAAATAATCTTTTGGTGAGAACTTTGTGGATATCGATGGGAACATATTTTGGAAGTCCAGGGAAATTAATCCTCTGTGTGCGGGTGACTCTGGCCATTAGGGAAGAGACCGGATTAGGCCGGTGACCCTAATGCTCAACGGTTGTTATTGACCGGATCGTTCTTAGGGGAAAGTTCCACGGGCTGCCTACTCGTGGTGACTCTAAGTTTCGATATTGGATCCAATCTTGAGATATTTATTCACTGGCAATTGTTACTATTGATTTTGGTTGTGGTTCCCCATTGTTATTGGAGGTTGTATTGTGATCACCATTAAGACTTATTTCAGATGAATTATTAATTGGATTAATTGATTATTTTGTTGTTCACCCGTATGCCAAATCTATATTGACATGGTAAATTATTTTTGATCCCTATTTCAGAACTTTATTCTAATATACATGTTTTGCCATTCATTGAGCTCGTCAGCTGACGGATTTATTCCAACTTCATTTTCAGGCGAGTTGGGGAGTTAGGAAAGGACTCTGGCGGCACCTCGGGGATTTCGTTTGTTGACCTCCTTAGGGTGTCTCATCCTAGTTTAGTGTTTTATTTCATCGCTTCCTCATTGAAACATTTTGTCAGACATCTGGATTTTTTTTTATTACTGTTGGATCACTGGATATTATTTGATTCATGGGATGTTTGTGCCCCATTCTTTTTGTTGAATTTATTGGTGGGAGATGTTCTGAATAAAAAAAAATGGTTGACTATTTCATGGATCCTTGCTTGGGAGTTTTTTTTTTTAAATTCTTTTTTAGGCTGCATGTTCTACGAGCTTTGGTCTTGTGGTTCATGACCGGTCACTTCTCATTTTGGGGTGTGACACCCTCAATGGCTCGTCTTCATGGTTGGAGTGTATAATGCTTAATGTTGGTCCAAATAGCAACCCAAGAGGGGGGGTGAATTGGGTATCTCAAATATAATGCGGAATTTAAATTCTTAATTGACTGATTATTCAAGATATTCTACCACACCTTGTTATTCAATAATATATCAATTTACTCATGCGATATAGATATGCAAAACTGAAAGTAAAGAGAGTAGGGAAGAGAAAATCGAACGCAAGGATTTATAGTGGTTCGGTCCGTAACTTCACGGCCTAGTCCACTCCCCAAGTGTCCAACTCGGGATTTGCTGCACTATCTCCAATAGTTACAATTTTCTAGCTTCGCGGGTGCTAGACAACCTTTACAACGAGCAATCTATCTCCAATCGCTCCGACTAATTTTGACTCCGGTGCTAGTCACACCTAACCCAACTATTTTTGACTCCGGTGCTAGTAACACCTAATCACCAAGTGATTTTCTCTCCAAAACCACTCACAAAAAGTAATCACTCACAAAAGTATGAATAAGGGTGTACAATCCCTTTTACAATAAGGTTCAAACTAAGAACTCTCTCACACAAGAGTATAGATATCAAGATGAAGAATTGAGTATGACTTGATAGATTTTCAAGTGATGGCTCACGGCAATTTTTCTTCCAGAGTTCTCTCGCTGTTTTTCTTCTCCCTTCACTAGTATATATTCTTCACAAGTTGAACGTTAGAAGCACTCACCATATTTGGAAGATTATCCAATACAATATGGCCTTGATTGCATGAATTCTTAACTGCAAAATCCATCCCTTTTTTTGCTCCACTAGCCGTATGAAAGATGGTCCTCCAATCTTGCCTTTCCAAACAATTAATTCTATCTTCTGTCTGCATACTTGTCTTCCTTATTTATCTCCACCATTAATTCTTCCATCCAAATTCCAATTAGCCGTTAGGAACAATTTCGGTAGTCATACCTTTAAGGCAGACAATGATTTCTTCCACTTGACTTGTTTGCTTCTTCAAACTAGAAATCAATCTTCCACTGACTTAGCCCATCAACTAGCCGTTAGAGATAATGAAGCTCCCAAGCAATCTTTAATCTTCCTCCTTGATTAGCATTTTGCTTTCCATAAAATCCCTTGTAGCTAATTAAAAAATAGGAGAAGATTAGTCCTTAATCTTCCTCCTTTCAATTTATCTTAACCATTGAAGATAGTGATTTGGTGTAGCAATCTTCCATGTGTACTTCAACCAAATCCTACATAATAAACATTAACTCAAATGAGTACAAAAAATCACAATATTATATTTCTTCTTCAATAAAATATATTTTGTTATCATCAAAATCAACAAGGTATTCATAGAAACCTTCGGGCTAACAAGTCCCTTCTAGAAAGGATCCACGGCAACACTGTATGCTTCAAGCAGTTAATAATTTTCCTCGAAAGGGACCAAAAAGGATCTTCGCAAAATAATATATACTATATGTCAGGGCAACCACGATGCGTGTGCAAGATGATTTCGGTTAAAAACAAACTTAGAGATCGTTGCTCAACCATTTACATATTTTGTATTCTATTCTTTCTTTTGGTAACAAATGAATAACGGTCAACTAAATATCAAAACAAATGAACTAATCCTTTTTTTAAGTGTTCCTTACAAGCAATTTTTTAACCAAAAAATAAAAATACATTTATGCATAATATTTTCAACAGTATTGCTAAACCTCTGGCCACTAGACTGAGGGTAATACACAAATAGATCCAAATAAATTCGGATATTAATACATATATCATGGATAGTAATACACATTTTGCAAATATCAATACACATTTCGCGAATATCAATGCACATTTTACCAATTATCTTCTACCCTAAGAGCATGTACGTGAGAGTCGATAAACCTCTAAAATAAGCTACTTTACCTTTGGAAAGTGAGGAAACCAAATTGCAACAGATTAGGTAAAGAGGATGGCAAAATACATTTTGCTACAGTTGTTAGCTTCTTCTACCAAAACACTATTCACAAGGTACTTCTTATTTTATAGTTTCCTCTCTCTCTCTCTCTGTCTTCTATGGTGAGGTGGTGCCGGAATCGTCAGACTTGGTGGTGAGGCGGCGGTCCAGGTCGACCCAAAGATGGCGTAGGGCTTGAGGTCCCCATAGCGTCAGTTGACGGTCTTCTGGTGCTTGGTGGAGAACAATTGATTTTTCATTTTTCCAGTGGCTTGGGGATATCAGATGTTGAACTCTTCAACTTTCCTGAAGAAAATTTCTTCTGCAAACCAAATTTCTGGGACAAAAACAAACAGTGCTTATGGTCAAGAAGAACTGGAGCACAGATCGTGATGTCGGGGTCGAGAGGCTTCGACGGCGGGCGAGAGGTTGTCGTGGGCGGTGGCGGTTTGACGGGGAATTGGGAAAGTTTTAAAAGAAAAAAAAAAGTGAAAGAAAAAACAATATTTTAATAAATGGTAGGTGAAATAATAATGTTGGAAACAACTAAACAAGTTCGGTTTGAAGGAAGTTTCTCCTCCTCTCAAGCTCTCTAAACTTCTCTCTGTTAGGGTTCATCGGCCGCCTCCGCCGTCTTGGGGGGAGGTGCCTCCCTCCCTCTCCCTCGAGCTCCTTTCTCCTCCTCTCTCTTCCACTATCTCTCTTTCACCTCCCTCTCCTCTCCTGATCCAAACCCCCTCTCACTTTCTTCCCTCTTTCCATCTGTATTTCTCGGGCACCACCCTGTCTTGTGGGGAGCGTGTGGCAATTGAGTGATGCACTCCGCCACCGACCGAAGGTTTCCTTGGCTACCTCCGGAGGCCTAGCAGCGCTGGGTATCTTGGATGATGTGTGGTCGTGGACGGTGATGTGGTGGGGTTTCTGATCCAGTTTGTTTGGGTGGAGGCGTTGGGCGGTGGTGTGGTGGAGGTGGAGGTGGAGGTGTAGATAGGGTTTTCTAACCTTTGTTGTTACAGGTTTTATTCAAAATCGATTGGCAAAGATGGCTGTCAGATCTGGTTCGGTTTCTCTCTGGCTGCAACGAGTTGGTTGCGGTCCTCATGGATGGTTTGCTCTTGGTCGTCTTTGTGTGCCAAATTCTGGCTGACGGCCTTTCTGAGATCTCATTCGAGCGAGGGATCGGTAGGTTGTCTTCTCTGTTCGGTTGCTGCTGCTTGTTTGACCATGAAGCTTGGGGGTTATTTCTGGGTTTCTGCTATGTTCGGTGGTTGATTTTGGTACCCATGCCGTGGCTGCCTCGGTGGTCTCTCTCGTAGGCCGGATTCTGCCGCCGGTTGCTATATCTGGGAGTGGCCGGATCGGCTTAACTGCACGGCTGGGTCCTCTGATGGTTTGTACAGTGGTGGCCGCCGTTGCAGTTAGGGTTATGGGGGTTGGCTTGGGTGGGCCGATCCACGGTTGGGCCGGAATTTGGGTGTTTGGGTTGTTCTGCTTTATGTGGGTGTTGAGTTGGACTCTATTGTTTCTATGTTGTAATCCCTTGTAGACCCTTAGGTGTTTGGGCCTTTACCCTTTTGTGGTGTTTTCCAACTTTTTGTTGGATTCCCTTTTCCCGTTTTTAATAAAATTTCATCTTTTGCTGATCAAAAAAAAAAGAGAAGATAATGTTGGTGTAGTTGTGAAAGAAAAAATTGATAGCCAAATTAGAATTGTGAACTATTTACTGTGTATTTCATCTAGTGATTGATGTACATGCTCTAAGGTTGGAGATTAGCATTTTCCTATTCCCAATTCCTGATATCTTTAATTTTGTGCAAAGAAAATTAATTAAAAAATTATACATTGAAGTATTTTATTTTTTATTCAAAAAATGGAGTTTTTTTGTAGGGGCACATAAAAAGAGACAGGGAGTATTTAAGAAAATTCTTAAAGCGTATCTTCTCTTAGAATGTTGAAAATAACTTGTTAAAATATTGAGATAATTATGTAAGTACAAAAAGAAGAGTTGGGAGCTGAAGAGAAAAATTATGTGGATCGAGTAATGCATAAAACGCTATCCTAAAAGAAGATACATCCCCACTTGCACCGAATTGTGTGACGTTCTACTCCCAAGATAAAACAATCTTAGAAAGGTTTGTGTACAGCTAAAACTTTTCTCAAACCAAAAACAGCCCATATGCTTAAAATATCAAATTATAAGTGTAGTGAATGTCAACAACTATATGAACCAAAAAATCATTTGTGTTCCGCTCCATGTCCTTCTCGATCTGTTTTTATAACTACTAAAGGCTGGGACACATGCGATACATGTGCAAGTCAAATTTTGTAAAAATTCGATCCAACAATAAGAGATTTCAAAAGAAAAAAAAAGAAGAAGCTAGTATAAGGTTTTTTGTTTTCTTCTGAAATCTCTTGATGAAGAAAGGAACTTGTTTGGCTCGTGGTTGAAAATGTCTGTAAATCTGAGGCACGGAGAGGCACTGCGCCGTGTCAAGCTTGTTAAGAATCAACATAGCAAATGAAATGATGATGCAAAGGAAAATAAAAACGTAATTAACCAACGAGTTTGAGTACTGGACTCGTATTCATAAACAAACTAAAAAGAGTACAAGAAGTACAATCTAAGTTCAACGCACGACGTCCTCTAGATTGGAGTGAATAACGTGTCATGATGCTGACGGTTGAACCCCTTCTAGAAAGGGTTCACAGCAATTCCCACCACGGTTAATAATTTTTATGGCGGAAGGGATATATTTTTGAACATTAATTAGTAATGATGAGTATATTTTTGAACACTTGTAACTGATCGAGAGCACTGGGGAGCTAACGCATGTGACTGGTAGCCACCCGGCCAGACTGCTCTAGTCCTCTGGGGGGCACTGCTTGGAACGACATGGTGTTTACTTGGCCAAGTCTTCCCTGATCGACTATTCCAAAGTTCAAGCATTGTGGGGAACAGTTACAACTTCCCACGATCCCTTGATCAGCGGTTAGCAAGTCGTGGAACTCACCACCTTTGTCCACCCGTGGAATAACCGCCATCCGCTCCCACGATCTAATCCCATATATGATCTCCGAGGTTGTCTAGCACCCCATCCACTCAAATTGATTTGCAATGATGTGCTCAACTTTGAATTAGCCTAAGATTGGTCTTCTAAGAACATAGCAAATGAAATGATGATGCAAAGGAAAATAAGAACTTACTTATCAAAAAAAACAAAGAACTTAACGAACGAGACGTTTGAGTACTGGGCTAAAATTGGACTTTGCATCGTATTCATAAGCAAACTAAAAGCCTAACTCTTGTATATAGAACAATCTAATATGTCCAAGACGTCTCCCTGATTGGAGTGGATGACGTGTGTTATGACGCCAACAGTTGAACCCCTTATAGAAAGGGTTCGCGGCAACAATTCCCCCAGCGGTTAGTAATATTTTGGTATTTTCCGAAGTACCAAAAAAAAAACGAAAGAAAACCTATAACTGTAGTCGGGTTTGTTGATAAATAAAGCACATGACCATATAATGTTTTTTTGAGGGAGGGCAAGAGGGTAATTTCACCTACCAAACTCACCTAGGCAATTGCTAACTAGGGTAATTTCAATTTTTTGTTTCTTTCTTGGGTCTGCATCAATTGGGCTGGCTCCCACATCGTGAGTTTGGGTTTGGGTTTGTGTGTGTGTATGTTTAAAGGGTTCACCCTACCTCTCCCTGGTCAGCAATTGCCTAGGTGAGTTTGGTAGGTGAAATTACCTTCTTACCCTCCCTCAAAAAAAACTAAGTCGTGCCCACCCGTTGTGGAGGGATCCGACCTCTGGTGTAGGCCCCTTGAGCCCGCCGTCGTTGTGTTGCGTTTCACGGTGAGGCTCTTGGGTCTGCGTCAGTTAGGCTGACTCCCACATCATGAGTTTGGGTTTGTGTGTGTGACCATATAATGTTCATAAGCACAAAAACCCCTCACATCATGAGTTTGGGTTTATGTGTGTGACCATATAATGTTCATAAGCACAAAAACCCATTAACGACAAATCAATCAACTATAACTTGAAAAGTGGGTGGATGGTGGATGCAATAACATCCAAGAAAAGCATATGAGACAAAACTCATGCTTCAACAGATGACATGGATCTCAAAATAGCACACAATTAAATAAAATATATATGATCCTTGTATATCAACAACTGGAAAACCCGACAACAACGATTAGGCCAATCGAAAAGATTACTTGCTTCTCGATTCAGAAGGGAAAGATTAGAATTTTATATTTTCCGATCTACAATAATCTGACAAGAAAGCTCTATACCACTTGCAGGATTTCATAAGAAATCCTAAACCCAAGATCTCATGTCAAACTATTGAAGAAAAATTATATCGGATGTGTATCTGTTGCTATGGAGGATGAAAACATTTACTTTAGTGTGTAGTTATTCGTCTTCCGCCTTCAAAGTTCTCCTCTTGATCTTTAGTCTCTACATATAAAACAAGCATGCATCACTCAACGCACATGAAATCAACACACATGATATGACTCAAATATGTGCTAATAATGACGTATCTATTACCCGGTCACATTAATAGAACGATCACAACTTAATGGATAATACCAACATCACTCAAGCCTTATTCAACAACATACAAATGTTTAATTTTATGATCTATGTAGGTCCACCAACAGAAAATTGCTAACGGGTAAGGCTTGGACGAGGTTTTACAGGTTGTCTGAGCCTTCTGGTACTGATAGATTGAGCTTAATCGCTGCTATGGTGAACCATCTTAAATTTGAATCAATGCCTTACTAGTAGGAATAGAATGTCCCAGATTGTTTTCAATTATCCACATGACGATGAACGCAATTGGGCCGCTAGCATTGCAACTCCAAGCGAAGTCAAAACATGGTTGTTGAATCACGAAATTGTTCTTGCATGGAGGCCTTGGGGTGTAACGAGAGCCGCAACAGCTTTTCCGCTGGAATGCTTTATATCTTTAACCATGAAGAATGGGAAAAGCATGAAGATTAATGATAAGAAAAGTTTATTCATCCTGGATTTCCTATTTCGCCAGGACAGAATCATGTTCTTCACGCAATGTT
Organism: Rhododendron vialii; assembly: GCF_030253575.1. Classification (NCBI taxonomy): domain Eukaryota; kingdom Viridiplantae; phylum Streptophyta; class Magnoliopsida; order Ericales; family Ericaceae; genus Rhododendron; species Rhododendron vialii. Next base: position 3,252,955 of record NC_080561.1, on the reverse strand, counting down.
TTTTATTGTTGAATTAACAGGACTCTAGACTCTGTTGATTCAACAATGGAAAGCTCTGTGCATGAAAAACTTGATTCTGTCATTGCGGAACAAGAAATACATGATAATTCTACTTCTCTCGCCATTAATCTTTATGCTTTCCCTATTCCTCATTGTTAAAGATAAGAATGATTCCGGTGGAAAAGCCACCGAGGCTCTCGTTTCACCCCAATATCTCCATGTGAGGAAAATTTTGTCATCCAACAACCATGGTTAGACTTGGCTTGAAGCGACAATTCTAACGGCCCAATTGCATCCATCATCAGCCGGATTACGGAAAACAAGTTGGGATGCTCTACTCCTCCTACCAAGGTATTGATTAACGTTATTTTGATCTTATGAGTTTGTCCTCCTCCTTTGCGCTTGAAGATTTTCTATTATCCACAACGAATCCTTCCTTGATTGCTACTCAAGATTTTTATCGGTGTTGTGATGCTTCCCAATCTCAAGACAAAGGTTAGCTATTTGTTTTCCTCGACCACTGTTTTTCCTTTTTGATAGTGCAAATCGTTCACGGGAGATTAGTAGTAGCGAATTTCATTATAATGGAGGATTAGATCATTATAAGTACAATTTTGAAAACTTGATTTAGTTGGGTGTTCTCAACTTGAAACTTCATTTAAGGCGACTCAGAAACATCATTAGACGTCGTCATCGTAGTGAAGGTTCCATGCATCCATATTTTGATGTAAAAAGTTACAATGTGAAATGAATTTATCTATGTTATTTCCACTCTTTGGCATCAAACTGTGGAAACAAATTTTAGGATTGGGTTATGGCTATGGGAATTAAGACGGGGTATATTCCATTTAGTATTGGTTTGATTGTTTTCTGGAGGTTGGTTGATTGCTTGGTTAGGTTAATTTTTTTGGAGTTGATGGTGTATTGGCTTGGTGAGGTATCACTAATTTGTGACCGACATGAAAAAATTCGTAGACTAAATCAACCGGGAGTTTCGGGACTGCATTTTGAAATTGGTCTCATAGTGGGTTGCTCAAATTGATTTGCAATGATGTGCTCGACTTTGATTTAGCAGCCTAAGATTGTTCTTCTATTAATGTACCTTCTGTACTACTCTGTCTGTCCCAAAAATGATGTCCATTCACATTTCTCACAAAAATTATCTATATTATTTTAATTTAAAATGTTTTTTTATATGCAATATAGATCTTACTTGATAGATTTCACTTAATAATACCATGCAAAGTTTCTAAAATTATAAAAAGTATTATAAATTACAAGACATGGATAATTTTTTGAATGGCGTGATGAGTCATTTTGGACATTCTTTTTGGAACAAAGGAACTATAAGTTAAAGTGTTTTTTTGTTTTGTATAAGCAAAAAAGCCAGGATAAGTTTTTTTCTTCTTCTTCTGAAATCTCTTGATGTACAAAGGAACATGTTTGGCTCGTGGTTGAAAATGTCTCTGTAAAATCTGACAGGCATAGAGAGGCACTGAGCCGTGTCAAGCTTGTTAAGAATTAACATAGCAAATGAAATGATGATGCAAAGAAAAATAAAAACTTAACCAACGAGTTTGAGTACTGGACTCGTATTCATAAACAAACTAAAAAAGCCTATCACTGACCAAAAAAAAACAAAACTAAAAGCCTAACTCTTGCGTAAGTACAAGAAGTACAATCTAAGTCCCACGCACGACGTCTTTCTGATTGGAGCGGATAACATGTCATGACGTTGACGTCTGAACCCCTTCTACAAAGGGTTTGCGGCAATTTCCGCCGCGGTTAATAATTTTTATGGCGAAAGGGATAGTATTTTTGAACATTAGTAATGATGAGTATATTTTTGAACACTTGTAACCAAGCACTGGGGAGCTGACGCGTGTGACTAGTAACTGCCCGGCCAGACTGCTCTGGTCCTCTGGGGGGCTCTGCTTGGAACGACACAGTGTTTACTCAGTCAAGTATTCCCTGACTATTCCGAAGTTCAAGCATCGTGGGGATAGTTACGACTTCCTCCGATCCCTTGATCAATGGTTAACAAGCCGTGGAACTCACCACCTTCGTCCACCCGTGGAATAACCACCATCCACTCCCACGATCTAATCCCATATATGATCTCCGAGGTTGTCTAGCACCCAAGATCATGTATAAATATCCCACGATTTAATCCCATATATGATCTCCAAGGTTGTTAACCATTTTTATGGGTTGGTCTAGTGGTTAAGACCTGTGACTAAAGAGTTTTTCCATTATTCACATGACGATGAACGCAATTGGGCCGCAAGCATTGCCTCTCCAAGCGAAGTCAAAACATGGATGTTGAATGAAGAAATTGTTCTTGCATGGAGGCATTGGGGTCTAACGAAAGCCGTAACGGCTTTTCCGGTTATATCTTTAACCATGAAGAATGGGAAAAGCATGAAGATTAATGATAAGAAGATTTGATTCATCCTGGATTTCCTATTTCGCCAGGACAGAATCATGTTGTTGAGACTCTGTTGATTCAACTTTAGATTTCTTAGAAGGTTCCAACCTAAAATCAATTGGCAATATGTGGAGTAGCCTCTAGAATGTATTAACCAAATTTGGGTGGCTTAGATGAGCAATGTGGGACAAAGTCTAACACTTTCCCTCATGTGTAGTCCAGATGCACGTGAATGTGCGAATTGAGCTGACTAGGAGATTTGCTTCGGGCAACAAAGACTCTTCCACGAGAGGTCAGGCCATCCAAGACCTAGCTCTTATACCATGTTAAATATGAAAGAAGAAATGTTTTATTAAAAATACGATCACACTATACATTGAGCTCCTCTATTTATAGAGAAGAGGGAGCCTAATTAAAAAAGAAAATCGTACCAATTAATTATGGAAGAAAATTATCTTAATTACAATCAAATCTCAATCTCAATATCACGATAAGTTCATGATATTAATTATTATATCTATTTATTCTAACATCCCCCTTCAAACTCAATTAAGTCTACCAACTTGAGTTTGAAAAAGTCCAGAGAAACCAGAAGTAACCAAGCCAAGCCAAGAGAAACTAGGAGCAATGCTATCAATCCCGTACCGTACCGGCCGGTACATACCGGATTTGAGAGAAACCGGTACCCTAACCCCCCAATACCGTTTCGAGCCAAATATCGGGCATTACCGGCTGGTACCAATCATCTCGGAAAATACCGGCCGGTACCGGCGTTCCGGCCCAAAAAAAAAAAAATAAACGTTTTTCAGAATTTTAGCAAAACGTGAGCTTAACCATATTACGTGCGCGAGGCTCAAATCCCGGATTTGCACCCCCCCTGCGCGCTAATAACCTGTGACACGCACCCGGTTAAATAGTTTCTGAATCAGTTTTTCCAAATTGCCTTCGGCCACGGCCCATTTTCCCGAGCGTGCGAGGCCTCTCTTTAGGTCCTCATTTACAAGTCCACTAGCGTGCAAAGTCACTTAAGATGGAAAAGAGTTTTGTAACTAGGCAATGTGGGACAAGATGCAAGCACATAGGTATTTTATGATGAATTGCATAGTATGAGGGATTTTTTTGAATTATGATTATATATAATTATTATATATATATTGTAGTTGCGGTAAATCCGAAACTGTACCCGATATCTGACCGGTACCGGTACGTACCGTACCAGTAAAAAAAATCGGTACCCTGGCCGGTACGGTATTCAGAACATTGACTAGGAGCAGCCAAGCCAAACCAAGCCAAGAAATCAGGAGTAGCTAGAAACTAGGAGAAACTGGGAAGTAAACCAGAAGAAACCAAGAAAAACCGGAAAACAAAGAAGCCAGTAATAGAAAAGCCATGAGCACTAGTGGCGAAGAGGTATGGTGGGTGCAGGCAACTAGAAGTGCGAAGGAGATTGACAAAATAATTAACTAAGTGCCTGGCGGATGGCAGCGAGACTTAGGTCACCCGCCAGGAGCGAATATCCCCAGGGCCTAGATCTTATAGTTTTGATACCATGCTAGATTTCTTGGAGGGTTCTAACCTAAAACCAATTGGCAATATGTAAAGTAGCCTCTAGAATATATTAACAAAACTTGGGTGGCTTAAATGAGTGATGTGGAACAAAGTCTAACATGAACAATGAAAATCTCTGTACATGAAAAACTTAATTCTGTCGTTGCGAAACAAGAAATACATGATGATTCTACTCCTCTTGCTGTTAATCTTTATGATTTCTCTATTCCTCATGGTTAAAGATAGGAGTGATTCCGGTGGAAAAGCCGCCGAGGCTCTCGTTTTTTACCCCAATATCTCCATGTGACGAAAATTTCGTCATCCAACAACCATGTTTCGACTTGGCTTGAAGCGACAATTCTAGTGGCCGAATTGCATCCATCATCCGCAGGATCACGGTAAACAATCTGGGACGTTCTACTCCTCCTACCAAGGTATTGATTCACCTTACTTTGATCTTACGAGATTGTCCTCCTTCTTTGAGCTGAAAGATTTTCTGTTATCCACAACGAATCCTTTCTCGATTTCTACTCAAGATTTTTACTAGTGTTGCGATGCTTCCTGATCTCAAGACTAAGGTTCGCTGTTTGTTTTCCTCAACCATTGTTTTTCCTTTCATTATAGTGCAAATCGTCCAAGGGAGATTAGTAATAGCGAATTTCATTATAATGGATTAGATTAATATACCATTTTGAAACTTGATTTAGTTGGGTGTTCTCGACTTGAAACTTCATTTAACGCGACTCAGAAACTTCATTAGACGTTGTTGAAACATGCTGGGAATCGATTACGGAGGTTTATTGATAGGTCTTGTTATCAATTGTAGGATAGGATGATGGAGGAGCTCCACTCAAGAGGGAAAACAATTGAGGAAATCACGGAGTGTTTGAGGCGGGTTCCTATGAATCCCAGAGTAATTTCAGCCATCAGAAAAGCCCATTCTCTGCCTATTTACTTTTTCCTAGTTAGTTCATTCTTATTTCGGAAGTAAGCTGGTTATATAACCAAGAAATATTTATGAAAAGATGGAATGTGGTTATTTCAGGTGCGAATTAAGAATAATCAGCGACGCGAATCAGTTCTTTATTGAGACAATCTTGAAGCAATTTGGGTTGTTTGATTGTTTCACGGAGATAGTTACAAACCCTAGCATTATTGAAGGAGGCAGGCTGAGGATATTCCCTTACCATTCCTCTCCTCATGGTTGCAGTTTGTGCCCTCCCAATTTGTGCAAGGTATTCTGTTTGGTACCATTCAGCTTTTTATGTTTCTTTTTAACTGATACATTGTTCTCTTAATGGTAATTCATATCGAGTTCTTTTGTTGTGTTTGGATGAGTTTTTAAGAAATTTTGTAGGGTTATGAGTGGAGAGAGAAATGAGAGTAATGATTGGAGAGAGATAGAGAAAGAAATGAGAATAATGATTGGAGATGGGGGTGAGTAATGATTGGAAGTAAGGGTATTGAGTGTTTTTTGAGTTGAGAATTTTTTTTCCAAAAAGCAATCCAAACAAAGCATTTATTTCTCACTTTATTTAGTTTTTGGGATGCCTTGCATCGAGCTGAAGTGCTGCTTGTTGTCATGAGATTCATACTTGTAGCTCTCTCCCCAGCCCACAGCATAGGGTGGAATCTCGATTGTTTCATCGAGCTCCATTTCTTTTAGACAAAAAGGACGGCTCTGTTGGATGAAGTCATAACCTATGCATTCCACTAGGATACTACTATGGAGAGACTAAGTTCAATTTCAGAGATTGGACTCTCAAACTGTGATTATCCTATGAAGTGGAAGAAGTCCGTACATACGAACGCTGCACATGCATCTAACACCATACACCACACGTCTATGTCCCTGTGTAGCACTCATATTTTCTGTTGGAGGTGTTCTCTATATACATCTGTTGACTTTGAACCCTTTCTGTTTGGTTTTTTTCACTTTAGAAGCTTTTGGAGCAGATAACAATTACATATTCGATTATGTTGGTGGGGTCTCCCTTTGGACATGGTACTTCCCAATTACCCTTCAAAAAAATCGATACTTCGTTTTAAAAAAACGAAAAGAAAGTAAAACAAAATCGATACTTGCTTATAGTCCCAACTTAATTCCGATAATTATTTTCTGGCCAAAGTTGCAGTAGTTTACAAGAGACATGTCGTAGTGAAAAATGATACTTGGATAACCTCCGAGATAATTTGATTAGCCAGGGGGTAGTATCCCTAGAAGGCTAGAAACCTTAGTGGTGGTTATTAGTGACCGTTATAAGCTACCCTTTTTTTTTTATTGTTGAGAGAATCTAATTGACTTATTTAATCTGTCATGTTAACTGATTTATCCACAACAGGGTCTCGTGATAGAGCAGATCCAAGCTTCTATTTCTGAGAAAGGGAAGATAAGAATGGTCTACCTTGGAGATGGAAGAGGTGATTTCTGCCCAAGTCTGAAGCTTGGAGAGGGAGACCATGTGATGCCAAGAAAGGATTTTCCTTTATGGAAGAGGATTTGTGATAAACGTACGATTATCAAGGCAAAGGTCTATGAGTGGAGCAACGGAGAGGAGCTTGAGAGGATCCTAAGTCAGCTTGTTGACACAGGCACCATATAAGGAAACTCTGATTCTTCGTTTTACTTCGTTGACGCAATTAACGCTCCGATAGGTATATCATCTGAAACTTTTCAATGTTAGACTACTACTCTTTGGGTTGATGTAGAATGACTTTGGATATCATTTTCCAATGTTTCACATCAAACTTTAAAAAATATTTGAGGATTGGGTTGTAACTCTGCAAAGAAAGCTAGATTATTCTTGTGGAAGCAATATTACAACACGGTTTTCTTATGTTATTCTTGCTCATGCAATCAACATATCCACCTTTAAGAGCATCTGCAGGCATTATGGGATTCATTCCAAAATAGATAAAAGACGGTGGTAATTCCTCCCTGATCTCCTTCCCAGTCGCCTTTTCAGATGATCAAGAGGAGAGAAATGCAGAGAAACCATAATCTTCCCGACAAAAGGTTTATGTTTCTATGATTCACATATTAGAACAAAACTCCTTTTTCATTCTATCATATATCCTTCCCTGATGAGAGGCGAGGAAATTGGCTCGGGCAAGTTTTGGGGTAAACTCTAACATATCTCATACTCCATAGGGCCCCGCAAGAGAAAATTGGCTTGGGTAGCTATGGGCTATTTTATCTGGCAAGAGAGGAATTGCAGAGTTCCTACCCAAGCCAATTGCAGAGTATGGTTCAATAGCAGATGTCAAGAAACTCCAACTATTCATTATTCTTACCCTGATAATTTCCGCGTATGAGATTTTTGTTTCCGTTTGTGTACAATGAAACTAAGGCAATAGGCATATGAACTAGAACGTCAAACAACGTAGTCCACGGCCTATCCAAATCTCAATAATCTTCATAAGGTTGCCGATCCCACGAATTTTAGTGAAGGCTGCGGATCAATAAAGAGGAAAAGACCACGGGAAGGGTTATTTCAAGAAACATGATACATGGTTGTCATCAGTTCCAAGTTCAACGGAACATTTCCTCGCTAGATTTTCCCTCAAACCTGCTAAATCAGAACATTTCCAGATAAGTTGTTACATCTGTTAGAAATTCGGTTTGGATGTATTTATTTTCATTTCTTTTTTGTGGGTGGGTTTAATGTTATTTGGTTTTGAAGGCTTTCTCTCTTTATTTGCTTGTTTATTTTTCTTCTTCTTATTTGTTCATGAGGTGATTGCTCGAAGGTTTGAATTCTTGACGGACAAAGTTATCATATAAATAGTATGCAATTTTTATACGTATATGTTATGCATAATTTTAACACATTAATTTTTTCTTTCTATCAACTTCTAGAAATGCTGTTTCACCAGCTAGTCAAATTTCCAATGTATTAATGGCCCATCATGTCATGATTGGAGTGGGAAATTTCGTTTCTCCTTCTCGAAAGGGTTTGCGGGTACCAAAAAGGCTCATCCCTGATTAAGCTTGTTCATATTAAAGAGTTCATCTCTTTCCCTGCAAGGGGAGGTACATCAAACTCCATTTGGTTGTTAGCATACTAAAATTCCGCTAACCCCTATTGTTGTATATACTATTGGCAAAAAAAAAAAAACAAAGCTTGTTCATATTAGTGCATTTGCAACAGTCGTGCCATCCCTTCCAAACTATGGTTTTATCAAGCAAAAACCTCATACCAGACCCAGCAGACTCGCCTACCTCCTCGCCACTTCCCCCTCCGTTAAAGTAACTCGCAAGCCCGCAAGTAACTTGCCCTCTCTCTTTCTCTCTCTCTCAAACACAGACACACAGTCGACATCTTCCAAGTTGTGGGACAACGACATCAACAATCATCATCGGAGCTCTACCTCATCTGCGTCATCATCATTGTCGGCGCCATCTCCCATTGTGAACATCTCTACTTCTACATATCAATGATGATAAACTCTGAACATGAGCGAGTACTCTCTGATTCTCTCCAACTGTGAACAGCTCAAAGTCCTCGCCTCTATATTCCCATCGTCTCCGTCGTTCATGGTATAACACATCGTCATTCATAATATATCACCGATGTGTTAATTTCCATCGTGATAATCTTCAACGTCGGTGTTGATCTCTCTCGTCCATGAGAATTGGCAATTTTAGATCTCTTTGTTAGCCCTAATTTTGCTAAATGGCTGGAAAGTAATGGTTGAAAGTTAAGGTAATAAATATTTTTTGAGTAATAAATATTTTTTGAGTTATAAAATTTTTTCTAAAGCGGCGGACAGATTGGACCGGTTGACGCTGACCCCGTTACAGAAAGGGTTGGCGGGTAAACGCTGAACCAAAAAAGCAAAGCTGCAAAGGGACCAAAAGGGGTCATCGCAAAACAAACATATATCAAAGACTTCCATGTTCTAAACGGAAAACCCCAAATCCGAATGAAGCCTAAATCAAACCCCCTTCCCAAAAAAAAGAGTTTAATGAAAAGATGAAGCCCGATCATAATTAGCCAGGGGTTTGGGGAGACTTCCGGTGGTGCGATTACCTGATCTCCGGTGGCTGTCCAACAATATCTCCCTAGCTAGCTAGCGAAGACCCTTGATCACCTTCGTATTCAAGGACCACCGTGGTAACCAAGCTTTCAAGGAGATCCAGGCAGGGTCCGGGCAGCGGAATTATTCATTCTCTCTCATCAGCTTCAGAGATGGAGAAGAATCCCTTTGTTCAAGCGGGAGCCTTGTCCACTGACTTGGGTGAGATTCCGCATGCCTCTCCGTTTCCTACTCCCTTTGATCAAGCTGGAGCAATTGATGGTGGCGTGGATCAATTGAAGGATTCTTGTCGTTTTATTCCGCTATGTCAAATATTAAAAGCGACTAATGACTTTGACGATGCATTAGTTATTGGAACTGGGGGATTTGGTAAGGTATACGAAGCAAACATTGACGACGGTGCTACAACCACCGTTGTTGCCATAAAGCGGTTGAGTGCCGTGTCCAATCAAGGCGCTGAAGAATTTTGGACAGAGTTAAAGTTGCTTTCAAAGTTCCGGCATGCTAATCTCGTTTCGCTCATCGGTTATTGCAACGAGAATCAGGAGATGATTATTGTTTACGAATATATGACTGGGGGGACTCTCGCCAATCATCTTTACAAAACAAGTACTAGAGAAGAAAGTGGTGGAAGTAGATCTCACCTAACATGGGAGCAAAGGCTCAACATTTGCCTTCATGCTGCACTTGGACTCGACTACCTTCATAATGGTACCTTACACGGTATCATACACCGAGACGTCAAGAGCACAAACATTTTGTTGGACGAGTATTTGGTAGCAAAGGTTTCCGATTTTGGGTTATCTAAAAGCACTACCCATACAGCAACCCACGTTAGCACAATGGTCAAAGGAACTATGGGATATTTGGATCCAGAATACCTCCTCACTTGTCGACTGACCAAGAAATCTGATGTTTTTTCCTTCGGCGTGGTGTTGTTGGAAGTCTTGTGTGGTCGGCGAACGATTGATGTAAGATTAGAGGAGGAGCAAATGAGTCTAGTTCGTTGGGCACAAATGAACATCAAAGAGGGAACGCTTGACAGAATCATCGATCCCTCTCTGAATGGAGACACAACACCAGATAGTCTTGAGTACTTTGCCGAACTTGCCAACGAGTGTTTACATATTCAACCAAAGGAAAGGCCTACAATGACTGAAGTAGTGAAGAGCCTTCAGATTGCATTGGTGTTGCATGAGCGTCAGGGAAGATCGCAGGGAGCTATTGCAAAGGCGGGGATGTTAGGAGGCCTTCTCTCGCGACACAGAAACCCCTTGCTCGTTCCACCGAATGAGATTCAGAAGAGCTAGATTCCCGCCAACAGTGTCGGGAAACCTGCCAAGCAGACGACGACGGCATTTCTCGCCACCATTTCGACGGCATTTGACGACTTCAAGGCCCGGTCGAAGGAAACATTTATGATTCCCCAGGAAAATATAGTAAAAAAGGAGGAAGGATTTATCAACGAGCATTTACCTGATCATGTGTTTGGCAATTCGAAGAAAAATGAGGACAACGAAGAGACGGTGAATAAGGTCTACAACAGAAAGGGAAGCGGGAATTCAATGGAACTCAAACATTGGGCAACATTCAAGAAGTTGGGAATGGACCCGGGGAATAAAAACAACAGAGCATACCAGAGTGGCGTTCTTCTCTCTAATTCCAAAATGAAAAAAAAGATCAAGGCATTAAAGAGACTGGGGGGGAGTCTAATTCCAAAATTGGGACTTGAAGATTATAACACTCCACTGTCATTCCAGGTATGCGTGCTTTAGCATTGTGCCCGTTCACCTACGACCATGAGGTTTCCGTGAAGTTCACACACTGAAATCTCAACTCCGGGCTCTTCGCGACCAGGAGAGGCCTGTTTTTTTTGGCGCAGCAAAAAGAATTTTTTTGATCTTTATAAAGGATTACAAAGATTAAACCGAACAGAATAGGCCCTCTTCAGTAACTCGAGATCCTTATGATGATGATGATGATGATGATGTTTCTGTTTTAATCTAATCCATTGCTGTTGTGTTATTTTTCCTGCAGGCGCTCTCAGGTTTGTCGAATATCTTTCATGGCTTGTTGTCAGGCTGTGGGGATGGGCAGATCATCCTACTTAACACCAACCACAACCGCATAGACAGAGCTGACGTCGCTCTACAGCACCCTTCTTCACCTCAGCCTAAAGCCTTACCAGATGGAGGAGAGATTGTGTTGCTTGATTCATCAGAACAAAAACCATCGGTGGGTTTTGATGCTACAAACAACAGGGCATATCAGAGCGACGTTCTTGTGTCTAATTCAGAGGAGAAAAATACGGGAGAGCCATCAAGGAGATGGTGCATACCTGAGGGTGTACTTAGTTTAGTTGATTCAACGACAAGTATATCGTCGACTTATTTCGATGCTCCAGACAACAGTGCACATTTTGAAAGGGAATATCAGAGTGGCCCTATTGTGTTTAATTCGGAGAAGAAAGATACGGGAGAGGGATTAAACAGAGAATGCTTAACTAAGAGTGCACTTAGTTTAGATGATTCAACAAAACCAAGGTCGTTGCCGGATTTTGATGCTACAGAAAACAAAGCGGTGAAGGTCTACACCAGCTGGGGAAGGGGTTGTTGGCATTCAATGGAAGAACTCGAACAGGGGACAACGTTGGAGGAGTTGGGAATGGACCCCGAAAATGAGGGCATAATTGCCATTAAAGATTTTGTTCAATGGGCTGGGAAGCTTCCCGATTTCAAGACTGAGGTTAGCTATTTGTTTCTGTCAACCAATTTTTCTTTTCCCCCCACTTTTAAGTGCACATCTTCCCCTGGTTAATTGGTAGTAGCAAGTTTAGTCTAAAAATAGAAAATCAATCGCTAAAGACAGAAAAAATAAAAAGATTGAAACAACTATCTTTATGGTCTTTAGTCTCATCATATCTGATTTTTTTTTTTTTTTCCATGTTTGGTTCATATTTTTATACTTATCTCATTCCTCTCGTTGAGACAAGTGATTGATCCCAAAAAATTCGACGGAAAAATAAACAAAACTTTAGTGTCGTCTTATATGACTTTTTTTCTTAGCTCGGTCTTATATTTATACTTATCTCATTTCTCTCGTCGAGACAAATGATTGATTTAAAAAAGTTCGACGGAAAAACCAAACAAAAGATCATGTAAGGGAAATTATACCGACTGTCTTTAAGTGGCCCTTGCTGTATTTTTGTTGGGGAGTGATTTTCGCACTCCCCTTTTAGTGTTGAAAGTGTGTATTTTTTTTTTGCTAAAAGACAAAAAAGAGAGTGGGGATATAAAAAAGAGGAGTGTGAAAATCATTTTCCTTTTTCTTTGTTTTCCCCCTTATTATTGCAGCTCAAGTTGGTTGAAATTTATATATTGCATATTGCATTTATACTGCTTATCTATATATATGTTATGCTCAAGCTATGAGAAATAAGATGAATCAATGTACCAGAAGAGGCCCTGTTTCTGTGAAGTTCTCACATTGAAACCTCAACTCCGGGCTCTTCGCGACCAGAAGAGGCCCTCTTCAGTAACTTCAGATCTTTATGATGATGATGACGATGATTCTGTTTTAATCTAATCCCATTGCGATTGTGTTATTTTTCCTGCAGTTGACGTTCTCAGGTTTATTGAAAATCATTCATGGCTTGTTGTCGAGCTGTGGGGATGAGCAGATCATTGTACTTACCACCAACCACAACCACATAGGCGGAGTTGACGTCACTCTACTGCGCCCTTTGAACATTGATTTATACATTCACACGTCTTCACCTCAGCCTAAAGCCTTACCGGATGGAGGAGAGATTGTGTTGCTTGATTCATCAGAACAAAAACCATTGGTGTATTTTGATGCTACAAACAAGAGGGCATATCATAGCAACGTTCTTGTGTCTAATTCTGAGGAGAAAAATACGAGAGAGGCATCAAGGAGACAGTGCATGCCTGAGGGTGTACTTAGTTTAGTTGATTCAACGATAAGAATATCATTGACAGATTTTGATGTTCCAGACAACAGTGCACATTTTGTAAGGGAATATCAGAGTGGCCCTATTGTGTTTAATTCAGAGAAGAAAGATACGGGAAAGGGATTAAACAGAGAATGCTTAACTAAGAGTGCACTTAGTTTAGATGATTCAGCAAAACCAAGGCCGTTGCCGGATTTCAATGCTACAGAAAACACTGCGGTGAAGGTCTGCGCCAGACGGGGAAGGGGTTGTTGGCATCCAATGGGATTCGAACAACGGATGACGTTGGAGGAGTTGGGAATGGACCTGGAAAATGAGGGCATAATTTCTGACTTGTTGAGATTTGTGAGGGATAGGGAGGAGTTGTACAAGGACGCAGGCAAGGATTGGAAGAGGGGTTACTTGTTGTACGACTCTCCCAGTACTGATAGATCGAGCTTAATCGCTGCCATGGCGAACTTTCTTGAATTTGACATCTATCATTTGGATCTTATGGGTTTGACCACCATCTCGGAACTGACGAATGTGCTGGTCTCCATCCGGAATCGCTCCTTAATTGCTATTAAAAATTTTGATCGCTGTTTTGCGATGCTTCCCAATCTCATGAATGAGGTTAGCTATTTATTTTTCTCGACCAATTTTAAGTGCACATCTTCCCCTAGTTAATTGCTAGTAGCAAGTTTCATGTTTATATCATTTTGACACTTATGTTTCTGTATTTTTGTTTGTTTGTTTTTTGTATGCATTTTTGCCAGATTCAGGTTAATTGTGAATTTTTTGTATTAATCATTCGTATCAGTGAGAATAGTCTAAAAAGTGAAAAATCAGGGCTAAAAGCAAAACAATTCACTAAATACAAAAAATTTGAAACAACTATCTTTATTGTCTCTCGTCCTATGTGAACTTTTTTTTCAATTTCGGTCCATATTTTTATACTTTTTTTCATTCATCTTGTTGAGACAAATGGTTGATCCCAGAAAATATGACAAAAAACTTAACAAAAGATCACGTAAAGTAAATAATACCGACAGTCTTTTAAGTGGCCCTTTGCTATATTTCTCTTCGTTTTCCCTTTATTTTTGCGGCTCATGTTGGTTGAAATTGTGCATATCGCATGAAACCTATGTAGCCATCTGTAGTAATGTATATACTGATTATATAACCATGTATTATTCTCCTCTACCTATGCGAAACAAGATGAATCAATGTACCACAAACAATAAAGACAATGAAATAATCAATCACACAAACACGAGAACCCAAGGTATGTCTGTGCTTCAGCAGCGTGCCCATTTGCCTATGACCACGAGGGTATGATAGTTCAACCCACTGTTGCAAATTGAAGATCACAACACTCCACTCTCACCCTCTGTGTCGCGTCTCCCTGTTTCTGTGAAGTTCTCACACCGAAACCTCAACTCTGGGCACTCCGAAGAGGCCCTCTTCAGTAACTTGTAATCTTTATGATGATGATGATGTTTCTGTTTTAATCTGATCCCATTGCTGTTGTGTTATTTTTCCTGCAGTTGACGCTCTCAGGTTTGTCGAAAATCATTCATGGCTTGTTGTCGAGCTGTGGGGATGAGCAGATCATCGTACTTACCACCAACCACATAGACAGAGTTGATGTCGCTCTACTGCGCCCTTTGAACATTGATTTATACGTTCACACGTCTTCACCTCAGCTTAAAGCCTTACCAGATGGAGGAGAGATTGTGCTGCTTGATTCATCAGAACACAAACCATCAGTCGATTTTTATGCTACAAACAACAGGGCATATCCGAGTGACGTTCTTGTGTCTAATTCAGAGGAGAAAAATATGAGAGAGGCATCAAGGAGACAGTACATGCCTGAGCGTGTACTTAGTTTAGTTGATTCAACGGCAAGAATATCATCGATGGATTTCGATGCTTCAGACAACAGGGCACATCTTGTGCGGGCATATCAGAGTGGCCCTCTTGTGTTTAATTCTGAGAAGAAAGATACAGGAGAGGGATTAAGCAGAGAATGCTTAACTAAGAGTGTACTAAGTTTAGATGATTCAAGCTTACAAAAATCGTTGTCCGATGGTGCAGTTACAGAAAAAAAATCACATCTTGTCATAGCATATCAGAGTGGCCCTGTTGTGTCTCTTTCAGATGATAAAAATAGGGGAGAGCCATTAAAGAGAGAATGCTTCAATAAGAGTATATTTGGTATAGATGATCTTCAACAACATTCTGGTGGTAGACGTGATGATGCAGCAAAGAGCTTTTGCGGTAAGCTTCTACTGTTGAGTAGAATATTAATTATTGCTGGCTATCTTTAAATCTCTTATCAATTTTCAACCATGCTAGTTCTCTTGCATAAGAGAAGCTTAGTTAGTTATGCATTTAGATCTGAATTTTTCGAGGAGAAGTATGAATTGAAATTGTTTTTTTAATTATATTATCTGGTTATATCAAGTTGGAAATGCAGGTTTATGTTTTTCTCTTCAACAAAAGATAGTGTGCTAAGTAGTAGTCCATCCTGATTTATGGTCACGTTTCTCAGTCTCCTATGCTTTTCTACAAGACTTCTTGTTCCAGTATTGGAATTTGGTTTGTCCATCCTGATTTATACTCATTCTTGTTCTAGAGGCGAGGATAATTCACATTTTTTCCTCATCAGAACAACAAGCATTTGATGCTACAAACACGCATCTTGTCAAGGCAGATGAGAGGGGCCCCACTGTGTCTAATTCAGAGAAAGGATGTACGAGAGAAGCATTAAAGAGAGATTGCTTAACTAATGCACTTAGTTTAGACGATCTACAGCAACATTTTGGTGCTAGACGTAAAGATGCAGCAAAGGGTCTTTGTGGTAACTTTCTATTGTTGAAATAATGTTGCAAGTTGCAATCTTGATCTCTTTTCAATTTTCAACCATACTAGTTCTTCTGCAAAAGTAGAAGCTTCATTGTCCATGTATTTGGATTCTTGTGTTCAAACGGTAAAAGGTGAATTAAAATAGTTCCATCTTTATGGCAAAGTGTCCGGTTTTGTATAGTTGGAGCTACAGGTTTACCTTGTTTTTTCAAACCAAATTTTTTTGTACTAATTAATAGTCCATCTCGATTGGTTGCGCTACTTCCTGTCTGAGTTCCTACAAATTTAATGAGCTATGGTTCCACATGCCAGATTCCCCTCCATGGAAGTCATTCGAAGTTCTAGATAGGCTTCCTCTTGGGGAAAGGTCTAACAACATTAGGCATTTAGCCCGGCAGAGAGCACTAACGCACACGCATTGTGTACGACTTAAGAAATCACAGGATCTGCTACGAAGTCTGCAAAGGGACTGCTCAGAAGGATTGGCTTCTCAGGTTCGTCCTCGCCGTTGCCTATATTAATTCCAGCTAGTTGATAAACAATAATATGATCCATATTGGTGAATTTACCCTTGGTTCAAGTACAGTGTTCGAACCCAGATTCCTATTCATTTGTACTGAATATTGTCTTCAAGGGGATGATAAAATGAAATCAAACTATATATCCAAGTTTGTGTCATATGCAAGGTCCACAGTGTTTAGATCCTCAATATTGTTGTTGCTTAAATAAGTTTGAAAGAATATATAATCATCTGTTGGATAAACTACTTGAGATGAAGTTTGAAAGGTAGATTAGCTAAAATGAACAAGTATTCTTTTCAGAGATGAAAGATTAGTTGAAGTTGTCATTCTGTATATGGATGAGTACATTCAGTATTTACGGATGGATATATTGATCAATGAGTTGGACTATCCAAATGCTGCAGTCTGATATCGGCTTACCAGATGGAGAGCACATCCTATCTCTCTTGAAGAAGAAAATTGTGAGAAAGACATTAAAGAGAAAGGGCAGAACTATGAGTGTACTTAATTTAGAGGATCACCAACAGCATTTTGGCAGGAGGTGGGAAGATGCTGTGAAGTTCCTTGGCGGTAAGCTGCTACTGTTAACCAAGTCTTGTTCATGTTTATGAACCATCACGTCTTCTGAAGCACACATACTGTATTGTTTTCTTTATGGAAGTAGTACAAAATACTAGTTTCTTACCTTATGCATTGGTGGTGCTCATGCAGCGAAGCGCATCTGTAGGCAGCTTGTGATCCATCGTGAAACCACAGCAAAGCGAATCCGTAGGCAAATTGGGGCCCGTCGGTGGCTGTTTAAACAAGTAACTCACTTGTATTTTCATTTCTATCTAGTCAATTTGTTGTATAGGTTGTAATCATTAAATTGTTCTTTCGGAGAGGAAAGATAAGTTAAGGTTATTAGATCCTCAACATTTTTGTTGTTTAAGTAAGTTGAAAGAAATATAACAATTTGTTGGATAAACCCTTAGTTGCAGGAACCTTCAACTATGCCCACGTTTCTTCGACGGAAACGCGTTTCTGCGTTCCCGTTGAAGGAAACTCCAAGAAACTCGTCCCAATGACGACGGGAACTCGTTCGTTACCTATACGGGAACTTACACCCAAAAAATGGTTGAGAGACTTACGATTCAAGCTGCAATTGGTACCTTTAAAGTTGTTTTGTTTTTGTTGGTGTGCACATTTGATCTTAACCTTTTAGAGTCATACAAATGCCTTTAACTTTTATGCCTACCTAATATACACAAGAGCTCTATTGTGTAATCATGTGCTACAATAAAAATGTTGAAATATAACTAGAAACTTATAATTTTAATAGTAATATTTTGTGGTAGAATAATATTTTTATATTGACATTTAACAATATAAAATTTCAAAATATATTTATAATTTTAATAATTTTTCCTAACCACTCCCAATGGCGCTCCCACACTTCTATGATCATTTGCTACCCCATCCCCACCCCCGCTCCCGCTCCCGTCCGTGCTCCCACTTCGTGTAACTAAGGATAAACCTCTAGAGAAATGTAGATTAGCCAAAATGAAAAAGTGTTCTTTCGGAGAGGAAAGATAAGTTGAAGTGGTCATTTTGTTTATGGATGAGTACATTGAGTGTTTAGGGATGAGTACATTCAGTATTTACGGATGAGTATAATGACAAATGGCTTTGACCATCCCAATATTGCAGTCAGCTATCGGCTTTCCAGATGGAGGACACATCCTATCTCTGTCAAAGAAGAAAATTGTGAGAAAGACATTAAAGAGGAAGTGCAGAAATACAAGTGTACTTAGTTTAGAGGATCATAAACAACATGTTGACAGGTGGTGGGAAGATGCAGCAAAGAGCCATGGCTGTAAGTTTCTACAATTAGCTAAGTCTTGCTCTTGTTTATGAACCATTTAATGCATCTTGCAAAGGACATACTGGATTGTTCTCTTTATTGAAGCAGTTCCAAATTGTATTTTCTTACCTTATGTATTGGTGCTCATGCAGCGAAGCGCATCTGTAGGCAGCTTGGGATCCATCGTTTATCCTCCGCAAAGGGCAACCATAAGCAACATGGGATCCATCAGTGGCCATTTCAACGAGTAACTCACTTTTATTTTCATTTATATCAAGTCAATTTGTTTCATAAGTCATAATCATTATGATAAGAGTAGTAATTTTCTCCCTTGACTTTTGTGAAATTCCTGGGCATTTGGGGTCCATACATCAGTTATAATCCTATTCCTGTTGTCACTTCATTTCTATCAAGCCACACCCTCAGCATATTTGGTTTTTAAATAAGTTTGAAAGGATATATGGTTAAACAACTAAAGAAAGGCAGAGTAATTCAGATTTGCCTATATGAACGAATTGAAGTTGTCATTCTGCATTTGGATGAGTACATTGAGTATTTACGGACGAGTATATTGACCAATGGCTTTGACTATCCCTATACTGCAGTCTGCTATCGGCTTACCAGATGGACGACACGTCTTACCTCTTTTAGAGAAGAAATTGATGAGAAAGACATTAAAGAGGAAGTGCAGAAGTATGAGTGTACTTAGTTTAGTGGATCGCCAACATGTTGACAGGAGATGGGAAGATGCTACAAAGAGCATTGGCGGTTAGCTTCTACATTTAACTAAGTCTTGCTCTTTTAGTCTTTTTTATGAACCATAATGCATCTTGCGAAGGGCATACTAGATTGTTCTCTTGAAGGAAGCAGTACAAAATTTAGTTTCTTACCTTATGAATTGGTCTTCATGCAGCGAAGCGCATCTGTAGGCAACTTGTGATCCATCATGTGTCCATAGCAAAGCGCATCTGTAGGCAACATGGGATCCATCATCGGTGGCCATTTAAGCAGGTAACTCACTTGTATTTTCATTTCTATCATGTAAATTTATTGTGTAGTTTGTAATAAGCTAAGAAGCACGGATATGGGATACAGTATGATATGGATACGCGGATATATAATATTTCCAAAAAGAAGGATACGATACGTTGGGGGATACGTTGAATATATATATATATATATATATATATATATATATATATATATATATATATATATATATATATATATATATATAAAACTGAATTTGTATACCTTAACTTGCTAAAATGTGGACCTCCCTTTCCCGATCAAATTTTGATGATTCGAGCCATTCAATTTGTTCAAAACGTGATTTTAAGGTTTTTCATGAGAAATCGGCAAAAAATGACCGGGAAAGGCTTGATTTTAGTGATTTTTTATTGAACCATTCAATGAAAATTGCTCGGATGAAGGACTTCCCGGTCATATTTTTTGCTGATTTCTCGCTGAGACCCTTAAAATCACATTCTAATCACATTCAACGGCTCGGATCGTTGAAATTTGATTGAAAAAGGAGAGGTCCGTATTTTGCTGAATAAGGTCGCCCTTATAGAAAGGGGACTATATATATATTGTCCTTATCTAGTGAGGGATCCCGCACGGTTTTACCGTGCGGACCTCGCTTTTCCAATCAAATTTCGATGATCCGAGCCGTTCAAAATGATCAGAACATGATTTTAAGAGTACTTGCGAGAAATTAGCAAAAAAATGACCAGGAAAGCCTTGACCGGAGCAGTTTTCATTCAACCGTTCAATAAAAAAACTGCTTAGATAAAGCCCTTTCTGGTCATTTTTTTTGCTGATTTCTAACGGGTACCCTTAAAATCACATTCTGCACACTTTGAGCGGCTCTAATCATCGAAATTTACTTGCGAAATGGGAGGTCTACATGGTAGAACCGTGAGGGATCCCTCACTGGATAATTTGTGTATATATGCATATATATATATATATATATATATATATATATATATATAGAGAGAGAGAGAGAGAGAGAGAGAGAGAGAGACATACACACAACGAGAGAAAGAGATGGATGAGAGACTTATAAGGTTGTCGAGAGAGAGGATATTGTCGGTGTGTTTTTGGTGTCAAATTGGTGGGGAAAAAGAAAAATATAGTCCTAATTGCAATTTTGACCCATATATTTTAAGTAATAACATATTTACCTTTGCGCGTATCCAAAACGTATCCGCGCGTATCCAAAACGTATTGGGATACCAAAATTAATTCTAAAAGTCGGATACTTTAAAAAAAGCTGTATTGGATACATATCTGGAGTGTATCCGAGAGTATTGGTATCCGATACGTAATACGGAGGCCAAAATTGAGTATCTGTGCTTCATATTTAATAAGTATGTAATAGTAATTTTTTTCCAATTTTTTTGTGTGCAATTACCGGGCATGTGGGGTCCCTACATCACTTATATTTTAATTCCTGCTGTCACTTTAGGTTATGAAACAGTGAAATCATATCATTCACATATGTAGTTTAAAATACTCAGCTTATGTGAATTCAAAAACTGGAAAAACTTCCTTTATGCGTAATTATTACTCCTTTAAAGGGGTCTTATGGACGATAGCTAGCTTGCACATATGTCCAAATGTCCCTAAAATTGGATGTAGAAGCATATCTATATCTGAGGTCATCGACTTCAACGCAAATCGGGCCATCAACTCAGCTTGTTTATGTTTCTTGGCTTTTTAACGTGCATTTCATCAGTCTTCAACCAATGTGCATAACATCCATTTTTGTGAATTTTTAAGCAACTTTTCCTGTCAATATTTGTACTGGACTAAAGTTAAGAGAGGTTATTCATAAATATTGGTTCGTCCTTTGAACTTTGCAGCACTTTGAACTTTTAGCACCATATTCTCACCCATTGGGATTTATTTTGCCTTTAAATAGCATGGTTTTTCAAATTCTATGACAAAACGTAAATGTTATTGTGGTTACTACTATGGACGTGCAAGTTTGTCATATATTATGTTTGATAAGTGAGTTTAACCATTAATGAGGCTAACCACTCATTAGGACAACATTATTTTATTTTATTTTATTTTGGTGTCTATTCGGAAAGGGATCGAGGACATAATTTTTCATGAATTGGGAGAAGAAATGAGTGTAATCCATAGAAGTCTGAATTACTAATATAATGAGTGAACATTTCTTTTGTAAAATAAGTAAAGAATTAAGTGCAATCCAGAAAATCCTGAATTTAATGATTACCTTTGCTTGGCTCAGGACTGGGCAACAATGAAGGGATACTCTTTAGGTGACGAAAGGCCAGTTGAAGTTATCAGTCTATCTACGCATGCAAAAGTTGTTTCGAGGCTTCAACTTATCTATATATCCTGGCTTGGTAGATTTTCACCTCGGCCTTCAGCCTTACCAGGAGGAGGAGGGATTGTGGGCCCTATAACCTTATCGTTTAGTGAATCTGCTGCTACAAAGAACATAGCACAACATATTGGACAAGATCAAAGTGGCTCTACTGCATCTGATTCTGAGAATGAAAGAACAAGAGAACAAGAAGACCTCGAAGAGATATATACTAGTATTACTTCAGATGATCTTCGACGACTTTATGGCAGGATGAACCGTAAAGATGCTGCGGCGAGCCTTGACGGTAATTTATTGCTTGGCATGTTTCGATTGCTTTCAACCACAATAACTCTGCAAGGAGAGCTCAATTATTTCCTTGTGGAATCAATGTAACAATATGAATTTCTTACGTTAATTCTTGCTCATGCAGTTAGCATAGCCACATTCAAACGCAAATGTAGGGAGTTTGGGATCAAACGGTGGCCACATGTTAGAAAAAAAAAAGGTAATTCCACCCTCACTTACTAGTCACCTGTTTAAATAGTTAAGAAGAGAGAAATGGATGACCAATAATACCCTAATAATCCAATGGCCATTCCTCCCTCTCTTCCTAGTCTCCTGTTCGGATGATTAGAGAGAAATGGAGCGTGCCAACATAATTCCTAATCCAATTTTTTTAGCCTATCGAAAACCAATTTTGTTCCTAAATCTTACTGACATTAGGTGTCTGTTTTTTATGATCGATATAATTGAACCTTCTTTATTGTTCTTTCTACTATTCATTTCTCTTCTCTTCTATTTTCTCTGGTTCCTAATTACTTCTTTTCTTCTCTCCAAACAGTCGGGAGACCCCCCGATCAACATGGAGAAGGGAATACATCAACCGCATGCAAGACGCCATCACATAATGTGCAGAATGGGATGGAGGGTGAACCGGTTGGTCAAAATAAGGAGGCAAATGTATTTCGACGAGATTTTACGGAAGGCCCAACTGCTTTGAATACAGAAAATGGTTTAATAATAGGTATTGTGAAAACCCCTCCTTTTTAATGATTCTTGCCCTGGTAATTATGCTATTGATTACTAACAAAGTGAAAACGCAGGGAGTTCCTCTGAATGGACAAGTCAAGTGAAAGATCAATCAACTTTGTCCACTCCTTATCCAAATCACGATGCTCTTGTATTACCACAGCTTCATATAACATCGATGCTAAGTGAGAACAGGGGGGGTTCAATAGATTGGAGGAATTCTTTAGCTTCACAAGCAGAGCCCTTTTCAGACAGACATATCTCTGGATCTAGTAATTTGACATTTCCTACATGTTATGATACAACTATCCATTTCTCTTCTTCTCTTTTAGTATCTTTCCAACCTAGTTTTTTACCTTTCTTTTCTTTTTCCCTTACAGTCTGGAGACCCCCTGATCTACTGGAAGGTCAAACAACGCAGTTCAGTGCCCCTCCAAATCCAAATGCTCTTGTGTTTCCACCGTTTCAGATTGCATCGACCCAGGTGCTAAGTGAGAACGATGATAGGAGAAATTCGTTAGCTTCACAAGTAGAGGCCTTTTTGATGGGACATGTCTCTGATTCTAGTAATTTGGCGTTTCCTGCATATTCTGATGCAGCAGCTCCTAGCCAACCTGTGGCTACTATTCTCCAGACAATGCCTATGACTACCCACATGATACCTCAAATGGGGGGTTTCTCTGGAATTTTTCAACTGGAAGGTCAATTAACGCAGTCTACTTCTCATCCAAATCCCAATGTTGTGCCTCGAGAGCCTCAGATAGCATCAACACAGATGCTAAGTGAGAACATGGGGAGTTTCGAAAACTGGGAAGAGTTTTTAAGTTTAGAGGAAGAGACTTCTATGGGGGGACATGTCTCTGGATCTGTTAACTTGACAGGGACTACATGTTGTGATCCAAGTCCGAGCCAACAACCTGTGCTGACAAATCGTGACATGATGCCTACTACTCACGTGATGTCTCATCTCGTAGCAAGGGAAGATATGAGGTCTGTTACAGTAAAGGTAAGTTACGGGGATAGAACAATAAAATTTCTGGTCCCTCTCTCGTCTAGAATAATTGAAGTGAAGGAAGAAGTGAAAAAGAGACTGAAGTTAGAGCCTAGTAATTTCGACTTCGAGTACAAAGATGAGGACGACGGTGACCGGATTTTCTTAGGCTGCGATGAGGACTTGACGAACCATCTGCAACTATTCAGCAATCGAGTAATCAGGCTATTGGTTGTTGATAGTGATGCCAGTACCAAGAATATATGTGAAAGTTGTGGATCATTGAAGCGGAGAAGACAATAGGTAGGTCTGGTTTCAGAAATGAAATTTCATGGTTGTCACCAGTTGGTCCAGTTCCATGCTCTTTGTGTGCTAGGTTTTCCTTTAAACCTGCTTAATCAGAAACAGTAATATTAATTACGACGTAGTGGGGTTGTAGAGTTTGAAAATTCTTTGTTTCTTTGGAATGAGTGGGAAAGTGTCTCGACATACACATGATAATCTAATAGGTGATAAAGATCGCACCTTGATAGAAATGTTACCACACCAATTTTCCCCGTCATAGGAATGGAGCCATGGCATTTAGCGTATGACAAGTTTACGTAAATTGCCAAATGGATCTTTTCCGTCCTTGAAATGATGAAACTTCTCTTCTTCCCGATCAACTCTCTTCCTAGTCTCGAAAGTCTCTGACTCATTTTCGATTGTGTTCATGATCCTAATGGGAGTCGTGGCTAGTGATCAAACAATTAAGTCTTCTATTTGGTTTCCTGATCAATGGCATGAAGCACTTTAGGTCATGCTACAGACCCAAACACTTGGTATGATTCGGGCCTGCAGCATGACCTAGAGTCACTTAATGGGATTGAGTGGATGTGAACAAAAACATGAGCGAGAGCGTGAAAAAACATTCCAAACTACTAAGATTCGTGAGATTGAAGACCAGAAGCAGAGTGTACAATTAAAATTCAGAGTGGAAACATTGAATCCTTCAGGAAACTTAAACGACCTAGGACTTGACCCAACTCACTAACAAGAGTGCTTTGGTTTCTTGCAATTCATACACGATCTTCCGAAGGTATTGTGTCGTGGCTTAGTAACTTGACACTCTCAACTCTCATATTGCAAATAGTAATAGCGAACAACCATTGGGGGCAACCAGATCCAATACAGGTTAGTCTTCAATTACATAAAACTCTGATTTCTACTTCACTATTTCTTTCTTTCCGTTTGTTTTAACAATTTTGGTATTATATGAATAAGTGTATTATGATACGTCACGTAATCAAGAAACAGAGAAAAACGGAACACTCACAAAGCATAAAAAGAGATACAAGATTCCTTCGCGCTGAAATGGAAGCGGGTCCTATTCCGCCAATGGCAATGGTGTAGGGCTCAATATTTGAGGACCACAGATTCTGGCTCGCGGTGTATCAGCCCACAGGCGTTGCTACTAATGATACGCTTCTTCTTGCGCCAGAAGCCACTCTTGAAGACGCAGAGCTTCTCACTCTGACCTCAATTCTCAGACTTCGGATTGAGAGGGGCGATCTCCTTTATTCGGAGACACATTATGGTGCTTCTTGCAATTCTCCAGCGGATTGGCCTGAGTGGGTGGATGACGTTCTCAACACCCCTGCTTATCGCGAGATTATGGGGAGGTCGCTTACTCTTGAGGTCGTTTCAGTCTGTCGCGACCTATCCATGCCACGCAATAACCGTGCCATCCAAGACATTGGCTTCGCCATTTCTTGCTGGAGCGTCAATACCCATACTTTTGTTGGGGCATGGGGGGAATCTGGGCCTACGCCGGAGGATGCGTTTGTTCTGATGCACTCCACTCGCGCAGCAATAGGCTTTTCGATCCCGGCGCTCTTTCTGCTGAAGAGAGGAATGATGTGAAGGATCTTCATGAGGCTCATTCACATTATCGGAACGTATCCGCTGGATTGATCATTGCGACCATGAGGGCAACTTTGTCCCGTGCCCATAAACAGTTCAAGTTACTAGGATTGTTAGGAACGACAGCTTCCTCCTTCCTGTCCTCGCACGACTCTCTGCCGCAGAAGCCTCAGATAATACCGCGATGGCAGTGATAAACACTTATCAGATTCTGTCCCGGGTTAGCTTCCTGTTCTCAGTTCAGAGGGTCTGCGGGTGGCTGATCTGGAAGCCAAGTAAGCTGAGGCTCTGTGGGAGGATCTTGAGTTAGCGGCTGCAACGCCACACCCCTTATGACTCTTTTCTTAGGGGATTGTTGCCCATATAGCTATCTTTTCTCTTGTTTTGTAATTGTCTTAGCATTTCAGCCACAATTGTAACTTGGGCATCTGGTCAATGGGATTAGCAATGCTCCGCTTTTGCCCATCTCTTTATACCCACGATCTTGTGAGTGAAGTGCAATGAAACTATGAAAGAATGTTTTCTTCACTCTTGTCTTATCGAGCTGTTATTCCTCTTGCATGCTCGCTACACATATACAGGCATGAAAATAACACGACTCTCTTATCAAGAGTGTTCTTTTAAAATCTGGAATGCGATGGCTCTCGAGGGTCACTTCGATGAAGCCTCTATTGATCGGGAACAATATCATCTTGTTTGAAGGGTGTTAAAACACCACATATTTATGGAATAAATGTTCAATGATGGGAATGAAAATGATCTCTTCACTTATCTATCTGTCCATGATAAAGGAAAAATAATAGACTTAC
The DNA here is from genome assembly GCF_030253575.1 of Rhododendron vialii. Classification (NCBI taxonomy): domain Eukaryota; kingdom Viridiplantae; phylum Streptophyta; class Magnoliopsida; order Ericales; family Ericaceae; genus Rhododendron; species Rhododendron vialii. The sequence goes on along the minus strand of NC_080561.1, from coordinate 3,226,681 downwards.
TGAAATATATTTTTTATGCAATATGAATTTTATTTGATAGATCTCAATGAGATATTTTAAATGGTGCAAAAAAAATTTAAAAATTATTTTCGTAAATATATTATTTGTAAGTTTGAAAATTGTAAATAAGTACTTTTTTAAGAATTCTTAGCGAAACACACCCTAACTCGCCTAATTCCGCTAATGTATGCCGTTTGACCAAAAAAAAAGAAGTTGACCTTATGATACATAAACAATCTAAAAAAATTAAATGCTCCAATTTTCAATCCGTTTGATCATTTTATTCTAAAGAATCATAATTAAATTTTGTCAATAGAGCTCTCATAATCAAGTTTCTGCTTTATAAAATCCAAATAATCATATTCCAACGAAGTGCACATGTGTGGAGTGTGGAGTGAATAGCTGGTTGTCCCGTTTTCATTGGCTAGGCGGAGATTTCATTCTACACAGACCCTACGTGAAGAATTTATTCTACTACTAAATAAGTTTGAAATTTGGAAAGAGATTAAAATACAAAATAGTCATCTACCAAACAAGAAGATAATCCTTGTTTTACAACAATCTCCAAAAAAAAATCCAAATAAGGCAAAAAATTGAACATTAAACGCTAGATACATTTAATTATTAGACCAACGAACATGACCAAACGTGCGTAGCACATTGCTAACACCCTAGTATAGATGATTCGACACAACGAAAAATCGTTGCCGGATGCTATGGAAAACAAAGCTCATCTTGTCAAAGCATATATATTAGGGTTGCTTTGTTTTGCCTCTTTCAAAGAACAAAATAGGGGAGAGGCATTAAAGAGAGAATGCGTTACTAAGAATATACTTGGTTTGGAGAATCTTCAACAATATTATGGTGGTAGGCGCAATGGGGAACACGTGATTTGTACATAGCGGGGGCCAAAATCACGTGTATTTCTCTGTTAACAATTTTATTATATGCAATTAACAATTTTTTCAAACTAACGTACGATGTGGATGGGCCTGGCAGGCTGGCACCGTACGTAACCGTTACGTATTTCAACTTGTTCGTGCAATTAACAATTTTTTTTTTCAAATTTTGAAAAGAAAAAATGATGCACAACCTTCGATATTGCATTCGTGCTTGCATCTTCCCCCACAACCAATAGAGAACCAGTTGAATCATATTATTAGTTTCATCACGACTATTGAGATCGAGAATGTAAGAATAGATGTGAAGTTTGTGGTCCTATGATTTGCTCATTGGGAAAAAACATTAACTCATGTAAACCCATTGGGACTGAATGGACTCTGACACACTCCAATCTCCATGAAGTGCACTGAAAGATAGGATCAAATCAAGTTCTGCTTGTCATATTTGTATGCTGAATTGCAAAAGCCGGCCATGTATGAATGAGTAATGCCATGGATAGAGTCAAGATTTTTAAATAACGAGGTCAATACATGGAATAATATTTAGTTTGGTCTTTAAATGACAAAATAGTATTGTTTTAAAAATAAAAAAACGCTACTGATTGCATTTGATATCCTTGAAAAATGCATTAAAATCCTTAAATGAAGATTGATATATGTGAACTTGTGTGTATTACATCACCACCTATTGGACAATTAGTGCTAGCCCGTGCCTACGGCACTACGCATCCCGATTGCAAGGAGATGGCAGTTGTGTGATTAAGGTGAAAATCATGGGCACTTAACCGGGAAGTGGGAGAATGCACTACAACCTTTGGATCAAATGAATCTAAACAGTTCCAATAACTTGTCCCCACACCCTTATGTTTTATGATAGAGATGTATAGTAATTTTAATGAAGAGTTCATAGTAGAGTTGTATTTGTATTGATTCTATTGAACAATGCCAACTACTCTCTACATGTAACATATACGATAAAAATGGAAGGATAGTAATAAATTTTTTTTATTTTTTTTAAAAAATGTAACATCTAAGATAGTTATAATTGATATTTAAAAACTTATTGAGCCACAAGCTACTATTTACCGAAGTTCTAATTTTCATACTTTCCGAACAAACCATTAACTTCAGGAAAAGAAATATTCTCTTCCCTTGTCAATTGGTTGGTTTGAGAAAAAAGAAAGGAGAAATTTTCCAACTATAGTATCCTGAATAGTATTTTTAAAAATTTTTTTTTTTTACATTCCTAATACTTTCCTTGGTAAATACAGTATTTTATCTTATCTTTGAGAGTTTGGGTTAAGTGTGTGCATTTAAGAGTGTCCTCAATTACCTAGTGAATGTGATAAATGAAATTACTCTCTTACTCTTCCGTGTTAAAAAACAATTCTTCTCTTCTCTCATTTTTTAAATAAAGTTCCAACCAGGGCATAACAACTTTAACCAGCTACGAATTTTCAGTGTCACATCTTCATGATTGGAGTGGACAACGCTCTCCTCTCAATGAACCCCTTCTAGAAAGGGTTCGCGGCTAAGAACTGCAAATTGTCAAGCCCAAAAAAGCAAGCAAGGGTTCAAAGAGGCTCTTTGAAAATTCTATATGGTACACTATAATTTTGACTTCCCTGTTCAAACACGCTGAAACAATTACTATAAAACAGAACGCAGTGAAGATAACTTGTTCGCGCAATTAACAGTTTTTTCAAATTTTGAGAAGATAAAATTAATGCTGCGCAACCTTCGATATTGCATTTGTGCTTACTTCTTCCCTCACAATCAATAGAGAACCCAGTTGAATCATATCATTAGTTTCATCGTAACTCTTGAGAGAATGTAAGAATAGACGTGAAGTTTGTGGTCCTATGATTTTTTGCTCATTCGGAAAACACTAACTCATAATCTATTGGAACTGAATGGACTCACGGGGCCCGCTCCAATTTCCAAGAAGTGCACTGAAATATACGATCAAAACAAGTTCTGGTTGTCATATTATGTGATAAATTGCAAAAGCCAGCCAATGAGTAATGCCATGGACAGAGTCAAGGTTTTTAAATAACGCGGTTAATACATGGAATAATATTTAGTTTGGTCTTCCAAAGACAAAATAGTACTATTGTAGGAATAAAAAAATGCTACCGATTGCATTTGATATCTTTGAAAAATGCATTAAAATCTTTAAATGACGATTGATATCTGTGAACTTGCGAGATTTGTATTTGTAGTAAACAATGCCAACTACATTCTAAAAACAATATGAATTGAAATTGAAAAAGTTCAGATAAGACGAAACTCAAAACTAAAAACACAATTGTTTCAATTTTTTTTTTATCTTTAGTGATTATTTTTTTCTTTTGCTCAGAATTTTACTTTTTAAATTATTTTGTCGAGAAAAAATAATCATTCAAAAAAATTAAAATTTAGTCAAAAGGCCCTTAATGGCTCGTCTTCATGGTTGGAGGGGATAATGCTGAAGTCCCTTCTGCAAAGGGTTCGCGGCAACGTTGTAAGCTCCAAGAGTAGTTAATAACTTTTCACGAAAGGGACCAAAATGGCTCAAAGAATATATACTAGACGTCATAGCACACACGTATTAGATGATTTTTATTTAAAATTCGTTGCTCAACCGTTTGTATACTTTTTTATATTATTGTATTAACTTTTGGTAACAAATTATGAATAACAGTCAACTAAATATCAAAACAAATGAACTAATTAATCCCTTCAGTTTTTTTAAAGTGTTTCTTATGAAAAGATGAGCAATTTTTTAATCAAAAAATATAAAAATAAGAATAAGATCAAAATTAACATAATTGATCAATACTAAAAGGATAAAAATAAGAATTCATGCAAATTAGAGGGACCATATATAAAATTTACCGACGAAAATCATCTCCCCTAAAAAGGGTTCGCGGTAAACACTGTTGATTGTTAAACCAAAAAAAGCAAGCTGCTAAGGGACCAGACAGGCTCTTTGCAAAACCATTAGAGTTTTTTTTTTCTTTTTATCCCCAAACTATGTATATTTTTTCTACTTAGTCTCTAAACTATCAATTTGACGATTTTATTCCCTCAGCTATCATACCGTTACCTACTTAGTCCAATAGATAACAGAAGTTAGAAATTTAGACGGAAAATGCCATGTAAGGCATATTTGGAACCTTATATAGCAGATACTTGATTATGAGAGCCTTAGAGATAAAAATTAATTATGACCCTTTAAGATAAAATGATAAGAAAAATAAGACATTCGCATCGGTTTCAACAGATTGAAAATTAGAATACTTAATTTTGTAACCATATTTTTTAGTATATAAACTTTCTAAAAAAATTAAGTGCTCGAATTTTCAATCCGTTTGGAATCGTAAAAAGATCTTATTTTTCTTATCATATTATTTTAAAGAGTCATGATTAATTTTTATCTCTAGGGCTATCATAATTAAATATTTATTTTTTATTTGGGACCTTTTAGAGCAGATACTTGATTATGAGAGCTATAGAAAGAAAATTAATTATAACCTTCTACCATAAAATGATCAGAAGAATAAGATTTTCACACCGATTCACACAGATTAAAAATTAGAGCACTTAATTTTTAACCATATTTTTAATATATAAACAGTCTAAATTCTATATAAAGAACTCAATCTTTTTAAAAAAAGTGTATGTGTTAGTCTCTATAAAATACCATGTAAGATTCTAATATATGAATCTTATAAAAAATTAAGTGCTCTAATTTTCAATCTGTTTGAACTGATGCGAAGGTCTTATTTTTGTGGTCATTTTATCCTAAAGGGTCATAGTTAATTTTTATTTCTAAGGCTCTCATAATCAAGTATTTGCTTTACAAGGTCCCAAATAGGGCCCTACATGACATTTTCCGTCCAAATTTCTAATTTCTATTATCTATTGAACGAAGTTGGTAATGATTTGATAGTTGAGGGGATGAAATTATCAAATTGATAGTTTAGAGATTAAATAGAGAAAATGTGCATAGTTTAGGAGATAAATAATAATAATTATTATTATTATAATAATAATAAAAAGGAGGCGACTATTCGCAACCCCTTATTTTCTCCATTAGGCCATTAAAAATTTTCAAATAATTACAACATGAGCCCTCAATGCAAAATGTCCAAGTTGCCCTCTTAACTTTTTAGACGAAAAAAATTTCAGTAACTAACTATCGAAAAAATATATATATTTCGGTAACTACCTGTTGAAAATATATATATAATTTGGTAATTAACTGCCGAATTATGGTATATGCATCGGTATTAGGTTACCGAAAATTTATTTGACAATATTATATTACTGAAAATTAGAAAAGTCTTATATATATACATTTCGGTAATTAATTGTCGAAAATATATAAACATTTTGGTAACTAATTTTCGAAATTATTTAAATATTACGGTATTCAAATGTCGAAAATATTATATTTTTTTGGATCTAAAACGCCGAAAATAAAGGGAGGAGAGGGGTATAATAGGAAGATTTGGAAAAATTAATGGGTTATATGGAGTAAATAAAGGGAAATTAATAGGTTTTATGGAGTAAAGAAAGAAGTGGGCTAATGGAGAAAATAAAGGGTTACGAATGTCGCCCCCCAAAAAAAAACTCAACCATTAAACAAGGGCGCTGCTATTCGCAACCCCATATTTTCTCCCATAGCCCGTTAAAAAATTTCAATTATACTCGACAGTTAGTTACCAAAATTGAGATACATTTTCAGCATCTAATTACTGAAATATAATATTTTTTTCAACAGTTATTTACCGAAAATGTATATTCAGCAGTTGTTTACCGAAGGTTGAACATATTTTCAACATATAGTTACCGAAATATAATCTTGTTTTCAACAGCTATTTACCGAAGTGTTATATATGATTTTCAATAATTATTTACTGAAATGTAGTGGGCTAAAGAAGAAAATACGGGGCTGCGAATAGCAGTGCCCTTAAACAAACATATACAGAGTACTACCACTTCAATAAGCTAAAGGATAAATTACAATTTGCCTCCTCTAACTATAAGTCGAAGACACTTTACTCCTTGTAACTTATTTTTTTTAGCACTTAATCCCCTCAAGTAATGGAAATCTTATTCCCATCTGACTTCTGTTAGGAAATGGATGGGAAGTGTCATGTGTCCTCATTATATACATTATTACCCTTCTGCTTCTCCTACCAAAAATGAGAGGGGAAAAAAAAGTGCAAAGGAAACACAAGTCTGTATTGTCTCTCCCGCACCACCGCTACATCCTAAAAGGGCTCTGCAATTTCAAACCTGCCACCTCCTCCTCCGCCTGTTGTGACGGCAGCACCCTCTTGTCGGTGAACAACATCCATCCTTCCCGCTTTCGACCACCGCCATTGTTGAGCTTGAACAGCGCCACGTCGTCGAACCTCTAGGAGCACCCTCAGCAATGACGACTGCAACTCGTTGTCGTCCCTACACAGGCTCCACCACCTCGGCCGCCGCCTTGTTGCCTTTCTTCTGCCTCCTTCCGTCGACGCCGCCTTTGTTCCCCACCGCATCGTGCTATGGTCATGGAAAACGAACTTGTTGACTGTACATACACAGACACAACCTACGTAAATACATGTATGAATTTCGATGAGTACGTAATTGAAAATCTAGAAAATTTGATGAATTTGTCACCTCGGTGTCCAGATCGGAGATGGAGTTCGTCGGAGAGCATGGGGGTGGAACCAAGGCATTTATCGGATCTAACATCACTCACTGTGTGTGTGTGTGTGTGTGTGTGTGTGTGTGTGTGTGTGTGTGTCCGGATTGTGATAGAGATCTGCCTGGGTGAACCTCTGTGATTCTGTGAACTGCAATTTGAATCTGGCAGATGAGAAGAGAAATACTCCAAAATTTGAATTTTTGTAGAGGCGTATTTTTAGTAACAAAATGCCTCTTTGGCCTTTGCAGAGGCCTATTTTTGTGAAGGGAAAATTCGTAACCTTATGCCTCTCTGTTAAGAAAGTCAGATGAAATAAGGTTTCCATTACTTAGAGGGGTTAAGTGCTAAGAAAATAAGTTAAAGGGTGTAAATGTTTCCAACCCATAGTTAGAGGGGTAAACTGTAATTTACCCTGAACTAAAATCTGTTTATAAATCCTTGGGCACATAATCGGTGGCAGGCAATGGTCCCTGTTTAATTAGGCTCCGTTCCGGAAAGAAAAATAAGTACTTATTTTTTAAGAAGGCAATTTCAAGTTCAAAAATTATGTGCTTACACAAATAATTTTTCTATTAATATGGATTTTGTTTGATAGATCTCATTGAAATCTTTTGTACGGTGCAAAAAAAATTGAAAAATTATTTTTTATTTACATTATTTTTGAGTTTGAAAATGTGAAATAAGTACTTATTTTTTAAGAAGGTGTTCTGGAACGGGGCCTTAGTTTAAGGCTGGGTTCCAGAAACAAAAAAAGAACTTATTTTTTGTTGAATAAGAAGGGTTGTTCCAGAAAATAAGAAGGAGAGTAATTATTTTGGTAGAATTTATATGGGGAAATTGCATTTCAGTGGGAGTTGGGGCAAATAATGCCCAACTCATGGAGAGGTTTTTTTGAAATTACATAAATATGAAACGGAGGAGAAAAAAATCCCCAGACATGGAATGGAGGAAAAAATATTCCCCAGACATGGAATTAGTTGTAATCGAATCTGGATTTCCTAAGTTGCCCATTCTATGAATCTAAGTTGCCCCCTATATGGACCTAAGTTGTCCCTTCTATGAATCTAGATTGCCCATTCTATGAATTTCCTGAGTATTCAATTTCTTGAGCATTTCTTCAATCTCCTTACCATTTTTATTATTTTTTGAGAAATTTAGGATTTGGGTTACTTGCAGATTTGGGTGAAACGGACGAACTGAAATTCTCCATGCATGAAACGGAGGAAAAAAAATTCACAAAACATAAAGTCAGTTTGTAGTCAAATCTGAGTTTAAATCTAAGTTGCCCCTTCTATGGATCTAAGTTATCCATTCTATGGATTTAAGTTGTCCATTCTATGAATTTAAGTTGCACCTTATTTTTTTTAAGAAAAGCAACCAGTGAATAATTGGCCCATTCTATAAATTTAAATTGCCCCTTATATGGACCTAAGTTGCCCCTTCTATGAACCTAAGTTGCCCCCTCTATGAACTTCCTGAGTATTCAATTTCTTGAGCATTTCTTCAATCTCCTTATCATTTTTATTATTTTCTGAGAAATTTGGGATCTGGGTTACTTGCAGATTTGAGTTTTTAAAATACTTTGAGGTTAGTATATTTTGGGTAATTTTTTAGAAAGAGAAATGATAGAGAAAATAAGATGTATGTTTCTAGCATCCACTTTATACTTTTGCTTTTAGATTTTAGGAATTGGAACTTGAAATTTCTTGTTTGATTTTACTTGAAAATGTGAAGAAGTTATGCTACTAGATACCAATTTGCTTCACTGGTTGCTTTTCTTAAAAAAAATAAGGTGCAACTTAAGTTCATAAAAGGTACAACTTAAATCCATAGAATGAGCCAATTTGCTTCACTGGTTGCTTTTCTTAAAAAAAATAAGGTGCAACTTAAGTTCATAGAATGGACAACTTAAATTCATAGAATGGATAACTTAGATCCATAGAAGGGGCAACTTAGATTTAAACTCAGATTTGACTACAAACCGACTTCATGTTTGAATTTTTTTTCCTCCGTTTCATGCATGGAGAATTTCAGTTCGTCCGTTTCACCAAAATCTGCAAGTAACCCAAATCTCAAATTTCTCAAAAAATAATAAAAATGGTAAGGAGATTGAAGAAATGCTCAAGAAATTGAATACTCAGGAAATTCATAGAAGGGGCAATCTAGATTCATAGAAGGGACAACTTAGGTCCATATAGGGGGCAACTTAGATTCTTAGAAGGGGCAACTTAGGAAATCCAGATTCAATTACAACCAATTCCATGTCTGGGGAATATTTTTTCCTCCGTTCCATGTCTAGGGATTTTTTTCTCCTCCGTTCCATATTTATGTAATTTCAAAAAAACCTCTCCATGAGTTGGACATTATTTGCCCCAACTCCCACTGAAATGCAATTTCCCCAATTTATATAGGTACCAATGGGCGGCGGGAGGGAAATCGTACCGGCGGCCGCGCCGGGCCGTCTCCGGCCACCGGACGGCCGATCCGAGCCGTTCAAAAATTCTAATTCATATATATAATTCATATATACACGGAAAAGGGGTGCTCGAATCAAGCACTCTACACACATCGGATGCCATTGATTTCCGCATAAGCCCCCTTGGTTTTTTTTTTAGAATTTTTGGACGGCTCGGATCAGCCGTCCGGTGGTCGGAGACGGCTCGGCGCTGCCGCCGGTACGATTTCCCTCCGCCTGCGCCCATTATCATAGCAACAGTCTTTTTTTTTTGTATGAGGCAACTTTAAGCTCAAAAATCATGTGTTTACGCAAATAATTTTCCTACTACTATGGATCTTATTTGATAGATCTCATTGAGATCTTTAATACGGTGAAAAAAAAAATTGATTTATTTTTTTCATTTACATTATTTTTGAGTTTGAAAATGTGAAATGAACTTTTTAAGAAGGATTTTGTAGAATGCCCCTTCTTATTTTTGAATTAGAAGTGGTAAAATAAGTACTTATTTTTTAAGAAGGTTTCCGGAACGGAACCTAATTATATATAAGCAGATTTATTCCGGGTGCCGTCTCCGGTGGTGCAGCCAGCTGTCGCCGCCGGTGGAGTACCCGGCGTTCACGGCGAAGGAGGACAACGCGATCGTCATATGGGCCACCATCACCCGCCCCTTCCCCTCCGACTTCAATCTCTCCCCCTCCGACGAGCCGCCCCACGAACTCATCAGGCCAGTGCCGGGGACCGGCGAACTGTACCCTCTGGTGTACCCAAACGGAACGGGTTGTTCGGGTTTACCGGAGCCGTTGAACCAGTGGCGTCACACACCGCTGGCGGGACGTTCGTCCACTTTGCGAATTCGAAGAAAAATGAAGACAACGACATGGCGGTGAAGGTCTACAAAAGAAGTGGAGGGTGTTGTTGGGATTCGAAGGAACTCGAACAGCAGGCGACGTTCGAGGAGTTGGGAATGGACCCGGAAAATAATAATGGCATAATTTCAGACTTGTTGACGTTCGTGATGGAGAAGGAGTCTCACAAGAAGGTAGGCAAGGCTTGGACGAGGTGTTATGTGTTGTACGAGCCTCCTGGTACTGATAGATGGAGCTTAATTGGTGCCATGGCCAACTATCTTAAATTTGACATCTATAATGTGGATCTTATGAGTTTGTCGTCCATCTCGGAGCTGAAGAAAGTGCTGGGCTCGACTCGGAATCACTCCTTAATTGCTATTCAAGATTATAATCACTGGCTTAGGTTTCCCCAATCCAAGAATCAGGTTCGCAACGGAGTATTTGTTTTTCTCCACCATTGTTTTTTTTCCCCCTCAAGCGCAAATCGTCCACTGGCTTTGTTTGGTTTACAATTTAAAAAGTTATTTTGAGAGTAATTACGGATAATGAGTGCAGAGAGATAAAGAGAGAGATTTATTGAAAACTGTGACGAGAGTAAAAAGTTACTCTCAAAAAGTTGAACCAAATGGAGTGACTACCATTTTGATGACACTTGATTTAGTTGGGCGTTCTCGACTTGAACTGACCCTTGAATCAATGACTCATCAATGCTATATTTTTCATTTCCCCCCATTTATTTGCACCTGAAGTTCGTTCAGCATAGAGAATTTCTTATTGTTAGTGCTAATCATAGTTAATATTTGAGGATTTGGGCTTAAGATTGTATATTTTGAAAAATATACACGTTGTTTGGCTGTCAATAAGCTTTTTAGATTAAAAAATTGATATATGTTTGCCTATTTTTTGGTCTTTAGTTATTTTTTAAAAACATTTTAACAAAAAAAAATTCAATTTATGAATGGAGATAATGAAAAGCTTGATGGAAAATCACTAAAGTAAAAAAGACACGAATTTGGTGATAAGTTTTGTGAGAGGAGAAAAGAGCTTAATGGTTGGGCCTTATGATCGATGATGTTTTTGTTTTGGTCTAATCCCATTGCTGTTGTACTATTTTTGCTGCAGTTGACGGTCCCGTGTTTGTTGAAGATCATTGATAACCTGTTTTCGAGCCGTGGTGATGAGTCTATCATTGTATTTACCACCAACCACAGAGACAGACATGATGCTGCCCCTGTTGACACGGATATGCACATTTACACGTCTTCACCTCGGCCTTCAGCCTTATCAAGTGAATTTGCTGATACAAACCACGGAGCACACCTTGTTAGACAAGATCAAAGCCGCTCTACGGCATCTCATTCTGACAAGAAAAGAACAAGAGGAACATCTAACAGTAAAGGAAAAACTCCGAGTATTAGTTTAGAGGTTCTCCAACAACATTTTGGCAGTACAAGTAAACAAGCTGCAGATAACCTTGAAGGTAATATGTTGCTTGCCATTCTCTACTTGTTTTAACTTTACCAACTCTGCAAGGAGAGCCGGATTATTCTCTTGTACATGGAAGCAAAATAACAATACAGATTTCTTATGTTGATTCTTGCTCACGCAGTTAGCGTATCCACTCTTAAGCGTATCTGTAGGCAGCATGGGATCGAGCGGTGGCAAAATCGGAAAAGAAACAAAGGTCATTCCTTCTCTTTTCCGAGTCACCTGTTTGGATACTTAGAGAGAAATGTAGTATGATAACATATATATAATCACTAATCAAATTTTCAAAAGTTAGGTGCAGAAAGGGAATGCGAGATTTCGAGGGGCGAATTAGTATATTAAGATCTCGTGAGAGAAGTTGCTCAATGCATTTCTTTTCCTACTAGGTTATGCTAATTTCATTTTGGATCTTTTGGGAGGAATGAAATTAAGTTGCCTTTTCAAAAAAGAAGAGAAAAGGGAATGCGAGTATTGATTACCAATTTTGTCCCTAAATCTTATTGACAATAGACGTCTATTTTTAATTATTAGGGGTGGGAATTTCCGATCGACACGACAAGAGAACACAACACGAAATTAGCGGGTTAAGGTAAGCTATTTTTGACACGAAACACGAATATGACACAACACAATAACACGAAAAGCTAAACAAGTCGGGTTGGGGTTGAGAGAATTCTGACACAAATACGAGATGACACGACACGAGAATTTATGAAAGAACACGATAACACGACATGAACTTGACACAAAGTTAGAGGGTTAGAGTCAGCTATTCCTGACACGAAACACGAATATGACACGACACGGAAACATGAAAAGTTAAACAGGTTAGGTTAGGATTGAGAGAATTCAGACACAAACACGAGATGACATGACACGATACCCACTCCTTGTTTTTATAATCCATATATTTGAACCTTCTTTGTTTTCTTTTATTTTTTCTCTTACCTAATTACGTTTTTTCTCCAAACAGTCTTTAGACCCCGTGATCAACATGGAGAAAGGAATACATCAACCTTACGGGAGACACCATCACATAATGTGCCTGGGATGGATGGTGAACCAGTTGGTCAAAATCAAGAGGCAAATGTGTTTCGGCGAGATTTTATGGAAGGCCCAATTGCTATGAATACAAAAAGTAGTTTAATAATGGGTATCGTGAATTTTTCTTTCCTACTATCCATTTCTCTTCTTCTCTCTTTTATTTTGTCTCGTACCAAATTACTTCTTTTCTTTTCTCCAAACAGTCTCGAGACCCCCAGATCAATATGGAGAAAGGAATACATCAACTGCATGTGAGGCGCCACCACATAATGTGCAGACTGGGATTGAAGGTGAACCGGTTGGTCATACTCAAGAGTCAAATGAGTTTCGAAGAGATTTTACGAAAGGCTCAATTGCTTTGAATACAGAAAATGGTTTAATAATTGGCATTGTGAAAATCCCTTTTTTTCGTGATTTTTTTTCCTTTTTGTTATTCATTAATTCTAATATACTCTATCCTAAGGGACTTGAAGAGGGAATGAGTACTTACGAGAATCGAACTCTATCCCTTGTGCATGAGAATATAAGAGAGGCATCAATGCACCCCATTCTACTTGCCTCATTTTCATGATTCTTGCCCTGGTAATTATTCTATTGACTAGAAAGCAAGTAAAAACGCAGGGAGTTCCTCTGAATGGGCATGTCAAGTGAAAGATCAATCAACTCAATCACATATTAGAATCTTCTTTCTTTTTTCTTTCTATCATCTATCCTTCCCTAAGAAGAGCCGAGGATTACTGAACTTTTTCTGCTTATTTTCTCTCCCAAATTATGGAATGCTACAACCAGCCATTTCTCTTCTTTTCATCATCTTTCCAACCTAATTTTTTCTTTTCTCCTTCTTTTCTTCTCCAAACAGTGTTGAGATCCCCTGATCCACATGGAGAAAAGAATCCATCACCAACGTTCAAGACGCCGTCAACAATTGGGCAAATCACGGTGGAGAATGAAATGGGTAGTCAAAATCCGGAGCCAAATGAGTTTCAACTAGATTCTTTTGAAGACATGAACTTCCGGAATACAGAAACCGGTTCAATGGCAGAGATGCCAAGTGATTGGGAAGATCTTTTAGCTTTAGAGGAAGAGCCTTTTCCGGAGAGAAATGTCTCTGGATCTATTAACTTGACAGTGGTTGCATGCTCTGACACAACTCCGAGCCAACAACCCCTGCCTACTATTCCCGACACAATGCCTCCTATCCACATGATGCCGCATCTCGCATGTTCTGACCCAGCTCCATGCCAACAACCCATGCTTACTATTTCCGACACGATGCCTACTGTCCACATGTTGCTTCATTTCGCAGCAAGGGATCGGAAGATATGAGGTTTGTGACGTTAAAGGTAACATGTGGGAAGGAAAAAATACTAAAATTTATGTTCCCCCTCATGTCTGGAATAATTGAATTGAAGGAAGAAGTGAAAAAGAGATTGAAGTTAGAGCTTGGTAGTTTCGACATTAAGTATGAAGATGAGGAAGGGGATCGTATTTTCTTAGCCTGCGATGAGGACTTGAGGCACCATCTGCAACTTTTCAGCAATCAAGTAATCAGGCTATTAGTTGTTGATAGTGATGCCAATACCTTGGATTCTGGTTGAAGTTGTAATCATTTAAGTGGAGAAGAGTCAAAAGACCATAGGTATGTCTACTTTTAGAACTAAGACACCAGTTCCATGTTCTTTGTGTAAAAGAACATTTCCTTGTAGTTGGCAAATCACGTAAAATCTATGGGTCTTGCGTTCTTTTTTTCTTGCTTAATTGTCATTTGCGCTATGTATGTTTATCAATTGGCCGATTAATCAACCGTGTAGGTAGTTCATTGCAGAAAATCGAAAGACCACTGCATTTTACTTTCTTAGTCCAGATTCAGGGTTGTGAGGGTTTCAAATCACCTCTCCCCATTTTTTGTACCCAGCCTCTGTACCACCTCTAGAATCGTGACATATGTTCATTCTCGTACACCTCTAGAATCGTGACATATGTTCATTCCCTCACTATACTCCAATCCTAACACTGGTCCAATTAATCAAAGCCAGTGCTTCTCCTGCAAATGAACGAATGAGCTTGAACCAAACTTTTCAGCTCATTTAATAAATGAGTTGTGTTCAAGCCATAAGATCTCAGCTCGAATGAGTTCTCGAGGTGACCTATGCATATCTGTATACTATTGTATTGTATTTAGACTGGCCGTGTTCATCACATTTTCTTGTTCAAATTTCTAATATAGAGCAAAAGTTTCGTTGGATGAATGGAGAAATTTTGAAGTTAATTAATGATCCCACTAGAACCTTCGCTCTCTTCCTATGAATCAATTTTGATGAAGAGTTCATAGTGTTGGAGTTGTATTTGTATCGAACAATGCCAACTACATTCTACACGGTGTGTTTAAGGGTTGAAAGATATGTCGAAGAATGTAAAGTACTCCCTCCGTCCCTTTTTAAATGTCCTACTTCGTGACTCCAACTTATTAAAAAAACATCATCATTATACTTTTCACATCAACTTTTTCCTCCAGTTTCCCTACTTATCTATCATCATTACACTTTTTACTCACTAACTTTTCAAAATGGAATCTACTTTTACAGACAAAATAGACAATGTACCAACTTTTACCCACTAACTTTACCAAATGGACACTTATTAAGGGACAGCCCAAAATGGAATACTGGACTATAATAAGGGGGCGGAGGGAGTATATGATAAAAATGCAAGGATACTTAGACGGATGCTATTGAAATTTTATGTGTTTGTGTGTGTGTGTTTTTTTTATTTGCATCTTATACACTACACCATGCACAATTCTTAACATGATCGATTTGTGTTTTGCACTTGTAAAGGAAGCAACCAAAAAAAACTGCAAAATTTATAGGAAAAAAATGAAAAATAAGGATGGTTTCGTACAATTGGATTGAAGTAAATATCTACGTATAGGAGTAAATACTTTGACATTTTCATGCTAACATAGTTATTGCAATGGCTGAAAGCCTAAAACTATTGGAAAGCCAAAAGACTAGTATCATAAATACAGAAAAAAAAAAATGCAATGAAAGCTATATGAAAATATTTGATACTTGAATAGTTGATAAACTCCTACGAGCACATGCAATGGTTGGTGACATTTTCTTCGAGCGAAGAATTCCTACCCAATTCGATCGACTATGGGTATACGTACAGAGAGGAGGGTATTAAAAAATGTACAAAGGTAGCGATTCCATGTTAGTGTGTAAAAAATCAACTAAATTAGATATTAGTAAATTTTTAATCAATGATCAGTTTTTGGTTTTGAATTCAAATTTTAGAATTCTAAACAAAAAAAATGGATGGATTAATAAAACACTAAAAGACATCCCATTTTGAACATATTTATACGCATTTAGTTAAAAGCTTATTCTCTACCAAATAAAGGTCTCAAATCATCTAAGACGTCACAGAAAACAAAAAACCACAATTGTTTCATTTTTATTTAATCTTTAGTGATTATTTTTTCCTTTTGGTCATACTCCTTTTAACCTATTAGATTCATTTTGTCAAGAAAAATTATTCTTTCAAAAAAATTTAAGAAAATTAAAATTTAGTTAAAAGTCCCTCAATGGCTCATCTTCATGGTTGGAGTGTATAATGCTGAAGTCCCTTCTAGAAAGGATTCACGGCAACACTGTATGCTTCAAGCAGTTAATAATTTTTTACGAAAGGGACCAAAAAGGCTCTTCGCAAAATAATATATACTATATGTCAGGGCAACCGCAATGCGTGTGCAAGATGATTTCGATTAAAAAAAAAACGTAGAGATTGTTACTCAACCATTTGCATATTTTTTATTCTATTCTTTCTTTTGGTAACAAATGAATAACGGTCAACTAAATATCAAAACAAATGAACTAATCCCTTTTTTAAGTGTTCCTTACGAGCAATTTTTTAACCAAATAAAAATACATTTATGCATAGTATTTTCATCAGTGTTACTAACCTCTAGCCACTAGGCAGAGGGTAATACACAAATAATTTCAAAAAAATTCGGATACTAATACATATATGACCGATAGTAATACATTTTTACAAATATCAATACATCTTTTGTGGATATCAATGCACATTTTCTCAATTATCTTCCACCCTAAGAGCATGTACAGCAGAGTCGGTAAACTTCCGAAAAGCTACTTTACTTATGGAAAGTGAGAAAATCAGATTGCAGCAGATTAGGTAAAGAGGATGGCAAAATACATTTTGCTACAGTTGTTGGCTTCTTCTGCATTATTCACAAGGTACTCTTTATTTTATTTTTTCCTCTCTCCCTCTCTCTCTCTGGCTTCTATGGCAAGGTGGAGCCGGAGTCGTCGGACTTGGTGGTGAGGCGACAGTCCGGGTCGACCCAACAGATGGCATAGGGCTTGAGGTCACCGTGGTGTCAGTTGACGGTCTTCAGGTGCTTGGTGGAGAACAATTGATTTTTCCGGTGGCTTGTGGATATCATGTTGAACTCTTCAGCTTCCCTGAAGAAAATTTCTTCTGCAAACCAAATTTCTGGGACAAAAACAAACGGTGCTTTTGGTCAAGAAGAACTGGAGCACAGATCGTGATGTCGGGGTCGAGCGGCTTCGACGGCGGGCGAGAGGTCGTCGTGGGTGGTGGCGGTTTGACGGGGAATTGGGAAAGTTTTAAAAGAAAAAGAAAAGTGAAAGAAAAAACAATATTTTAATAGATGGTAGTTAAAATAGATAATATTGATGTAGTTGTGAAAGAAAAAATTGATAGTCAAATTAGAATTGTGAACTGTTCATTGTGTATTTTATCTAGTGATTGATGTACAATGCTCTAAGGGCGGAGGTTAGCATTTTCCTATTCCCAATTCCTGGTATCTTTAATTTTGTGCAAAGAAAATTAATTAAAAAATTATACATTAAAGTATTTTATTTTTTATTTAAAAAATGGAGTCTTTTTGTAGGGGCACTTAAAAAGAGACATGGAGTATTTACAAAAATTCTTTACGCGTATCTTCTCTTAGAATGTTGGAAATAACTTATTAGAATTTTTGTAAACTATAATAATTGGAGACAACAAAAAAAATACTCCCTCCGTCCCTTTTTAAGTGTCCTGCTTCGTAACTCCAACTTATTAAAAAGACATCATCATTATACCTTTCACATCAACTTTTTCCTTCACTTTTCCAACTTACCCATCATCATTACACTTTTACTCACTTACTTTTCAAAAAGGAATCTACTTTTAGGGGCAAAATAGACAATACATCAACTTTTACCCACTAACTTTACAAAATGGACACTTATTAAGGGACAGCCCAAAATGGAATACTGGACTCTAAAAAAGGGACGGAGGGAGTAATAAATATTGAGATAATTATGTAAGTACAAAATTAGGAGTTGGGAGTTGAAGAGAAAAACTATGTGGATCGAGTAACGAATAAAGCACTATCCTAAGAGAAGATACATTCCCACTTGCATCGAATTGTGTGACGTTCTACTCTCAAGATAAAACAATCTTAGAAAGGTTTGTGTGCAGCTAAAACTTTTCTCGAACCAAAAACCGCCCGTATGCTTAAAATATCAAATTATATGTGTAGTGCATGTCAACAAGTATATGAAACAAAAAATCATTTGTGTTCCGCTCCATGTCCTTCTCGATTTGTTTTTTATAACTACTAGAGGCCGGGGCACATGCGATATGTGTGCAAATCGAATTTTGTCAAAGTTTGTAAAAATTTGATCAAACAATAAGAGATTTCAGAAAGAAAAAAAAAGAAGAAGCTAGGATATGGTTTTTTGTTTTCTTCTGAAATCTCTTGATGAACAAGGGAACTTGTTTGGCTCGTGGTTGAAAATGTCTGTAAAATCTGACAGGCATGGAGAGGCACTGCGCCGTGTCAAGCTTGTTAAGAATTAACATAGCAAATGATGATGCAAAGGAAAATAAAAACTTAACCAACGAGTTTGAGCACTGGACTCGTATTCATAAACAAACTAAAAAGAGTACAAGAAGTACAATCTAAGTCCAACGCACGACGTCTTCCTGATTGGAGTGAATAACGTGTCCTGACGCTGACGGCTGAACCCCTTCTAGAAAGGGTTTGCAGCAATTCCCAACGCGGTTAATAATTTTTATGGCGAAAGGGATATATTTTTGAACATTAATTAGTAATGATAAGTATATTTTTTGAACACTTGTAACCGAGAGCACTGGGGAGCTGATGCATGTGACTGGGTAGCCGCCCGGCTAGACTGCTCTGGTCCTCTAGGGGGCACTGCTTGGAACAACACGGCGTTTACTCGGCCAAGTCTTCCCTGACTATTCCGAAGTTCAAGCATCGTGGGGAACAGTTACAACTTCTCATGATCCCTTGATCAGCGGTTAGCAAGCCGTGGAACTCACCACCTTTGTCCACCTGTGAAATAACCGCCATCCACTCCCACGATCTAATCCCATGTATGATCTCCGAGGTTGTCTAGCACCCTGTCCACTCAAATTGATTTGCAATGATGTGCTCAACTTTGAATTAGCCTAAGATTGGTCTTCTAAGAACATAGCAAGTGAAATGATGCAAAGGAAAATAAGAACTTAACGAACGAGATGGTTGAGTACTGGGCTAAAATTGGACTTTGCACCGTATTCAAGCAAACTAAAAGCCTAACTCTTGTGTATAGTACAATCTAATAAGTCCAAGACATCTCTCTGATTGAAGTGGATAACGCATTATGACACCGACGGCTGAACCCCTTATAGAAAGGGTTCGCGGCAATTCCCCCAGCGGTTAATAATATTTTGGTATTTTCCAAAGTACCAAAAAAAAACAAAAGAAAACCTGTAACTGTAGTCGGGTTTGTTGATAAATGAAGCACATGACCATACAATGTTCATAAGCACAAAAACCCATTAACAACAAAGCAATCAACTATAAGTTGAAAAGTGGGTGGATGCAATAACATCCAAGAAAACCATATCAGACAAAACTCATGCTTCAACAGATGACATGGATCTCAAAATAGCACACAATTAAATAAAATATATATGATCATTGTATATCAACAACTGGAAAACCCGACAACAACGATTAGGCCAATAGAAAAGATAACTTGCTTCTCGATTCAGAAGGGAAAGATTAGAATTTTATATTTTTCGATCTCCAATAATCTGGCAAGAAACCGTAAACCCAAGATCTCATGTCAAACTATTGAAGAAAAATTATATTGGATGTGTATTTGTTGCCATGGATGATGAAAATTTTAGTGTGTGGTTATTCGTCACCACACCAAATTATTCGTCTCGATGAGACGATTCTAATGTGAGGTATTTTTGAGTTATTGAGTTTTGAGTTTGATTATTGAATTTGGTTATTGAGTTTTGGTTGTTGGTAAAAGTTGTTAAGTTTGGTTATGGAATGAGTAGAATTTGGTTATTTACTAAAAGACTTGTAACTTTGCTTATTACAATGTGAGGTGTTTTTTGAGCATTGTTGTTAAATTTGCTTATTCTCACTCATTTGCTTATTACGATGGGGATGCTCTAAGATTGGTCTTCTATTAATGAACCTTCTGTACTATTCTGTCCGTCCCAAAAATGATGTCCATTCACACCTCTCACAAAAATTATCTATATTATTTTAATTAAAAAAATTTTATATGCAATATAGATCTTACTTGATAGATCTCACTTAATAATACCATACAAAGTTTCTAGAATTATAAAAAGCATTATAAATTACAAGACATGGATAATTTTTTTGAATGGTGTGATGAGTCATTTTGGACATTCTTTTTGGAACACAGGGACAATAAATTAAAGTGTTTTTTGTTTTGTATAAGCAAAAAATCTAGGATAAGTTGTTGCATGTTTTTGTTTCTTCTGAAATCTCTTGATGAACAAAGGAACATGTTTGGCTCATGGTTGAAAATGTCTGTAAAATCTAACAGGCATAGAGAGGCACTGCAGTGTGTCAAGCTTGTTAAGAATTAACATAGCAAATGAAATGATGATGCAAAGGAAAATAAAAACTTAACCAACGAGTTTGAGTATTGGACTCGTATTCATAAACAAACTAAAAAAAGCCTATCACTAACCCAAAAAAAACAAAACTAAAAGCCTAACTCTTGTATAAGTAAAAGAAGTACAATCTAAGTCCAACGCACGACATCTTCTTGATTGGAGTGGATAACGTGTCATGATGCTGACGTCTGAATCCCTTCTACAAAGGGTTCGGTTAATAATTTTTATGGTGAAAGGCATATATTTTTGAACATTAGTAACGATGAGTATATTTTTGAACACTTGTAACCGAGCACTGAGGATCGGAGCTGACGCGTGTGACTGGTAGCCGCCCGGCCAGACTGCTCTGGTCCTCTGGGGTGCTCTGCTTGGAACGACACGGTGTTTACTCGGCGAAGTCTTCCCCGACTATTCCGAAGTTCAAGCATCGTGGGGAGTGTTACGACTTCCCATGATCCCTTGATCAGCGGTTAACAAGCCGTGGAACTCACCACCTTTGTCCACCCGTGGAATAACCGCCATCCACTTCCACGATCTAATCCCATATATGATCTCCGAGGTTGTCTAGCACCCCAGATCACGTATAAATATCCCACGATCTAATCCCATATATGATCTCCAAGGTTGTTAATCACTTTTATGGGTTGGTCTAGTGGTTAAGACCTGTGACTAAAGGGTTTTTCCATTATCCACATGACAATGAACGCAATAAGATTAATGATAAGAAGATTTGATTCATCCTGGATTTCCTATTTCGCCATGACAGAATCATGTTCTTCACGCAGTGCTTTTCATTGTTGAATTAACAAGACTCTGTTGATTCAACTGTTAGATTTCTTAGAGGCTTCCAACCTAAAATCAATTGGCAATATGTGGAGTAGCCTCTAGGATATATTAATCAAACTTGGGTGGCTTAGATGAGCAATGTGGAACAAAGTCTAACACTCCCCCTCACGTGTAGCCCAGATGCACGTGAAGGTGCGAATTGAGCTGACCAGGAGATTTGCTTCGGGCAACAGAAACTCTCCCACGAGAGGTGAGGCCACCGAAAACCTAGCTCTGATACCATGTTAAATATAAGAGAATAAATATTTTATTAAATACGATCACACTATACAATGAGCTCCTAATCTATTTATAATGAAGAGGGAGCCTAATTAAGAAAGAAAATCATACCAATTAACTATGGAAGAAAAGCATCCTAATAATAATCAAATCTCAATCTCAATATCACGATAAGATCACGATATTAATTATTATATCTATTTATTCTAACATCCCCCCTCAAACTCAATTAAGTCTATCAACTTGAGTTTGAAAAAGCCCAGAGAAACCAAAAGTAACCAAGCCAAGCCAAGAGAAACTAGGAGCAGTCAAGCCAAGAAATCAGGAGTGGCCAGGAACTAGGAGAAACTGGGAAGAAAACCAGGAGAAATCAAGAAAAATCGAAAAACAAAAAAGCCAATAATCGAAAAGCCATGAGCACTGGTGGAGAAGAGGTATGGTGGGTGCAGGCAACTGTAAAGTGCGAAGGAGATTGACAAAGTAATTAAGGGGGTGTTCTGTTTTCTAAAAAAAAGAACTTTTAGAAAAGGAAGGTAATTTCAAGCTCAAAAATTATGTGTTTACGTTAATAATTTTCCTATCAATATAAATCTTATTTGATAGATCTCATTGATATCTTTTAAACAGTGCAAAAAAAATTAAAAAATTATTTTTCATTTTCATTATATTTGAGTTTGAAATTACCTTCGTTTGAAAAAAAATACTTTTTTTAAAAGTGGAACACTACCTAACTAAGTGCCCGGCAAACGGCAGCGAGGCTTAGGTTGCCGCCTGTCAAGAGCGAATATCCACAGGGCCTATATCTTATAGCTTTGATACCATGTTAGATTTCTCAGAGGGCTTTAACCTAAAATCAGTTGGCAATATACAGAGTAACCTCTAGAATATATTAACCAAGTTTGAGTGGCTTAGATAAGCAATGTGGGACAAAATCTAACATCAACAATGAAAATCTTTGTACATGAAAAACTTGATTCTGCCGTTGCGAAACAAAAAATACATGATGATTCTACTCCTCTCGCTGTTAATCTTTATGATTTCCCTATTCCTCATGGTTAAAGATAGGAGTGATTCCGGTGGAAAAGCCGCCGAGGCTCTCGTTTCACCCCAATATCTCCATGTGAGGAAAATTTCGTCATCCAACAACCATGTTTCGACTTGGCTTGAAGCGACAATTCTAGCAGCCCAATTGCATCCATCATCAGCCGGATCACGGTAAACAATCTGGGATGTTCTACTCCTCCTACCAAGGTATTGATTCACCTTACTTTGATCTTATGAGTTTGTCCTCCTTCTTTGAGCTGGAAGATTCTCTGTTATCCACAACGAATCCTTCCTCGATTTCTACTCAAGATTTTTATCAGTGTTGCGATGCTTCCCGATCTCAAGACTAAGGTTCGCCATTTGTTTTCCTCGACCATTGTTTTTCCTTTCATTATAGTGCAAATCGTCCGAGGGAGATTAGTAATAGCGAATTTCATTATAATGGATTAGATCAATATACCATTTTGAAACTTGATTTAGTTGGGTGTTCTCAACTTGAAACTACATTTAACGTGACTCAGAAATTTCATTAAATATTGTCATCGCAATTAAGACTCCGTGCATCCATATTTTGATGTAAAATGTTACGACTACTGTATTCTATTTTCCACTCTTTGGCTACAGAATTGGGTTGTGGCTATGGGAAGATTCATCTGACAGGTATAGAGAGGCACTGCGCCGTGTCAAGCTTGTTAAGAACATAGCAAATTATGATGCTAAAAGCCTAAGAGGATCCACATTTGCCTCTCCACTTTCCTTTTGACACTACAATAACGAGCAAAATCTTAAAAAGTGGGCTGCATCAAACTCGTTAGTTTCCTTGCTATTCTACAAATTCTCTAACTTTGCTACAGTTCCTCACTTCTCCTAACGAGGCACTCTTCATCCACTCTGCAATATTTTATTGCTTTAACCCACTTGTTGGTCTTTTATTATTCTTCTATTCGGTGCAATTGTTGTATTTGGTAACTATGCAAGTGTGAATGCATTATTAATTACAGTATTAGTTATTTTTACAACCCGACGTCGGGCCTAGCTTGCGTACATTTCAATTAACTTCAAGACTCTAAATCTTCAGTGATCCCATGGTTTCTCGGAAACAAACGGATTAAAAATTGGAAACTATAAGCAAACGCGGTGAAGATTAGCAGGGAGGTGTACTACTTCTACTTGTACACTACCTTCTTTCATAAATCTGTGGGGTAGTAGAAGAAGCATATTTCTTAATGGCGAAAGGTAGGTTCAGAGACCTCCTAATTCCAATGAAGCTAACCGAGTAAAAGCTCCCGACGACGACGGCGACTTCCCGCAAATCGGTCATCTCTTTCCGTGAAACCTTCTTCATCCCTTATACTCCGTTTGTACCTTGTCTTTTTTCTCCTATTTTGTCTTGGGTTATTTTCTCCCATTTGATCCCCGTGATGTTGTTTTGAGTGGCTTCTTGTTCAAGGAAGAAGAAATGAAGCCACTGAAGGTTCAAGGTTTGGTTCTTTCTATGGCGTCCTGTTCGTCTTCTTCCTCGTAGTCCAGCTGCTCATTCTGTTGCTGCTCATTTCATTCCTCTCTTTTATTTACATAAATGCCATTGGATATTTTAAAAATAATTAATTTGGATTAAAATAGGATTTTGCCATTGAAGAGACTTCTAACCAAAATGGATTTTTACAATTTGAGGAAGGGAAAGGAGAACGCATACTTTGAAAATGGGGGAGAGCCATTAAAAAGAGAACGCATCAATGAGATTATACTTAGCCGTGATGATGCGGCTTTCTTCAGTTTCTTGGCCCATATCTCTAGCCGTGATGATGCGGCTTTCTTCAGTTTCTTGGTCCATATCTCTGTCCGTATGGGCATTCTTCTCCTTTTGCTTTCTCTCCCATCTCCTCGTCATTTTATTACCTCATTTGATCCTCCTCTTTTTGTTTTGGACGGCCTCCTTTTCTCTTATTATTTTCTAATCGGTCTCTCTCTCCATCTTTGCGTCCAATTTTTGAAAAAAATGCTCAAGACGCTAGCGATTACCCTGAAAAACAAGGGCATAATTTCAGTCTCGTCGAAATTCGAGAGCAGGAAAAACAGGGAACAAAGACCATTGGTGGAGAGAAATTTTTCAGTGCCGGGTGGGTACGACGTCACTCGGCAGACGTGCTGCATAAGCGAGCACATCCGAGCTGTCCAAGCCGTCCAAAACCGCAATAGACGGTCTGGATGCACTGAGCTGTTACCACGTGGTACCCGCTTGGCACTGAAATTGTTTTCCTCGAACTCAGACAAGACAAATGCACGAGACGCATCAAAGGGACCGTGCATGACGGAGGAGGGTGCACTTAGTTTAGTTGAAGCAACGACAAGAATACCATCCACGGATTTTGATGCTCCGGAAAATGGTGCTTGTCTCGTGAGGGCAAATCAGAGCGGCCCTATTACGCTTAATTCAGAGAAGAAAGATACGAGTGAGGGACTAAACGGAGAATGCTTAACTGAGAGTGTACTTAGCTTGGATGACTCGACAAAACGAAAATCATTTCCGGATTTTGATGCTACAGAGAACAAAGCACATCTTGTGAGAGCATATCAGAGTGACCCTGATGTGTCTCTTTCAGAGAATCAAAATAGGCAAGAGGCATCAAAGAGAGAATGCATTACTAAGAGTATACTTGGTTTAGAGGATCTTCAACAACATTGTGTTGGTAGATCTGATGCTGCTGCAAAGAGTTTTCGCGGTAAGCTTCTATTGTTACATAGATCATAAATTATTGCGGTAAGCTTCTATTGTTTTGGTATATTATCTGGTTTTGTCGAGTTGGAAACGCAGGTATATTTTTTTCCTCTGCAACAAGAGTTGTGTGCCAAGTAACAGTCCTCCTTGATTGATAATCATATTTCAAAGTATCCGGTGCTTTTCTGCAAAATTTATGGTTCCACTATTGAAATTTGGTTTTGTGTTAGTTACACCCTTGGTGATTTATTTAGCTCCTAATGGCTTCAAAATTAATCCACTGCAGCTATTTATGATCCGGGATTGCACACGACAGATTCCCTTACTCGGAAGTCATTCGAAGTACTAGAAACTCTTAGGCCCCGGGAACAGCAGGGTAATGCTTCAGACACATACCAAGAGAGACAGATTCAGACACAAATGTGTCATGAACTATCCGATGCACGCAGGGCCTACCCCATACATTTGGACACATACATCGGATGGTTCCAGACACATCTATGTCCGAGTTTGTGTCACTCTGTTTGTATATGTAGCATTTTTGGGGAGCAGTCTAATGACCTTGTGCCCTTATTATCACTGAGAAGATTAACGCTCAAGGGTTGTGTACGACCAGACAAATCACCATGTTTTCCACGACTTCTGCAAATCAATGCTGTTGAACAAGGATTGACACAATCGCCCAGATACTCAGGAGGATTGACTACTCAGGTTGGTCCTTTACCTGATATTCTTATATATATACTTAGAAATACACATCTATATATGAAGGATATCCGATCATATATTTATTCCAGCTAGCTCTTCAAGCAATGCTAATATGATCCACGTTGGAGAAGTTAACCTTTGTTCAAGTGCAGTGTCTGATCCTGATTATGCATTGTTTGTACTAGATATTGCATTCAAATGGTATGTTAATACGACCTTTCAAATAAAATGTTAGAAATAAGTAAATAAATATCGATTTGACAAAGTGGTAGAGAAATAAAAAAGATTAGCCATCTTTCGGAGAGGAAAGATTAGCTGAAGTTATGTTCTGTTTATCCATCAGTATATTGATTAACAGCTTCAACTACCCAAATACTGCAGTCTGCTGGCTCATCTCGTTGGCCTATCAGCTTACAAGATGGAGCACACATTGTGCTGCTTGATCCATTAAAACAATCTGCAGAAAATGTAGCACATGCGGTGAGGCAAGATCAGTGCTCTCTTACAGTCTCTCTTCGAGAGAAGAAAATGGTGAGAAGGAAATTAAAGAGAAAGTACAGAACAATTAGTGTAATATTTGAGTATCACCAACAACATTTTGGCAGAAGATGTGAAGGCGCTGCGAAGAGCTTTGGTGGTAAGCTTCTACAATTGATAAAATGTAGCTTTCAATCTTGCTCGTTTATGAACCATATAATGCTTCTGGCGAAGGACATGCTGTATTGTTCTCTTTATGGAAGCAGTACAACATTGTAGTTTTCTAACCTATATATTGATGCTCATGCAGCGACGCGGCACTGTAGGAAGCATGGAATTCGTCAGGTATCTACAGTGAAGCGCATCCATAAGCAACACTGGATCCATCGGTGGCCATTTCGACAAGTAACTTATATTTTCATCTCCATCATTCAGTTAGTTTATAAAAGTCATAGTCATTCTAACAAGAGTAGTGATTTCATTCTCAAACTTTTTAAAGGATTGTGGAATTACGTTGGCAGCTGGTTCATAATTCACTTAGATTTTCAATTCCTCTTGTCACGTCAGGTTATAAAATTGTAAAATCGTATGGTGGGCAAACTTAGTTATCATAATTTCTATGCCTTCAGGAGCATCTCTGTGTGTTAGCTAGCATACATGTGTCCAACTTTCCCTCTGATTGAATGTAGAAGCATCGGTAATTAGATTCATTGATTTCAATGTACAGGGGACCAATTATTAAGATCTAAAAGTTTCTATGAATTATAGCCTTTTCAACTTGTACTTTTTTGTAGCTTAGTCTTCAAACAATACCCATATCATCCATAATCCCGAATTCTAAACAAGTTTTTTTTCCTTGGATATTTGAACTTGACTGAAGTCTGAAGTTCTGGGATACTATTCTTAATGCGTTTATCCTTGGATCTTTCCTGCAGTTTGGGACATTTAGCACCATGCTCTATTCCCTCGGGAAATAGCTGCCTTTAAATAGCTGTGCTTTCAAATTGTAGGACCAAAAATGTATCTGATTTTTGTTACTATGATACCGGTCCAATGTAGTCATATATCTTCTTCGATAGGTGAGTTCATGACATTTATGAGGCTAATCACCTGTTAGGGCATCAACATTTTTATTGTTTGTGTCTCTTTGGGAAAAAATTTAGTAGACATGTGTTTTTAATACTCTAGAAGAAAGCAGTGCATTCTTTTAAAGTCCAAAATTACTGATTATCTTTTCTGGACTCAGAAAAGGGCAACAAGGAATTGGTATTCCTTGAGAGATGAAAGACCATTTGGAGCTAGCAATCTATCTATGGATGAGAAACTTAATTCAAGGCTTCTATTTATCCATATGACCCAGTTTGCTAGATCGTCACCTCAGCCTTTAGGCTTACTACATGGAGGCGTGATTGTCGGGCCTATAGCCTTATCATCAAGTGAATTTGCTGCTACAAACAACAGAGCACACTTTGTCAGACAAGATCAAAGCAGCTCCACTGCATCTTGTCATGAGGGGAAAAGTGCAAGGGAAACGTTAGACCGACAAGGGATAACTATGAGTTTATGTATTGTAGATGATCTCCAACAACATTTTGGAGGTAAACATAAAGATGCTATGAAGAGACTTGGTGGTAATTTATCACTTTCCTTCTATCTCTTGTTTTTAACGGTACTAACTGCCACGAGATGCTAGATTATTGTCTTGTGGAAGCAATACAAGGATACAAATTTCTTACATTTCTCTTCTCATGCAGTTAAAATATCCATGTTTAAGAACACCTGTAGGCTGCACCAGTTCTATTGGCTGCCATGTTGGAATGAAAAGAATGGTAATTTCTCCCTCTCCATCCTTGTCACTAGGTCTGTTTGGATGGTACAGGAGAGAAATTGAGAGAAACCAATCTCTTAAGAATCCAATTTTTAAATTTTTGAAAATTGGGGGATTTGCAGTGAAAGGGAATGCGAGTTAATCTTACATGACTAGCTTCAGTTTTTCATGATTCTCATAATAAAAACCTTCTTTCTTTTTGCTTCTATTTTTATCATTCCCTAGCCAGAGACAAGGATAATTGACATATTTTCTTCATCAGAACAAGTATTTGATGCTAGAAACAACAGAACACATCTTGCCAAAGCAGATCAGAGCGGCCCCACTATGTCAAATTCAAAGAAGGAAAATACAAGAGAGGCATTAAAGAGGGAATACGTACCTAGTAGGGTCCTTGGACACTTGGTGCGACAGAGAACACTAACACACAAGCATTGTGTACGAAGAAAAAAATCACAAGATCTGCCACGAGGTCTGCAAATGGACTGCTCAGGAGGATTGGCTACTCAGGTTAGTCCATGACCTGATCTACATGTGGAGTGTTTGAAACTACAATATGATCCATATTGGTGAATTTACCCTTGGTTGAAGTAGTGTTTGAATGCAGATTCTGATTTGTTTGTACCAAGTATTGTCTTAGATGGTATGGTAAATTGAATTCAAACTGTGGATCCAAGTATTGTCTTTAAGGGTGCGATATAAGTATGATACTCTAGCAGAAGAGGAAAAATATCTAGATTGTAGAGACCCGAAAAATCATTAATTATTGGAATGTTTATTAAATGTCTAATTGGAAAAAAAATATGGTTTATTTGGTGGCTAATTAGATTGGGGATTGAAGTAATAGAATGGAAACACGAGGAAGTGTGTGTGATAAAAAGATGTGGGAGTATATATATGGGGTGTGTGTGTAGGAGATAAAAATATCTCCCAATCTCCCTCTCTCATCTGTTCTCTCTCTCTCTACCGGATTCTCTCTCTCTCTCCTCCTCTCACTCCAAACTCTACCCAATCTCTCAAGAACTTCAAGAATCAACAACCCTCCGGCCTTCCATTCGCGTTCTTAAGCTCGGAAATCCTTGGGTCAAGCTTGGCGAAGAGTTTTCTTTGATTTCGAAGTTCAAAAAGGCTAGGGCTTGCTCAAATCTCGTAGATCTTGGTGTTCGTCACGAGGTAGGGACTTCTTTTCCTCTTTTATGTGTTTATATGTTGATATGATGTGAGAATCGAGCCTTGATCGTCTCCCTTCGTTCGTTTCGAAAGCTGTCAAAATCTGCAGAAATCGCCCGAAATCGTGTAGGGATCGATCCCTAAACTTGGGGGATCAATCCCCCATTTCATTTGGTGATGGGGGGATCGATCCCTCCCCTCTCTGGAATTTTCTGCTTGTCTTTCGGGTTTCAGCCCAACTTCAAACGGCCATAACTTTCTCGTCCGATGTCGGATTCATGCAAATTTTATATCGATTCAAAGGTCTTGAAGTTATCTTTTCATTTCCACCAAAATCATCTAAAGACTCTAAGTACATAGAAAGTTATGATTGTTAGAGTAAGGGTGTCAATCTTCCAACATCCGTTGGCTGCTTATTTGATTCTTGTTTTGTCATTATGACTTCCTATGATTAGTGGATGATATTCTTGACCCATTGGCCTTCCGTTAGTGAGGAACGAATAAGGAATTACTTAGTTGAAATTTCGTGTAAATACTTTCAATCGATTGGTGGCTCTTGCGAATGTTTATGCAATTTGTGATTGAATAATACTTGTGAACATTTGTGGTGTATTTGTAATGTTGTTGGCATGCGTGACGTACTTTATGAATGAATGTGGAATTGGGATAGCCTTAACTTGTACATTGCGTGAAGGAATAGTTGTTTGGGTCGGTGGTCGAATTAGGAAGTCTCGTAACGCGAGGGGTGGTAATACGAAGACTGTGATGGTCTCGTAACGCAAGGGGTGGTAATACGGAGATCCTAGATGTTGGTGCACACCGTAACACTAGGGGTGGTAATACGGTGACTCTTGTAGTGCTATACGGTAACGCAAGGGGTGGAAATACCGATGGTGGAGATTAGTGATAGAGAGTCGTGTCGAATTGTGGAGTTGCTCGAGTCTTATGAACAATGTGGTTGATTGGTGATAGTGGCAAGTTTTAAAATGATTGTTATGAATGATTGGCATCCCTTTGAAATTATTCCTATCTATCGATTGAGTTATACCTTTATGTTTTCATCTCTTTGCACTCGTCTCCATGTTTGCACATAGAATTTGTAAAGATTTTCCTACTGGGCTAGTGTAGCTCAACCTAATCTTTCTTTTCAGGTTCAAAAGCTGGTTAATAGCTTGCATGCATTGTATGCTTGGAAGTGAAAGACATTTTGGAAGCTATTTGTATTGAGTCACTTAATCATTTGTAATTGACTTTCTTCAGATAAAGATGTGTTTGTATCTATTCATTCAAGAATTTTCTTTTAACTAAACTGTTTGTAACTTAACCACTGGTTCGTACTCGTTTTAAGCTTATTTGGGCCGAAGTGCCAATGTTGTATTTCCTTAAATTTGGGGACACGTTTGTAAAATTAAATAGGTGGGAACTCTTTTGGGATATTATTAATGATATGCGAGGATCTTTTATAGAAATGGAATATTTATTCATGTTGAAAATCGAGGGCGTGACATAGATTAGCCATACCCTTCTTTATGAGAGGAAAGATTTATTTTTTTTACTTTTTGAACTGCAAGAGGAAAGATTGGTCGACGTTATCATTCTGTTTATGAATCTGTATTTTGTATATTTATGGATGAGTACGTTGATAAATGGCTTCAATTATCCAAATACAGAAGTCTACTAGGTCTTTGCATTGGCCTCTCGGCTTACCAGATGGAGGACCCATCGTAACTCATTCGGAAAAAAAGATTGTGAGAAATACATTTAAAAGGAAGTGCAGAAGTATGAGTGTTAGTTTTGAGGATCACCAAAAACATTTTTGCAGCAGATGTGAAGGTGCTGCAAACAGCCTTGGTGGTAAGCGTCTACAATTTATGAAGTGTTGCTGGCGATCTTGCCCTTGTTTCTGAACCAAGCAAAATGAGGTTTTCTTACTTGCATATTGGTGCTTTTGCAGCGAAGCGCAACTGTAAGCGTCATGGGATCAATCTGGTATCCTCTGCGAAGTGCATCCACAAGCAACATGGGATCCATCGGTGCCCATTTCGACAAGTAACTCACTTGTTTTTTCATTTCTATCAAGTCCTAATATGGGTAGGTTGTAATTGTTACAGAAAGAGTAGTGATTTCTTCCTAAAGGCCTAACTTTTTAAGGATTATGAATCCCTTTTGTCAATTCAGGTCCTTTTAGATTGTGAAACCATTTTCGGACATGTGTTTAAAAACACTCCCTTTATGTGAGTTTAAAAACTTGGACAAACTTCCTTTCACAAAATTTCTACTCCTTGATGTCTCTAGGAATGATTTGCATGTCCAGCTTTCTTTCAAGTTGGATGTACAGGTACTCTGTTTTGAGAGTCATTGGTTTCAATATACAAGGGACCATCTATTTATGTCTTAAAGTGTGTCTAAATTTATGGGCTGTTATTTATATATTGTTGTAACTTATTCTTTAATCAATACCCACATCATCCATGTTCATGAATTTTTACAAACTTTTGTCCCATCAACATTTGACCTTGGCTGAAGTTCTGGAATATCATACATAGATAAGGGTTCATCCTCCTTATGTTCAGGCAGTTTGGAATGGTTAGCACTATTCGAAGCCATCAGGATTTAGCTTTCTTTAAATGCATTGTTTTCAAAATTGTCGGACAATAAACATGAATGTAAATATAGTGACGACTATTAGTTCAAGGTATTTGTGTGTTCCCTTTGATTGGTTAGATAATGACATGTATGAGTCTACTCACTAGTTAGCGCATCAATGTTATTGTTGTTCTTGTGTATTTGAAAAAGATGAGAAAACATACTTGTTTAAAACTAGGAGAAGAAACCATAAAAGTCCGAATTTTCTAAAAATGACAAAGTATGTTATGTAAACTAGGAAAAGAGAGCAAACCAAGCTTGCCAAGTTGGTAAGCTCACCCTCCTCCCTTAGTGAGACGGGAGTTCAAGCCCCGCAAGGGGCAAGTGTGAGGTTCAGGGCTATGGATAGCCTCTCAACCCTCTGTGAACTAACCTAGTAACTCACTAACTCCTCCTTACCCCGCTGATGCATAAACTATGACCAAAAGAAGAAAAAAACTAGGAAAAGAAAGAAGTGCAATTTTCAAATTTCCAAATTTACCGATTACTGTTACTGAACTCAGAACTGGGCAACAATGTAGGGGTATTCTTTAGGAAGCAAAAGGGCAGCTGAAGTTATCAGTCTATCTATGGATGAGAAACTTGTTTCAAGGCTTCAATTTCTCCATATGTCCTGGCTTGCTAGATCGTCACTTTACCCTTTCACCTTACGAAGTGGAAGAGAGATCGTGGGGTATATAGCCTTTTCATCAAGTGAATTTGCTGCTACAAACAACAGAGCACACCCTGGTGGACAAGATTGGTGTGGCTCTAGTGCATCTCGTCCTGAGAATGAAAGAATAAAGGAAACAGAAAAGGGGAAAGGGACAGCTTCCCGTATAATTAGTCGTGAGGTTCTCGAACAACATTTTGGCAGTAAACGTGAAGATGTCGCCAAGATCCTTGGCTGTAAGTTGTTGCTTCCCTTTATTTTTTTTCCTTGTTTTCAAGTAACTAACTCTGAAAGGAGATCTGGGTTATTCTGTTGGAAGCAATATGACTTTACGGTTTTCTTGTGTTTATTCTTGCTCATGCAGATAGCGTGTCCACCTTTAAGCGCGTCTGTAGGGATCATGGGATTCCTCGGTGGCCAAATCGGAGAAGCAATTACGGTAATTCCTCCCCCTCCTTCCTAGTCACCTATTTGGATTGTAAATAGGAGAGAAATGCAAAGAAACCTCGATCTCCTAGTAATCCAATTTTGGAACCTTTCCAAAAGTTTAGGCACTTGCACAGAAAGGGAACAGAAGTAACGGTAACTAATTAGGTACCTAATCTTCCTGACTTTTGGGGGTGATTGGCAGGCCTATTTTCACATTTTCACATTCCCATTTTTGCATTTTTGGTGTTTGGCAGGTCTATTCTGAGAACTCATTCTACAAAATCCATTCAGAGATTTTGACAAAAGAAGCATAATCCCAGAATGAGCTCCGGACCTGTTTTTCACCGTTTTGCATTTTCTCATTTTTTGTTAAACATTACTATCGTTCCAAAATACATTCTGCACATGTTTTCCAAACACTCTTTCATATTCTGAAATACATTCTGATCATAATTCAAAAAGCCAAAAAGCCAAAAAACTAAAAATGAAAAGCCAAAAAGTAAGCTCCCAAAGGTTTACATTTCTATAATTCAGATGTTGGAGCTTTTTTTTTCTTTTTCTTTGTATCATCTATCCTTCCCCAACAAGAGGCCCCGATGAGTTATCTTTTTCCCCCATCTTTTTTCTCATAAATTCTGCAAGTTAAAAAATGCTACTACTATCCATTTCTTCTCTTCTTTTTTATTATCTTTCTAGCCTAAGTTTTTCTTTTCTCCAAACAGTTCGGAAACCCCCTGATCCACATGGAGAAAAGAATCCATCACCCACGTTCAATACACTATCAACTAATGGGCAATCAACTAACGGGCAGATCACGATGAAAATGGGTGTTCAAAATTCGGAGCCAAATGAGTGTCTACCACATTCTTTTGAAGACCCGAACTTTCGGAATACAGGAAATGGTTCAATAGCAGAATTTGAAAAAACTCCTACTTTTCATGATTCTTTGCCCAGTCATTGTCGCGATGCGGATATTTGTTTTCCAGCTGTGTATAGTGAAACTGACGCTGCAGGGGGTTCCTCTAAATGGGCGTTTCCACTGGAAGGTCGAACAACGCAGTCCACTGCCTATCCAAATCACAATGCTCTTGTGTTTCCACAATCTCAGATAGCATCAACAGAGGTGCTAAATCAGAACATGGGGAGTTCGGAAGATAGGAGAGATTTGTTAGCTTCACAAGTAGAGGCTTATCTTGAGGGACATGTCTCTAAATCTAGTGATTTGACGTTTCCTGCATGTTCTGATGCACCTGTGGCTACTATTCTCCACACGATGCCTACAATTCCCCACACGATATCTCACCTCACTGGGGATTCGTCTGAACTGATATTTCAACAAAAAAATCAATCAATGCAGTTCGCCGCATATCCAAATCCAAATGGTCTTGTGGATCCACACCCTCATATGGCATTGACACAAAAAATAAGTGAGAATATGGGAAGTTTAGATGATCGGAGAAATTTGTTAGCTCCGCAGATAGAGCCTCTTCCGGAGGGACATGTCTTTGGGTCTGTTAACTGGACAGTTGGTTCATGTTCTAGTCTTGCTCTGAGCCAACCCATGCCTACTATTCCCCACACAACGGGAAGTTCAGAATATTGGAGAAATTCGTTAGCATTCGCGGAAGGGCATCTTTCAGGGGGAAATCTCTACGGATCTTTTAACTTGACAGTCCCTCCATGTTCTGATCCTGCGAGCCAACTCATGCCTACTATTCATCACACAATGGCTACAATTCCCCACATGATGCCTCTTCTCACAGAAAGACCAGATACGAGGTCCGTGAAGCTAAAGGCAATATATGGGGATACCATGATAAAATTTCAGCTCCCTCTCACATCGGGAATTAATGAACTGAAGGAAGAAGTGCCAAAGTTACTTGAGTGCAAGCTTGGTAGTTTCAACATTGAGTACAAGGATGAGGATGGGGACTGGATTTTAATGGCCCATGACGAGAACTTGAGCGAATATCTGCAACTTCTCACCTCACTGGGAAATCAAGTAACCAAACTAAAACTTCGTGATAAGGTTCCCCACACGACAAATTTTTGTGATAACTGCGGATGTCACACGACGAATTTTTGTGATAACTGCGGATGTGATAATTGCAGATCGTTAAAGCAGAAAAGACCATAATTATGTTTAGTTGTAGAATAATATTACATGGTTGACACCAGTCCCATGTTCTTTGTGTAACGGAACATTTCCTTCCTTGCCAGTTTTTCCTTCGCTAAACCAAACTACTTTTGGTAATGCTGCATTTTGCAGGGCCTCCCTTTGTTTTGGCCCAGGTTTTACCTAAATTTGGTTGGTGATATTTGTTTGTGTAAATCTCGTTCCGTTGTGGTTCTTTTTATCATCTTCCGATGCGGGGATTATTCGAGTTTGCCATCATTGTTAGATCATGTGTGTACATGGTGAGGATGGTGAGATTTTGGGGACCATGGACCTTCAAGTTTAGATCTCATTATGGTTTGTGGGGTGCATTGATGGATCGAGGAGCTCAGTCCTAAATTGTGGAGTAATTGTTTCTGCAATTGTATGCTTTTTAGGATTCTTCTCGTACACATGTTGAAGCTAGTTCCCAAACGCTCTATTTGCAAAACTCCATCTCATCGCATTTCGCATATCAATCAGTAGGGGAAGGCCCAACAAAATATATCATCCAAAAAGCCGATTTTGATTACCTCTACATGGACCGTTCAACAAAAACAATATCCATACACATTGAACAACCTTTCCAGGTAGTAGCCAAGGAAAACCCATTTGGCCTCACGCCATCTTTCCTCACATCGCAGTAAAACTAATACCATACCTGTTATATCCATCAGCTATGAGTCCTGCAATTGAGCATTCCAAGAAAAAATGTTCCCGTTTAGGCATATCGTCATTGACGTGACGCCCACATTGGTGATGCCCACACTTGGCATAAACACTCACCAATGAATTGCACAAATGGGCATCTGGGTTTATCCCATTCTTGAACACATTTCCATGAACTGCCTTTCCCTCGTCCAAAGACCCTTTCAAAGCACAAATATGCAGCATACTCGAACATTCCTCTCTTTTATGCCACCGTATACTCGTTTTTAAAATTCCGTTCCGAGTATAGAAAAAATAAGAGAAAATAAAAGGAAAATAGTTTTCCCTCTCCTTGTTTGGTTCTTTGACAGAAAGGAAAACAAAAAAAATCCAAGAGAAACAAAAACAAAACCCAACCGTACCAATGTCAACTGTCCTAGCCTCGTCTATGTTAGGTTTAATACTGTTCTCGTGTCTTTCAACCATATCCCATATCTCCTTTGGAATTTCAGTTTCGATATCGCTTTCTATTCGAGCTTGCACAGTTCGTTTTTGGGTTCAACGTCTTTGGGAGATGATATTCGAATTTGAGCGGCTTGATTTTGAGTTCTATGTTTTTGCAGATGATCGACTGCTTGATAACCTAAACTCAATCTTCATGTGAGAGCTGTTGGCCCAGAAGATCTAAGACCTGTTGATATTGATATCAAAAAAATTCTCTTTTCTTTTACTATACTCACATGACACTATTTAATTCCCTTTGAAGTAATGTTCTTCTCGTTTTCCTCTCTTTTTCTTTGAAGAACCAAAAAAAAGAAAATGAACTATTTTCCATGTACTTTCTTCCTCGTCCACTTTCTCTTCCTTTCATTTCTCTGAATTATTAGTTTCTTGATCAGTACTACTTGACCCACAAAAATCAACCAAAAAAATCAATGGAACTCTCAAATAATCCAAAAATAAGATTTTGCCCAATTTTTCTCGTACTACCGTGAAGCAGTTATGCACTCATAGCTATACATGTACACACGCAAAATATTACAGGAAAGAGGTTGAGGCTCAGATCTGTATTTTGATAGGAGAAGAAAAGGGGTTTTTCCCACCATGGCTGCAAAAACAGTTGCCCGTTGAGAGAGGACCAAATTAGTCTTCTCTCCCACAGGCCCTCAGAATTGCCCCGCCAAGAAATGGGTCCCATTTTTCTCAACAAATATGAACTCAAGAGATGTTTATATCATCACAGCCTCTCTTAGTTGAGGGAAAATTATCAGGCAGTCCTGGTTCATTGCTGTATCACAAACAACAACAACAGCAGCAGCAGCAGAAAAAAGAAGGAAAGGAAAAGAAACCATATATATACACACACATACATAAAGGGCTGTTGATTGAGATGAAATCATTGGCTTAGATGATCTGGTCATGGTTTTTTGCAGAGAGGGCAACCACCCTTTGGTAAAAATCCCTTCTCTCTCTGCTTACGAGCCTCATTCTTTTGAGTTCAATTTTCTCAAGCTTGTTTGGGGGAGCTTCTATATGCATCAGAGTTTTGAGCCTAACCCTAGTTGCTGCCTGACTCCCAATTAGTATACATTTTTGCCTTCTGTTGACCACTTATTTGCATCTCTGTGGTGAGGTGAAAGGGCACGAGGGTGAATGGTATTTTGGACATTTGGTGAAGGCAGAACAGCAGAAATGGAATGGACTTCTCCCGGCCCGCCCAACTCAACTCAGCATAAGTTTTCTTTTCACGATGAGGCATGTCTGGACTGGTTTACGCGCACGTCAATTAATCTGATCGTCGGTTAAAGACAGATTATTCATGTCAAAATTAGAAAATTTACATGAAGTTACTTCTTTGCGACTTGCTCTAGTCAATAGTGTGAGAGCAAACCCATTAACCAATTGAATAATTTGAATTATTCACTTAGCTTTTTGGGGTTTTTTTTATATAACAGTATTCAAATTTTTTTCCTCATTTCTTAATTTTGATTTTTGAGTTAAATTTTTATAAATTATCAGTTTGTTTGATTGAGAGGAATTAGAAAATAGAATTTTTTTGACTTTGGCTTGAGTAGATTAGTATGTATTTTTTTTGGTATCTTGTAGAAATAAATTAATAAGCCACAAAAGTTTGAAAAAAATTAGTAAATACAAAAATTTTTGAATAGAGAAAAAAAAAACAAAAAAAGAGAGGCCATACTAATTTACTTTACTTTAAGCCAAACCCACCCTCACACAGCCCGACATTAGTGGGTTCGGCTCCAGTCCAGTGTAGTATTATCCATTGTGGTCCATTTGACGGCTGAGATTAACTCTAACAAAATCAAAGTTCCAGATCTTGCCATGTCAAACCCCTCCATTTTGTTGCTTCTAAAGAAACGGAAAATCCTAACGGAAGTTTTGACAAGCTAACTGCAAAATCCAAACAAAACTTTACTCAATCCACGTGTTTTCTCAATTCTTACGTTTACATGGAACTGATCGAGTCTGGCCCTCATTAATGCAACAGAAAAGATATGTCTATCTTTTTACACGTTACACTACATTTTACGTGTGATTTACTTTGGGTCTTATAAAAATTCAAAAAATTATCTATAAAATTTTTAAAAAAAAATTTTGGGGTTCTGTAAAAAATCACTTCCAACAGATATCGGTAAGTATTATTTTTGGATTCATATGGGGGAAATTGGTTAGAGTAGCGTTCCGCTAAGAGATTTTTTGATTTTTTTTCTTTTTTGTCCTTATTCAAATTTTTTTGGCGTTTGCTAGTTTTGCGACAAATTTTTTTACTTTTCTGATTCATCTCGTCAAGACGAACAAAAAAGTAAAAAATTATAATTTTTACCGAAATTTTTTTTTGAGATATCCAAGATAAATAAAGTCTAAAAAACCGGCTTTTGAGCCTTTTGGGTAGACGTCATAATTTTTCACTTTTTTAATTTGCTTTGACGAGACGAATCGGAAAACCACAAAAGTTATGCTCAAAACTAACAAACGCGAAATTTTGTTTGAATAAGAACAAAAGCCCAAAATTTAAAATATCACAAACTGTGAGATACAAACGATTTTTTGAGCATCTCGTGTGTCGAAAATAGACTCTCATTTAGGAATGTAGAGAGTACTTTTTAGACTCTCGAGACAAATAATTAATCCAAAAAAATCATGCAAATCTAACAAAAATTCAAATAAAATGAGCAAAATAAAGAATTTCAAGAACCCAGAATATTAGTTTGGCTGGACTTTTAAATTAAAATGAGTCAGTGCCATGAAAGTACTCCTATATGAGAAGACACGTGCTTGAGTGGAGTTTTTTTCTTTTGGAATTTGCAGAGTTAACGTCAAGACTTCCGTTTTAGGATCTTCCGTTTCTTTAGAGAGCAACAAAATGAGGGGCTTGACATGGCAAGATCTAGAGCTTTAATTTTGGTAGAGTTGATCTCAACCATCAAATGGACCAAAATGGATAATAACACACTGGACAGGAGCCGAACCCACATTAGTTGCGTTGACACGAGCAACAAATCGAGACGCAAAAGACAACTGCCGGTTTGACTCTCCTCATTTTCGGAACGAAAATCGCCCAGTCATTCTCCGGTGGTGGCGCCGCCGCCGGGAAAACTGCTCCTACAGTACAGAAATGGCGGGAACCACCGTGGTTGTGTTCGATTTCGATCACACAATGATCGAAGACAACAGCGACACCTGGGTAGTGGAGCAAATGGGCCTAACCCCTCTGTTCAATCAGCTTCGCCGTACATTACCTTGGACCTCTCTCATGGCTAGTATTCTCTTACTATTCCCAATCTATTCAGTTGTTTTTTGTTTAAAGAAAACTTCTTTAATTTGAAGTCGATTGTTAGTTTAACTGTATTTGGTTAGACCATCTCCAATCGTTATTCTATATTCCCATAAACAAAATTTGGGTATGATTTGCGTTTAAAGGTTGGTTTAATATGAATAATTCCAATGGTTGTGCATCAAATCTTTCAAAAGTTCCTAATTTGTCCCGCAAACCCTTTGTATGAATTTTTCACGTAAGGTTTTAATAATCCATTCCTTACTCCTTTAAACATTTCATCAAATACAACTTTAGTATTTTCAAGCTCATCCTCAAAAGCTTCTTCACCAAATTTGGTAGAAAACTTGTCTCTTGGTTTGAAAGAAAAAATCTGGTTTCTTGCTTAGTTTGATACCCTCTTGTGAAAGAAATGGAGCTCATAGCCCTTTCATTTTCTCTCATCCATATTTTCAATTTGTTGAAACATGCAGGGAACTGATTATGGAGGTTTACTTATAGGTCTTATTATCAATTGTAGGACAGGATGATGGAGGAGCTCCACGCAAGAGGGAAAACAATTGAGGAAATCACGGAGTGTTTGAGGCGGGTTCCTATGAATCCCAGTGTAATTTCAGCCATCAGAAAAGCCCATTCTCTGCCTAGGTACTTTTTCCTAGTTAGTTCATTCTTATTTCGGAAGTAAGCTGGTTATATAACCAAGAAATATTTATGAAAAGATGGAATGTGGTTATTTCAGGTGTGAATTAAGAATAATCGGCGTAGCAAATCAGTTCTTTATTGAGACAATCTTGAAAATTTGGGTTGTTTGATTGTTTCACGGAGATAGTTACAAACCCTAGCATTATTGAAGGAGGCAGGCTGAGGATATTCCCCTACCATTCCTCTCCTCATGGTTGCAGTTTATGCCCTCCCAATTTGTGTAAGGTATTCTGTTTGGTACCACTCAGCTTTTTATGTTTCTTTTTAACTGATACATTGTTCTTTTAATGGTAATTCATACCGAGTTCTTTATTTCTCACTTTATTTAGTTTTTGGGATGCCTTGCATCGAGCTGAAGTGCTGCTTGTTGTCATGATATTCATACTTGTAGCTCTCTCCCCAGCCCACACCATAGGGTGGAATCTCGATCGTTTCACCGAGCTCCATTTCTTTTAGACAAACAGGACGGCTCTATTGGATCAAGTCTTAACCTATGCATTCCACTAGTATACTACTATGGAGAGACTAAGTTCAATTTCAGAGATTGGACTCTCATACTGTGATTATCCTATGAAGCGAAAGAAGTCCGTACATACGAACGCTGCACATACATCTAACACCATACACCACACGTCTATGTCCCTGTGTAGCACTCATTTTCTGTTGGGGGTGTTCTCTATATACATCTGTTGACTTTGAACACTTTCTGTTTGGTTTTTTTCACTTTAGAAGCTTTTGGAGCAGCTAACA
Organism: Rhododendron vialii; assembly: GCF_030253575.1. Lineage (NCBI taxonomy): Eukaryota > Viridiplantae > Streptophyta > Magnoliopsida > Ericales > Ericaceae > Rhododendron > Rhododendron vialii. Next base: position 3,185,468 of record NC_080561.1, on the reverse strand, counting down.
ATTACATATTCGATTATGTTGGTGGGGTCTCCCTTTGGACATGGCACTTCCCAATTACCCTTCAAAAAATCGATACTTTGTTTTAAAAAAACGAAAAGAAAGTAAAACAAAATCGATACTTGCTTATAGTCCCAACATAATTCCGATAATCATTTTCTGGCCAAAGTTGCAGTAGTTTACAAGTTGCATGTCGTAGTGAAAAATGATACTTGGATAACCTCTGAGATAATTTGATTAGCCATGGGGTAGTATCCCTAGAAGGCTAGAAACCTTAGTGACGGTTATAAGCTACTTTTTTATTGTTGAGAGAATCTAATCGACTTATTTAATCTGTCATGTTAACTGATTTATCCACAACAGGGTCTCGTGATATAGCAGATCCAAGCTTCTATTTCTGAGAAAGGGAAGATAAGAATGGTCTACCTTGGAGATGGAAGAGGTGATATCTGCCCAAGTCTGAAGCTTGGAGAGGGCGACCATGTGATGCCGAGAAAGGATTTTCCTTTATGGAAGAGGATTTGTGATAACCGTACGATTATCAAGGCAAAGGTCTATGAGTGGAGCAACGGAGAGGAGCTTGAGAGGATCCTAAGCCAGCTTATTGACACAGGCACCTAGGGGTGACAAATTGAACCCAGACCCATCAACTAAAAAATAGACCCAACCCAATCCATTTATTAGTTTGGTAAGAATGGGTCCAAACCCAACTAACCCATTATTAGTTGGGTCTTAATTGGGCATCAATTAGGTCAACTTAAATGACCCAATGGGCATGAAAGTAACCCATGAAAATTTTTCTTCCCTTTACCAAATTCGAAATTTAAAAATAACCTTCGTCCCGATGTTTCACTTCCAAAACACCAGCAGCCTCCGCCATTAAAGCCCTTCTTAAGCTTGAGCGCTGAATAAACCTAATTCGACGTTTAGGAGCAAATCCTAATTCCAATCTTGGTCCAGTTCGAGTAATGGCGATTTCAAGGTTCAATTGCAAATTGTAGGACCAAATTATCATATTGAAGCCGTTTTTTGGAGCTCGAATCGGTTCTATGTAAATCGCAGAACTCGAAATCAGTGAAAGAACAAATTGCTTTCTTTTCTCCATTGCTGAATTTGTTTAGCTTTAACAAAGACTTGAATGTTGCCCAGAATCAAGCTCAACTACAAGTATGAAGGTCATAATTAACGATGATCCGAGCCCGTGTGGCGGCGGCGGTTGTGGTGGTGGTGGCGGCGGCGGCGGTGGCCGTGGTGGTGGTGGCGGCGTGGTGGTGCGGGTGGTGAGGGTGGCGGTGGCCGTCGTGGTGGTGGTGGTGGCGGTGGCGGCGGCGGCGTTGTGGTGGTGGTGGTGGATAATTGGGTTAGTAGGCGGGTCGGGTTTGATTTTAAATAAATGGGTCGGGTTGGGTATGGGTAATTGAACTCATAATTAATGGGTTTAAATGGGTCAATAACCCATTAAAGACCCAACCCACTTATAACTTGCCCATTTTGACCCAAACTCGTCCATTTGACACCCCTACAGGCACCATATAAGGAAACTCTGATTCTTCGTTTTACTTCCTTGACGCAATTAACGCTCCGATAGGTACATTATCTGAAACTTTTCAATGTTAGACTACTACTCTTTGGGTTGATGTAGAATGACTTTGGATATCATTTTCCAATGTTTCGCATCAAACTTTAAAAAAATATTTGAGGATTGGGTTGTAACTCTGCAAAAAAAGCTAGATTATTCTTGTGGAAGCAATATTACAACACGGTTTTCTTATGTTGTTCTTGCTCATGCAATCAACGTATCCACCTTTAAGAGCATCTGTGTTGTAACGAACGCTATGAATGCAAGCTAAGAACGAGAAATTGAAAACTAAACAAGAAATCACAAAGACACAAGATATACGTGGTTCCCCAAGATGGGTACATCCACGGGCGAGGAGAGAGAGGATTCACTAACCAACGTGAAGAAGAGATACAAAGAGCCGGCTATAATCCGTAACTCTAGAAAGGCCACAATATGAAAGCCCAAAAGATGATTTCTAGAAGTACCCCAAAAGCCTTATTTATAATAGGCTACAAAAACGGGAACAACATAATTAACCAATGTGGGACTAAAGAATACAAGGCATTCCTAACAATTCTCCACCTTGACTTGAATTCCACTGAACCAAATCACCAAATATAGCTATCCCCTTCTAACCTCTCACTCGCCAAATGCCCCCGAGGGGCGATCAACTGCAAATACCAAGCAAGCCCAAGCAATGCTTGAACTTGGCAACCGGAACCGGTTTAGTCAACATATCTGCTGGGTTATCTGCCGTACCCACTTTCTTCACCTCAACTTGCTTCTGTGAGATGATATCCCGAACGAAGTGATACCTGACATCGATATGCTTAGTCCTCTCATGATACATCAGATTTTTAGTCAAATGTATAGCACTCTGCGAATCACAAAATACTGAACTCACACCCTGTGCAAGACCAAGCTCACAAAGCAAACCTCTCATCCACAATGCCTCCTTCACAGCTTCAGCAATGGCCATATACTCCGCTTCTGTTGTAGACAGCGCAACTGTAGCCTGTAAAGTAGCTTTCCAACTAATGGCACTTCCGGACAGAGTAAAGACATAACCTGTCAGAGACCTCCTCTTATCGTGGTCACCGGCAAAATCCGAATCAACATAACCAACAGCATGATCACCAGAATTGACAATCCCAAACAATAGACCAACACCTGCAGTTCCGCACAAATACCGTAGTATCCATTTCACAGCCTCCCAATGTGCCTTTCCTGGACGCCCCATATAACGACTAACGACACTAACTGCATGTGAAATATCAGGACGAGTACATACCATGGCGTACATAAGGCTCCCAACTGCGCACGAATATGGAACCTGAGACATATACTTCTCCTCATCCTCCGACTGTGGTGACAACTCAGCTGAAAGTCGAAAGTGTGCTGCCAAAGGGGTACTGACTGGCTTCGAGTTCTGCATGGCAAAGCGCTCAAGCACTTTAAGAACATAAGACTTCTGATTCAAAAATAGTTTGCCAGCTACTCGATCTCTGCAAATCTCCATGCCCAAAATACGTTTTGCTGCACCCAAATCTTTCATCTCAAATTCACCACCTAACTGTTGTTTCAACCTGTTGATTTCTGATACACTCTTGGCAGCAATAAGCATATCATCAACATACAACAGTAGATAAACAAATGAACCATCTGGAAGTTTTCGAAAATACACACAACTGTCATACTCACTCCTAGAATATGACTGGCTTATCATAAAAGTATCAAACCGCTTATACCACTGCCTAGGGGATTGTTTGAGGCCATACAAAGACTTACGAAGTAAACAAACGTGATCCTCCTTACCAGAAACAACAAATCCCTCAGGCTGACGCATATAAATCTGTTCCTCAAGCTCGCCATGCAAAAACGCAGTTTTGACATCAAGTTGCTCTAACTCAAGATCATAACATGCAACAATAGCAAGTAAAGTGCGAATGGAACTATATTTTACAACTGGTGAAAATACCTCATTGTAGTCAACACCTTCCTTCTGGCTGTATCCTTTCGCCACTAGCCGAGCTTTAAACCGAGCGTCTTCTACCCCTGGAATACCTGGTTTGCGCTTGAAGATCCACTTGCATCCAACAATCCTCTTCCCTTTCAGCGGTTCTACTAACTCCCATGTCTGATTCTTCTGAAGAGACTCAATCTCCTCATTCATAGCAACAAACCACTGTGCAGACTCAGTGCTCGAAATAGCTTCCGTATAGCTGGAAGGCTCTTCATACTCAACTGTCTCAGCAACTGATAAAGCATAGGCCACCATCTCAGAATAAGCCGAATACCTTTCAGGAGGCCGAATCTCCCTCCTTGGCCTATCTTTAGCAATAGTGCGTGGTTGCTCAACTAATGCATCAACCTCTGTGTCTGAACTCTTGAACTCCTCTTCAATTGGCTTCTCAATGTGCTTCTTCCCTGAGTCGGAAGCTTCACCCAAAAACTCCACCTGCTTTGGAACACTATGTTCCTGAACTGTATCATCAACCTGCTTAGACTCCTTAATCAGATAATTTTCATCAAAAGTCACATCCCTACTGATCAAAAACTTCAAATCATCAGAGCACCATAACCTGTACCCTTTGACACCTGCTGCATAACCCAAGAAAATACACTTCTTGGCCCGTGGCTCCAGTTTACCTTCATTCACATGAGCGTAAGCTGGACACCCAAAAACACGCAACACAGAATAATCAGCCGGATGACTTGACCATACCTCAAACGGAGTCTTACACTCAATAGCAGTCGACGGAGACCTGTTCACCAAATAGCATGTTGTGGAAACGGCTTCAGCCCAAAATTCTTTGCCCAATCCGGAATTGGACAACATACAACGTGCCTTCTCCAAAAGAGTCCTGTTCATTCGTTCAGCCACACCATTTTGCTGAGGGGTTTTTCTCACTGTGTGATGCCTCACAATGCCCTCATCACTGCAAAATCTATCAAACTCGCCAAGACAAAACTCCATACCATTATCAGTTCTCAAACGTTTTATTTTCTTACCAGTCTGATTCTCAATCAAAGTTTTAAACTGTTTGAATGTATTAAAAGCGTCACTCTTATGTTTCAACATATACACCCAAACCTTACGAGAGAAATCATCTATAATACTCATAAAATATCGAAAACCACCTTTAGAAGTTACCTCTGCGGGACCCCAAAGATCCGAGTGAAAATAATCCACCGTGCCTTTGGTGCGATGAACAGCTGTACTGAATTTTACCCTGCACTGCTTGCCGTAGACACAATGCTCACAGAAATCCAGTTTCTCAATTTTCTGGCCACATAGCAAACCCTGTTTGCTCAAAACTGTCATCCCCCTCTCGCTCATATGAGGCGCATATGCCACAAACGAGTCAAGTCTGAATCTGAAACCTTGGATGAAGCAACCGTTGCTGCAGCACCTAAAACTGTACTGCCCTGGAGTGTATAAAGGTTACCACGCTTTTGACCCTTCATCAGTACTAATGCACCCCTTGAGACTTTCAAAACTCCACCTTCACCGAGGAATTTGCAACCATGAGAATCAAGAGCACCCAGGGATATAAGATTTTTCTTCAAATCCGGAACATGTCGAACCTCAGATAAAGTCCTAACAATACCGTCATGCATCCTAAGCTGAATCGTTCCTGAACCAACAGTCTTACAGGCCATGTTGTTGCCCATCAAAACTGTACCACCATTGACTGCCTCATAAGTAGAAAACCACTCTCTATGCGGACACATATGGTATGAACATCCAGAATCTAGAACCCACTCGGTATTAGAGCGAGAATCGCCCTCTGTAACTGATAACATATTATCTGACTCATCTGAACTTTCAGCAATTCCAGCAATTACTTTACCCCCTTTCTGGTCTTCTTTTTCCTTCTCCTTGAGTTTTAAACAGTCACTTTTCCAGTGCCCGGGTTTCTTGCAATAATTGCACTTTCCCTTCTTCTTACCTGATGATCTGGATCTTCCCCTATTACTCGACTCCACCCTTTCTGTTGTTCTTCCCCTAACAAACAAACCCTCCGCATGTGCATCACCCTCACCTGACACTTTTTTCCTCAATTCTTTCGAATATAGGTTGGCCTTAACATCCTCCATGGATATCGTGTCTTTGCCATACAATAGGGTTGTAACAAAGTGCTCATACGAAAGTGGTAAAGAACATAGCAAAATTAGGGCTTGGTCCTCATCCTCAATTTTACTATCAATATTTTTCAGATCCATAATAATACGGTTGAACTCGTCTAAATGATCTTTAACAGGTATACCTTCTCGCATACGAAACATATAAAGACGTTGTTTGAGATATAACCTGTTGGTGAGCGACTTCGTCATATATATGCCTTCCAACTTCAGCCAAATTCCTGCTGCTGAAGTTTCTTCTTCCACCTCGCGAAGAACGTCATCTGCCAGACTCAACTGAATAGAACTCAGAGCTTTGGCATCCGTATCATCCCAATCTTCCTCTTTGATTCCAGAACTAGTCTTGCCTAACAAAACCTTGTGCAATCCTTGTTGGGTTAGCAGAGCCTTCATCTTTACTCTCCAAAGACTGAAACTGCTGCTCTGCCCATCAAACTTCGCAATCTCAAATTTAGCCGCCATAGCCACAATCGGAAACGAAACCCTAGTTTTTGCAACCTAAGGCTCTGATACCAGTTTGTTGTAACGAACGCTATGAATGCAAGCTAAGAACGAGAAATTGAAAACTAAACAAGAAATCACAAAGACACAAGATATACGTGGTTCCCCAAGATGGGTACATCCACGGGCGAGGAGAGAGAGGATTCACTAACCAACGTGAAGAAGAGATACAAAGAGCCGGCTATAATCCGTAACTCTAGAAAGGCCACAATATGAAAGCCCAAAAGATGATTTCTAGAAGTACCCCAAAAGCCTTATTTATAATAGGCTACAAAAACGGGAACAACATAATTAACCAATGTGGGACTAAAGAATACAAGGCATTCCTAACAATCTGTAGGCATCATGGGATTCATTCCAAAACGGATAAAAGATCGTGGTAATTCCTCTCTGATCTCCTTTCTAGTCGCCTTTTCGGATGGTTTAGACGAGTGAAATGGAGAGAAACCATAATCTTCCCGACAAAAGGTTTACGTTTCTATAATTCACATATTAGAACATTCTTCCTTTTTCTTTCTATCATATATCCTTCTCTGATGAGAGGCGAGGAAACTGGCTCGGGCAAGTTTTGGGGTAAACTCTTCCGTATCTCCATTAGGAAATTGGCTTAGGTAGCTACGGTCTATTTTATCTGGCAAGAGAGGAATTCTCGGGCAAATTATTCAAATGGTCCCTATAGTTTGGTCTTTGGGTCACTTTGGTCCCTATAATTTTAATTGGCTCAATTTTAACCCTGTAGTTTTGATTTTGTGCCAATTAAGTACAATCACTAACTTCCATTGCCTCCTACTAACGGAACCAATTGTGCAAATTGTAGTATATAGTTCTTTGTTAGCACCACTTCATGGTTTTGTGAGCTTTTGATATGGTGGTTTCGGAAGAAGTTGACAACGAGATGCAAGAGTAATTTCCGACAGTGGGATTGAGACACGACAAAACTTTCCGAATATATGTTGGTTTATACCTGTACTTAGCGACTTAGAGAAGTCAAATACAACTTTTTACATTTTGCGTTCCTCTGGTCAAAACGAATAAATAATTCAAGAAATATTTGACTCAAAACTAACAAAAGTAGAATAAATAACTTGTCATTAACACATGTAACAATTCACTTTAATATACAAAATCACCATGGGTTGTGTTGAAATTTCTAAATGAATAAGAGGAAATTTATAACAAGTGCAAATCACAAGGGGTCAAGTGCAATTTGCACTATTGGTTCTGTTAGTAGGAGGAAATGGAAGTTAGTGATTGTACTTAATTGGCACAAAATCAAAACTACAGGGTTAAAATCGAGCCAATTAAAATTATAGGGACCAAAATGACACAAAGACCAAACTACAGGGAGCATTTGAGTAATTTGCCCTATTTCAAGGCATTAGCAGGCTGTTTTCCTCTGTCCTCCATAAAATTATCTAGTTTGGTTGAGTTTTGAAATTTATTTTTGATGTAAAGAGTGGAGAGAGAGAGAAAAAAAATTATTGAGAACCGTGCAGAAGATGGGAAAAGAACAAAGGTGCGCTTCTCCCCTTAACATTGCTCTCTGCCATGCCTGGCAGCTAAAGGATTATTTTTTTCTTCCTCTAATTGATTGTTGTTGCTTCTTTGTATGAAGGTATCCTTCCTGGATTCCTAGCTAGTTTCTGTAATTGTCCGTGTTTTAAATGAAATTGGGGATTACCAAAAAATATAAATAAAAGAGGCGAGGATAATTCAACTTTTTCCCTTCTTTCCTTTCCTAAATTGTGCAAATTTAAAAAAACATTCTAAACTTACCTATTTGTCTTCTTTTTAAGTGTCCTTCCAACCTAATTAATTTTCTCGAGCTCGCTTTTCTTTTCTCCAAACAGTCCGGAGAACCCATGATCCACATGGAGAAAAGAATCCATCACCCACGTTCAAGACACTATCAATGGGGTCGATCGGGATGGAAAATGAAATCAGCGATCAAAATCCAGAGCCAAATGAGTTTCTAACGGTCCTGGCATATATCAAAAAAATCTTACTATTCATTATTCTTACCCTGGTAATTTCGGCAATGGAACTTTGTTGGAGTGCATGTATAAACAATGTAGAATTTTAAGCTACTGTACTTTTCTTCCGGATCATTGAAATAATTAATTTAAAATTATCGAACAATTCGAATTACCGAAACTCAAAAGTGAACCTCACTGTACACAATTTTTTTTTTTCCACATGGTACCATTGTTCATCAATGTCAAAGAGCCCTCAAAAGTGAACCTCACTGTACACATTTTTTTTTTTCCACATGGTACCATTGTTCATCAATGTCAAAGAGCCCTTCAAGACGCTGGGGGCTGCTGTTCCCGAATTCGGGCCCACTCCTGTCTCGCTCCGATGATCAGAAGCGTTCATTTCGTAGAGCTCATCGAGTAGAATTATTATTTTAAAAATCAGCTTAATTGGATATCATTAAATACCTGATCGGAACCTATATAACTCTCGGTCTATAGGTTACAGTGGATTTGATCCAGTGTTTCGGATCCATTCTTTTCAAGATAAAAAGGTTCCGATCAGGCACTTAATGATATCCAATTAAGCTGATTTTTTACATAGTTGTTCTACTCGACGAGCTCTACGAAGTAAACGCTTCCAATCATCGGAGCGAGACCGGAGTGAGCGCCGAATTTGAGGACAGCAGCCCCCCAGCGTCCCTTTAATGGCTCGTCGTCGTTCATGATTGACTGGTTGACGCTGACATTCCCTACAGAAAGGGTTCGCGGGTAAAGGGACCAAAAGGGCTCATCGGAAAACATACATAAACAAAGACTCCTCCTTGTTCTAAAATCAAACCCTTTTCCCAAACAAAAAAACAGTTAATGAAAAAATGAAGCCCCGATTTTTTTTTGATCCGCGAAGCCCCGATTATTCAATCTCTCTCATATCTGGTAGCGAAGACCCTTCACCTTCGCATTCAAGCTTTCGAGGAGATTCAGGCGGGTCCGGGATCGATTCAACGTCCACGATCGCAGGAGCTAGCGGAATTATTCAATCTCTCTCATCAGCTTCAGAGATGGAGAAGAATCCCTTTGTTCAAGCGGGAGCCTTGTCCACTGACTTGGGTGAGATTCCGCGTGCCTCTCCATTTCCTAATCCCTTTGATCAAGCAGGAGCAATTGATGGTGGCGTGGATCAATTGAAGGATTCTTGTCGTTTTATTCCGCTATGTCATATATTAAAAGCGACTAATGACTTTGACGATGCATTAGTTACTGGAACTGGGGGATTTGGTAAGGTATACAAAGCGAGCATTGACGATGGGGATACAACCACCGTTGTTGCCATAAAGCGGTTGAGTGCCGAGTCCAAGCAAGGTGCTGAAGAATTTTGGACAGAGTTAAAGTTGCTTTCAAAGTTCCGGCATGCTAATCTCGTTTCGCTTATTGGTTATTGCGACGAGAATCAGGAGATGATTATTGTTTACGAATATATAGCTCGGGGGACTCTCGCCAATCATCTTTACAAAACAAGTAGAGAAGAAAGTGGTGGAAGTAGATCTCACCTAACATGGGAGCAGAGGCTCAACATTTGCCTCGACGTTGCATGTGGACTTGACTACCTTCATAATGGTACCTTACCGGGTATCATACACCGAGACGTGAAGAGCACAAACATTTTGTTGGACGATCATTTGGTAGCAAAGGTTTCTGATTTAGGGTTATCTAAAAGCACTACTACCCATACAGCAACCCACGTTAGCACATGCGTCAAAGGAACTTTTGGATATTTGGATCCAGATTACTTCCAAACCATGCAACTAACCAAGAAATCTGATGTTTATGCTTTCGGCGTGGTGTTGTTCGAAGTCTTGTGTGGTCGGCCAGCGATCAAGTTTAGCGCACTCGACGAGGAGCGAGTTCTAAGTAACTGGGCACGAATGAACATCAAAGAGGGAACGCTTGACAGAATCATTGATCCCTCTCTGAATGGAGACACAACACCAGATAGTCTTAAGTACTTTGCCGAACTTGCCAACAAGTGTTTACATATTCAACCAAATGAAAGGCCTACAATGACTGAAGTAGTGAAGAGCCTTCAGATTGCATTGGTGTCGCATGAGCGTCAGGGAAGATTGCAGGGAACTTTTGCAAAGGCATTTGACGACTTCATGGCCCGGTCGAAGGAAACATTTATGATTCACCAGGAAAATATAGTAAAAAAGGAGGAAGGATTTATCAACGAGCATTTACCTGATCATGTGTTCGGCAATTCGAAGAAAAATGAGGACAACGATGAGACAGTGAGTAAGATCTACAACAGAAAGGGAAGCGGGAATTCAATGGAACTCAAACATTGGGCGACATTCAAGAAGTTGGGAATGGACCCGGGGAATAAAAACAACAGAGCATACCAGAGTGGCGTTCTTCTCTCTAATTCCAAAAAGAAAAAAAAGATCGAGGCATTAAAGAGACTGGGGGGGAGTCTAATTCCAACATTGGGACTTGAAGATTATAACACTCCACTTTCATTCCAGGTATGCGTGCTTTAGCAGTGTGCCCGTTCACCTACGACCATGAGGTTTCCGTGAAGTTCACACAAATCTCAACTCCGGGCTCTTCGCGACCAGGGGAGGCCTGTTTTTTTTTGCACAGCAAAAAGAATTTTTTTGATCTTTATAAAGGATTACAAAGATTAAACCGAACAGAATAGGCCCTCTTCAGTAACTTGAGATCTTTATGATGATGATGATGTTTCTGTTTTGATCTAATCCCATTGCTGTTGTGTTATTTTTCCTGCAGGCGCTCTCTGGTTTGTCGAATATCTTTCATGGCTTCTTGTCAGGCTGTGGGGATGGGCAGATCATCCTACTTAACACCAACCACAACCACATAGACAGAGCTGACGTCGCTCTACAGCGCCCTTCTTCACCTCAGCCTAAAGCCTTACCAGATGGAGGAGAGATTGTGCTGCTTGATTCATCAGATCAAAAACCATCGGTGAGTTTTGATGCTACAAACAACAGGGCATATCAGAGCGACATTCTTGTGTCTAATTCAGAGGAGAAAAATACGGGAGAGGCATCAAGGAGACGGTGCATACCTGAGGGTGTACTTAGTTTAGTTGATTCAATGACAAGTATATCATCGACGTATTTCGATGCTCCAGACAACAGTGCACATTTTGTAAGGGAATATCAGAGTGGCCCTATTGTGTTTAATTCAGAGAAAAAAGATACGGGAGAGGGATTAAACAGAGAATGCTTAACTAAGAGTGCACTTAGTTTAGATGATTCAACAAAACCATGGTCGTTGCCAGATTTTGATGCTACAGAAAACAAAGCGGTGAAGGTCTACACCTGCTGGGGAAGGGGTTGTTGGCATTCAATGGAAGAACTCGAACAGGGGACAACGTTGGAGGAGTTGGGAATGGACCCGGAAAATGTGGGCATAATTTCTGACTTGTTGAGATTTGTGAGTGATAAGGAGGAGTTTTACAAAAAGGCAGGCAAGGATTGGAAGACGGGTTATTTGTTGTACGACTCTCCTGGTACTGATAGATCAAGCTTAATCACTGCCATGGCGAACTTTCTTGAATTTGACATCTATCATTTGGATCTTGCAGGTTTGACCTCCATCTCGGAACTGACGAATGTGCTGGTCTCCATCCAGAATCGCTCCTTAATTGCCATTAAAGATTTTGATCAATGGGCTGGGAAGCTTCCCGATTTCGAGACTGAGGTTAGCTATTTGTTTCTGTCAACCAAATTTTCTTTTCCCCCCACTTTTAAGTGCACATCTTCCCCTGGTTAATTGGTAGTAGCAAGTTTAGTCTAAAAATAGAAAATCATGACATAAAGGGAAAAAATATCGCTAAAGACAGAAAAAATAAAAAGATTGAAACAACTATCTTTATGGTCTTTAGTCTCATCATATCTGATTTTTTTTTTTCTTCATGTTTGGTTCATGTTTTTATACTTATCTCATTCCTCTCGTTGAGACAAGTAATTGATCCCAAAAAATTCGACGGAAAAATAAACAAAACTTTAGTGTCGTCTGATACGAATTTTTTTCTTAGCTTGGTCTTATATTTATACTTTTCTCATTTCTCTCGTTGAGACAAATGATTTATTTAAAAAAGTTCGACAAAAAAACTAAACAAAAGATCACGTAAGGGAAATTATACCGACCGTCTTTGAGTGGCCCTTGCTGTATTTTTGTTGGGGAGTGATTTTCGCACTCCTCTTTTAGTGTTGAAAGTATATGTATTTTTTTTTGTTGCTAAAAGACAAAAAATAGAGGGGATATAAAAAAGAGGAGTGTGAAAATCATTTTCCTTTTTCTTTGTTTTCCCTTTATTATTGCAGCTCAAGTTGGCTGAAATTTAGATATTGCATGGAATTTATGTTACCATCTGTTGCAATATTTATACTGCTTATCTATATATATATGTTATGCTCTAGCTATGAGAAATAAGATGAATCATTGTACCAGAAGAGGCCCTGTTTCTGTGAAGTTCTCACATTGAAACCTCAACTCTGGGCTCTTCGCGACCAGAAGAGGCCCTCTTCAGTAACTTCAGATCTTTATGATGATGATGATTCTGTTTTAATCTAACCTCATTGCGATTGTGTTATTTTTCCTGCAGTTGACGTTCTCAGGTTTGTTGAAAATCATTCATGGCTTGTTGTCGAGCTGTGGGGATGAGCAGGTCATCGTACTTACCACCAACCACAACCACATAGGTGGAGTTGACGTCACTCTACTGCACCCTTTGAACATTGATTTATACATTCACACGTCTTCACCTCAGCCTAAAGCCTTACCAGATGGAAGAGAGATTGTGTTGCTTGATTCATCAGAACAAAAACCATAGGTGTATTTTGATGCTACAAACAAGAGGGCATATCATAGCGACGTTCTTGTGTCTAATTCTGAGGAGAAAAATACGAGAGAGGCATCAAGGAGACAGCGCATACCTGAGGGTGTACTTAGTTTAGTTGATTCAACGATAAGAATGTCATTGACGGATTTTGATGTTCCAGACAACAGTGCACATTGTGTAAGGGAATATCAGAGTGGCCCTATTGTGTTTAATTCAGAGAAGAAAGATACGGGAAAGGGATTAAACAGAGAATGCTTAACTAAGAGTGCACTTAGTTTAGATGATTCAGCAAAACCATGGCCGTTGCCGGATTTCGTTGCTACAGAAAACACTGCGGTGAAGGTCTACGCCAGACGGGGAAGGGGTTGTTGGCATCCAATGGGATTCAAACAACGGACAACGTTGGAGGAGTTGGGAATGGACCCGGGAAATGAGGGCATAATTTCTGACTTGTTGAGATTTGTGAGGGATAAGGAGGAGTTGTACAAGGACGCAGGCAAGGATTGGAAGAGGGGTTACTTGTTGTACGACTCTCCTGGTACTGATAGATCAAGCTTAATCGCTGCCATGGCGAACTTTCTTGAATTTGACATCTATGATTTGGATCTTACGGGTTTGACCTCCATCTCAGAACTGACGAATGTGCTGGTCTCCATCAGGAATCGCTCCTTAATTGCTATTAAAGATTTTGATCTCTGGTTTGCGATGCTTCCCAATCTCAAGAATGAGGTTAGCTATTTGTTTTCCTCAACCAATTTTTCATTTCCCCACCTTTTTAAGTGCACATCGTCCCCTGGTTAATTGCTAGTAGCAAGTTTCATATTCGTGGTTATATGTTTTGGTATTTTTGTTGCTTCTTTTATAAACTTTTGCTCGATTCACGTTAATTATTTTGGTATAAATCACTCATCTCAGTGAGAATAGTCTATAAGGTAGCCAAAAGCAAAACAATTCACTAAACTAGAGGCTGAGGCACACGCGATGCATGTGCAAGTTGGATTTGTCAAAATTTGCACAATAGCTTCCCGTTTGATATTTGATCGAATTTTCACAAATTTTGACAAAATCTGATTTGCGTGTGCCCCGGCCTCTAAGAGCATCCACAGTGGAAAAACCAAAAGCATAAGGTTGTTAAAATTAGCAATGTTCTCTCAAAAAAGTGCTCACAGTGGCATAACCAAACTTAACAATCTCTTAGCAACTCATCAAATTTTGGCCCTTGAATAATCAAAATTAGCAACTTTTTGCCAATAACCAAAACCTTTTCTCTCTCTTTCTGCCTCTCTCTCAACAATGTTTCTAGGAAAAATATTTTTAAAAGTTCTTTTTTTTTTTTTAACAATAACAGTTAGACCGTTTTTTAAAAACTGTATTTTTTTTTTCAAAAACTGTTATTTAAAAATAATTGTCTTTTTTTCAAAAAAAAAAATTTTAAAACTTTTTCGGAAAAATGTTTTCCAAAATAAAAGTTTTCAAAAAATTATTTTCTATTTCTAATAACATGTTTTTATTAGTTTGAAAACTATTTTAAGAAAAATATTTTATATGGTGACAATTTTTAGATTTTCACAGGTTGAAAAGATAATGTGGCAAGTTTTGATTATTCAATGTTCGATTATGCCACTGTGGACATCTACATTGCTAACCTTAGCAATCCCTTAAATGGATAATCAAAAAGTGATGTGGCAACTTTTGATTATCCAATTTTGATTAGTCCACTGTGGATGCTTTAATTAACCTATCGTTAAAGATAAACAACAATTAAATAAGCATCACACCAATGAATTGCTTATATATTATGATATCAATCTTGCACATAATTTTTCTTATTTTGTATTTATCCCTCTTAGAAAACAAACTGAAGGTGCTTAACATGCATAAAGTTAATTAACATGATAAGCATGTGCAAGTCGAAAAATAATCCGGAAAAAATCATACTATATACTTCAACTTCCCTCATCGGTTCTTGGTCTCTTCTTTTCTAACAATCTGTTCCAAACAAAATCGAAATATATGTAACATTGTATATGTTACATTTAAAGCAATTCCATGGCTTAAAATCAGATAAGTACGCGAGCTTCTAAAAACAATTCCATGGCTTTGTTTCGCTAAACAAATTGATGACCTCATTAGCAAAATACTTCTGATTTCGGACTGAGCAATTAGAGCCAATGATGTGAAGACAAATTAACTTATTACTCTCGCAAATAAAACAAAATGCGTTGGTAAAAGGATTAAACAAATGAAGTCCACATGTAAAAGTAGAGAATACAAAACCAATTTGTCTTGCTTGTTCTCATCTCTGTATCAATGGCCAACACCAATGCTGGATGCAACAGGAAAGCGTCCATTTTGTGCAGAGTGTATAGAGGAAGATGGGTACAGGTGCTCTCTTCGGTGGTGAAACAATGAGAGAAGAGGTAGTTTTTGTGATAGGGGTAGAAGTTATAGTGGGAGGGAAACTGACGTGGGGGTGGGTAGTTATTGGGTTTGGTGGTTATTGGTGTTGGTTTTGTCTATTATGCCCTTACAATTAAGTCCTCAATGAATTCAATTGTGCTTGAATCTTTTTTTCCTTGGGTGTACAATTTTGGAAATGAAAAAGCATGACAAAAAAGGGAGACACCAAAGTGGTGCTCTCCCTTTATATATTAGAATAGCTAGATATTAGAATAGATAGATACAAAAAATTTGAAACAGCTATCTTTATTGTCTTTAAGTCTTGTCCTATCTGAATTTTAGGTATGGTTTTATACTTACCCTAATTTGAGAGTAAACACTACTCGTGATCTGTAAGCTTCTATCATTCGAAGCGACTGCTGCTACTGTAATTTACTAGTAATTTGGTTTCATTTGGTTTGAACGTTGAACTTTGTAAATGACTAGTAACTTTGTACTTGGTTTCATTTGGTTTGATCATTGAACTTTGTAATTGACTAGTAATTTTGTATTTGGTTTCATTTGGTTTGAACTATGAACATTAAACTTCTCATTACGCATTATGGATGTCATTTGGGGAACATTTTAAAAAAAATCCGAGTAATTGCTACTCGCCGAGTACTCAGCCTCGAAGGTAGAAGGTGGCCGGCTGACCGACCGACTACCGAGTAGCGAGTTTTAGAAAATTGCGTATAGTTAATAATACCGACGGTCTGCCCTTTGCTATATTTTTCTTTGTTTTCCCTTTATTTTTGCGGCTCAAGTTGGTTGAAATCGGTCATATCGCATGAAACTTATGTAGCTATCTGTAACAATGTTTATACTGGTTACATAACCATGTATATGTTATCCTCTACCTATGCGAAACAAGATGAATCAATGTACCACAAACAATAAAGACAATGAAATAATCACACAAACACAAGAACCCAGGGTATGCGTGTGCTACAGCAGCGTGCTCATTCGCCTATGACCACAAGGGTATGATAGTTCAACCCACTGTTGCGAATTGAAGATCACAACACTCCACTCTCACCCTCTGTGTTGCGTCTCCCTGTTTCTGTCAAGTTCGCACACCGAAACCTAAATTCTGGGCACTCTGAAGTTTGAAGAGGCCCTCTTCAGTGACTTGTGATCTTTATTTTTATTTTTTTTGGTAACAGGGTAAAAACTTGTGATCTTTATGAAAATGATGATATGATGTTTCTGTTTTAATCTAATCCCATTGCTGCTGTGCTATTTTTCCTGCAGTTGACGTGCTCAGGTTTGTTGAAAATCATTCATGGCTTGTTGTTGAGCTGTGGGGATGAGCGGATCATCATACTTACCACCAACCATGACCACATAGACAGTGTTGACGCGGCTCTACTGCGCTCTTTGAACATTGATTTATACATTCACACGTCTTCACCTCAGCCTAAAGCCTTACCACAAGGAGGAGAGATTGTGCTGCTTGATTCATCAGAACAAAAGCCGTCGGTCGATTTTTATCCTACAAACAACAAGGCATATTGGAGTGACGTTCTTGTGCCTAATTCAAAGGATGAAAATACACGAGAGGCATCAAGGAGACAGTGCATGCCTGAGCGTGTACTTAGTTTAGTTGATTTAACAGAAAGAATATCATCGATGGATTTCAATGCTTCAGACAATAGGGTACATCTTGTGAGGGCATATCAGAGTGGCCCTGTTGTGTTTAATTCGGAGAAGAAAGATATGGGAGAGGTATTAAGCAGAGAATGCTTAACTAAGAGTGTACTTTGTTTAGATGATTCAAGCAAACAAAAATCGTTGTCGGATCTTGCCGTTACAGGGAAAAAAATACATCTTGTCAGAGCATATCAGAGTGGCTCTGTTGTGTCTCTTTCAGATGATAAAAATAGGGGAGAGGTATTAAAGAGAGAATGCATCTCTAAGAGTATACTTGGTTTAGAGGATCTTCAACAACATTCTGGTGGTAGACGTGATGATGCTGCAAAGAGCTTTTGCTGTAAGCTTCGACTGTTAAGTGTTAAGTAGAATATTAATTATTGCTGGCAATCTTTAAATTTCTCATCAATTTTCAACCATGCTAGTTCTATTGCATAAGAGAAGCTTAGTTATTTATGCATTTAGATTCGAATTTTCGAGGAGAAATATGAATTGAAATTGTTTCTTTTTATATTATCTGGTTATATTGAGTTGGGAATGCAGTTTTATGTTTTTCTCTTCAACGAAAGATAGTGTGCTAAGTAGTAGTCCATCCTGATTATAGTCATGTTTCTAAGTCTCCTATGCTTTTCTCCAAGACTTCTGGTTCCGGTATTGAAATTTGGTTTGTATTAGTTCACCCCTCGTGTTTTATTTTGTTCCTAATGGCCTCAAAATTTAATTTATTGCAGCTACTTATGATCCAGGAATTCACACGGCAGATTCCTTTGCACGGATATCGTTCGAAGTACTCGAAACTCTTCCGACCCGGGAACAGCCTAATGACTGTGTACCCTTACTGTCACTGAGAAGATTAACACTTGAGGATTGTGTACAACAAGAGAAATCACCAGATCTGCCAAGAGTTACGCAAATTAACGAAGTTGAACAAAGATTGACAAAATTGCATAGATACTTGGGAGGATTGACTGCTCAGGTTGGTTCTCTCCCTGGTTTGCACACACAGGCCATCTTTTGTATGCATATTTTCCAGCTAGGTCTTCAAACAATGCCAATATCATCCATATTGTTGGATTTACCCATTGTTCAAGTATAGCGTTCAGACCCACATTTTGATTTGTTTGTACTAGGTATTGCATTGAAATGGTATGATAAATGAATCCAAACAGTGGATCCAACCTTTTTGTGTCATTTTGCAGAATTCAGCAGTGGTTAGAGCCTCAACATTTTTGTTGTTTAAATATAAGTTTGAAACAAATAACTAAATGTCTGCTTGATAAAGTAGAGGGCAAAGAAATCTAGATTAGCCACAATAAAGGGGTGTTCTTTGAGAGTGGAAGTTTAGTTGAAGTTATCATTCTGTTTATCAATCAGTATATTCAATGATGGCTTTAACTTCCCACATACTGCAGTCTGCAAGCTCTTCACGTTGGCCTATTGGCTTACCAGAAGGAGGGTACATTTTACTGCTTGATCCGTTAGATCAATCCACAAAACATATAGAATATGCGGCCAGAGCAGATCAATGCTCTCCTACATTGTCTCTTGCAGAGAAGAAAATGGTGAGAAAGACATTAAAGAGAAAGTGCAGAACTATGAGCGTAATATTTGAGGACAACCACCAACATTTTGCCAGAAGATGTGAGGGCAATGCTAAGAGCCTTGGTGGTAAGCTTCTACAACTGATAAATTGTAGCTTTCATTCTTGCTCGTTTATGAACCATCTAATGCTTTTGGCGAAGGGCATGCTAAAATTTTAGCCTTCTCACCTATATATTGGTGCTCATGCAGTGAAGCGGATAAAGAACCAGGGGATTCGTCAGTGGCCATTTTTTCGACAAGTAACTTATATTTGAATTTCCGTCCGTTCCTTATTTTTCCGACAAGAATAGTAATTTGGTCCATAACTTTTTAAGGATTGGGAAATTACACTGGAAGTTGGTTCATAATTCACTTAGATTTTCAATTCCTCTTTCACTTCAGGTAATTAAAGTTTGAAACCATGTGGTGGACAAACTTCCTTTTGCAAAATTTCTATGTCTTTAATGAGCGTCTCTTTGTGTTAGCTAGTATACATGTGTCCAACTTTTCCTCAAATTGAATGTACAAGTATCGGTAATTAGATTCTTTGGTTTCAATGTACAGGGGACCATCTATTAAGAGCACCTATAAGCTTTTCTGAATGTATGGCCTCAACTTGTACTTTGCTATAGCTTAGTCTTCAAAAAATACCCATACGTCCATATTCTTGAACTCTAAACAACTTCTTGCCATGGATATTTGAACTTTACTCAAGTCTTAAGTTCTGGGATATACTATTCTTAATGCATTTTTCCTTGGGTCTTTGGGACATTTAGCACCATATTATAAGCCATCGGCATACAGCTGCCTCTAAATAGATTTACTTTCAAGTTGTAGGACGAAAAATGAATGTGATTCATTGTTACTATGTTAAAGAGTCTGATGTAGCCTTATATCTTCTTCGATAAGTGAGTTCATGACATCTACGAGGCAAATCACTTAATAGGACATTAACGTTTTTATTATTTGTGTCTCTTTGGGAAAAAAATTAGTAGACATTTTTTGAATGGTCAAGCAGCCCATTCCTTAAAAGTTCAAATTTACTGATTACGTTTTGCTGGGTTCAGAAATGGGCAACAAGGAAGGGGTATTCTTTGGGAGAAGAAAGACCATTTGAAGTTAGGCCTCTATCTATGGATGAGACACTTGATTCAAGGCTTCAATTGATCCATGTGTCCCAGTTTGCTAGATCTTCACCTCGGGCTTTAGCCTTACCAGATGGAGGTGAGATTGCCAGGCCTACAGCCTTATCATCAAGTGAATTTGCTGCGACAAACAACAGAGCACACCTTGTCAGCCAAGATCAAAGCGGCTCTACTGCATCTCATTATAAATGTAAAAATTCAAGAGAAATGTCAGACAAACAAGGGTTAGAGGATCTCCAACAACATTTTGGCTGTGAACATAAACATGCTTTGAAGAGCCTTGGTGGTAATTTGTTGCATGCTATCTATCGCTTGTTCTTAACCCTAGAACCATACTAACTCTGCCACGAGATGCTGGATTATTGTCTTGTGGAAGCAGTATAAGGATATAGATTTCATACATTTATTTGCTCATGCAGTTAGTGGATCCATGTTTAAGAGCACCTGTAAGCAGCACTGGTTCTATTGGTGGCCGGGTCGGTTTGAAAACAATGGTAATTTCTCTCTCTCCTTGGGAGATAAATTTAGAGAAACAATAGTCCCTTGAGAGTTAAATTTTTAAGTCTTCTGAAAAGTTGAGCGATTTGCAGAGAAAGGGAACGTGACTAAGTGAGTTAGATCTTACATGACGAAATCCTAATTTTTGTGATTCACATTATAGAACCTTCTTTCTTTTTCTTTCTATTTCTTCATTTCCCTAACTAGAGGCAAGGATAATTCACATTTTTTCCTCATCATAACAACAAGCATTTGATGCTACAAGCAACAGAGCACTTCTTGTCAAGGCAGATGAGAGAGGCCCCACTGTGTCTAATGCACTTTTTTTAGAAGATCTACGACATCAATTTGGAGCTAGATGTAAAGATGCACTGAAAGGTCTTCATGGTATGATTCTATTGTTGAAATAATGCATTGGTTGCAAGTTGCAATCTTGATCTCTTCTCATTTTTAACCATACTAGTTCTTTTGCAAAAGTAGAAGCTTCATTATTCATATGTTTGGATTCTTGTGTTCAAATGGTAAAAGGTGAATTAAAATAGTTCATTTTGATCGCAAATTATCCGGTTATGCATAGTTCGAGCTGCATGTTTACCTTCTTTTTACAAACCAAAAAATTGTGTACTAACTAGTAGTCCATCTCGATTGGTAACAATGGTTCTAAGTCTGCTATGCTTTTCTTCTAAAATTTTGCTTGCACTACTAAATTATAGATTTGTATCATTTATACAAGTTTACTTCCTGTCTAAGTTCCTACAAATTTATTGAGCTACGGTTCCGCACTCCAGATTCCCTTGTATGGAAGTCATTCAAGGTACAAGACAATCTTCCTCTTGGGGAACAGTCTAACACCCGGCGGAGATCACTAACACACAAGCATTGTGTACGACTAAAGAAATCACAAGATCTGCCACGAAGTATGCTAAGGGACTGCGCAGGAGGATTGGCTGCTCAGGTTAGTCCTTGCCCTTTCCTATATTAATTCCAGCTAGGTGTTTAACAATAATATGATCCATATTGGTGAATTAGCCCTCGGTTCAAGTACAGTGTTCAAACCCAGATTCCAATTCATTTGTACTGAATATTGTCTTCAAGGGGATGATAAAATGAATTCAACCTATGTATCCAAGTTTTTTCATATGCAAGGTCAATAGTGTTTGGACCCTCAATATTTTTGTTGTTTAAATAAGTTTGAAAGAATGTATAATCATCTGTTGGATAAACCACTAGAGATGCAGTTTGAAAGGTAGATTAGCTAAAATGAACAAGTATTCTTCTCAGAGAGGAAATATAAGTTGAAGTTGTCATTCTGTATATGGATGAGTACATTTAGTATTTACAGTTGGGTATATTGATCAATGGCTTGGACTATCCAAATGCTGCAGTCTGATATCGGCTTACCAGATGGAGGGCACATCCTATCTCTCTCAGAGAAGAAAATTGTGAGAAAGACATTAAAGAGAAAGTGCAGAACTATGAGTGTACTTAGTTTAGAGGATCACCAACAGCATGTTGGTAGGAGATGGGAAGATACTGTGAAGTTCCTTGGCGGTAAGCTTCTACAGTTAACTAATTCTTGCTCATGTTTATGAACCATCTAATACGTCTTGTGAAGCACATACTGGATTGTTGTCTTTATGGAAGCAGTACAAAATAGTAGTTTCTTACCTTATGTATTGGTGGTGCTCATGCAGCAAGGCGCATCTGTAGGCAGCTTCTGATCCATCGTGAAACCACAGCAAAGCGCATCCCTAGGCAACTTGGTACCCGTCAGTGGCTGTTTAAACAAGTAACTCACTTGTATTTTCATTTCTATCTAGTCAATTTGTCTTATAGGTTGTAATCATTAAAGTGTTCTTTCGGAGAGGAAAGATAAGTTAAGTTTATTAGATCCTCAACATTTTTGTTGTTTAAGTAAGTTGTAAGAAATACAACCATTTGTTTGATAAACCACTAGAGAAATGGAGATTAGCCAAAATGAAGAAGTGTTCTTTCGGAGAGGAAAGATAAGTTGAAGTGGTCATTCTATATTTGGATGAGTACATTGAGTATTTACGGATGAGTATATTGACCAATGGCTTTGACTATCCCAATACTGCAGTCTGCTATTGGCTTACCAGAAGGAGGACACATCCTATATCTTCCAGAGAAGAAAATTGTGAGAAAGACATTAAAGAGGAAGTGCAGAAGTATCAGTGTACTTAGTTTAAAGGATCACAAACAACAAGTTGACGGGAGGTGGGAAGATGCTGCGAAGAGCCATGGCAGTAAGTTTCTAAAATTATAGCTAAGTCTTGCTCTTGTTTATGAACCATTTAATGCATCTTGCAAAGGACATACTGGATTGTTCTCTTTATGGAAGCAGTTCCAAATTGTATTTTCTTACCCTATGTATTTGTGCTCATGCAGCGAAGCGCATTCGTAGGCAGCTTGTGATCCATCATTTATCCACTGCAAAGCGCACCCATAAGCAACATGGGATCTATCAGTGGCCATTTCAACGAGTAACTCACTTTTATTTTCATTTATATCAAGTCAATTTGTTTCATAGGTCATAATCATTAAAATAAGAGTAGTAATTTTCTCCCTGGACGTACTTTGTGAAATTCCCAGGCATGTGGAGTCCATACATCAATTATAATTCAATTTCTGTTGTCACTTCATTTCTATCAAGCCACACACTCAGCATATTTGGTTTTTAAATAAGTTTGAAAGGATATATGGTTAAATAAATAGAGAAATACAGAGTAATGTAGATTAGCTGAAATGAACGAGTTGAAGTTGTCATTCTGTATATGGATGAGTACATTGAGTATTTACGAACGAGTGTATTGACCAATGGCTTTGACTATCCCAATACTGCAGTCTGCTATCGGCTTACCAGATAGAGGACACATCCTATCTCTTTCAGAGAAGAAAATTGTGAGAAAGACATTAAAGAAGAAGTGCAGAAGTATGAGTGTACTTAGTTTAGTGGATCGCCAACAACGTGTTGACAGGAGATGGGATGATGGTGCAAAGAACATTGGCGGTTAGCTTCTACATTTAACTAAGTCTTGCTTTTTTAATCTTTTTTTATAAACCATAATGCATCTTGTGATGGGCATACTAGATTGTTCTCTTGATGGAAGCAGTACAAAATTAAGTTTCTTACCCTATGAATTGGTCTTCATGCAGTGAAGCACATCTGTAGGCAGCTTGTGATCCATCGTGTGTCCATAGCAAAGCGCATCTGTAGGCAACATGGGATCCATCATCGGTGGCCATTTGAGCGAGTAACTCACTTGTATTTTCATTTCTATCAAGTCAATTTGTTCTGTACATAGTTCGTAATAAGTATGAAATAGTAATTTTTTTTCCAACTTTTGTGTGTGCAATATTTACCGGGCATGTGGGGTCCCTACATCACTTATATTTTAATTCCTGCTGTCACTGCAGGTTATGAAATAGTGAAATCATATCATTCACATATGGAGTTTAAAATACTCAGCTTAATTATGTGAATTTAAAAACTGGAAAAACTTCCTTCATGCGTAATTATTACTCCTTTAATGGGGTCTTATGGACAATAGCTAGCTTGCACATGTGTTCAGCTTTCCCTAAAATTTGATGTAGAAGCATATCTGTATCCGAGGTCATCGTCTTCAACGTGAATCGGGCCATCAACTTAGCTTGTTTATGTTTCTTGGCTTTTTTACATACATTTCATCAGTCTTCAACCAATGTGCATATCATCCATTTTTGTGAATTTTTAAGCAACTTTTCCTGTCAATATTTGTACTTGACTAAAGTTATGAGATGTTATTCATAAATATTGGTTCGTCCTTTGAACTTTGCGGCACTTCAGAACTTTTAGCACCATATTCTCACCCATTGGGATTTATTTGCCTTTAAATAGCATGGTTTTTCAAATTCTATGACGAAACGTGAAAGTAATTGTGGTTACTACTATGGACGTGCGAGTTTGTCATATATTTTCTTTGATAAGTGAGTTTAACCATTTATGAGGCTAGTCACTCATTAGGACAACGTTTTTTTTTTTTTTTTGGGTGTCTATTCGGAAAAGGAGGACATAATTTTTCATGAACTGGGAGAAGAAAGAAGTGTAATCCATAGAAGTCCGAATTACTAATGTAATGAGCGAACATATCTTTTGTAAAATAGGTGAATCCAGAAAAGCCGGAATTTAATGATTACCTTTGCTTGACAGGACTGGGCAACAAAGAAGGGATATTCTATAGGGGACGAAAGACCAGTTGAAGTTATCAGTCTATCTACACATGCGGAACTTGTTTCGAGGCTTCAACTTATCTATATATCCTGGCTTGGTAGATTTTCACCTCGGCTTTCAGCCTTACCAAGGGGAGGATTGATTGTGGGGCCTATAGCCTTGTCATCAAGTGAATTTGCTGCTACAAACAACACAGCACAGCGTGTCAGACAAGATCAAAGCGGCTCTGGTGCATCTGGTTCTGAGAATGAAAGAACAAGAGAACAAAAAGACCCCAAAAGGAAACGTAAAAGTATTACTATAGATGATCTTCTAGCATTTCAAGGCAAGAAGACCCGTGAAGAAGCTGCGGAGATCCTTGGCGGTAATTTAATGCTTGCCATGTTTCACTTGTTTTCAACCAAAATAACTTTGCAAGGCGAGCTCAATTATTTTCTTGTGAATCAGTGTAACAATACAAATTTCTTAGGTTGATTCTTGCTCATGCAGTTCATTTATCCACGGTTAAACGCACATGGAAAAATGGTGAATGCGGTCAGTGGAAAAATGGTGCAAGAAAAAAAGGTAATTCCACCCTTACTTACTAGGCACCTGTTTGAATACTAGTTAAGAAGAGAGAAATGGAGAATTAATAGACCCTAATAGTCCAGTTTTTTAATCCATACAAAAAATAAGTAAAGATCAGCACCGTCCTGACAAAAGGTTACGATTTTTATGATTCACGTAATATTTGACCTCCTTTATTTCCTTCTATCACCTATCTCCCTTAGGGATGACAATCGGACCGGCCCCGCCCCGAACGGGGCGGATTTTCCAACTCATTTTCGGGTATAGGGTCGGTTAAAATTCCAAAACCCGACCGGGTTAGGGTAGGGTCGGGGTGGAAGTACCCCACCCCGACATATATACATATATATATATATATATATATATAATTATACTTTTATCCTAATTTAATTATCATTATACTTAAAATTTAACATTTTTACCCTAATATTATTATCATTATACTAAAAAATCTTATTCTTAACTTTATATTTTCACCATTATATTAAATTAAACTACCACTTTTTTTTATAACTATTTTCTTTATTTTGCTTTTAGATTACCAAATTTTTTAAATTTCTTACGGTGCAGGGCAGGAACGGAGATACCCAAAAAATACCCGGTCGGGTTCGGGACCGCATAATAATTTTCGGATCAGGATACGAAAAATTCGCCCCGCCCCGCCCCGTTGCCAATCCTAATCTTCCCTAACAGAGGCGAGGATGCTAAATAAAGAAGATACAATGCAAATATCTATTTATCTTGCCTTTTATCTTCTCCTTCTCTTCCCAGTCACCTGTTTGGATAGTTAGAGAGAAATGAAGTGTGATAACATAATCTGTAGTCAAATTTTTATCCGTCCAAAAGTTAGAGGTGCAGAAAGGGAATTCAAGTATTGATTACCAATTTTGTCCCCAAATCTTACTGACAATAGCTGTCTGTTTTTATGATCCATATAATTGAACCTTCTTTGTTTTTCTTTCTACTATCCATTTCTCTTATTCTCTCGTACCTATTTACTTGTTGTCTCCTAACAGTCTGGAGACCCCCTGATCAACATGGAGAAGGGAATACATCTACCGCACGTGAGATGCCATCACATAATGTGCAACCTGGGATGGAGGGCGAACCGGTTGATCAAAATCAGGAGGCAAATGAGTGTCGACGAGATTTTATGGGATGCCAAATTGCTTTGAATATAGAAAGTGGTTTAATAATGGGTATCATGAAATTTTCTTTCTAGTATCCATTTCTCTTCTTCTCTTTCATTCCCTCTCGTACGTAAGTATTTCTTTTCTTTTCTCCAAACAGTCTCGAGACCCTCTGATCAACATGGAGAAAGGAATACATCAACCGCATGAGAGATGCCATCACATAATGTGCAGACTGGGATAGAGGGTGCACCGGTTGGTCAAAATCAAGAGGCAAATGAGTTTCGACCAGATTTTACGGAAGGCTCAATTCCTTTGAATGCAGAAAATGGTTTAATAATAGGTATTGTGAAAATCCGTCCTTTTCATGATTCTTACCCTGGTAATTATCCTATTGATTACAAAGAACATGAAAACGCAGGTAATTCCTTTGGATGGCCAAGCCAAGTGAATGATCAATCAACTTTGTCCAATCCTCATGTTGTAGTTCCACAACCTCAAATAACATCGTTGCAAAGTGAGAGTAGGGGAGGTTCAATAGATTTGAGGAATTCTGTAGCTTCACAAGCAGAGCTCTTTTCGGACGGACATATCTCTGGGTCTAGTAATTTGGCATTTCCTACACGGTCTGATCAAGCGGCTCCTAGTCAACATGTTGAAGGTCAATCAATGCAGTCCACTGTTTACCCAGATGACAATGCTTTTCCGTTTTCATTACAAGAGCCTATTCCGGGGGGACATGCCATTGAATCTCTTAACCGGATTGCGATGTTTAAGGCATTTTATGGGGAGCATACCATATTAAAGTTCTTGTTCCCTCTCACATCGGGAATTGTTGATCTGAAGAAAGAAGTGTCAAAGAGACTGAATGTTGAGGTTGATAGGTTCGAGGTTAAGTATATGGATGAGTATGAGCACTTGATTTCAATACTTTGCGATGATGACTTGAGGCTCTGTCTTAGGAGCTTTCGGGGGAATGATGAAATCAGAGTGTTAGTTCTTGATAAGGTTGGTGGGACCCCGAACTTTTGTGAAAAGTGCAGATCATCGATGCAGACAAGAGCATAGGTATGTTCATTTTTGGGGGCTTTTGTGTAACGATTAACGAAACATTCCCTTTGCCCTCAAAACCCGCTGAATGAGAACTGAGAACATTTGCAACAGTGCCCTCTCTAGTATGGAGTCTCTTTTTTATCCTGCCCTTATTTTTTTCTGAATTTAGACAGTGATATGTGTTATAAATTGCATTTAGTTGTTTATAAATATTTTTTTCTTGCGACCTTTTGGCACATTTCAATGATGGTCTCAATGGTTTCGGAATGAATCTAGACTCTGAATGAAATTAATTAGGAGTATGCTCTACCTCACACCAGCCCCAACTCTGTCAATTAACGTCTCAACTCTCTCTCTCTCTCTCTGTCACACATTGAAATAAAATACAATTGATTCAACGCCCTTGTTTACCAAAAACCAGCGCATTTTCTTCTTCCTCCGATCTGCCCGCCACCTTTCTCTCGCCTTCTAATCAAAAGACTACACAGCAAATTAAAAGAGAAGATAGGCTGGGTGAGAGAGGAACAAGAAAAGGGAAGATTATTCCTCTCTCCCTTCAAAAATCTAGAACCTGCACTACGCCAAATATCGCTTTTACCGGCGGTAAAAAAATTGCCGTTAAAAGTTATTTTTATCGGCATTAGTAAAACTGTCCTGAATAACTACCTAAAATGACGGTTTTTTTAAGATTGCCATTTTTACAAACTTTTACCAGCGGTTTTTTAAATTACCGCAGAAAAAAATAGAATATACGGGTTTTTTTTTTTAATACCGGTAGTTTATTACCGTCGCGTGTAATAATACCAACCCGTATAATATAAATATTATTATTTATCCTACATGATGCAATATGCGAGTTAGCCCAGTTGGTTGCACGCGCACTATAGGATCCGGAGGTTCCGGGTTTGATTATTGGGAAAACAAAAAAAATTAACCACTAATTTTATTACCGGCTGTTTTATACCGCCGTTTTTACCCAGCGGTTTATTTCCGGTGGTTTTTGAACTATTAACGGCTTTTTTCTAATGTCGCTAATGCTAAAATTTGGCATAGTGCCGGGGGCCCTGCTATGCACTCCCGCACAGCATCCCTGTCTTGCATCATCTCACCCGTATGTATGCGTTTTGGATGGTCTGCATCAAAGTTGTTAATTTTGTTCCATACCGGAGCTTAAATAAAACACAAAGGTAGGCGATTTGTAACGCTCGAAATACCAAGCTGTACCGGAAAATACCGGGATGTTTCGGTGATATATTCCGGCGCACTGGCCGGTACCAAAATGGCATTTGTTTTTTATTTTTTCTTCGTGAAATGTAAACTAATTGAAATAAACTTATGGGCTTATGTGTGATTTTATCTTGTTTTGCACACCCTAAACGATGGAAAATCACAACAGTGAGCGAAGATTTGAGAAAAATGGTCTGGACTCTGGTTTCTTGAATCATTTGAAGGTCCTCCTACTGCCCACAGTCTGAGTTGCAAAGCTTTCTTTCTTTTCTTTTTTTTGCATTAGAGTTTTTTTTTTTACTATTTTGAAACAATTGATATATTGTTGATTAGGGTAATGGAAATGATTAGTAGTAATTTATAGTAACTGTTAGTTTGTTACGGCTCTTGAAACTCGATTCAAGGCTATTCAAAATATTCAAGACATATATTGAATATATTTAAAATATTAATTGCGGTAAATCCAGAACGGTACCGATATACGAGCCGGTACCGGTACGTATCATTCCAGTAATGAAAACGGAATGCTGGCCAGTATGGGATTGAATTATTAATTTGGTTTGGATTTTAAGTTACTCATTTCTTGAAAGAGGTTTTTTTTTTTTTTTAAAATCCAGATCATCCGAAACAAATACGGACTGTTCAGAGGAAAAATGGTGCACCTGTCTGCACCGGATAAGTGAGGTGCGTTGGATTTATACTACCTGTAACTATTTCCTTTGATTCTATTTTATTTACTACACCATTTCAATTACAGAGAGGGGGGAGGGAGAGTGATGTTAACGGAGTTGGGCTAGAGTGAAATAGTGGACACGTGTTGATGCAGAATGGGAATTGAAAATAATTCAATAAATAGTATTATTTAGTTTTTCATATTTTATGTTTTAGTAATTTTGTTAGGGAGTTTTAATTTTGGGACTAAGTGTTCTACAGTATTCAATTTTTTAATTATAGTTTATTTAGTTTTCTATTTTATGTTTTCTTGTTCTACAAGTATTAGGGCTCAATTAGAATTATGATTTTCTGCCTACATAATAAGTAGTAAGCCTTCGGGCTAAGGGAGTTATTTTATGATTGAATTAATGAAAAATTGAGAATTTTTTCATTATTGAGAAAAAAACTTTTAGCCCTTCCCTAAAAGAAAAAGTTTGTATGTTGGCTCTGCAAATAGGTATAATGGGCGGGGCGGGTGACGTAGAAGCTCTGCTCAACAAATATACCATGTCGAAAAAAAATAAAACTCTAATACATAATTGCGATTATTGATAAACTAAACTCAAATAAGTAGTCGTTTGATATTGAGGACACAAACCTGGCTCATTAATATAGACTTGGATCCAGTAATTGTCCTCCCTTTGTGTTCTTCGCACCTCTTTCTCCCTTCGACAGGTTGCCTTTTGCATATGGTTCTATTTTTTTAAATCAAACCCACATTTAATTGGGAATAATGATAATTTTTTTTTTGGGTTGGACGTGTGATAACTATGTGGTAGCGGGTTGGATTGACTATGAGTTAAATCCTCTCAACCTGCTATGAACCCGACCCAACTTGTTACATACTTGCATGCAAAATACAATGCACATCGCAAAGTTAAAATTATAATTAAAATATGTAATTTTTCAGTATTAAACGTGCACTTTAACATTTAATACCTAAAGAGATGTTTGTTCCTACCATGCATTTGGGTGTGATGGCTTAATAATACTTTTAGATTCTTTTTGTCTTTATTCAAAGAATTTTTGCACTTATTAATTTTTGCACTTATTAATTTATTTAACTTTTTAAGATTTTAATACCACTTTTTTACATTTTAGACTCTTTCCGTCGAGAAGAACTAACGATCTACAAAAATGTCGAGAAAAACTTGAACAAAGACGGAAAATAAATCAAAACAATGATTAAGCCAAAACACTTGTGACAATTTTGTAAGCAGTATGTTTGCCAATATTAGAGAAACAAATTAGGATAGACGGAGCTAATTCTGTTATCACACGATTATGTAAACTGTTTTCGACTTTGGTCTAAAATTTATACTTTTCAAATTCTCATCGTCAAGACGAACAATGTAAAGTTAAGAATTATGGCAAAAAACTAAAAAAATAAATGTAACGAAAGTTAAATAACACGATTTGTCTTTAACAAAAATTAATTTAGTCTCATCTTCGAATTATGGTCCCACACGATTCCTAAGGAAACCCACCTCTGAGTTTTCTTTGATTTCATTGTTATGTTAGTTGGAGAGAGAGAGAGAGAGAGAGAGAGAGAGAGAGAGAGAGAGAGAGAGAGAGAGAGAGAGAGAGAGAGAGAGAGAGAGAGAGAGAGATGTTTTTTAAATTAATACTAAATTCCTAGTCAGGGTTCGGTCCAGGTGATCTAAAGCCCCAACATTTTCCATTATTCAATGTTTTTCCTGTAGGGGAAGGGAAGGGGTTCAAGGGTTAAAGGGAGGGCCATGGCCAGTCCGTTGACTGAACCGCATATGTGAAGCCTATTCTGAGATAGATGGGGTTAATTGCCGGGCCATCATCAAGGGGGTGGCGAGTCCGTTGACTGAACCACACAAAAGCCGCTGAGAAACCAAACTCTAACCCAGTAGCCAACCAAACATCATGAGCCCGGCTCGAGCTTGCACTCAACTTATGGCTCATTTGAATTCGTTCAAACAAAGTATAAGTCACACTCAATCACTTTTTATTGTTTGTTAATTTATAACTTCCGAGGCAAGCTATTTAACCAAAAAAAAAACTTCAAGCCAAGCCTGAGCATATGGAAGTTTCGATTGGTAGGCTCGTAAACGGGAGATCATTTGATGCAGACCGATGTATTAGAAATATAGGAATTTTGGTTTTTAATTTGAAATTATTATTTTATTAGAAATCTTTCCGTTTTAGCATGAATTGCCTACAATGTTGGGTTTTTTTAATTAGGTTGATTCTATTACCCTTTTTATTGTTTTCTTATTCTCCAAGATGTAGATTTTTAGTTTTTCATTATTTTATTTTCCTTTTTAGTATTTCTAAGTTATTATAAATTGAGTTGTAAGCCTTAGGACTAAGGAGTTGGTTTATGAATTATTAATGAAAATATAATATCCTTTGTTCGTAGAAAGAGTATCCCTAGTTCAAACTTATTCGTGATTGTTCTTGTTGCGTGTTCTTCTTTTTCGACACGTCTCTGCATCATCATTCCATAAATAATGCAAATGTAGGATTAAAAAAAAAGAGAGTCTAAAATAAGTGAGATCTTCCCCTTCATTCACAGTTTTTCATCAATCACTGTATATTTTCAATAATTTTGCATCCATACTAGAAACATCTTAAATGAGATATAGAAATTTAGGGGTTCATCAATCTTACAAAAAAAAATTGGTAGAACATGAGCTAAAGCGCGGGCTTGATAGCTCGAAATTTCATGAGCTTAAGCTCGAAATTGAGTTGCATATCTCGTGAGCCAAGCAAAGCTTAGGCAATTAGTTTTCAAACATTTTCAAGCAGTAGCCGATTTGAACACGTATAATAAGGAGTTGAGCCAAGTTTAAACAATTAATGCTGTGTTTGGCTTAATTAGCATCATTAATTACTCCCACCCTCTATAATTTTTTTCTGGATGGAATAGAAGAAATATTAAAATTTAGGCTTAATTGCAAGAACACCCCCTAACTATCGCATTTTGGCAAGTTCACCCCCTTAAGTTTAAATTCGAGCAACTTCACCCCCCCAAACTACCAAATTCGAGCAACTTCACCCCCTCCTCCATTTTCCGTCCATTTCTGTTATAAATTTGGATGGAAAGTTTCCACATTTGGTACTGGTACCAAATTTTAGGTGGTACTGGTACCCAATTTTGAAACTTTCCATCCAAATTTATAACAGAAATGGACGAAAAATGGGGGAGGGGGTGAAGTTGCTCGAATTTGGTAGTTTGGGGGGTGAAGTTGCTCGAATTTAAACTTAAGGGGGTGAACTTGCCAAAACTCGATAGTTTAGGGGGTGTTCTTGCAATTAAGCCTAAAATTTATGAAAACATGAATTAAAAGTGCAAATGAATTATCTGACTTGAAAATTATGACTCATGGGGTGGTTGCGATAGCTTTTTAAGAGATTGTTGAATAGATTTTCGTTGTAACTTTTTTTTTGTCGGCAATTTCATTGTAATGTTGACTGTTAGGAGGAGGGAGGCAGAGAGAGAGAGAGAGAGGGGTGAAAATCAGATAGAGATACCATGGCGAAGGGGTTCATGGGATAAAGTGAGGGCCATGGCAAGTCTGTTGACTGAGATACCACGCCCCCCTCAATAGTATTTTTGGGAGGGAAGGGGTTAAATATTGCCGGGCCCTGATCAAGGGGTGGTGAGCCCGTTGACTGAACCGCACATAAGCTGCTGAGAACCCAACCTGTAACCTAGCGGAGAACCAAACATCTTGAGCCTAGCTCGAGCTTGACTAGGCTTATTTAAACTCGTCCAAACAAAGTATAAGTCACCCTCAATCAACTTCAAGCCAAGTCTAAACATAAGTGTGTTTCGATTAGTAGGCTTGTAAATAGGGGATCATACCGTAAAGGAAATTGATTTTAGCACTTCAAAAATTGATAGAGGGGCTCCGAAATTGTATCAATACAGTTCAGTTTTGAAACTCTTTCATCAATTTTTGAAGTGTCAAAATCACAATGCTTCCGTAAATGTTAAACATAGGATAAATCGAAAATATCTAAAATAAGTGAGACCTTTCCTTTCATTTACATTTTTTCATCAATCACTATATATTTTTGCATCCAGATTTGATATAAAAATCTAGGGGTTCATCAATCTAACAAAAATAAATAAATCCGTAGAACGTCACGAGCTTAAGCTCGGATTTGATAACTCAAAATTTCATGAGCTTAAGCTCGGGTTTGAAGATTTTAGATCGTTGATTCTCCTTTAAATTCTAGATTTCATTGTTATGTTAATTGTTAAGGAAAGAGAAGTAAAGAGAGACAGGGGGCAAAATCGGACAGATGTTAAATTCTTAGTCAGGGTTCGGTCCAGGTGATCTAATTCTCCATTATTCAATATTTTTCCGGTAGGGAAGGGGTTTAAGGGTTTAAGGCCGTTGACTGAGCTGCATATGAGCCTATTATGAGATACCTCACCCTCCCTCATGGGCGGCTCCAATGGAGTTTGGGGTTCAGTTTCGGGATGGATGGGGTTCAGGATGGAGGACCAGGGCACCAGGAAAATGGGGTTGCCATCATCATGGGGTGGTAAGTATAAATGCAACCACTCCAACCCACAACCCTTCTCAGCGTAACTCTCTCTCTCTCTCTCTCTCTCTCTCTCTCTCTCTCTCTCATATTCCCATCCATGGCTGATAACCAGCACGCCATTTTGTCCTTCCAGGTTACGGTCGTGTCTAGTTTCCTTGCCCTCAAGTATCAGGGAGACGGTATTGTTTCTCTATTCCAATCACACCCCGAAACCATGTGGGTTGCACTCGTCAGTTTGCTCGGCTACTGCATTTCGTACCAGTTCGAACAGAGATTTGGACAAGTGGGTCGTGGTGGAATGGGGTTGTTCGGTTCGATTCTCTCCATATCTCTGGCCTCACTTCTCTTCGACGACAGAGTTTCGTTCGTAGTGTATTCTCTGTGCGCGCTTCTTTCAAACTGTGAGATCATGTGGCCCGTGATTCAAGTGCTGTGGAGGTGGGTATATCAGACTGTCCGAGGATGGTTCGCCCCCTTTTTCGAGTAACACTCTCGAAATGGCGGGCGTTCGTAACTGATAATTATTAGGTAGTCCCGGAGCACGGAATAGTGTATGTGCTTCCTCTCGCATAAAATGCCGGACCTGCATATTATTTG
Source organism: Rhododendron vialii (assembly GCF_030253575.1). Lineage (NCBI taxonomy): Eukaryota > Viridiplantae > Streptophyta > Magnoliopsida > Ericales > Ericaceae > Rhododendron > Rhododendron vialii. The sequence goes on along the minus strand of NC_080561.1, from coordinate 3,151,055 downwards.
TGGGTCCACCTCGTCGGTCCTATATGTTATGTGAAAGGAAGCATAGACATTATTTCGTGTTCCGGTACTACAAAATAATTACTCGTTCGTAACGCCTTTCTATGCCTACAGGAGAGGCATTCTCCCACTACTAAATAATTACTCGTTTGTCATCTGTCATGGCTTTGTTTTTGTTATTTCCTGTTTGTGTTCTGTTTCTCCCTTTTAATATCCTCACTCTGTATCGCACCTTTTCACATGTGTATGTACCAAACGCTTGTTGTGTTTTATCTGATCTCTTATAGAGACGGTTTGAAATTTCGATAGATCATGAAATAATACCAGTGTTTTTTTTGTTAAGGGCAGTGATTTTCACATTTTTACTTCCTCATAGGTAGCTCCATCCTTTTTTCTTTTCTTTTTTTAAATCTCTATAATTGTGTAAATTTACTTGGTTGTTCGTTAATTTGTTCATTTTTACCACAGGAAAGGGCAAACATGCTCGAGAAATGGATGGATTTCATATCGTATTTGGGTACACAATCTTCACAAACTAATTTAATTGAACAACAAACTAAATCACTAAACTCTATTATGCGGAAGTTCAATTCATTGTGAAATCTTCCTGCCATCAATTAGTCGGAGCTCGTCTAATTTGTTCAGATTCCTTACTCTTCAATAAGAGATGTAAGGTCACTATAACTTAACTAAAAAGAAGAGTTACTTAGAAAAGGAAAAAAAAATAACTGAAGAGAAGAGCCCCCCACTCATGACCCATCCATCCCCTTCTATTGAATCTTGGAATTGAACAGTACTCCAAAATAGACGTATTAGTCTGGTTGAAATTTGTTAGGCCAAGTTTATTTTCTTTAGTTAAGCTATATATATATATATATATATATATATATATATATATATATATATATATATATATATATATATATATATATATATATATACTGTCAATTGTTCGTACCTAAAGGCACTACGCAACACGTTTTGAGCACAACTAAATTTAATTAACCTTCCCTTCTAACCCACCCACCAACGAACCCAACTTTTTCGAGGATTTTTTTCTTAAAAAAATAAGCTTCAAACATGATCCATCCGGTTAATTTCAAGTGGATTTAAGACAAATACATCAATTTACAACAACCAATAAAAACAAACCTGTCAAAATTTTGCAACAAAATATGGTCACAACCTAGGCCAATTAAACTACTGCATAATGATCCATTCTTTCCAACTACCCTAACCTCCGCCAAAATATGGATTTCGAAATAAGCTTCACATAAGGTTTGTTATGACAATATGAATATAATCGATGTCACTTTAGGGCAGCAACAGGGGCTGATGTACATCACTGTGACAACAAAAAAAAAAATTTCTCTCGTTATGATGAAATAATAATCTAAAAAAATTTGACATAAATGCAAAAAAAAATTAAACAAGGAAAAAAAAAAACCCAAATGAATTATTTAGCCAAAAAAGCCCCAATGAGAGATTGTGCAGCTTGATTCATTAGAACAAAAACCATATTGGCAGTTTTTTTGGCTACAACAATAGGGCGTATCAGAGAGGCCTTATTGTGTTGGTTCAGAGAAAAAAATTTTGAGAGGCATCAAAGAGACGGTGCATGATTGAGAGTGCACTTAGTTAAGATGATCAACAACAAGATCAATGTCATCGACGATTTTGATATATCCCAGACAACAACGCACATCTTGTGAGAGCATATCAGAGCGGGATTAAATAGCTAGGGTATGCTTAACTAAGAGTGAACTTAATTAGTATATATAGACTACAGATGATTCGACAAAACGAAAAATCGTTGCCGGAGTTTGATGCTACGGAAAACAAAGTTCATCTTGTCAAAGCATATTAGAGTTGCCTTGTTTTGCCCCTTTCAAAGAACAAAATAGGGGAGAGGCATGCATTAAAGAGAGATAATGCAATACTAAGAATATACTTGGTTGGAGAATCTTCAACAACATTGTGGTGGTAGACGCAGTGGGAACGGAACACATGAATTGTACATAGTGAGGGCTAAAATCAGGTGTATTTCTATGTTGATAATAATAATTATTTATTTATATGCTTGTTTTTTTTTTACCGCCAAACAATCAATTCCATAATTGTACGTTGTTACTATGTATATCTTAAGTTTCGTATTGGAAATCAGATTCAAATCCGAAGGTCTAAAGGATCGTTACGCGTAGGTCTTAAGTTTGTGGGTGTATACTTTTAGCTTCATCCACTTTAACTTTGTCATGCCAACTTTGACTTTTTCTTCCACTGATAATATCCAACTTTTTCAAAGTCATTTCCTGATGAAATTTAACTATGAATGAAGTAAAATATAGAATTACTTAATTAACTAATAAATGAATCAATTACTGAATAAAAGATAAAAAATTTAGATTTATTGAAATTTTTGGCTCATTACAATTAGGGGTGCAATCGAGCCGAGCCGAGCCGAGTTTCGGCATGTTCGGGCTCGGCTCGCCTCAAAAACAATGAGCTCGAGCTCGGCTCGAGCTCGTGACGAGCTGCAGAACTCGAGCTCGAGCTCGGCTCGATAGGTATTTTCGGAGCTCGAGCTCGGCTCGTTCGGCTCGTTTATGAAACAAATATATATAAATATATATATAAATAAATATAAATATGTAAAAATATATATATATAAATATATATATAAATATATTATATAATCGAGCTCGCGAGCCAATTCGAGCCGAGTTTCGACTAGCTCGAGCTCGGCTCATTTATGAAACGAGCTCAGGACTCGAGCTCGAGCTCGGCTCGTTTTTGTCTTGAACCGAGCCGAGCCGAGCCGTTATCGAGCCGAGCTCCGAGCCGCTTGCGAGCGGCTCGGATCGTTTGCAGCCCTAATTACAATTAATGTACTTCTATGCATCATTGTAGTTCCTTAACTTGGCGTCAAGAAATTTAGAAAATTATTATACACAAAAGCACTTTTTCTTAGATGCAAATTAAAATTGCACATTATTTGTAATGGACTATATATCTTTGCAAGGATCGAGGAGTGTAATTTTTTTTCTCCCTTTCTATCAACTTTTGAAAATTTAGTTCGAACAACTAGTCAATTTTTACAATTAGATGGAGTTTGGTCTAAATTGGAGTAAGTAATTTCACTTAAAGAAAATACGTAGTATTAACTTTCAATGATGTTTTGTGTTTTTTTTTTTCATCAAAGTTTGTTGAACTAAACATCCGTGTAACCGACATTGAAAAAGTTCAGGTAAGATAATAATAAAAAAAGAATGTTGTTTCAATTTCTTTACATCCCTGGTGAAGTTTTGTCGCATTTTGTTCGTAGTTTTTTTAACTTTTAAAGTCATCTCAAATAAATTATTAATTCAAAAAGTTAAACACAAATTTAATAAAAATTCAAGAAAAATTTGAAATAAAATTTGGGCAAAAGGCTTTTACTGGCATTCGTTCATGATTGAGAGATCTCCGTGATTAGAGGGGACAAAGCTGAACCCCCTCCTAGAAGAGTACTTGTCAAACCAAAAGGGCAAAGGGACCAAAAACGCTCTTCGCAAAACAAACATAAGACTAGTACCTTTCCTGTTTCAAAATAAAAGTTCGGTTCGTAAATTTAAAAAACATACATTTTTTTGTTAAAAGTTCAAAAAAAATAAATTCACGACTTAAAATGTGAAAAAAATCAAAATATTTAACGAAAAAATGTATATTTTTAATATCTAAGTTTACGGTTTGAATATTTATTTAGGCTTTGTTTGGAACTTTTAGGAAAAAAAGAGAAAGGAAAGGAAAAAAAAAAGGGAGGAAAATGAGAGGAAATTAGGAGAAAAAATTTACTATTCATTGAACTAAAAACTTTTATTTTCTTCTTTTTTCCTTTTCCAACCAAACAATGTAAGGGAAATTTTTTTTAATTTTCTTTTCCTTTCCTCCCCTTTCCATTTCCATGAGTTCCAAACAGAGCCTCAAGGACGGAAGGAGTATATGATCGTGTGGAGTCTGTGAACTGGAGTATCAATTCAAGTATGTCTGTGGAGTAATGATCAAAAACAGAGTCTGCTTCCATAGGAATCAAACCTAGGGATTTGAATCAGGAGATTCTCAACCTCATCATCGATGGGTTCAGATCCGACGACGTGAGGTCCAATCTGAAAATGGCGGCAACAGTATCGAATCGGAAGATTGTCTACCACGACGAGACGGCCGACGGCGGCTTGATGGCCCCCTGTAGAAGAGGCGAGAACGCCGACTCCGAGATCAGCTCCGACGTAAGGTCCGACGAGAGATTCATCGACAAGTATGTACCTCCTCCTCGTGCGTTTGCCAGTTCGGAGGAAAATAAGGACGAGGGCGGGAAGGATCGAAAGCCCGATTACTTCCATGTTTCCACACCCCGCGGCCAAGGCACTGACAGCCACAGCTTAGCTGAAAGAGAAAGAGTACGTGGGAAATTCGCTTTCTCTAGCCGTTATGTATCTTTGTTTGTGGCTATCAATGACCGTATATGTATAGCAGACCTCCAAACTTATATATGTGAAATTATGCAGGTGAGGAGGGAGAAAATCGGCGAGAGAATGAAATATCTACAAGATTTAGTACCAGGGTGTAGTAAAATCGTGGGAAAGGGCGAAAGGCTCGACAAAATCATCAAATATATCCAATCTCTTGAAACACGAGTGAAGGTAGAATGCTAATCAGTTACTCCGTATAACTCAGCTGACAAGTTTAGCAAGTATTCTTCATCAATAGCACACTGAATTGCTAATCTTCCCCTGTTTTTCTTATCAATTGCCGAAACAGTTCTTAGTTGCTGTAAGATTTTCCCTCGACTTCAACATTGACAGCTTTTTCGTGAAAGAGGTAAAGAAACTATCACAAAGCCCGATAACGAACAAGGAACTCGCACACTGCTGCCAAGCCACTGACAGCCACTGCTTAGCTGAAAGAGTATGCGGGAAATTCACTTCCACTATTCGTTCTATATCTTGGGGCTCTCAATGACGACCATATATGTACACCAGACCTCCAAACTTACATATGTGGATTATGCAGGTGAGGAGGGAGAATATCAGGGATAGATTGAAATATCTGGAAGATTTAGTACCAGTATGTAATAAAATCAAGGGATATGTCGGAAGGCTCAACAGAATCATCGACTATATCGAATATCTTCAAGAAAAAGTGGAGGTAGAATACTAATCAGTTTATCACTCAGCTAAAAATGTTCACCAAATATTCTTCATCAATAGCAGACTGGATTGTTAATCTTCCTCTGTTTTTCTTATCAATTGCCGAAACAGTTCCTGTCCCCGAAAGTAGCTGCGGTAAATCCATCACCCGACTTCAACATTGACAGCTTTTTTGCGAAAGAGGTAAAAGAATGCATCACAAACAAGGAATATAGCAATCGGTATAAATCTCTCTTCAGTTATTTGACCTATATTGCCTCTACACAATAGGTTTTTCTGGCAAGCACATCAATGGAATTTGATACTCCAGACAACGGAGCACATCTTGGGAGGCCATATCAGAGCGGCCCTAATTCAGAGAAGAAAGATATGAGAGAGCAATTAAGTGAAGAATGCTTAACTAAGAGTGTACTTAGTTTCGATGATACAACAAAACAAAAATCGTTGCCAGATCTAAGGACTCTGACTCCCTTGGGTCAATATTTTGCTGATGAGGTTAGCTAGTTGTCTCATCCATCACTGTTTTTTTTAAAGTGCAAATCGTCCACTGGTTAATTAGTAGTAGAAAGTTTCATAATAGTGGATTATATGATTTTGACACTTGATTTAGTTGGGTGGTCTCGACTTGAGGTGACCCTTTAAACAATCACTCATCAATGCTATATTTTTCATTGGTTTCACTTTAATTTGCAGCTCAAATTGGTCCATATTGGTCTTTTAATTTGGATATTGAATGAAGCATATGTAGCGATGTTTGTATTGCTTATGTAGTCATATCTCTCATATATAAGTTGTGCAAATCGCCTACTTTTTTTTTTCTTTTCTCCAGAAGATTCTAAATAAAAACAAGAAGATTTTCAACGGCGCCGTGAGGTTTGACGACTTGATGCCCCCCTTTACCAGAGGCGAGAACCCCTGAACTGAGATTAGCTTTGACGTGAGGTCGAAATTTACAAACAAGTGTTTACCCCATGTGTTTGCCATTTCAGAGGAAAATGAAATCAATGATAAGGCGGTGAAGTTCTACAGCAGACAGGGAACAGGTAGTTGGGGTTCATTGAAACTCGTACATCCAGTGACATTGGAGGAGTTGGGCCCAGAAAATAAGGGCATAATTTCTGACTTGATGAGATTTGTGATGGAGAAGGAGTTTTACAAGAAGGTAGGCAAGGCTTGGACGGGGTTTTACTCTTTGTACGAGCCTCCTGGTACTGATAGATCGAGCTTAATCGGTGCCATGGCCAACTATCTTGAATTTGACATCTATAATTTGGATCTTACGAGTTTACCCTCCATCGAGGAGCTGAAGAAAATGCTAGGCTCCATCAGGAATCGCTCCTTAATTTCTATTCAAGATTTTAATCACTGGCCTGGGATGCTTTCTAAGTTCAAGACTGAGGTTAGCTAATTGTTTTTCTCCACCACTTTTTTTTTTTTCTTAGTTACAAATTGTCCACTGGTTAATTGGTAGTAGTAAATTTCATAATAGTGGATTATTCCATTTTGATGACACTTGTTTTAGTTGGGTTGGTCATGGGCTCGACTTGAAGTGACCCTTTAATTAATGACTCATCGATGCTATATTTTTCTCTTTTTTTTTTCCCCTTTGTTTGCAGCTCAAGTTGGTTCTGTATGGGGAATTTTGTATTGTCAGTGCTAATCATTTAATATTTGTGGATGTGGCCTTATGATGTTTTTGTTTTGGTCTAATCCCATCGCTGTTGTGTTATTTTTCCTGCAGTTGACAGTCCCATGTTTGTTGAAGATCTTTTATCACCTGTTTTCAAGCTGTGGTGATGAGCACATCATTGTTTTTACAACCCAACACAGAGACCGACATGATGCTGCTCTGCTGCGCCCTGTTGGCACAGATATGCACATTTACGCGCCTTCACCTCAGCCTTTAGCCTTACCAGAAGAAGATGATGAAATTGTAGAAGGTGGTGAAAGAGTAAAGGTTTATTCAGGATTACTATAGGCTAAACCGGATGAAGAATCTGCAGACTTGGGTATGGAGATTGAAGAAGGCAAAGGTGAAAAAAACCTAGAAGAGGGAATGTTAGAAATTACTAAGGAGCTGTGTCAAGAAGCAGAAGAGGAAGAATTTGAAGTAGAAGAAGGGAACCAGAAATTTACAGATCCAGAGAAATTGGAAACTCAAGATGCTCTGTTGATTCAAGAGAGAGAAGAAGAAGCCAAAGTGGAAGATAGAAGAGAGAGGGCCGACAACTTCATGCGCACATTAGGAAGATGCGAAAAGTTAAACTCTGAGATCAGCTTAATACAGCAGTATTTAGCTCATGCATCGGCCCATTCGAAGAAAAATGAGGACAACGACAAGTCATCGGTGAAGGTCTACAGCAGGAGGGGAAGGGGTTGTTGGGATTCAATGAAACTCGAACATCTGGCGACATTGGAGGAGTTGGGAATGGACCCGGAAAATAAGGGCGAAATTTCTGACTTGTTGGGATTTGTGAGGATGAAGGAGTTTTACAAGAAGGAAGGCAAGGCTTGGAAGAAGGGTTACTTGCTGAACGAGCCTAAGGACGAAACCCATTTTCTTTCTGGAAAATGGGTTGTTGAGATTCAATGGAATTTGTTTTGGTTTGTGAGGAATAAGGAGTTTTACAAGACCAATGGCGACACTTGGAAGAGGGTTTACTGGTTGTACGAGCCTCCTGATACTGATAGATCGAGATTAAGCGCTGCCACAGCCAACTATCTTAAACTTTACACCTGTGATTTGGATCTTACGAGTATTCCGTCCAAATTGGAGCTGAAGGATACGCTGCTCTCCACCAGGGAACGCTCCTCAATTGTGATTAAAGATTTTGATTTCAAGAATGAGGTTAGCTATTTGATTTTCTTGGCCAGTTTTTCTTTCCTGCCCCCCTAGTTAATTGGAGGTAGCAAATTCATATCATTATTAGCAGCTGTAACTTGTAACTTATACCATTTTGACACTTTAAGTTTTGGTTTTTTTAAATTTTTTTTTAAGATTTGCGTTAATTTATTATTATTTTTGATTAATCTTTCATCTTGCCGAGAGTAGTAAAAAAAAAAACTGTTGAAACAATTATCTTTATTGTCTTATGTAACTTTTTTTTTTCTTTCTATTTCCATTCATGGTTTTATGCTTTTTTGATTCCTCTAGAAAAATGATCGAGCCAAAGAATTTGAAGAAAAATAAGAAAAGTTCATTTTGAAGAAAATAATTCCAACTGTCTTTAAGTGGCCCTTTGCTATATTTTTCTTTGTTTTCCCTTTATTTTTGCAGCTCACATTGGTTGAAATTGGTCTTTGAAATTGGATACTGTCAGATTGAACAAACTTTACGTAGCTATTTGCAGCAATGTTTATAGTGCTTATAGAACCATGTATTCCCTATATTCCATATTGTTCTATGCGGGAGGCCTTGTCAATTTAACCTTCAAAAATAAATTACTTCCCGAAATATTTATTTGAATTTTTTTGCACCATCTAAAAGATCTCTATGAGTAATTTTGCATGGTGCAAATAAGTTCGAAATTACACACACACATATCGAGGAAAGTTAAGTTGAAGAGTGGTCATTGCGTATATGGATGAGTACATTGAGTATTTACGGATGAGTATATTGACCAATGGCTTTGATTATCCCAATACTGTAGTCTACTATCAGCTTACCAGATGGAGAACACATCCTCTCTCTTTCAGAGAAGAAAATTGTGAGAAAGACATTAAAGAGGAAGTGCAGAAGTATGAGTATACTTAGTTTAGAGGATCACAAACAGCATGTTGACAGGAGTTGGGAAGATGCGGCGAAGAGCCATGGCAGTAAGTTTCTACAATGAACTAAGTCTTGCTCTTGTTTATGAAACATATAATGCATTTTGCAAAGGACATACTGGATTGTTCTCTTTATGGAAGCAGCTCCAAATTGTATTTTCTTACATTATTTATTGGTGCTCAAGCAGCGAAGCGCATCTGTAGGCAGCTTGTGATCCGTCTTTTATCCACCGCAAAGCGTATTCGTAGGCAACATGGGATCCATCAGCGGCCATTTCAACGAGTAACGCACTTTTATTTTCATTTATATCAAGTCAATTTGTTTCATAGGTCGTAATCATAATGATAGGAGTAGTAATTTTCTCCCTGGACTTTAGTGAAATTCCAGGGCATGTGAGGTCCATACATCAGTTATAATTCAATTCCTCTTGTCCTTCATTTCTACCAAGCCACACCTTCAGCATATTGGTTTTTAAATAAGTTTGAAAGGATTTATGGTTAAACAACTAGAGAAATACAGAATAATGCAGATTAACCGAAATGAACGAGTTGAAGTCATTCTATATATGGATGAGTACATTGAGTATTTACGGACGAGTATATTGACTAATGGCTTTGACTATCCCAACACTGCAGTCTGCTACCGGCTTACCCTATGGAGGACACATCCTACCTCTTTCAGAGAAGAAAATTATGAGAAAGACATTAAAGAGGAAGTGCAGAAGTATGAGTGTAAATAGTTTAGTAGATCACCAACAGCATGTTGACAGGAGATGGGAAGATGCTGCGAAGAACATTGGTGGTTAACTAAGTCTTGCTCTTTTAGTCTTTGTTATACACCATAATGCATCTTGTGAAGGGCATACTAGATTGTTCTCTTGAAGGAAGTAGAACCAAATTTAGTTTCTTATCTTATGAATTGGTCTTCATGCAGCGAAGCGCATCTATAGGCAGCTTGTGATCCTTTGTGTGCCCATAGCAAAGTGCATGTGTAGGCAACATGGGATCCATCATCGGTGGCCATTTCAGCAAGTAACTCACTTGTATTTTAATTTCTATCCAGTCAATTTATTCTATAGTTCGTAAAAAGTATGAAAATAGTGCTTTTTTTCCCAATTTTTTTGGGTGCAATTACCGGGCACGTGGGGTGCATACATCACTTATATTTTAATTCTATCACTTCAGGTTATTAAATAGCGAAATCATATCATTCACATCTGGATTTGAAAATACTCAGCTTACGTGAATTCGAAAACTGGAAAAACTTCCTTTATGCATAATTATTACATCTTTATAGGGTCTTATGGATGATAGCTAGCTTGCACATGTGTCCAGCTTTCCCTGAAATTGGATGTAGAAGCATATCTGTATTTGAGGTCATTGTCTTCAACGCAAATTGGGCCATCTACTCAGCTTGCCTATCTTTCTGGGCTTTTTAACATATATTTTATTAGTCTTCAACCAAAGTGCATATCATCCGTTTTGTGAATTTTTAAGCAACTTTTCCCATCATACTTGACTAAAGTATATTCGTACTTGACTAATGTTATGAGATGTTATTCATAAGTTATGAGATTTATTTGCCTTTAAATAGCATGGTTTTTCAAATTCTATGACAAAACGTGTGTAATTGTGGTTACTACTAGGGACATGCGAGTTTATCATATATTTTCTTTGATAAGTTTTAACCGTTTATGAGGCTAATCACTTGTGGGGGCTTCGGTAATGGCCTCGGTTATCTAACCGGACCACCATTAACCGAGGTCTCATATCAGACGGGATAGTGTATATTCTCCTCTTTACTCGCTCGGGATCAAGTCTCCTGTTGGCGCTTCGGTTATTACCGAAGCACAAGCATTCCGTTAAGGCCTCTTGAAGGAATGTAGCATAGCAAGAGGGGACCAAGAGCGACACGTGGCGGAAAGGATCATCTAGGCCAGGTCTGGCCATGTGCTTCGTAACCGCCCTATCCCATGCATCATCTGTGATGTCATCCGAGGCGGTTACACGAGCGTATCCTTCACGCACTAGCTTGGAGCCCAAGTTAACCTAGGTCTATAAATACAAAGGGATACTCACTTCTTAGAGGTATGCCATCTTTCCTAACCCTAGACCTAAAAGCATCTCTCCTTACATCTAACTTGATCGTCGGAGGGTCACTAGGCTATTCCAGCCTTAGTGACTTGTTGCAGGTTCAGCGGCAGAGGAACAGAGCAGCGGAAGAGAAGTACAAGTTCAGGCCAAGGTCCCTCCTAAATCGAACCCCTACATCACTCATTAGGACAACCTTTTTTTTGTGTTTCTATTCGGAAAAGGAGGACATAATTTTTCATGAACAGGGAGAAGAGGAGTGTAATCCATAAAAGTCCGAATTACTTATATAATGAGTGAACATATCTTTCATAAACTAGGTGAAGAAATAAGTGCAATCCAGAAAAGTCCGAATTTAATGATTACCTTTGCTTGACTCAGGACCGGGGAACAATGAAGGGATATACTTTGGGAGACGACGAAAGACCCGTTGAAGTTATCAGACTATCAACGGATGGGAAACTTGTTTCAAGGCTTCAAGTTATCTATATATCCTGGCTTGGTAGATTTTCACCTCCGCCTTCAACCTTACTAGGAGGAGAGATTGTGGGCCATATAGCATTATCATCAGGTCAATTTGCTACTACAAACAGCATAGCAGAGCGTGTCGGACAAGATCAAAGCGGCTTTGCTTCATCTGATTCTGAGAATGAAAGAACAAGAGAACAAGAAGAGCCCGGAGAGATGTATACTAGTATTACTTCAGATGATCTTCGACGACTTTATGGCAGGATGAACCGTAAAGATGCTGCGGCGAGCCTTGGCGGTAATTTATTGCTTGCCATGTTTCAATTGCTTTCAACCAAAATAACTCTGCAAGGAGACCTCAATTATTTCCTTGTGGAATCAATGCAACAATACGAATTTCTTATGTTGGTTCTTGCTAATGCAGTTAGCGTAGCCACATTCAGACGCAAATGTAGGGAGTTCGGGATCAAACGGTGGCCACATGTTAGGAAAAAAAGAGGTAATTCCACCCTCACTTACTAGTCACCTGTTTGAATAGTTAAGAAGAGAGAAATGGAGAATCAATAATACCCTAATAATCCAATTTTTTAATCCATACAAAAAATAAGTAATGATCAGCACTGTCCTGACAAAAGGTTACGATTTTTATGATTCACATAATATGACGACCTTTATTTCCTTCTATCACCTATCTTTCCCTAACAGAGGCGAGGATACAAAATAAAGAGGATACAATAGAAATATCTATTTATCTTGCCTTTTATCTTCTCCCCCTCTTCCTAGTCAAATGGAGTGTGATAAAGGGGATAATTAGAGAGCAATGGAGTGTGATAACACAATCCTTAATCAAATTTTTATCTGTCCAAAAGTTAAAGGTGCAGAAAGGGAATGGGAGTATTGATGTAACGACCCGGATCCTCAAGTACCACGACCAAGACATAACAAAATAGTCACCAACTCAATAAACAACAAACAATTAATGAAACGCCATCACCCACTTCCTTAATATTTACAAATCTTTTTTGTATCTGAACCTTACTCTAGTTCCTCCCCCGACGTACCGCCGTTACTCTCCCTCTAAACAAAATTCAGAATTTCACCCAATCACTCAAGCACCTAATATCAAAATACACAACTTACGCATCCACTCCTAAAATCTCCATCCTCCCCACCCAGTTTCGACCCTTCCTGGTCATCCCTTTTGTTCCCATATTTGTTGCTCTTGTTATCCTCATGATTCCCCACCAAAATCCCCTTAATTTGTTTCTACGTACCTAATAGATTTAACCATTCAATTACCCATATTTCTCATACTAATATGACTGTCATCCTTCAACCACACATAGAATTGTACACGTGTAAAACTAATTAACTTCACTTTCCTAAGTAATCTCTTTAGCATCTTTCATCCCTATTATTTACTCATATGTCCACAAACCTTCCAATTATATATATTAATCTCCATTATTAATTGTTAACCGGAAGAAACATGAAGTACGAGTCTCACAATTGATTCCCAATTTTGTCCCTAAATCTTACTGACAATGGGTATCTGTTTTTATGATCCATATAATTGAACCTTCTTTGTTTTTCTTTCTACTATTCACTTCTCTTCTATTTTCTCTCGTTCCTAATTACTTCTTTTCTTTTCTCCAAATAGTCGGGAGACCCTCTGATCAACATGGAGAAAGGAATACATCAACCACATGCAAGACGCCATTGCATAATGTGCATCCTAGAACGGAGGGGGAACTGGTTGGCCAAAATCAGGAGGCAAATGAGTTTCGACGAGATTTTGTGGAACACTCAATTGCTTTGAATACAGAAAATGATTCAATAATAGGTATCGTGAAAACCCCTCCTTTTCATGATTCTTGTCCTGTAATTATCTTATTGACTTAGTGAAAACGCAGGGGGTTCCTCTGAATGGGCATGTCAAGTGAAAGATCAATCTCCTACTTTTCATGTTTCTTTCCCTGATCATTGTCACAATTTGGATTTTTGTTTTTCAGCTATGTACAGTGAAACTGAAGCAGCAAGGGGTTCTTCTAAATGGGCGTTTCAACTGGAAGGTCAAACAATGCAGTCCACTACCTATCCATATCGTGATGATCTTGTGTTTTCACAATCTCAGATAGCATCAACAGAGGTGGTAAATGAGAACATGGGGAGTTTGAAAGATAGGAGAGATTTGTTAGCATCACAAGTAGTAGCTCCACAGAAAGAGCCTCTGTTGGAGGGACATGTCTTTGGGTTTGGTAACTGGACAGTCGATTCATGTTCTGATCTTGCTTCGAGCCAAACCATGTGTACTTTTTCCCAAGCAACGGGAAGTTCAGAAAATCTGGAAAATTGGCTAGCTTCCGTGGAAGAGCATCTTATGGAGGAAAATGTCTATGGATCTTCAAGGTCAGATCCTGCTCTGAGCCAACCCATGCGTACTATTCACCACGCAATGGCTGCAATTCCCCACATGATGCCTCTTCCCACAGAAAGGCAAGATACGGGGTCTGTGAAGCTAAAGGCAACATATGGGGATACCAAAATAAAATTTCAGTTCCCTCTCACATCAGGAATTAATGAATTGAAGGAAGTAATGTCAAAGATACTGGAGCGCGAGCTTGGTAGTTTCAAGGTTGAGTATAAAGATGAGGATGGGGAATGGATTTTAATGGCCCTTGACGAGAATGTTAGGGAATATCTGCAACTTCTCACCTCATTGGGAAATAAAGTAACCGAACTAAAGGTTCAGGATAAGGTTCCCAATACCACGAATTTTTGTGATAACTGCAAATGTTATAATTGTAGATCATTGAAGCGGAAAAGACCATAAGTATGTTTAAGAAGCAAAGAATGGAGTTCCGAGAATGAGATGTGGTCGGAACGAGATGCAAAACTAGTAACGAGGTCTCTAAACTCGGAGTCAAGACCTTTGAACACATATATATTGAAGTCCGCAGTAGAAACCGGCCGACCGGCAGCGGCAAGCTCATCAGAGATGGATTTGGCCTTGTGAAGAAAAAGAGAAACAGGTTGATCATTTTGCTTGAGGTTTTGAAGTTGCATGTGAAGTTGAAGAATGCGGGTGTTACTTGCAGAGGCTAGAGAACCTTCAAGAGTGGTCCAAATAGCATGAGAGGTAGACAACCCAACAATGAGAGGAAAAACATCCTCTGAAAGAGAAGCAATGAGTAAGCTCATAAGCATTTGATCTTGGCGAACCCAAGCCTCATAAGCAGGATTCGGGGCAGAAGAAATGGTACCCTTGGCATCAGTGGTGGTGATGCAAGAAGGGCAAGGATTTGTACCATCAACAAATCCCATGAGAGTGTGACCACGGAGAAATGGAACTAACTGGGTCTTCCAATAAAGATAGTTTGTGGTGGTGAGTTTAAGGGAAAGAAAATGCTGGGCACTTGGGAGAGAGGGAGCAGTGGTTGAAGGGAGAAGAGAAGTTAAGGCTGGAGAGACAATGGAGGAAGAGGTTGAACTGGTAGCCATTTGGCGTGAAGCTCTGATACCAACTTAGGAATCAACTTTAGGTAAAATGATTATGCGTATGTATTAAACCATCCATGGGTAGGAGTATATATAGTACAAGGCATGATAAGGATAAGTAATACGAAGTCTATCACAACAAGGAGATGATTGAGATAATGCCAATCTGGGGATAATGCCAATGAACATCAGTGCTTATCTAGCAGTTCAGTTGTAGAATAATATTACATGGTTGACAACCATGTTCTTTGTGTAACGGAACATTTCCTTGCCAACTTTCCCTCTACTAAACTAGAATATTTTTGGTAATGTTGCATTCAACAGGCCTCTCTTTGTTTTGGCCTAGGTTTTACCTACACTTGGTTGCTGATATTTGTTTGTGGAAATCTCATTCTGTTGGGGTTTTTTTTATCATCTTTTAATGCGGGGATTATTTGTGTTCGCCAGCATGTTAGATCATGTGTGTGCATGGTGAGGATGATGAGATTATGGGGACAATGGGCCTCTAGGCCTTTTACTTGATGCTCAGAAGAAGTTGTTTCTGCTGTGGTCTGCTTTTTAGAATATCTTCTACTCCAGGTTGCTTCTAGTTTCGAAACCCCATTTCTATGATGATCTCTGTGGTTTTTGACTGAAGCTGGACTCTAAGTGAAGCTATTTTTGGAGGATGTTTATCTTTGGCCGGAACTTTATCAGTTTTCAACTAATCGGTTGATTTTTTTCCCCTTTGGCAAAAGAAATTGTCGATGTTTAGCTCATTTGTTTTAAATTTTTGCTTCTTTTTTTTTTTTTTTGCAAAAAGACAATTGTTTGCTTTGACATTATGAATTTCTCACATTCTTCTATCATCGAAACAATATATCTATCTTGTTGAAAAAAAAAATCTTATGTCAAAACAACTGCCCTAATAATGTATAATCCCAGCTCAATATCGAAGTCAATTTCCATCGATTTGAAATGTATAAAACCTTCTTCCACTATCTCTGAGCTAGTGCAGGCCACGTAAAACGCAAGGACATGATAAAAACGCCTACGTTTTTTTCTCAAATTGTTACCGGAAACACTCATAACTTTCATTGTTTCGAACATAAGATGCTGCTATGTGAGGTAGGTCGGTCAAGTTTGACGTAGATGTACTCACCCTCTTCTCTATGCCATAAAGTTTTAAAAATCAAGAGATGATGGCCCTATCCCAAGTCCAAGCGAACCAATGCTTCCAAAGTAGTTGCGGAGTGACAAAATTATGTCTGGGATAATTGCTAAGGACAATCTGAGCATTTTTTGCACCTTGATTAATATGTTTGAAATGAATTGCACTAAAAAGTAAAAACTATGGAAAAATTTAATCTTATCATCAAGAAGTTTTCACTGGGGATTTTTAACAATAGACCCTAATGAGGTATTGCACCATATCCCCAAATGGTATCCATATGATCGGATACCATTTATTGTGCAAATGTGTCTCAATTATATATCTATTAAGAGATCAATATGATTTTTGGCACACATAATATGCTCAATTTTCAGAAAAAAATGAACGATTCAAGTCACAAACTTAGACTTTAGAGGCTCACAATTGAGGGCAGTGTTTGCGAATTCCCAGCAAAATAGGGACAACGACAACGTCGACAAGGAGAAACTTTTATAGTATAATGTACCGTGGATAGCAAGGGGTTGGTATCGCCTCCGGTCCGTTTTGCATTTTTCGGCCATTTTCCGATCACATTTTGATGATCGGCTACATTCATTTTGTAGAGTTCGGTGAGAACCTTATTCATACCAAAAATCGTGTTCATCGGACTTTATTTGACACACGATCGGCACATGTGAAAATCGCAAAAAAACCAAAACTGGGTTCTGATTCAGTGTATTTTTGGACCCAATTTTGGTTTTCTTCAATTTTCACGTGTACCGATCATGTACCTACTAAAGTTCAATGAACACGATTTTTGGTATGATTAAGGTTTTCACTGAACTCTACAAAATTGAACATAGCCAATCATCAAAATGTGATAAAAAAAATGGCCGAAAAATGCAAAACAGACTGGAGGGAATACCAAGCCCGTTGGTATCTCCAATATACATAAAAGTTTCTCTCGTCGGTGAAGGTCTTTTAAAAGAGTTCGGCTCATCTCCAATTCATAGGGAATTGGAGGATCCTCCGATTTCAATTCAATGGTCAGGATTACCTTAGTAACGTCAGCCCCAAAGCTCATCTCGTATTCTACGGACATCCAATTACTTCCCAAATATTCTCCAATTACATAAGCGTCTTCCCTCCCCATTAAACTTGCCTCTTAAAGGATTATTTTTACATAGCTCGTGAGGATTTTTTTTCCACTTATATTATATATATAGTTCATGAGAATTTTTTTTACTGATATTATATCAAATTTCTTTTTCTTTCAGCATGGTTTCTTTCGCAGATATTATGTACCTCATGAGAATTCTTTTTTACTGGTACTAGTGTTTCCACATGCTTTGCACGGTGTCGCGTGTTTATTGGTGTAATTGTTCTTGTATGTAACAAAGTTGAAATTTAGATTCAATTAGTGAAAGAAAGAAATCGTAAGAATAAGTAATTGAACAAAAGATAATTTATGAAAAATATATATTTCTTATAAGCAATGCAAAAGGAATTCTTTGATTAACCTTGTGAAATTTAATATTTTAAAATATTTTATTGAAGTTACGATATGAAAGGTTAGTAATGTTTGGAATTGGGTAAATTGGTGCCTGGAATGTGTATATATGTTTAGGATGTTCTTGGGGTTGGTTGTCCTTGAGAGGCAGGTTTAATTAGGGAATATTTGGATAATGATTGGGTGCTCATAAAATATCATATGAGTTTTGGGACTGGAGTTACTAGATAATCTTGACCATTGAATTGAAATTGGAGGATCCTCCAATTCCCTATGGATTGGAGAGGAGTCGGATTCCTTTTAAAAGGAGGTGGGTGTTGAGCATACGGAGAAACGTTTGTTGGGATTCACAGAGAAACGTATGAGGAGTTTGGAAGGGATCCGGAAGATGAGGGAATAACTTTTGACTTGTGAATTTTGAGAGTTACAAGGAGTTTTAAAAGGAGGCAGGTGTTGTTCTAATTTAATTTTTTACTCTAATATTATTTAATTAGATTTTATTTTGATGTCTGAAATATCAGATACATATGATATTACGTGGGTTTCTGAGGGAGAAAATACTGTTAGAGATTATTATGGGTTGTTGAAGGCCACTCAGGCTTGGTCTACTTGATTTACTCCAAAATACTTGATTTTATTGGTGATGTCTTCATTTCTTCCAGTTTTCTCTCCCGCCCTCACCCCTACGTGGGTGTTTTGTTCGTTTTGTTGGTCACTTGTCCGTTGTTGCGCTGATTGGAGATATGCTTCATCTGTTTTGCGCATTTGATTGTGTGAGGTTCTGAATGTTCTGCGTGGTGTTTAGGCCTCCTTTGTGGTTGTTATATCCCCTCTTTTGGGATGACTTCCCGTTCTATGTATTTTCTTTATTATTATCAATGAAATATCCTATCATTTGACAAAAAAAATACCCACTAATACTTAGCCTCCTAATTCTTCTCCAATATATTAGCACTAGTTGGTTGCATGCATTGCCTATAAATCATAAGTACACCATAAGTACCTAATATTCTTAATTCTCCTTTGATCAGAGAGCAATTTCCATTGAAGTACCAATTCGTTTTCATTTATTCTATATATTTTAGATCGAATTTCATTAATTATTTGACTGTCGAAATCTACATGGTTCGTGAGTTCAATTCGTTGCACGGAAGATAACTTGAAGGTTATTGTATATTGGGAGAGCACCATACAACCCGGTACAGGAGGGGGTATATCGTTCCTTAGGAGAGCGCTATCACGTGCCTCGACCACCCCACAGGCTATTCTATTCCTTTATCTATCTATTTATTTTTTGTGAATTTGTTGATGAGTATTTATTTAGAATAATTATTCTACCAGAAAATTCTTATTTCATTTATTTTCTCCAACAGTAGACAAGGCTTGAACAGATTTTACAGGTTGTATGAGCCTTCTGGTACTGATAGATCAAGTTTAATCGCTGCTACGGTGAACTGTCTTAAATTCGAATCAATGCCTTGCTAGTATTAATAGAATGTCCCGAATTGTTTTTCATTATCTTGATAACGATGAACGCAAGTGGGCCTCTAGCATTGCCGCTCCAAACAAAGTCCAAACATGGTTTTTAAATGACGAAATTGTTCTTGCATGGAGGTATTGTGGGTGAAACAAGAGCCGTGGCAGCTTTTCCTCCGGAATGCCACTATGAGGAATAGGAGAAGCGATTAACGATAAGAAGAGTTGAATCATCTTGGATTTCCTATTTTGCCACAACAGAATCAAGTTTTTCATATAGCTCCTTCCATTGTTGCATTAACAGGACTCTGTTGATTCAACAATGGAAAGCTCTGTGAAAAAATATGATTCTGTCGTTGCAAAACAAGAAATACATGATGATTCTACTCCTCTCGCCGTTAATCTTCATGCTTTCCCTATTCCTCATGTCTAAAGATAGGAATGATTCCGGCGGAAAAGCCACCGAAGCTCTACTTTCATCCCTAATATCTCCAGCTGAGGACAACTTCGTCATCCAACAACCATGTTTTGACTTGGCTTGAAGCAACAATTCTAGCAGCCCAATTGCATCCATCGTCAGCCGGATCATGGAAAACAATCCTGGACGTTCTACTCCTCCTACCAAGGTATTAATTCACCTTATTTTGATCTTACGAGTTTGTCCTCCTCCTTAATTTGAGCTGGAAGATTTTCTGTTATCCACAATGAATCCCTCCTTGATTGCTAGCTACTCAAGATTTTTATTGGAGTTGCGATGCTTCCCGGTCTCAAGACGGTTAGCTATTTGTGTTTCCCCGACCACTGTTTTTCTTTCTATTTATACATAGTGCAAATCGTCTATGGGTAATTAGTAATAGCGAATTTCATAATGATGGATTAATTAACCATTTTGAAACTTGATTTAGTTGGGTGTTCTCAACTTGAAGTCACCCTTTTTAATTAATGACTCATTATTGCTAGTCGTTGAGCTCAATTTAGTCCAATTTTTGCAGCTCCAGTTAGTTCAGTATGGGGAATTTCTAAATGAATGCGCTAATCCTCATGTTAATAGTTGTGGACGTGGGCTAAAGGGTGTAGTTATTGAAATAAATAAGTTAAATCTAGAAGTGGTTGAGCTTTATGATCATGTTTTTGTTTTAATCTAATCCCATTGCCGTTGTGTTATTTCTCCTGCAGTTGATGGTCTCACATTTGTTGAATTTTGTTGGTGGAGTGTTGTCAAGCTGTGGCGATGGGCAGATCATCGTACTTGGTCACATCGTTAGTGGTAGGAAACGCTGCTCTCTCCCTCGCACATACCATAGAGTGGATCGTTTCACCGATCACCCTTTCTTTTAGATAGAAAAAGTGTTCGACTCCATTGGATTTCAATTTCAGAGATTGCAGTCATTGAACCCTCTTACTGTGATGATGAAGTGGAAGAATCGGCAAACATATGAACGATGCGTCTACGTCATTAAAAATCCTATGCCACGTATCTTTGGTCCCGAGTAAAACTCTTGCTATGTGTTGGCTGTGTTCTCTTTAAATACATTTGGTCACTTTGAACACTTCTTCTGTTGGGTATGTTTGTTCACTTCAGATAACTTTTACATACTTGGTTATGCTGCTGGGGACTCTCCCTTTGGATACGGCACTTTCCAATTAGTTTACCCTTTAATCTAGTTGCTATTTGGTTATAGTGCCAAAAAAATCCAGATAAAAATTTTCCAGCCAAAGTTTGCAGCAGTATACAGATGATATGGTCTAGTGAAAAATGTGACTGGATAACTTCCGAGATGATTTGATTACCCGTGGAGTAGATCCAAAGCTAGCTTCTATTTGTGAGAAAGTAGTAAAGACAAGAATGATCTACCTTGGAGATGGAAGAGGTGATTTTTGCTCGGGTCTGAAGCTTGGAGAGGCAGACCGTATCATGGCAAGAAACG
Organism: Rhododendron vialii; assembly: GCF_030253575.1. Taxonomy (NCBI): domain Eukaryota; kingdom Viridiplantae; phylum Streptophyta; class Magnoliopsida; order Ericales; family Ericaceae; genus Rhododendron; species Rhododendron vialii. The sequence goes on along the minus strand of NC_080561.1, from coordinate 3,130,004 downwards.
ATTTTCCTTTATGAAAGAGGATTTGTGACAATCGTCTGCTTGAAGGCAAATTAGGTCCATGAGTGGAGCAATGGCGAGGAGCTTGAGAGGATCCTAATCCAGCTTCTCGACACATACTCCATTTAACGCAACTTGGAAACTTCATTAGACATTGTCATCGCAATTAAGGCTCCGTGCATCCATATTTTTATGTAAAAAGTTATGATGTAAAATGAATTTATCTATGTTATTTGGGATTGGGATGACATCGAACTGTGGAAACAAATTTCATGGATTGGGTTGTGGCTGGGAAGATGGGGTTTATTCCATTTGGCATTAGTATTGGTTTGATTGTTTTTTGGGAAATTCTACATACAAAGAAAAATGTCCCTTAAAATACCCTTAAAAGATGATGTCATTGTGTGGGATCCACCCATTTAACCAAACTCCAGATTCTTCTTTCAATGAAATCTGAATTCCAGATTCTTTCTTACAAAGTGTTTGTGCTTGTTTCAAGTTGTTGCTCTTGGTCCGCCAAATGGAATCTGCACTATATTAGTAGTGAACCAATGGGAAACATAGCAGTTTGGATATATTGGTAGTGAACCAAATGAAATCTGTCATTTCTTGCCTTTGTGGGTGTACTGCTCTCAATTGGCTTTGGCATGACTTATACTCTTTTTTTCCAGGTTAAGAGTTGTAAGTTGGCTTCGGCATGCTGATGTTACAAGTTCATTTATGCCCCCACCAAAATTACAAACACATTTTATTACTGTAAGAAGAAAAGAGACATGAACTGAAATTATCTTCCACCAATGCAAAATCTAAAAAAGAGAATGACATGGCACAACATAATCAAAGTAGAATGGCAAGGCACAATAATTCATCTTCCCGTAGAAATTATTTTACATGTGTTGCCAACAAAAGGCTACAAGTTTGCAAAAAAGTGCTATTTCTAGATGCCAGAGCAAATTAATAGTCCCAAAAAAATAAAAGACAGAACATTCACATTTTTAACTTCCTCCATCTTAGGAGTGGTAACCAGAAAATATGCCAAAAAAGGGGTATCTAGCATTTTGAACTTCAACCATCATAGAATCTTGGAGTTCTTTGAACTTCAGGGGGTCGTGTGGTGTTTAGCATATTGGTGAATCCCTGAACGCTTGTCCTCCAAGATGGAGAGAACTGGTATTGACCCTAATCAAAATAACAAGTACAAATTAAATACCATCATAAGTATGTTAGAATAAGTATATCATAGAGGAAAACATAAAAGAGAAATACCTGAAATGGTTGCATGGCTTGTTGTATACTGGGCTGACATGGAAAAAATCCTCCTTAAGGCATATTCGGTTGGAATGAAGAATTACCTTGTACGAGCGAACTTGACTGGCACGTATGAAAGCATTGGGAAATATTTGACTCAAATGGACTCATCCCACCTATATGTTGAGATTGTTGGGTAGAGTAGTCCTACAAATGACATTATGAAGTTCAAATCCTATCCAAGATTATTGGGGGAAAAAAAATTAAGTTTCTTACATTTAGGTGCAAATAATCTTGGGTCGCAGGCCCCACATATCCAATATTTTCGTTTCCAACATCATTTTCCTGTAAAATTAATCTAAAAGTTATCACATACCATAAGATTTATTCATCACATTAATAACTAAATAAAAGTTGTTACCTCCTCTAAAGTTTTCTCAGCATTTGTTATTTTCTTCTTTGCTCCCCCTCCTTTTTTCCGTTTAATTTCGTACATGCCTTTCTTCCGTTTAGTTGGTGGTCATCCCTTCCTCCGCGCAACCAAGGGATCAACTACATTTGTGATCTCTTCAAAAATTTCTTGCCCTCCATTTTCACATGAGATTGAACCAATGCTTCCACGTACCACTTCAACTTTCTTAAACTCTCCTTTCAATCTTCGTGGAGCTAACTCTGCAAGCTCGAAGAACTCATTGCACATGTTGTCGTAACGGCGTGCTTCAGGTTTGGTAGCTGATTTGTCATAGCTAATTCAAACTTTAGTGTGAAATCTTTTTACAATTTGCTCCATCTTTTCAAGATATACTTTTCAGGTAACCAATCAATCCCCTTTTCCAGAAACGCTATAATACAATGCTTGCACAGTATACCTCAACACTCAAACAAGCGACGATTACAATTAACTTCACTACCGTTATCCTTAAAACAAACTTTGAAAATTACCCGCTTTTTATTTTGTCCACACAACACATCCTCCCGTACTTCATATTCGGAAAAACCATCACCTGCCTTACTTAAATTCAAGTTACAGTAAATCATCCCAACCAACTCATTTTGGACCTCCTTAAATTTGGCAAGAGTGTAAGCCCTTTGAAATTGTTCCTCCAACTCATATTGAGTGAAGCATGGGATGTAGGAGTTCAATGAACTAGAATCTACCTCATTATCTTTCTCCACCTTTTTTGCCAAAGCATTTTCATATTTCTCCACAAATTGTTTTAAGGTAGTCTTTGAGTTGATATAACCATAAAAGAATGAATTCATACCTTCACTCCGTTGTGTACTTGACATTCCTACCCAAAATATATCCTTTACGAATGCAGGCACCCATCGTTCCCTCTCATCAAACAAGCCAAGTGACCATTCATTGTTTTCAAGTTTGTACATCTCAATGAAATGTCCCCAATTTTCTTCAAATTTTTCTTTCGTCCATGAATCGTACACTACTTCCATCATATGAATCGAGATGTCTTCATATTCATTGTACCCTTTCAATTTTTCAGGAATCTTGTTCAAGATATGCCATATACACCACCGATGGCGTGTATTAGGGAAAACAATCTCTATGGCCTTCTTCATTGCTTTGTCTTGACCTGTAATTATTGCAGCATTAACTGCAGCTTCCATTGGAGCAAAGGACTGCATTAACTGCAGCTTTGCATTCCATTTTTGTTTGCGGTCGGAGCTTCACAGGATTGCCAGTCCTTATCCTTGGCTTTCCAGAACGGGTACACGCAAGTGTTACACACTTAAACTCCCCATTAGCCCCTCTTTTGAAGTTCCTTCTGAACACTGCAAAACCACTGTCTGGCATATTTCGAGTAACATCCGTACATCTCATCAACTGAATTAATATCCATACCCACTGTAGGATCCTCAACTTTATCTTTATCTTCTTCATTAGGGTCCTCAACTTTCTCTTCTTCATTGCACGTTTTCTCTAAATCAACTTCAACTTCATCTTCTTTCCAATCTCTATCCGAATCGCTAGACATTTCTCTGTCTCTACATTGCAGCATAAACAATGATTCATTCTCATATTCATCCATTTTTTAAATCCGAAAGATTAATAAACTCGATTCTCAAACTACATATGAAAAAAATATGAGACCTTGTGTAGTGTGGATCCTATTTGACTAGAATGAAATTGAATATTTTATTTCATATGAACATTAACAAATATGAAACTTAGTGTGGTCTCTAGCTATACAAGAGGAGAAAATAATAATCAATCTTCACCGAATGAACAAGAACAAGGCAAAGTAATTATTTTTTCGGTATCTCTTTTTTTTTTACCTTTCAAAACATTTTATTTAGGGTTGATCGTTGTTTTTTTACTTTTGTGACTCTCTCGTCGAGAAGAATGACTAATTCAAAGAATATGATGCGTATCTAACAATAATTCAAAAGAGATGAACAAAACACACAAATCGAAAAATACAAAAAAAAAAAAAAAAGTTAGGGATAATAGAGCCCAGGCAAAGTAACTACAAAAATTTAAAAGTATTTGTTGGTCCAAAAGCAACCCGGGGGGGGGGGGTTTTGAATTGGGTATCTCAATTATAACGCGGAATTAAAAACTAATTGCAAGATAAAAATAAAGCAAGCCAAATTGCCCCAAGTAAGATTCAAAGGTTATCAAATAACACAAGCAATATAAATATGCAAAGCGAAAATTAAAGAGAGTAGGGAAGAGAGAATATCGAACGCAAGGATTTATAGTGGTTCAGTCCGCAACTTCACGGCCTAGTCCACTCTCCAAGTGTCCAACTTGGAATTTGCTGCACTATCTTCAATAGTTACAATCCTCTAGCTTCGTGGTGCTAGACAACTTTTACAACGAGCAATCTATCCCCAATCGCTCCGACTAATTTTGACTCCGGTGCTAGTCACACCTAACCCAACTAGTTTTGACTCCAGTGCTAGTAACACCTAACTACCAAGTGATTTTCTCTCCAAAACCACTCACAAAAAGTAATCACTCACAAGAGTAGAATAAGGGTGTACAATCCCTTTTACAATAAAGATCAAAATAAGAGCTCTCTCACACAAGTGTATGAATATCAAGATATAGAATCGTGTATGAAGAGATCGATCACTGTATACCTTAGAGTTTTTCGGTGAGGCTCCCTTCTCTGTCTTTTTTTTCTTCCTCAGTCTTGAATATATGCTTCCACAATTGAACGTTAGATGCATCCCCTGATTTTTGGAAAATTATCCAATACATTATGGCCTTGATTGGATAAATCCTTCATAGCAAAATTCCATTCCTTTTTGTCACTAGCTGATTGAACCATTTTGGAAGCCATATTCCATTTGACTTGTTTTCTTCATCAATCAGGAAATCAATCCTCCGTTTTTTTTAATGAGCCCATCATTTAACCGTTAGAACCAATTTAGGTAGCCAATCAACTCTTGTAGTTTCCATTTCTTTTCTGCAGTAGCCGTTAGAGAGAATTAAGCTCCCAAGTAATTTTCAATCTTTCTCATTCATTAGCATTTGCTTTCCATAAAATCCCTTGCAGCCAATTTAAAAATAGGAGAAGATTTATCCTTAATCTTCCTCCTTTCAATTTATCTTGACCATTAAAGATAGTGATTTGATGTAGCAATCTTCCCATGTGCACTTCAACCAAATCCTACAAAATAAACATTAAGGTATTCCAAATATCACAATATTAATTATATTTCTTTTCAATAAAAATATATTTTGTTATCATCAAAATCAATAAGATATTCCATAGAAACCTTTGGGCTAACAGTATTGATACATACCAGACTTTGTTGTCGTCAATCAAGAGATTTTTCGATCAAGTCAAGTGAGTGCAAGAGGTAATTTAGAGTAGAAGAAGGGCTATTTTGGAGCCCTATTTGGCGGCAAAACCAAACTCATGAAACCCTCTTTACCGCCAAAATGAAAAGGGAAAGACAGATGGTCCCCCCTTTTGGAGCCTTTAAACGAAGAGGAGAGAGAGAGAGAATGAGGGCCTGGCCCGAGAATAAAACAAAGGGAAACAAAAGAAAATTCAATGGAGTTTGGTTAAATTGGTGGATCCCACACAATAACATCGTCTTTTAAGGGACATTTTTCTTTGTATGTAGCATTTTCCTTGAGATTAAGTTCATTCCAGTTTATCTTCTTTTTGTAAAAAAAAAAAAATTTAATTTTTAAACTCAAATATAATAAAAATGAAAAATAATTTGTTAATTTTTTTTGCACCGTATAAAAGATCTCAATGAGACCTATCAAATAAAATTCATATTGATAGAAAAATTATTTAAATAAAAACACAATGTTTAAGATTAAAATTATCTTTTTTTTTAAAAAATATTTTTTTCACAATCCGAAACACCCCTAACCTATTTCCGGACGTTCTGCAAACAAGGGTTTTGCAGACATTCATCCAGAAATTGACACGTGAGCCCACTCCTCGGAAAAAGTACACAGCCACATGTGAAACGGTAATTTTTGAAGGGGGGGGAGTGATCAGATGAGGGAGGGTAGGTGATGAAACTTTGCTTGGGGTAAACTGGTGATGAAATTTCTCTGTTACTTTTACTGGTTTAAATTCCGTTTGATAAATCCAATCAATTTTTTTGACAGTTTATATATTTAAAAAGTATAATTAACAAAATTAAGTGCTTCAAATTTTCACTCTATTTAGACCGATGTGAAAATTTTATTTTCCTAATCATATTAGGGCCCGTTCGGATAAATAAGCCACAGTGGCTTATTTTTTGTCCTTATTCAAATTTTTTTCGTATCACTTGGCTTATTGTCATTTTTTTGGAGATTATTGCATTCTCACGACAAGAGGAATCTAAAAAGTAAAAAATTTTGACCGAAATCTAATTTTTTTTGAATAAAGAAGAAAAAATTGGCTTATTGATCTACTTTCGTCTTTATTCAAAAAAAATTGAATTTCGGTCAAAATTTTTTACTTTTTAGATTCCTCTTGTCATGAGGATGCAATAATCCCCAAAAAAATGACAATAAGCCAAGTGATACGAAAAAAATTTGAATAAAGACAAAAAATAAGCCATTTTGGCTTATTTATCCGAACACCCCCTTATTCTAAAGGATCATAAAAAAAATTGTCTTTAGGGCTCTCATAATTAAGTTTCTACTCGATATGGTCCCAAATAAAGAACAAAAACAAAATTATGAGAGCCCTAGAATCAAGATTTAATTATAACCTTTTAGAATAATATGATCAACAAAACAACATTTTCGCACCGGTTCAAACGGATTAAAATTAAAGTACTTTATTTTTAACCATATTTTTTTACTCCCTCCATCCCATAATGTTTGGCATTTTCAGGAATGCGTGCCATTTTTAAATTGCATATATCTTTCAATCCATAATGTTTTAGGCAATTTTTTGAACTTTGTATAATAGAACAAATTAAACTCTATCAAACAAGATCCATATTGCTTATAAAAAAATATTATGGATTAAAAGATATTGTTAATTTTTTCATAAGGCTGGAATAGTGAAAGTGCCAAACATTATGGGACTGAGGGAGTAATATATAAACCGTCTAAAAAAATAAGTGCGTCGATTTTCAATCCGTTTAAATCGGTGCAAAGATCTTATTTTTCTAATCATTTTATCTTAAAGGATCGTAATTAACTTTTTGCTCTAGGGCTCTCATAATTTTGTTTCTACTCCATAGGGTACTAAATAAAGAGTATAAACTTAATTATGAGAGCCTAGAGATAAAAACTAATTATGACTCTTTAAAATAATATGATTAAAAAAATAAGATCTTCGAACCAATTATGGATTCAAAATTGGAGCACTTTATTTTTTTAATCATATATTATTCTTCAATTTTGCATAAGGTTGAAAATAAAAATGTATACTATCAATCCAATTTTATCCAATGTGAAACAAACATGATATTAATAATCCTATCATCTAATCTCATCTCAAATAAATATACTTATTACCAATTATTTCTCATTACTAATCACAATTCTAATTTCATCTTCTTGCAAATCTCATTCATCTATCATTATTTTCTGGATAGAAACGAAAAACAGAGTGTTTGTGTTCTTGGTACCCAGTGCTCTGATCCTAATCGTTGCGAAACAAATGATCGAACCAGAGCACAAACACAGAAAACAAAGGATTTACGTGGTTCTCCAAAATTGGGTACGTCCACGGGGGCAGCCGGATTATATTTAGGAGGAGGAGGATTACAAATGACAACACAACCCAACCCGAAATGACACGACCCGAACATGACATGAAAGATTTGATAATTTGAAAAATGTTGTGGGATTTTATAAATAAGATTTTGATATATAACACGAAAATGACACGAAATTACCTATTACCCACTCCATAGGTATGTTAAGTTCTGGATATTATTACATGGTTTTGACCAGTTCCATTTTTCTGGGGCTTTTGTGGAACGATCAACGAAACATTCCCTTTGCCAGATTTTGCCCTCAAAACCCGCTGAATGAGAACATTTGCAACAGTGCCCTCTCTAGTATGGCGTCTCTCTTTTTTATCCTGCCCTTATTTTTTTTTTTTCTGAAATTAGATGGTGATACGTGTTATAAATCACATTTAGTAGTTTCTTTTATAGTCTTTTTTTTTTCTTGTGACCTTTTGGCACAATATTTCAATGATAGTCTCGAATCTCGATGGTTTCAAAATGAATCTGGACTCTGATTGAATTAGTATAATGAGGAGGATGCTCTAACACCCTCCAGCCCCAACTCTGTCAATTAAAGTCTCTCTCTCTGATAAAATATATATATATATATATATATATATATATATATATATATATATATCTCACACACACACACACACCCTCACTATTTTGAACAAAATTGCAAAACCAAGCCGGCTTGGGTTGCGGGCGTGCCAGGACCAAATGATAGTTCAAACATGATATCAAGGCCTGATTGAAGATATGGTTTGTTGTTTGTCTTTGCTGCAGAAGGACTTAAAATTTCTTAACCGTTGTTAGAAAATGGAAAGAAAGATAAAACGAAGCTAAATTTGAACCAAACGAACTCTATTAACGGTTTAATGAAGTTTGGGTGCAAGGATTACGATAAAAAACTTAAACTACTTTGCAATGAGTACAAGAATTGTTTGTAAAATTGATTTAAAAAACCAGCGCATTTTCTTCTTCCTTCGATCTGCGCGCCCACCCCTTTTCTCTCACCTTCTAATCGAAAGACGACTCAGCAAATTAAAAGAGACGATAGGCTGGGTGAGAACTGAGAAAGAGGAGTAAGAAGAGGAAATATTATTCCTCTCGATCCCTTCAAAAATTTAGAACCCGGCAGCCCTGTTGTGCAGCAGCATTCCTGTCGTGCATCGTCTCAGTCGTTTGTATGTGTTTTGGATGGTCTGGATTTTAAGTAACTCTTTCCTGGAAGAGTTCTTTAAATCCAGACTATCCAAAACACAGGTGGATGCAGAGCAGGCCCCCGCTTTGATAAATCTAATAGGCTTCGAGACAAACATTTGGGTTTTGGGGGCCAAGGAATTATTGTAGTCAGATGATGGGATTGAATTGAACGAAACCTTGCCATCTATCATGAGAATACACTACGAGGAGACTTGGATGAGATGACGCGTGCGGTGTTGGTGGTGAAAGTATTGGGAGAGAGAGAGGTTTATATGACACTCTATGGCTGTCCAATTTGTAAATAACAATTTCCAGCTTCGTCTCGCTTCGCATCGTAATACGAAGACTTCGACATTGGTGAATTTCTACCCTGCTTTCATCTTTTGCACCTTTATATTTCCTGCTTTGTTTTTGAACACTATGAAGTTGTTTAGGTAGCGCCGGTCCTAGTATTTTGGAGGCCTAAAACAGATTTTAAAATGAGGCCTTAGTACTTTCGACAAAAATAAAATAAAAATCAACTTAAGTGACTAATATGAAGTAAAAAGATTAAACTTTATATTTTAGCTTCGTAATTTAACTAAAACAATTTTTTACAAAGTTTTACCCCATTATAAAAATATGAATCAAACATAACAAAGTAGCGCACGTACACCGTGTTTTGTCTAACGAATATTTTGAATTTTTTTTTATCAAAGTTTGTTGAGTGAAAATAAATTATTTTGGTTTATTTTTGTCATTAGGTTTAATTTGTGAATTTAACATTAAAAGTTAAAAGTAAAATTAAAATTAAAAAAACTTATCACAACATTTATGGTGTGACCTTGGTCTTAAGTAACATCTACAAAGCATAAGTAATTTATAACACAAGAAGGACAAGAGTTATATAAAAAAAAAATAAGGGGAAAAAATAGCTTGCCAACAAAAGAGCTCCTAGGACTTGAACGTAGAACCTTTAGATTTTATGCTAGAATACGGAAACTTTAATATATATATATACACACACACACTTTACTTCCAATGAGGGATCCCGCACGGCTTTACCGTGCGGGACTCCCCTTTCCCGATCGAATTGCGACGATCCGAGCCACTCAATGTGTTCAGAACGTGATTTTAAAGGTACCCGCGAGAAATCAGCAAAAAAAATGATAGGGAAAAGCTTGATCTGAGCAATTTTTTACTGAACCGTTCAATAAAAAACTGTTTGGATCAAGCCCTTTCCGATCATTTTTTTTGCTGATTTCTGAAGGGTACCTTTAAAATCATGTTACTGATCACTTTGAGCGGCTTGAATCGTTGCAATTTGATCGGGGAAGGAGAGTCCCGCATGGTAAGGCCGTGTCGAATCCCTTAGCGGAAGTGGACTGTATATATATATATATGGAAAACAAGGCATCCTTTATGCATAAAATCTCGAGGCGTAAAGCGCCGGCACCTCCAGCACCACCTCAGGGCTGGCCCTGTGTTTAGGTCATTGTTCCCAACATAAGATGACCAAATCAAGAGCTGTACATGTTAACCCTTTTCCCAAGTTGGGGCAACCAAAGTAGTTGTGATGAAGTGATGAATTTACGTCCGGGGAATTTATTGAAGACAATATCAGCAATTTTGTGCAACCTGATTATAAACGACTAAACGTATGAAGAAATGCACTAAAAGTTTAATTTTAGCAACACTTTTAGCCCTTCCCTAAAAGAAAAAGGTTGCGGAATGATCGATGATTGTATATTGGCTCTGCAAATAGGTATAACAGGCGGGGAGCTTAACTTAGAAGCTCTTCTCAACAAATATACCATGTCGAAAAAAATAGAACTCAAATAGTACATAAATGCGATCAACCAAAAAAAAAAAACCCCCTCAAATAAGTAGTTAATTTTATATATTGAGGAATGAGGACACAAACCTGGCTCATTAAAAGTCAAGGGGTGTATCTGATTATACTAATATAGACTTGGATCCGGTAATCGTCATCGGTCATCCCTTTGTGTTCTTCGCACCTCTTTCTTCCTTCGACAGGTTGCCGTTTGCATACGGTTCTATTTTTTTAAAATCAGCCCCACATTTAATTGGGAATAATGATAATTTTTTTGGGTTGAACGTGTGATAACTATGTGGTGGCGGGTTGGATTGACTATGGGTTAAATCCTCTCAACCTGCTATGAACCCGACCCAACTTGTTACATACAATTGCATGCATGCAAAAAATGCCATGCGCATTGCAGTTAAAATTTTCATATATTTAATTTTCCACTATTGAACGTGCACTTCTACATTTAATACCTAAAGAGATGTTTGTTACTACCATTGTTTAAATGACAATTCTTACACTTGTAATTTTGTTTGTCTGCTTTTAATGGGCCTCTTAAAAAATTATCTTTTGATAAATTTTAATTAGTTGTATTAGATAAAATTATCTGTCCGGTGTTTTCGGTTGTTGCCTAACGACTAGGTGAGCTTCTACGGCAGGTGGTTTGGTGGGTGAATGTTGCGTTGTTCGCCGGTGGGTGGCCATTTGGTGGCGTGGTTGATTTGGTGACGCACGTTCAAGTTGATGTTTGGTCCAGTTTAGAGGGTGGTTTCCGGCGACTGTGGTGGTGATGCTGGAAGTTGTGCAGAAATCTAGGGCTAAGTATTGGGCATTCTTGGGTTGGGCCTAGCCCACTTTTTGTAGGCTAGTTTTCTCTTGTGTTTAATTGTAATATTTGGGCTTTTGGCCATCTGGTGTTTAGGCCATATTTGTTGTATCTAGGCATATAGGTCATCATGTGCTTAGGGCTTTGTCTTTTGACGGTATTTTTCAACTTTGGTTGGATTTTCCCTTCCCCTTCCCTCAATAAATTGTTACTTTTGTCGATAAAAAAATCAATATCTTAAAAACTATAAACTATTAAAAATTGCAAGACATGTGGGTGTTATATGACTTAATAACACTTTTGAATTTTTTTTGTCTTTATTAAATTTTTTTTGCATTTGTTAATTTTGCATTAAGCTTTTAAAATTAAAACAATCCAAAAATTTGTTCGTCTTTGATTGTGTAAACTTTTTTCAACTTTGGTCTATAGTTAATACTCCCTCCGTCCCTTTTTAGGTGTCCCACTTCGTAACTCCAACTTATTAAGAAAATATCATCATTAAACTTTTCACATCAATTTTTACCTCAACTTTTCTTATTTACCCTCTATGGAGACATATCATTACATTTTTACTACTGACTTTTCAAAATGGAATCTACTTTTAGGGGCAAAATGAAAAATGTACTAATTTTTATCCACTTATACAAAAATGGACATTTATTAAGAGACAACCCAAAATGAAATACTGGACTTTAAAAAGAGGACAGAGATAGTACTTTTCATATTCTCATCGTCGAGACGAATGATGTGAAATTAAGAATTATGGCAAAAAACTAAAAAATAAATGAAACGGAAGTTAAATAACACGGTTTGTCTTTAACAAAAATTAAATTAGTCTAAACACCTTCGAATTATGGTACCACACGATTATTAGGGAAACCCGCCTCTGATTTTTCTTTGATTTCATGGTTATGTTAGTTGTTAAGAGAGAGAGAGAGAGAGAGAGAGAGGGGCAAAAATCGGACAGATGTTTTAAATTAATACTAAATTCCCAGTCAGGGTTCGGTCTAGGTGATCTAGGGCGCCGCTATTCGCAGCCCTTTATTTTCTCCCATAGCCCATTACATTTCGGTAAATGATTGTTGAAAATCATAAATAACATTTCGGTAAATTGCTGTTGAAAACAAGATTATATTTTGGTAACTACATGTCGAAAATATGTTTAACTTTCGGTAAACAACTGCCGAATATACATTTTCGGTAAATAGCTGTTGAAAAAAATATTATATTTCGGTAATTAGATGCTGAAAATATATCTCAATTTCGGTAACTAACTGTCGAATATAATTGAAAATTTTTAACGGGCTATGGGAGAAAATAGAGGGCTGCGAATAGCATCGTCCGTGATCTAAAGCCCCAGCATTTTCCATTATTCAATATTTTTCCGGTAGGGAAGGGAAGGGGTTCAAGGGTCAAAGGGAGGGCCATGGCGAGTCCGTTGACTGAACCGCATACCTAAAGCCTCTTCTGAGATAGAATTAAATGGGGTTACTTGTCGGGTCATCATCAATGGGGTGGCGAGTCCGTTGATTGAACCAAACAAAAGCTACTGAGAAACCAAACTCTAATCCAGTTGCAGTGCCGGTCTCGACAATTGGGTTGCCCTAGTCTAACTTCATACTTTGTTGCCCATTTATAATTAAATCATACAAAATAATATATATATATATATATATAGACACACACACGTACAAAAATAACATTAAAAAAAATCAATTGTTGAGAGGAGCTTGAATAACATAAAAAAAAAAATCAACATCAAAATGTGAACCCCAGTTATACTGTTTTATGATTAGCACGATCCAATTCAAAGAAAAAAAATTCTTCTTACATTTTTTAAAGCAAAATTTTCAATTGAGTTATTGTACTTTAGTTATCTAAGAATTCGGGACCCGTTCCGCTAACTTTTGCTTTTTGGATTTTTTTAGTTGATATATGTGAGAAGAATGACTTGTCTTGAAAAACGTAAAAAGTTTAAAAAAGCCCCAAATGCCCAAAAATACTTTTGGTGGAACAATGTCTCATTTTCAATTGAGATTTTAGCCAATCTCTTTAATCTCTCTTGCAAAATGGTAGTTTGAAAGTAAAAATAAAAGCAGTAGTAACTTGCTCGATTAGGATTCTTTTAATCTTTGTAATTTATTTTTAAAGATTAATAAAAAAATTCCCGTTCAAAAAAAAAAAAAAAGGCTCCACAAGCTAGCTTTTCAACTAAAAAAATGAAAGATATATATCTAAAGGTTATGTACAAATTTTTTTTTTAAAGTTTCACGGGAAAAAAAGCTCCAGAACTTCTACAATTGCATTTCACAAGGTTTCGCCAAGTGATGCCCCAACACTCCTCAACTCAACACGTTTTTTGAAGTCTATACACTTAGCGATGTACTCCACGAAAATGTGTAGTGTACGTTTAGGACCATTGGGGCACCACTTGGCGGTGCCCTAAGACCACCAAATAATTTTTCTCCAGAGGGTGAAGTGGGTTAAAGCGGAAAAATAACGTAATGGGGCCGGAGTGTTCATCAAATTGTAATAGGGTTGCGTTCCATGTTTTAACTTTTAGGGAGGAGAGGATGGATTTCAAGTGGAGAGATAATCTAGTTTGGTGTCATCATCAAATCATAATGGTGTCATTTATCAATTTCAAACACAAAATTCAGTAACTGCAACCGGAGAAGTTGAGAATATGAATTGATGCTCTTTCATCCACGGATGAGAGAGATATTCCAAAATACTCCTACTCTTGGCCTGATCAAGCACAGCCCAGTCTATGGTTAGTGGGGAATCGATTTTGGGAGTGAAGAAAACTTTAAAAAGTTTTCCAATTTTCTTGTACGAAGAACTTAACATGGGGCTAGACAGAACAACTATATATGTCGCGTTCAAACGTATTCTCTATTTTCTGTGGTTGCAAATTGTTATTTTGTTTCATGAGAGAAGAAGCCACACGCGGCCCTAATGACGCCATGCGATTATTCAATTCTTTCATCGCCGTGACATCATCATTTGAATATTCAATTAACTTGTTAGACAAAGTGCTCTCTCTCTCTCTCTCTCTCTCTCTCTATCTCTATCTCGGAACCTGGGGCTTTATAAAATTCGGTTCCATAAATGGAAGCAGGGTTCTAGATTTGGAAAATAAAAAAAATAAAAAAGAAATAAAGAAAGAATTTGAGCAGGAAAAAGACTGGGGAGGGGATTCTATCTTTAACTGTCCTGGAAATTGCTGAAGCTTTTTCAGAAAGTGATTTTTTTTGATAAATATTGGTTCGTCCTTTGAACTTTGCGGCACTTCGGAACTTCTAGCACCATATTCTCACCCATTGGGATTTTTTGCCTTCAAATAGCATGCTTTTTCAAATTCTATGACAAAACGTGAATGTAATTGTGGTTACTACTATGGACGTGCGAGTTTGTCATATATTTTCTTTGATAAGTGAGTTTGACCATTTATGAGGCTAATCACTCATTAGGACAACGTGCTTTTTTTTTTTTTTTTTGGTGTCTATTCGGAAAAGGAGGATATAATTTTTCATGAACTGGTAGAAGAAAGGAATTTAATCCATTGAAGTCCAAATTACTAATAAAATGAGTGAACATATCTTTTGTAAAATAGGTGAAGAAATAAGTGCAATTTGGAAAAGCCAGAATTTAATGATTACCTTTGCTTGACTCAGGACTGGGCAACAATGAAGGGATATTCTTTAGGTGACGAAAGACCAGTTCAAGTTATCAGTCTATCTACGCTTGCAAAACTTGTTCGAGGCTTCAACTATCTATATATCCTGGCTTGGTAGATTTTCACCTCGGTCTTCAGCCTTACCAGGACGAGAGATTGTGGGGCCTTTAGTCTTTATCATCAAGTGAATTTGCTGCGACAAAGAACATAGCACAGCGTGTCAGACAAGATCAAAGCGGCTCTGTTGCATCTGATTCTGGGAATGAAAGAACAAGAGAACAAGAAGACCCCGAAGAGATATATACTAGTATTAATTCAGATGATCTTCGACGACTTAAAGGCAGGATGAACCGTGAAGATGCTGCAGCGAGCCTTGGCGGTAATTTAATGCTTGCCATGTTTCACTTGTTTTCAACCAAAATAACTCTGCAAGGCGAGCTCAAATAGTTTCTTGTAGAATTTGTAACGATATGAGTTTCTTATGTTGACTCTTTCTCATGCAGTTAGCGTATCCACATTTAAACGCAAATGTAGGGATTACGGGATCAATCGGTGGCCACATATTAGGAAAAAAAAAGGTAGTTCCACCCTCACTTACTAGTCACCTGTTTGAATAGTTAAGAAGAGAAATGGATAACCAAAAATACCCGAATAATCCAATGGCCATTCCTCCCTCTCTTCCTACTCTCCTGTTTGGCTAATTACATAGAAATGGAGCATGACATTAGTCTATCCAAAAGTTGTGGGTGCAGAAAGGGAATGCGAGTATTAATTACCAATTTTGTTACTAGATCTTATTGACAATAGGTGTCTGGTTTTTATGATTGACATGATTGAACCTTCATTATTGTTCTTCGTAATATTCATTTCTCTTCTATTTTCTCTCGTTCCTAATTACTTCTTTTCTTTTCTCCAAATAGTTGGGAGACCCCCCGATCAACATGGAGAAGGAAATACATCAACCGCATGCGAGACGCCATCACATCATGTGCAAACTGGGATGGGGGGTGAACCGGTTGGTCAAAATCAGGAGGCAAATGTGTTACGACAAGATTTTATGGGAGGCCCAATTGCTTTGAACATAGAAAGTGGTTTAATAATGGGTATCGTGAAATTTTCTTTCTAGTATCCATTTCTCTTTTTCTATTTCATTCTCTCTCGTACCTAATTACTTCTTTTCTTTTCTCCAAATAGTCGCGAGACCCCCTGATCAACATGGAGAAAATAATACATCAACCGGATGTGAAGTGCCATCACATAATGTGGAGACTGGGATGGAGATTGAACCCGTTTGTCAAAATCAGGAGGCAAATGTATTTCGATGAGATTTTACGGAAGGCCCAACTGCTTTGCATACAGAAAATGGTTTAATAATAGGTATTGTGAAAACCCCTCCTTTTCATGATTCTTACCCTGGTAATTATCCTATTGATTACCAAGAAAGTGAAAACGCAGGGAGTTCCTCTGAATGGGCAAGTCAAGTGAATGATCAATCAACTTTGTCCACTCCTTATCAAAATCACAATGCTCTTGTATTTCCCCAGCCTCAAATAACATCGATGCTAAGTGAGAACAGGGGTGGTTCAATAGATTGGACGAATTCTTTAGCTTCACAAGCAAAGCCCTTTTCAGACAGACACATCTCTGGATCTAGTAATTTGGCATTTCCTACCTGGTCAGATCAAGCGGCTCCTAGTCAACATGCGGAAGGTCAATCAGTGCAGTCCACTGTTTACCCAGATCACAATGCAGTCCACCGTTTTCCCGGAGGGACATGTCTTTGAATCTATTTACTGGAATGAGCATACAAATTCTTTAGCTTCACAAGCAAAGCTCTTTTCAGACAGACTTATCTCTAGATGTTCTGAATCTTCTGATACAACTATCCATTTCTCTTCTACTTTTTTAGTATCTTTCCACCCTAATTTTTTACCTTTCTTTTCTTTTCCCCTAACAGTCTGGAGACTCCCTGATCAACTGGAAGGTCAAACAATGCAGTTCACTGCCCATGCAAATCCAAATGCTCTTGGGCTTCCACAGTTTCAGATAGCATCGTCCCAGGTGCCAAGTGCGAACGAAGGTAGGATAGCTTCACAAGTTGAGGCCTTTTTTATGGGACATGTCTCTGAGTCTAGCAATTTAGCATTTCCTGAATATTCTGATGCAGCAGCTCCTAGCCAACCTGTGGCTACTATTCTCCCAGAAAGGCAAGGTCCGAGGTCCGTGAAGGTAAAGGCAACATATGGGAATGGGAATAGGATAATAAAATTCCCGCTCCCTCTCACGTCTGGAATTAAGGAACTGATGCAAGAAGTGTCAAAGACACTGGACTGGGAGCTTGGTAGTTTCGATGTTGATTATAAGGATGAGGATGGGGAGTGGATTTCAATGGCCCATGATGATAATGTAAGTGAATACAACGAATATTTTTTAAACCTGCGGATTATTGAAGCAGCAAAGACCATAGTTGTGTTAGTTCTAGGAATAATATTACAAGGTTGATGCCAATTCCTTGTTCCTTGTGTAACGAAACATTTCCTTGCCAGATTTTCCCCTCGAACCTGCTAAATTAAAATATTTCCGGTAATGCTGCCTTCGCAGGGACTCTCTTTGTTTTGGCCTTGGTTTTACCTGGATTTAGCCTGTGATATCAATGCATAAAATCTTATTCCATTGAGTATCTTTTATATCATTTCCTGATGCGGGGATTCTTCGTGTTCACCATCATTGTTGCATTATCTTGTGCATGGTGACGGGGATGAGATTTTTGGGACCATAGGCCCTTTACGTTATGGTTTGTGGGGTGCATTGATGGAAGAGCTCAGTCCTAAATTGTTGTTTCTGCAGTGGCTATCATCAAATCATCAATAAGATTTCTCTATCACGTTGACAAAGAAAGAAAAAACTTAAGCCAAAGCAACCGCCCTAGTAATGTAGTACAATCCTGGCTCAATACCGAAGTCATTTTCCATCGATTTGAAGTGTATAAAACCTTCTTCCACTGTCTCTGGGCTAGCAAGCCGCTGAAACCGCAACGGAAGTCTCTCCGCTGGGCAGCAAACCTGCCGTTCTGATTTTTCCGAACACAAGCAACCGGTTATCCCCCTCCCTGTCTCCCCATTACTTGCATATATATTTGTATAGAGTTGAGTTTTATTTATCCTCCATTTAAAATGGTTAACATTTTCCTCTTTTCTATTGATTGAAATGGTGTGGATTCCACCACAAAGTGTGTAGATCTCAACATAAAATGATGTTATGCTTACCAGAAAGTGTATTGCACGGGTGAGACCTATACCATTTGAACCAATAA
This sequence comes from Rhododendron vialii, assembly GCF_030253575.1. Lineage (NCBI taxonomy): Eukaryota > Viridiplantae > Streptophyta > Magnoliopsida > Ericales > Ericaceae > Rhododendron > Rhododendron vialii. The sequence goes on along the minus strand of NC_080561.1, from coordinate 3,111,754 downwards.
GAGGGAGGGTGAACAAAATTGCACTCACCTGTATATCATCAAATAATGCCACGGCTGAACATTCCTCTTGGCAGAGGCGTCTGCACATTGAGGATTTAGTGGTCACATGAACACTTTGCGTAGAATACATGTAAAAATTACAAACTAATCTTGTTTTGAACGCCCAATTCAAATATCAATGAACACCCAATTCTAAAAGTTTTGAACATCTAACCCAAAAACAATTGAACACCCAACCCAACTAATTAAACACTCAACTACAACTCAATAACAGTCCATCAATGTAGGTAATTCATATTTGAGTGCCTAACACATTACTTCAAATAAAGCTCACAATCCGAATGGAAAAAAAATTGAAAAAAAGAAATCTATTGATTTAAGTATTATACTTTGTATTCTCTCTCCATCTCTATTGTCGATAGTCTAATTGTGTTAATGTTGCATTCGTGACAATAACGACTTTATTATTTTTTGTCTAGTTAGCTTATCGATTACATACAAAGCTTTAAAAAATTCAACTACATGGCAAATCTTCGTTAAACTTGGATAATATTCCTTCGAATTTAAGACTACGATAAAAAATTTCATCATGTCAACCTAACGAACAATATATTTTTTAAAATGTTGGCCCCAACATACTCGCTACAATTTCTTTCAAAAGAATTTTAGTAGATTAATACTCCGGTTAAATATTGGCACAGAATATGAGAATTCGTCTAGGACAACTATAAAATTCAACACCCTCCATTCTCGAAACATTGTCTACTACGCAATACGACAACTTTTAAAAAAAATTAAAATATATATAGTATATATTTTTAAGTCCTCATTTCGCCTCATAGTTAATTTTTTTACATTATGGTTAATTTTTTTGGTCTATATTATTTATACTAATAAATGAGGTTATGCACATATATTATTGGTCAATACATTAGCTCATAGAGTTAAGGTAATTTCTAAACACCATATTACAAATTCCTGGAGCCGTCGCTGCCTCTTCGGCAATCTAGATTTCCCAGCAAGCATCTCTTATACTCCTTTTTTTTTCTTTTTTTCTTTTTTTGAAAAACACTGTGAACTTGTTTAGTTCATTGTTTCCAACATTTAATATTATCATTAACAAGTTTTCACTGTGGATTTTTCACAATAGACCCTAATGAGGTATTGCGATTTATTGTACAAATGTGTATGTCTACCAGATGAATATGATTTTTGGTACACATGAAATGCTCAGGATTCCAGAAAAAATGAACGGTTTATGTCACAAACTTAGACGTAGAGGACTCACAATTGAGCGCACTTCGGGAGTGGAGTGCCTTGGAGCACTACAGTCCACAGGAACCCCAAGTCCCCCGGAGAGCTAGCTGTTCGGTGTTTGCGAATCCGAAGGAAAATAAGGACAACGACGCGTCGGTGAAAATTCTACACCACATAGAAGGGGAAAAAAGGAAACAAACAAAAAACAAAAAGGGTCTACACCATATGGAGAAAGGTTTGCTGGGATTCACCGGCCTGCGACGTTTGAGGAGTTTGGATTCAAGGGATCCAGAAGATGAGGGCAAAAAATTTCTGACTTGGTGAATTTTGAGAGTTATAAGGAGTTTGACAAGGAGGTAGGCAAGCCTTGGATGAGGTTTTACTGGTTGTACGAGCCTCCTGGTACTGATAGATCGAGCTGATTAATTGCTGCCATGGCCAACTATCCTAAATTTGACATCTCCACCTTGGAGCTGAAGAATAGGTTTTACTCTCAGGTTCTTTCCATCTCTTTCCGTGAGTCTGAGCTGAGCTGAAAGTGCTGATGGTTAAAGTGAGAGAAATCATCTTCCTCCGAAGAGCTCAAGTAACTCTTGGATCCAACACGATTCCCTTAATAGATCTAAGTATATTTTTTTTGAACCAGCGAAGAAAAATTTTATTAATAGAAGAGGACAGGAGAGTACATATAAAAAGCTAAGAGAAAGCATCACAACACAAAGAAATCCAAGTAGCCTAGAAAAAAAAAGAAAAAGAGATCCAAGTATATATTATGTTAATATGTTGGCACACTATGTTCATGTATTGTGAAAATCATGATAATTCTAGATTCTGTAATTATCGGGTTGTTCATTATACGTAACACAATTACGAAAACTTCAGATATCGCTGCTATGGCAAACGATCCTAAATTTGAATCAATACATTGGTAGAAGGTATATATTCAACTTCTAGATTGTTTTCCGTAATCCGGCCCACAATGGATGCAATTGGGCTGCTAGAATTACTGCTCCAAGTGAAGTCGAAACAGGGTTGTTAACTGACGAGATTGTCCTCGCATGGAGGTATTGGGGCAAAATGAAAGTCTCGGCGGTGAATCAATCATATCTTTCACTATGCAGAATAGGAGAAGCATGAAGATTAACAGTGACATCAGCTAAATCGTCGTGGATTTTTTGTTTTGCCATGACAGAATCCAGTTCTTCACGTACAGCGCTTTCAATCCATTGATGAATCAACAGATTGGAAAGCTCCGTGAAAGTTCTGATTCTGTCGTGGAGAAACAAGAAATCCACGATGTTTCAGCTCCTTTCGCCATCAATTCTCATATATGCTTCTCCTATTCTGCCTATAAAAATATGAATGATTTACCGCTCAGACTCTCGAAATTGTTTCGTATCCAAAATATTTTCTGTTTAATGTTTTATGCTTCAATTTCCAGTATTGAATAAAGATCGGATAACTGTTTTTTACATTCTACATTCGATTGCGTCCAACAACATTTGCATCCATCGTCAGCTGAATCATGAAAAACGATTGGGGACGTTATAGTCCACCTCGCTATCAAGGTATTTATTCACGTGATTTTGATCTTACGAGTTGGTCCTCCTCCTTTGAGCTGGAAGATTTTCCGTTCTCCGCTAATCCCTCCTTGATTGCGATTAAGGATTTTAATCACTGTGCTCATATGCTTCCCAATCTCAAGAATAATGTTAGCTTTTTGTTTATATATGTAGACCACTGGTTATTAGTTTTTTAAGTGCAAATTGTCCAATGGTTAGCTAGTATTAGTAAATTTCACAATGATGAATTATACTGTTTTGATGACACTTGATTTAGTCGGGTGGTCTCGTTTAGAACTGACCCTTCAATTAATGATTAATCAATGCTACTCCATATTTTTCTCTTTTTTCCCATTAATTTTTTTTTGCTAAGCTAAAAGGGTGGAGGAGGGGACGACCGGGCATAGCAATCCTCTCCTGGGTGTGATCATAGGGATGCCAGACTCGCGACGAATCCTGGGAGGGACCAAAGAGCCATAGCAACTACCGCCCCACTAAAGACTTAATAGTCAATTTTGTGGGGCTCCGTTCCGGATGGTTCGTCCTTTTTGAATGGTGGTTCGGGGTTAGCTCCTGTCTCCTTTGCTTAGTCCTGCAAAACGAAGCACGACTAAGAGACCACTCCGGAGGTTCTCCGGGATGGCCCTCCGGTGCAAGAGTCAGTTTGCTTGCAAGGAAGAGTTAGAGATTGGGAACTAGGGTTTTGTTTGAGCGTACCCCTTCCAAGAAGGCATAATGGGATATTTATAGGAAACCCTTTGCTTGGTCTCCAAGATTGCACCAACGCTTGACACGCGTCGGCTGATGTCACTGTTGCATCACGTTTAGGGTTTTGCAACCGTTTTCATGATGAGCTGGCACCTTCACGTGCCACCATCATTGTCCTCATAACCGTTCGGATGACGTCACGACCATCATCATAGCCATGGTTGCTGTTCTGATGCGGATGAGCTGGATCGTCGGCCAAGCCATGCTCGGCACCGAGCATGTTGTGGGACCTTTGGCAGCTGTCCAAACAAACATATCCTCCACTCCGAGCAGGTGTAGGGAAATGGAGCATTAAAGGAAGTAGTAATTAGAGGAACCCTCGGTAACAGGGACCCTCGGCTACGGTTGCTGATCCGAACGTCCAAAGAAAGATGTCTTGGAGTTGAAAGTAATACTAGATCACGCTCGGAATGGCCCGAGCCATTTTGCTCGGCCTGCTACAATAGCCCCTCAACCCATGCCGAAGCTCTTTACTCGATATGGGTTGATTTAAGACTTGGCCGAGCTTGAACCTTCGGCAGATTAATCCGAGCCCCACATAAGGTAACAGCTGTCGAATATTCGAATGGGTGTGTCAGTTGAAAGGACATCTAGGCAGACGAGAAGACGGCTGGCATGGGCAAGGGCTTCAGTCGCCACGTGTCACGTAGAGGTTGGCGAAGGGTTCGGCGGTGAAATGATGGGCGGGAAATTCGAAAAGGCCCGCTCCGCTTATAAATAGTGGTGAGGGAGGAGAGAGAAAGTTCTTCTGCACTTTCTCTCTCTAACGTCTGGAGTTTCTCTTTCTAAGATTCCGTTCCAAAACTTAACTTAAACCCAGATCTTCAACTTCAAGCCCCATTCCAACAGAAATCTTCAGGTATGTCACCGATTCTTGTCGTTTTACTCTTTCTCTTGCCTTTCATGCTTATTTTCTGGGTTTTTGGGATGATTTTTGGGGGGTTTTGTACTGTATGAACAGTAGAGTACTGGGATGAACGATGATGTTCATCCCTGAACTCGACTTGTTCTTCCGAGCCCCATAGGGTGTCTGGGGCTCGCCGAACGATTTCTTTTGATGGGGGTAAAAATCCGAACGGTCCCCAACTCTCTTGTTTGCCGAACGCCTAGGAGTCTTTAAAGAAGTGCCGAGCCCATTGTAGGTTAGAATATGACTCGTGAGCCGATAAGATGAACCAAACTTCCAAACGATTTTCTTTGCCGACGCAGATTTCAATAGCTTAATACCCCTTTGTTCTTTTCCTAGGTCTGGCTCACGAGGTCATCGACGTGTCTTCAGACTCGGATTGCTCGGAAACCGAATCCGATCGTCAATTCATCAGCGAGCTTCTCGAGTGGCGTAGGTTGAGGAATAGCCGAGCGATTAATTCTGCTTCAACGAGAATGTCGGCGACCTCTCCTGTGTCCGGCGATTCTAACGCCGAGCGAGATTATGAGTACGCTGCCGACGACTTCCTTACGGAGCCCGAGATAAGCTTCTCCCCAGAAACCCAATCCGAAACCGAGCCACAAGTGGGTCAAGAAGCCAAGTCGAGGCTTATGTCAGGAGCCGAAGCTTCGACATCGGCTCCAAGCGACGCCGACCTTTTTGACAAGGGCTTGCTATGTCCATACGCTCATTATTTCAGCGGCAGCCCTGGGGAGTACGTAGCCTTCCGAACGAAATACAACATTCCCGAGGATGTCGTGATTCATAGAGTCAAGAGCACTGACATAAAAGACCATAGAGATCACCGTCCCGAGCATATAACCGTGCCTTTAATGGCCATTTGTGAGGCCGGGCTTCGGTTCCCAATTCACCCCTTCCTTAGGGAAATTCTTTGGAAATTCAGTTTAGCCCCCCATCAACTCGCGATCAACAGTTACCGAATCATTATGTCGGTAATTGCCTTGATCGAGAGTCAAGATTTGGATTTTACGCCGACGGACCTCTTTTTCACATACACCATGTCCAGACACGGGAAATCTGGCCGTCGGTATTTGTCGACGCGTCCCAAAAAGCAGCCTCTGATAGACGGACTTTCGGATACCGACAAATGGGCTGACTTTTACCTCGAAGTGCACGGAAACTTCGAGTTCGGCGACGGTCTCCGTCGGTTCACCGTTCCGAAAGTGGCTGATACAAGAGGTGATCAGACCAAACGTGCTTAAGTCATTTATTACGTTCTACTTTTGTCTTCTTTTCTGCTGAGGGTATTTGTTGAATTGCTGTGTTTTTGCAGAGCTTGGCCCTATTTCCAAGGGACTTAACACCAACTCTCGGGAGAAGGCGACCGAGACGCTGCTTGCCCAGGTTTGCCGTCACGCTCCGACCCTTCTTGATTACCGACCCTCCTACAAAGGTGTGCTGAGGAGGAAGGAGAGAGGGAAAGAGGTCGCTTAGAGCAAGAAAAAGACATCCAGTGCACCGGCTGCCGAGGCTGTACAAAAGAAGAAAGGAAACTCCCTTCCCGTCGGACTCCGAAAGAAGAGGCAACAGGGGAGAGTAAAATTGCCGAGGATTGGATTCACAGCAGAGGAGTGGCTTACTCCGTTCGATTCTGCCGAACTTCTCCAGCCCTCTTTTGAAGACATGTCAAGAAGGAATATTCCAAGGCCTGTGATCCCTACTAAGTCGGCAAATCTTGGCCGAAGCCGAAGCTCTTCTGAGCAGCAGGGTCAGAAGGAGAAAAGACAGAAAACGTCAGAGGATGTTGTTCTGCCGACCGTTTCTCAATCTGTGCCCCTTGACACAGTTCCAGCCCCTCTGTCAAAGGATCAGGGGAATCTTATTGAACCACATATCGACCTTACTGATCCAGCCACCGAGGCCACCGTCCGTCGCCAATTCAGCCCTTCGTACACGATGCCTGATGGCAGGGTTCTCCTTCAGAACGACTCAGTCAAAGAGGAGCCGAACCTTGCCATTACACTTCTGAGGGGGCTGGCCCTGCCGAGGGATTACGATCAGGTTCCTACCGACCTCCTTCCAGGTCTTGGTGAGATGTGTTCTCATCTTGTTCAGGTTTGTTCTCTTCTCTCTCTTCTCTATCTTTTTCCTATTTATTTCCTCTCTTTTTTCACTTTTCTCTTTTGATTAGGCTGGGCAAGCTGCGCTTAAGGCGTATGACAAAGCTTCCAAAGTCTCTGCCGAACGCGAGAGGTATAGGTCTGACCGAGATTCTTGGCGAACCAAGTTTAGGATCTCGGAGCAGCAAGTCAAGGACAAGGAGGTTGAGATGGAACGGTTGAAGAAGGAGCTTGCTGAGATGAGGGTCGCTGCCGAGACTGCTGAGGCCGAACTGAAAAAGCTAAAGAGGGAGGAGAAAGAGAAGATTACGGCTGCCGACGCCCGTGGTTATGAGGCCGGGATTCAAAGAGCCGCCTTAGAGTATACCCGGATTGCTCACAAGATGGTAAACGACGAACTTGAAGCTCGGTTACCTGACTTCTTCAAGCTGGGATATGCTGCCGGTGTCGACGCCATGGCTGGTGTTATGGCGATTCAGCCTGAGTCGAGTTTTCTGAAGCAACTTCCCGAGCCGGCTGTGCCTGACCTTGACCTTCCATACACCGAGGAGGAGTGTCAACCTCTTCCTCCTGAGGATGATGAAGAGATGACCGATGTGCCTGCCGTCGATCAACAGCAGAAGGTTGGTGAAGGTGAGAGCCATCCTCAGGCTCCAGACAAGGTCGTCGAAGATACCCTAGTTTAGGATTTTCCATAAGTGTTTTGTTTTTGAATATTTTGAACTTTGCTTCTTTGGACTGGATGGCACCGAACGTTTGGGATTTTGCCATTCCAGATGTAATAGTTTTAAGGGGGTCGGCATCAAACGTTTCACCAAGCCGAGCCCTCTTCGTAGGAGTTTTTGAATATTTTGAACTTTGTTACTGCACTGAATTTTTCTCCATGCCTTAGAAATATTTTCTGATTTTGGCTGCCGAGGGTTAAGCAACCTTGGCTTGTTTTGAAGGTTTTGATAGTTACTCATGATAGCCCCTACTTTTGTGTAAGGCTCGGCTCAAAATGTCAATCTTATGCCAAAGTAATAGGTAGAGTAATTGTTTGATGTGGCCGTTTAGTTCAAGTCAAATTATGAACATAGCCATACTGAGGATAAACTTTCAAGTTCATCTTTTGTTTTCTGTTTGAACTTTAAGTTGTCCGAGTTGTTTATGATTTACTCGTAACAGCCCCAATGCTGGTATAAGGCTCGGCTCAAAATGCCAGCCTTGTACCAAGGTAATATGTTAAAAAAAAGAAAAATGTTTTGGGTGTGGACATAGCCGAACCAAAACGTTTAATCGAGTTGTGGCTGGAAATCAAATTGTCCGAGCCATAATTGTGTTTGCAGTAAAGAAATCCGAACGTGGCTGAAATTGTCAGAATACCGAGCTTATAGCGATTGATGTTTGAATCATTGTAATCAAATATAGAGAACACTGATGCTTCAGAAGTAGGAGAGACTTTTCATTAAATAAAAGATTGCCAAAACAAGTATAGCACTTTGGTAAGAGAAAAGTAATAGACTTTGAGAGGTGGTGTGATAGATTGGGACCGACGAGAGAGTTCAAAGGTAGGCCTTTCTGAGGTTCAGAGCATTCCAGGGATTCTCAATTTCCCTTCCTTCTTTGTCTTCTAACTTGTACGAGCCGTTGCCGACCTCTTTAATCACCCTATAGGGTCCTTCCCAATTCGGTTTGAATTTTGTCTTCTGGTTGGCTCGGACAACCTTCCGCCAAACCCAGTCGTCGGCTCTGAACTTCTTGAGCCTTACGCTTCGATTGTAGCCCCGAGTGACTTCCTGCTGATAGTTGGCTAACTTGAGCTGAGCGTCGTCTCGCTTTTCTTCGGCTAAGATAAGCTCGGTTGCCACTGCGTCATTGTTGGATTCAAGATCAAAAGTTTCGGTGCGCAGGGTCGGGAATCTTGATTCCAGTGGGATGACGGCCTCCATGCCGAAGGCCATTGCAAAGGGAGTTTGGCCAGTGGAGCGTCTGGGAGTGGAGCGATAGGCCCAAAGGACCCTAGGGAGTTCCTCGGCCCATTTTCCTCGTTTTGAGTCAAGCCGACGTTTAATGCCAGCGCAGACTGTCTTGTTAGTGGCTTCGGCCTGGCCGTTGCCCTGGGGGTAGGATGGGGTTGAATTGAAGAATCTAATTCCGAACTCAGCACAGAGTCCAGTTAACTCCTTTCCGACGAATTGGGAGCCATTATCCGACACAATTGCATAAGGCACGCCGAACCTTGTGACGATGTTCCTCCAAACGAATCGCCGAACGTCTGTTTCAGTTGTTGTGACTAACGGCTCGGCTTCCACCCACTTTGAAAAGTAATCCGTTGCAGTGATCAAAAACTTGAAGCCCCCAGGGGCCGTTGGAAGTTTGCCTACTATATCCAAGCCCCACTGAGCAAAGGGCCATGGACTAGTGATAGTTTTGAGAGATTGAGCGGGCTGCCTTGGTATGGGGGAGAAAAGTTGGCAAGGCTTGAACTTTTTGACCACTTCTTCACAATCCTTCTTCATTCCTTTCCAGAAGTATCCCTGACTGAGAGCTCTTTGACATAGGGAACGGCCGCCAGAGTGACAACCGCAGCTGCCAGAGTGGAGCTCGGTTAAAATAATTGGGACCTCGGTTGGGTGAACAACTCGAAGATAAGGCCCAGTGAAGCTTTTTCGGTAGAGTTGGCCGAGCTCAGATATCCAGTAGTAGGCTGCTTTGCTGCGTACACGGTGGGCCTCCTTTTTGTTAGAGGGTAGTGTATCATCTTTGAGGAACGAGACGATTTCATCCATCCAACTTGGGCCGAGGGAAATGTTGAATACTTCTTCCGAGACTTCAAAGCTTGGCTTGTGAATCTCGCCGAGGCTGATGTGTCGGTATTCAGATGCTTTGCTTGCCGAGGCCAAACTTGCAAGAGCATCGGCATGAGCGTTGTTCTCTCTGTTGATCTGTTCGATTTGGAATCCTTTGAACCCTCGGATTAGCTCTAGAGCGGTAGCTTGATACTTAATCATTCTTGGGTCCCGAGCTTCATAATCACCTGTTATTTGATTGACGATCAGCTAAGAGTCGTAGAACACTTGTAGGTCTTCAACTTGTAAAGTTGCCGTGGCTCGGAGACCAGCAAGCAAAGCTTCATATTCGGCTTCGTTGTTTGTGGCTTGGAAGTTGATTGTGATAGCACTTTTATGAAGGACGCCACAAGGGTTTACAAGAACAACCCCTGCACCCGAGCCGTTGCTGTTTGATGCCCCGTCAACGTGCAACTTCCAAACGTCTCTGCTAAATAAGTTCCAAACTTTCCGTGCCTCTTGTTGTTCTAGCATCCCATAATTAGGCTTGACCAATGTTTCCTCATCCGGGCTTCCAGGGGTGAATTCAGCAATAAAGTCTGCCAATACTTGTGCCTTGATTGCAGTTCGAGGCTCAAAGTGGATATCAAAATTTGCTAATTCGACCGCCCATTGAGATGCTCTGCTTGATAGATCAGCCTTCCTCAAGAGATTTTTAAGTGGAAACTCCGTGAGAACTATGATGGGGTGCTCTTGAAAATAAGGAAGAAGTTTCCGAGCTGCTGTAACCAACGCTAAAAGAAGTTTCTCCAGTGGCAGATATCTAGTCTGTGCTGGGAGCAAGGTTCGGCTAGAAAAGTAGATTGGTTGGTCCTCAAGGCCTTCCCGTCGGACAAGTGCCGAGCTCACGGCATGTGGAGAGACGGCTAGATAGAGATGAAGAGTTTCGAAAGCTACTGGTTTGACAAGAAGAGGGGCCGAACTGAGATAAGATTTCAGCTCGGTGAGGGCTGCATCACAATCTTTCGTCCACTTGAAACTTCGTTGGCTTTGCTTCTTAAGCGTTTGGAAGAAGACATGGCATTTATCCGATGAGCGGCTAATAAACCTGTTGAGAGCCGCTGCCATCCTAGTTAGCTTCTGAATTTCTCGAGGAGTGGATGGTGGTTTTAATTGCTGAATAGCTAAGATCTGGTTCGGATCCGCCTCAATACCGCGCCGAGTAACTAGGTAGCCGAGGAATTTCCCTGAGCTAACTCCGAAGGCGCACTTGTCGGCGTTAAGCCGTAGCTTGTGCTTTTTCAAGATTGCAAAGACCTCGGCAAGATGAGAGAGGTGATTCTCGGCCTTGAGACTTTTCACCACCATATCGTCAATATAGGCCTCCATGATTTCTCCGATGAGAATTCCGAACAACAGGTATACCATTCTTTGGAATGTGGCTCCCGCATTCTTAAGGCCGAACGGCATAACTAGGTAACAGAAGAGGCCTCTGGGTGTGATGAATGCCGTCTTTTCCATATCGGGATCCATGGCTATCTGGTGGTAACCTCGGTAAGCATCCAAGAAACTCAGCCGAGCGTGACCCGCCATTGCATCAACCAATTGATCAATCTTTGGAAGGGGTAGACAGTCTTTCGGACAAGCATCATTCAAGTTGGTGTAGTCCACGCAAACTCTCCATTTTCCATTCTTCTTTTTCACCACCACAAGGTTCGCGAGCCAAGTGGGGTATTGTACTTCTTTGATGGCGCCAGCCTCGAGGAGTTTGCCAACTTCTTCATTAACTGCGTCGGCATGATTACTGGCCGACCGCCGAGGCTTCTGAATCACAGGCTTTGCTGATTTTGAAACTTTGAGGGAGTGCTGAATGAGCTTTGGGTCAATGCCTGGCATATCATACGGCGTCCAAGCGAAAACTTCGATGTTGCTTTTGAGGAACTGCAAGGTTTCTTCACTCTCGGCTTGGGACAAACCAGCGCCGAGCATGAAATATCGTGATGCATCCTCGTTAAGTGGGATTTTGATAAGATCCTCAATTGATTTCTCTTCAGGAAGAGATCCAACATCTTCGAGGACTGGTTTGTCAGGGACTTCAACCCAATGTACTCTTTTGGAGCTCGATGACTTTCCAATGGCCGAGACGTAACACTGTCTGGCTTGTAACTGGTCTCCAAATAGGTCTTCTTGTCTGCCGTTGGCGCCGATGTATCTGACCACCTGGTGGTAGATTGAGGCAACGGCTTTGATAGAATGGAGCCAATTTCGGCCAAGGATTGCGTTGTATGGGCTCGGTGCATCTACAACGACGAATTCATGATTAGAAGCAACCGAGCCCGTAACGACAGGGAGGATAATCCTTCCGAGAGGCCAAACTGGAGCGCCACTGAAACCAATTAAAGGGACTTCTGCTGGTAGGAGGCACGACTGTGGGATTTTGAGCTCGTTGAAGAGAGATAAATACATCACCTCTACCGAGCTTCCTTGATCAATAAGCACCCTTTTGACCGAGTGAGTTGAGATTTGGAGTGTGACCACCAGAGCGTCGCTATGGGGGGTTTGGATGCATTGAAGATCTTGTTCGGTGAAGGTTATTGACCAGGGAGGCTCGAGCATTTTGACTCTTTTTGGAGCACGATCGATGGAAAAAACTTGGGTAACATTCTCAGCTTTGACAAGCTCTTGACGAAGCTGTTTTGCTGCCTCCTTTGTTGTTGACCCATGAATAACGTTGATTACTCCGACTGGACGCGGAATAAGGTTTCTTCCACCAACGTTTGGCTGTCTCCTCGGCGTCTTTGTCCAGTCGATATGATCATCAAGGAGTCCTTGCGCTGCTAGATTCTCCAAAAGCGCCTTATAGGGAGCGCAGGCCGTGGTGTAATGCCCGAGCTCGTTATGGTACGAGCATCTTTTCCGATTGTTGTTATTGCCTTCTTCTGTGTTTAGTTTGGGAGGGTTCGGCCAAACAAAAAACGGTTCCTTCTCTATCGTACGGAGGAGGAAATAAATCGGCTCTTTGAAAACCGTGGTTTCAGCTATATAGTCATGGGCTTTCGGCCCCTTTTTGTCTGCCACCTTGACTGTGTTGACCTGCTTCTTCGGCTGGACAGCGACCACGGGCTTCGGTGGTGCAATTTGGGGCGTGGGGACATGAAGACTTTGAGGTATGATTGAGTTCTGTCCTCCTTGAAGTTCTCGCTCGGCGAGGAACTCTTCGTAGGAACAGAACTGTTCTACCGTCCTCATTAGCTCGTTCATTCCATGAGGCGCCCTTATTGCCAGCTCATCCAAGATTTTGCTTCCAGTTTCCAAACCATTCTTAAAGTTCCTTGCCGCCCAGTATTGATCAACACCGGGTATCTCGTTAAACAATTGCCAGTAACGTTCGGCATACTTCCGAAGCATTTCGCCGGGCCTCTTCCTCATCTGTGCCAAGGCATCTTCTTCCTTGGCTTGCTTGTTGCTAGTGATGAACCGATAGTTAAAAGCTCTTTCAAGCTCTTTAAAACTGTGGATCGATCCGGCCTCTAGTTGGTTGAACCAAAGCAAGCCGAGGCGCCCAAGACTTGAGGGGAATGCTTTGCACATGATGGCATCGTCGTCGGTGACGCATGAGATGGTGCTTCTGTAACTGATGAGATGGGTGTATGCCTCGGTCGTGCTGGGATCGAACTTCTGAAACTTTGGGAGATGTAGACCTAGCTTCGGCAAAGTGGCTTGGATCTTGGCCGAGAAGGGTGATTCTGTCAGCTTTTTCAATTGGTACTCGTGTGTTGGCCGAGGGGGAAGACCTTCCCGAGCGTTTCGAGACTTCTTTGATGCTCGGCATTCTTGTTCCCTTTGTTTTCCATCTTTCTCATCCTGCCGACGTTGAAATTCCCTCTCCCTCTTCTCTGTGGGGACCTTTCTGTAGTCTTCTTCTGGAAGATTTTCGGTATGGTAAACCCTTCGTTGGCTAGGGCGATCGTCTTGCCGAACGACGACACTTACACTCCTTTCACGGTTTAGCCTCCGAGCGCTTACTGAATTTGTTGCTCGTCCTTCGTAGGCCTTTTCCCGAGGGACTTCATCATGTTCGTTCCGATGGCTCTGGGGACTTTTCCTGTTTCTTCTCGGCGTTCGGCTTCTTTGCCGTTCGGATTTGTACGGGATGAGAGCCTGATCGTTGTCTTGAAATTCCACGGTATCGTAGCTTTGGGAGCCCTGGGAGTATTCGTCTCCAGCCGATGAACTCGAGAAAACAGTATGCGGGCTCCCCTCTCGTCGTCCTTTTCTTCCCCTATGTCCCGCACCATTGCCGAGACGTTTATGAACTGGTGAGAGCTGCTGCCTAAGGCGAGCGTTATCCCCAGTTCGATGGTCTGTCAATGATGGGTCCAGGCGGTCGTGGACTGAGATTCGTTTTGGCCGCGCATCAGCACCCAAAGGAGGAGGGGGTGGCAGATTTCCTCTCCGGCGCCAACCCTGAGATCCAGAGTGGGATGCCGTTGGAAATTCTTTGGTCTTGATTTTTTCGATCTCCATTCGTAGGACGGCTACATCAGCGTTGGTCTGTTCTTGTTGCTGTTCTAGCATTTGTACGTATGCTAGAGCGTCTTCACTCAGGCCCACTGGACGTTGGATGGAAGAGCTCACGCCTGGTGGAGTGAATCCAGGAGGGTGAGATGGGGAGGCAGCGTTGATACCAGTTTCAGAGGTGATGTGCAAAGAGGAACTGAGGGGTGAGGTTTTTAGGTACGAACGAGGCGGTCGAGGTGGAGGAGCCGCCGTGGATCTGAGAATCAAGTTCACGTCGGGTTCACCAAATTGTGGGGCTCCGTTCTGGATGGTTCGTCCTTTTTGAATGGTGGTTCGGGGTTAGCTCCTGTCTCCTTTGCTTAGTCCTGCAAAACGAAGCACGACTAAGAGACCACTCCGGAGGTTCTCCGGGATGGCCCTCCGGTGCAAGAGTCAGTTTGCTTGCAAGGAAGAGTTAGAGATTGGGAGCTAGGGTTTTGTTTGAGCGTACCCCTTCCAAGAAGGCATAATGGGATATTTATAGGAAACCCTTCGCTTGGTCTCCAAGATTGCACCAACGCTTGACACGCGTCGGCTGATGTCACTGTTGCATCACGTTTAGGGTTTTGCAACCGTTTTCATGATGAGCTGGCACCTTCACGTGCCACCATCATTGTCCTCATAACCGTTCGGATGACGTCACGACCATCATCATAGCCATGGTTGCTGTTCTGATGCGGATGAGCTGGATCGTCGGCCAAGCCATGCTCGGCACCGAGCATGTTGTGGGACCTTCGGCAGCTGTCCAAACGAACATATCCTCCACTCCGAGCAGGTGTAGGGAAATGGAGCATTAAAGGAAGTAGTAATTAGAGGAACCCTCGGTAACAGGGACCCTCGGCTATGGTTGCTGATCCGAACGTCCAAATAAAGATGTCATGGAATTGAAAGTAATACTAAATCACGCTCGGAATGGCCCGAGCCATTTTGCTCGGCCTGCTACAAATTTGCAGCTCAATTTGGAGTTCTTATAGTCAGTGCTAACCATAGTTAATTAATATGTGTGAATGAGTTTTATGATGTCGTTGCTTTTGTTTTTATCTACTCCCATTGCTGTTGTGTTATTTTTGCTGCCGTTGAGGGTCTCACGTTTGTTGAAGTACGTTGATCATGGCCTGTTGTCGAGCTGTGGTGATGAGTAGATCATCGTATTTACTGCTCCCTCCATTCTAAATTGATAGTCCATTATTCCATTTTGGGTTATTCCAAAATGATGGCCCTTTTCCAAAAATGGAAGGAAAATTTTGGTGATTTTTCAAAAGTGTCCCTCACAAGTGAATATAAGTGTTATAAAGTAGGTAAAATATATGAATAATGGGGGAAATAATAGGTATTGTAGGTGTAATCATTGCATGTCCCCGTAAATAGTTGGAATTTCCAAAAGGGACTCTCAATTTGAAACGGAGGGAGTATTTACCACTAACCACAGAGATCGACATGATGCTGCTCTGCTCTGCCCCGTTAACATGGATAGTTACACTCATATGTCCTGACCCCAGCATGTAGCCTAATTACCAAATTAGGGAGAGATTGTGCAGCCTGATTCATTAGAACAAAAACCATATTGGGGGTTTATTTTTGGCTACAAACAATAGGGCATATCAGAGAGGCCTTATTGTGTTAGTTCAGAGAAGAAAAATATGTGGGGCATCAAACGGTGCATGATTGACAATTGAGAGAGTACTTAGTTAAGTTGATCAATGACAAGAATATCATCGACGATTTTGATATTCCAGACAACAACGCACGTCTAATGAGGGCATATCAGAGCGGGATTAAATAGGGTATGCTTAACTAAGAGTGAACTGAGTATAGAGTATAGATGATTTGACATTGCCGGATGCTACAGAAAACAAAGCTCATCTTGTCAAAGCATATTAGAGTTGATTTGTTTTGCCTCTTTCCAAAGAGCCAAATCGGGGAGAGGCATTAAAGAGATAATGCGTTACTAAGAATATACTTGGTTTGGAGAATCTTCAACAACATTTTGGTGGTAGACGCAGTGGAGAATACATGATTCGCACATAGCAAGCAAGTGTTTGATCAAATTCCGGTAGAGGTGCTGGATGTTCTGAGCAATGACCGCGACGGTCTCGGAGTATATCGAGCTATGTGTATATCCTTTAGCTTAACTTACACACAAATTCTTTATGTAATTTCAGGCTCTCAATAAAACACGCTCCATTCACTGAATAAGTAAAAAGATTATTGGGTTTTCAATTCCACCCTGGCTTTTAGTTTTTACCAATAGTATTGCAGTATTAATTAACAGTTTTGATATACACATTCAAATCCGTGGCAGCTACAAGCTCTCCTGTATCGTCAAGAGGAGACGTATAACCATGAACGGGCATACTTTATCTTTGCTTGCCAAAAATTATTTGCACTAAACTAACGCTAAATTAGGGCTATACGCAAAATCAATCTTCTCGTAGCTAGCATAAACAATCTCAGCCCTCTAATTATATCTTACGCGAAAACTTTTGTATAACGTAGTGTTTGAAATCACAGAAAACCAAACATCCGATTTAGATACGTAATCCAAAATTATATTAACAAAAAATGGAAGTAGATAGTCTTTCGTTTTCAGTCTGACTCGCCCTTCTCAATTATACAAACAATTGGCCTATATTTTATATAAACAATAACATAAGAGTAAGAACATCTCCAACCCAATACTCTATTTGAGAGCATCAAAATAATGTAATTTATTCAAAGGATGATTGTGAAGGAATTCACTATTCATGTTTACTCCAACCGAATACTCTATTTTCTACCTCTTTATTTTTCAAAAACTCACTTTAAAACTCAAATAGTTCGCTCTATCCCTATAAAATTTGAATTCTCATTTTTCAAAAACTTTTCAAAAATAGTTGAGATTGGTCTCATGTTAAAGATAACGAAATTGTCTTTTGAATGGTATGAACTTTATAACAAATAGAAGACAAATATATGTGTAAATTACAAGTTATACTCATTTTAAAACACAATAATTCTAGCACCACACCCAAACACACACCCACACGTGTGGGGCCCACCACTCATGTGAGTGTGGGTGTGGTGCTAGCAAGGTGGTTTATAACATGGGGAGTGTTTTGGGGGTTTTCCTCTATATTTCCCGAAAATCCTAAAGACCCTGACCATGCAAGCCCCAGCACGCAAGGTCCAAATTTCGGGTTCTGCATGGATAATTTGAGTCATTTAATTATTTTCTAATAATTTTTTGAGCGGCTCGTGAAATTAATCAGCTCAATCCGATACTTGTAAGTGCTTTATCCGGTCTTTCATTTTTTCATTAAGATTACAAAATCAAGCACCTACACGTATAGTATTGAGTTGGTTTTTCACATCCCACTCGAAAAATTAATTTAATGCCACAAAATATCTGTACGGGATCCGAAATGGGCCCCGTGTGCCGAAGCGTGCACAATTGGTGCACACTTGGTCAATGTCCATAGCAGTATATTTTCTCACATCCTCCAAATATAGATGGTGAAACTCTCGTCCTCTCAAATAGAGAAGGGTTGAGGAAATGGGTTGGAGTGATATGGTACTCTCATGGAGGTATAAAGTATGAGTTAGATTCTTAAGGGGTTGGGAGAGAGAGAACGGAGAGAATTAAAGAAAGAAGAAGAAAACAAATCAGTGGCCCATTAGAGAGAGATAAGAGTGTTTGGAGTTAGAGCTTTGGTTTATCCATGTGAACTTACTACATTATCCCTTGATGTTTGAAAATAGAACCAATGAATTGAAATGGTGTGATGATAATTTTATGATGCCGGTCAAAGTCCTTGAAGGCATTCAAGAAGTCATCGCGTCGATCGAAGAGCCTTTTTAAGTTTCTAAGTGTTTTTTTAAGTTTCAATAGTCAAACACATTTTTTAATTCGTCTATGGTCAAGTCTTTTTTAATTTATGTTTTGAAAATTGTAAGTGTCTTTCCCTATTCTTGGAGGGTTGTTCCAAGGCCTATATATTCCTTTGTTATGAATGAAATCCTAGTTTGTGTGTTTGGCTAGTGGGAAATTTATCTTTTTATTTCATTTATGTATTTCTTAGGTGGATTCCTTTGAGTGGTGAGCAATTCCC
The DNA here is from genome assembly GCF_030253575.1 of Rhododendron vialii. Classification (NCBI taxonomy): domain Eukaryota; kingdom Viridiplantae; phylum Streptophyta; class Magnoliopsida; order Ericales; family Ericaceae; genus Rhododendron; species Rhododendron vialii. The sequence goes on along the minus strand of NC_080561.1, from coordinate 3,093,739 downwards.
ACGCACGTTTTTATTTCATTTAAACCCGTTGGCTTTCTAATTTAGGTGGTGAGCGTTTATCCGTTTATCCCTTTTTACGTTTTCTTACTTCCCACCTGAAAAATCAGACATCATTTTATACATGAGTAAAAGCAAATAAAAAGAGAGCACAAAGAGTATGGTTCTGACGTCCCATGGAAGAGTGTCAAGCATAATTCAATTATACAAAATAATAACCATATGAGACAAACCTTATGCTTCAACAGTGGAGTGATTTCGGACAAAATCACCAAAATAGCACAATTAAATAAAATATATATGATCCTCGTATATCAACAGCTGGAAAACCCGACAACAACGAGTGTCAGATCAACTGTGATTAGGCCAATCGGAAAGATTGCTTGCTTCACGATTCGGAAGGGAAAATTTAGAATTTTGTATTTTTCTCCAATAATTTGACAAGAAGTTCTTATACCACTTGCAAGATTTTATAAGAAATCAAACCATTGAAGAAAAAGAAAAAATTATACCAGATGCATATCTATCGCCATGGAGGATGAAAAGTTTTAGCGTGTGGTTATTCGTCTTTCGCCTCCAAAGCTCTTGTCTTGATCTTAACCTTAGTCTTACGCACAATCGGATGGTATGAGAAAATAGGCTAGGGTTTGGAGTGGGAACCTTGACCACATATTTATAATTCTTGATTCCATCATAGCCTATCATAATCATCGATGGAATCATCATATTGCTCTTTTAATTGGTCTCTACATATAAAACAAGCCCACACCATTTAACGCGCGTGATAGGACCCAAATATGTGCTAATAGAGACGTCTCAATTACCCGGTCACATTAATAGAACGATCACAACTTAATACAAACATCACTCAAGTCTTATTCGACAACATACAACGTTTAATTTTACAATCTATGTAGATCCACCAACACAAAATTGCTAACAGGTAAGGCTTGAACGAGGTTTTACAGGTTGTATGAGCCTTCTGGTACTAATAGATTGAGCTTAATCGCTGCTATGGTGAACTATCTTAAATTTGAGTCAATACCGTGCTAGTAGGAATAGAACGTCCCGGATTGTTTTCCATCATCCACATGACGATGAATGCAATTGGGCTGCAAGCATTGCCGCTCCAAGCGGAGTCAAAACATGATTGTTGAATCACGAAATTGTTCTTGCATGGAGGCATCGGGGTGTAACGAGAGCCGCAACGGCTTTTCTGCTGAAGAATGGGAATTAATGATAAGAAGAGTTGATTCATCCTGGATTTCCGTTGAATTAACAGGACTCTGTTGATTCAACTGTTAGATTTTTTGGAGGGTTCCAACCTAAAATCAATTGGCAATAGGTGAAGTAACCTCTAGAATATATTAACCAAGCTTGGGTGGCTTAGATAAGCGATGTGGGACAAAGTCTAACACTCCCCCTCATGTGCAGCCCAGATGCACGTGAATGTGCGAATTGAGCTGACCAAGAGATTTGCTTCGGGTGACAGAGACTCTCCCACGAGAGGTGAGATCACCCAAGACCTAGCTCTGATACCGTGTTAAATATGAGAGAAGAAATGTTTTATTAAATACAATCACACTATACAATGAGCTCCTCTATTTATAGAGAAGAAAGAGCCCAATTAAGAAAGAAAATCATACCAATTAACTATATATGGAAGAAAATTATCCTAATTACAATCAAATCTCAATCTCAATATCACGATATGATTTATTATATCTATTTATTGTAACATTCCCCCCTCAAACTCAAGTAAGTCTACCAACTTGAGTTTGGAAAAGCCCAGAGAAACCAGAAGTAACAAAGCCAAGCCAAGCTAAGAAGAGAAACCAGGAGCAGTCAAGCCAAGAAATCAGGAGTAGCTAGGAACCAGGAGAAGTTGGGAAGAAAACCAGGAGAAACTAACAAAAATCAAAAAACATAGAAGCCAGTAATCGAAAAGCCATGAGCACTGGTGGAGAAGAGGTATGGTGGTTGCAGGCATTGGAAAGTGTGAAGGAGATTAACAAAGTAATTAACTAAGTGCCCGACAGACGGCAGTGAGGCTTAGGCCGTCCGCCAGGAACGAATATCAACAGGGCCAAGATCTTATAGCTCTGATACCAAGTTAGATTTCTTGGAAGGTTCCAACCTAAAACCAATTGGCAATTGGTGGAATAGCCTCTAGAATATATTAACCAAGCTTGGGTGGCTTAGATTAGCGATGTGGAACAAAGTATAACATCAACAATGAAAATCTCTGTACATGAAAAACTTGATTTTGTCGTTGCGAAACAAGAAATACATGATGATTCTACTCCTCTTGCCGTTAATCTTTATGCTTTCCCTATTCTTCATGGTTAAAGATAGGAATGATTCTAGTGGAAAAGCCGAGGCTCTCGTTTCACCCCAATATCTCCATGTGAGGAAAATTTCGTCATCCAACAACCATGTGTCGACTTGGCTTGCAGCGACAATTCTAGCGGCCCAATTGCATCCATCATCAGCCGGATCATGGTAAACAATCTAGGACGTTCTACTCCTCCTACCAAGGTATCGATTCACCTTACTTTGATCTTACGAGTTTGTCCTCCTCCTTTGAGCTGGAAGATTTTCTGTTATGCACAACAAATCCTTCCTCAATTTCTAATCAAGATTTTTAACAGTATTGCGATGCTTCCCGATCTCAAGACTAAGGTTCGCTATTTGTTTCCTCGACCACTGTTTTTCCTTTCATTATAGTGCAAATCGTCCAAGGGAGATTAGTAATAGAGAATTTCATTATAATGGATTAGATCAATATACCATTTTGAAACTCGATTTAATTGGGTGTTCTCGACTTGAAACTTCATTTAACGCGACTCAAAAACTTCATTAGACGTTGTCATTGCAATTAAGGCTCCGTGCATCCATATTTTGATGTAAAAAGTTACGATGCAAAATGAATTTATCTACTGTATGTTATTGTCCACTCTTTGGCATCGAACTGTGGAAACAAATTCCAGGATTGCGTTGTGGCTATGGGAAGATTCATCTGACAGGTATAGAGAGGCACTGCTCCGTGTCAAGCTTGTTAAGAACATAGCAAATTATGATGCTAAAAGCCTAAAAGCCTAAATAAACAAACTAAAAGCCTAAATCACTAATCCAAAAAAACAAAACTAAAAGCCTAACTCTGATGCACGACATCTTCTTGATTGGAGTGGATAACGTGTCATGACGCTGACGTCTGAACCCCTTCTAGAAAGGGTTCGCGGCAGTTCCCATGCACAACGGTAAATTTTGGTGAGAGGGATCAAAAAAGGGCTCTTGCAAAATAAACATTAAACCAAACCAAACCGATCAAGTCCCAATTTATTGGGGTCAACTACATAAATCATTTTTCTTCCTTAAGCTATGTCAAGGGATACTAGTTCACTCGAGTCTCAGACCCAATAGACTTATATCTTTGCGCACAACAACATCAAATGTCAATTTAACTCTTCCTCTCTCTGTAGCATTGCTACCCAAAGTAACTCTATCCGCTCTTTTAACTACTGTATTTCCAGGTTTACTGTAGACATACCCAAATCACTTTAGCCTAATTTTTCTCAACTTCTCCTCTATAGGTGTTACACCTACCATCTCACGAATCATTTCATTTCTAATCTTGTCTGTCTAGTTTTACCACAAATCCATCTCAGTATTCTCATTTCCGTTACACTCATCTTGCTCGTATAAGTACTGTCTATTCTAGTGAACGGAAAACCCCCCCAACCAGAGGTGAAGCGATCAAACCCCTTTTAGAAAGAAAGAAAGAAACAAATTAGTTCCAAGTTTCCCACTGGGGCGTTGGTATAACCAGCTAGTCAAAATTCAATAACTATACAACAAAAAACACATGTGCACTCAAACTCTCACTTTAAGTGTGGAGTCCATACGTACTGTATGATGTGGCGTGTGTGGGTTTCAAATGTGTGAGAATTTGTGTGTATGTATTTGTGGTCGTCAGGCTGTAGCATGAATGGTCAAATTTTCATTGTTAAATGGCCCATCTTCATGATTGGAGTGGACATTGCTCCAATTTTTCAGTGCCGAGGTACAAAGCCGTTCATTGCATTTTTGAACAGCTCAAATTTTGAGAGAGAAAAAAGAGAGATAAGTTGCGGTGAGATGAGAGAAAAGATTTCAATCCGAGCCATCGTCAAAATTCAATAACTATACAACAAAAAACACTTATACACACAAACTCTCAAGTTAAGTGTGGAGTCCATACGTACTGATGTAGTGAGTGTAGATTCCAAATGTGTGAGAGTTTGTATGTATGTATTTGTGGTAGTCAGGCTGTAGAATGAATCGTCAAATTTTCACTGTTAAATGGCCCATCTTCATGATTGGAGTGGACATCGCTCCAATTTTTTAGTGCCGACGTACAGAGCCATTCATTGCATTTTTGAACGGTTCGGATTTTGAGAGAGATAAGTTGGGGTGAGATGAGATAAAAGATTTCAATCCGAGTCATCCAAAAATGTGCCGCGCGGGTACCAAATGGAATATACCGACCGGGTACCTAAAAGTTTCTCCCTAGAAAGGGTTCGCGGCAAAAAAATGTAAATTGTCAAACACGAAAAAGCAAAGGGACCAAAAAGGCTCTTTTTCGTTTTCGTTTTCGTTTGCCAATAAGTACTACTGCTATACTCCTCAGTAACTCTCCCTATTCTAATGAAGCTGAATCAAAACACATTCCACTATCAAAATCTAAGCCAAGTAGTGAAGATTAGCAGACACTAGCTTCTTTCATAAAAATCTGTGGAGTAGTAGTATTTGGTAATATGGGGGAAGGTTGGTTCAGAGACCTCCCGTAGGAGCTCCGTTCCAAAAATCCTCTTTGAAGGGGCATCCACTTGTCCTTCGCTCTCTATTTCATTCCTCAAAAATATATACCTCTGGCTTCCATTGGCTTTGAGTGGATCATCGTACCTACCACCAACCACAACCACATAGACAGAGTTCACGCCACTGTACTAAGCTTGATCTACAATGATTCAACAAAACCTAGGTTGTTGCCGGATTTCAATGCTACGGGAAACAAAGCGGTAGAGGTCTACACCAGACGGGAAAGGGATAGTTGGCATTCAATGGAACTCGAACAGCGGACGACGTTGGAGGAGTTGGGAATGGACCCGGAAAATGAGGGTATAATTTCTGACTTGTTGAGATTTGTGAGGGATAAGGAGGAGTTTTTCAAGAAGGCAGGCAAGGATTGGAAGAGGGGTTACTTGTTCTGCGACTCTCCTTGTACTGATAGATCGAGCTTAATCGCTGCCATGGCGAACTTTCTTGAATTTGACATCTATCATTTGGATCTTACGGGTTTGACCTCCATCTCGGAACTGACGAATGTGCTGGTCTCCATCCGGAATCGCTCCTTAATTGCCATTCAAGATTTTGATCAATGGGCTGGGAAGCTTCCGGATTTCAAGACTGAGGTTAGCTATTTGTTTCTTTCGACCAATTTTTCTTTCCCCCCATTTTTAGTGCACATCTTCCCCTGGTTAATTGGTAGTAGCACTAGCGAGTAACATTCGCATAGAAGAGTAGTCCAAAAATAAAAAATCATGACTATAAGGAAAAAAAAAATCGCTAAAAGGGGAAAAAATAGAAACTATTCACTCCGCCATTTTTAAGTATTCTGATTCGTAATTTCATTTTATTAAGGAGATACCATTATTACACATTTTACATCAACTTTTATCTCTACTTTCCCTACTTACCCTCTATGAGACATCATTATTACACTTTTACTCACTAACTTTTCAAAATAGAATCTACTTTTAGGGGCAAAATGAAAAATACACCAACTTTTATCTACTAACTTTACAAAATTGACACTTATTAAGGAACAGTCTAAAAATGGAATACTGAACACTAACAAAGGGACATAGGGAGTATCTTTATGCTCTCTCCTTTTATATTTTTTTTTATGAAAGTAAAAGGAGATTCCCTCAATTATTATTTTTTCACGAATACCCCCTAACATTTAAAACTGTCTACACATACCGCCATAACTATAACTGTTAACCAATTAGTACTCTTCTGTAAAAAAACAAAAACAAAAAAAAACCGTTACGACGAAGGTGTTAGCCTGGACAATTTTTATAGATGAGGGGGTCAGTGTGGGCGATTTTTGAGAGGTAGAATCGTCATTTTCCCTCATTCCATTAGCAGAATTATCTAATTTTTTATTTCACATAGTTGTGGGGTCTATGTGGCGGTTTTAAATGCCAGGGGGTTTCTGTGGAAAAAAAGTGATAGTTGAGGGTGTCTCTGCATACTTTCACCTTTCTCTTTTTCATGTTTGGTCCATGTTTTTATACTTATCTCATTCCCCTTGTTTTTTTTTTTAGCTCGGCAATCTCATTCCCCTTGTTGGTTGAGACAAATGATTGATCCCAAAAAATTCGACGGAAAACGAAACAAAATTTTAGTGTCATCTTATTTGATTATTTTTTTCCCAAGTTCAGTCCATATATTTATACTTTTCTCATTCCTTTCATCGAGACAAATGATTGATATACAAGTTCGACCAAAAAACTAAACAAAAGATCATGGAAGGGAAATTATACCAACTGTCTTTAAGTGGCCCTTGTTGTATTTTTCTTGGGAAGTGATTTTCGAACTCCCTTTTAGTGTTAAAAGTATATGTAATTTTTGTTTTTTGGCTAAAAGACAAGGGATTGTGGATATAAAAAAGTGGTGTGTGAAATCATTTCTCTTTTTTCTTTGTTTTCCCTTTATTATTTCAGCTCAAGTTGGTTGGTTGAAACTAGTCGTTGAATTCGGATATTGCATAATGTATGAAACTTATGTTGCCATCTGTTAGAAAAATATAACCATGGTGCAGAAGCGGGTGGTGTGAGTTACCTTGCAAACTTTAACCGAACCGGGCCTTGGTGTGGATGGATTACAAACTCTTGATCACATACCAAATCAGCGACAAATTCTTGTGATGGAGTGATACTACGATGATCGAGTGTCACCCTCTATTCCACGGTGCAAAAGCTCGGATTGCTCTTTAATGGTAGAGAGAGAACAACTATCGAAGAGAGAGCAAGAGTTTCCCAGAACTCTATATCTTTTGTATACCTCTGGTGTATATAATTGTGTGTATATCTTGTGTATGTTCTTTATGAACATCTTGCAGGAAATAAATAGAGAGAGCATCCTAGATGCTTTAGAAGTCTTCTAATCCTAAGAGATTAGAATTATTTCAACTTCTCCTATCTTATCTACAAGATGAGATAGGACTCTCTAATATATGGGTCACGGGTCATGCCCACATGGGTGACCCGATTGGTCCCGGACCGGCCCCAAATTCCAACATCATTTGTAGCAATATTTATATTGCTTATATAGCCATGTGTAAGTATGTTTTTTTTTTCTTTACGGACATTCCCCGTAAAGAACAAGGCACCTATACATCAGAAAACTAATGCCAACTGAAACGAGCAAGAATACAAACTAGAAAGAAATCTATACATCCAATTCTAATTTCCTAACTCCAAAGCTACTAGTGCGAAGGGCAAAAATCTTGTCCGTGAGTCCCCAACTACTGCAAAGAGCTCCGTTTAGTTGTGTCAAGTCATGTGTATGTTATCCTCTAGCTATGGGAAACAAGATGAATCAATGTACCACGAAGTTCTGTGACATCGCCCTGTTTCTGTGAAGTTCTCACACTGAAACCTCAACTCCGGTCTCTTGGTGACGAGAAGAGGCCCTCTTCAGTAACTTGAGATCTTTATGATGATGATGATGTTTCTGTTTTAATCTAATCCCATTGCTGTTGTGTTATTTTTCTTGCAGTTGACGCTCTCAGGTTTGTCGAAAATCATTCATGGCTTGCTATCGAGCTGTGGGGATGAGCAGATCCTCGTACTTACCACCAACCACAACCACATAAAGAGTGTTGATGCCGCTCTACTGCGCCCTTTGAACATTGATTTATACATTCACACGTCTTCACCTCAGCCTAAAGTCGTACCAGATGGAGGAGAGATTGTGTTGCTTGATTCATCAGAACAAAAACCATCAGTCGATTTTAATGCTACAAACAACATGGCATATCAGAGCGACGTTCTTGTGTCTACAGAGGCATCAAGGAGACAGTGCATGCCTGTGCATGTACTTAGTTTAGTAGATTCAACGGCAAGAATATCATCGACGGATTTCGATGCTTCAGACAACAGTGCACATCTTGTGAGGGCATATCAGAGTGGCCCTATTGTGTTTAATTCAGAGAAGAAGGATACAGGAGAGGGATTAAACATAGAATGCTTAACTAAGAGCGTACTTAGTTTAGATGATTCAAGTAAACAAAAATCATTGTCAGATGTTGCCGTTACAGAAAAAAAATCACATCTTGTCAGAGCATATCAGAGTGGCCCTGTTGTCTCTCTTTCAGATAATAAAAATATGGGAGAGGCATTAAAGAGAGAATGCGTCACTGAGAGTATACTTGGTTTAGAGGATCTTCAACAACAATCTGGTGGTAGACGTGATGTTGCTGCAAAGAGCATTTGCGGTAAGCTGCTACTGTTAAGTAAAATATTAGTTATTGCTGCAATCTTTAAATATTTGTTATTGCTGGCATAGCGCTCTTCGAAGGCTGCACCAGCCCTAAAAGAAGAGAGTGGGGGGTGCCGCCTCTGCGAGAGAGAAAGCGAGACACGGAAAAGAAGATTCAAGACAGCAAACTGAAAGAAGAACATTGAACAACCAGTCCGAATAGACTCTCAAACCACAGAACAGAGAGCCAAACCAACAAACTAATAAACAAACCTTAGAACAAAGCAGTCGTCAGAAAATAAGGAAGACATTATCACCACATTAGGAAAGGAAACCCATACAATTCACATCGACAACCCAGAATGAACAACACATCAACAACATATGGACTTGAATTTAGAGCTTAGACACCCTCCATTCAACTGAGACTCAACCACCATAAGACTACAGAGGATCATCCATTACTGAAGAGCCCTCATCGAGGAAAGCCTCCGAATTCCCATTGGTACCTACCATCATATGCAAAAGAACTAGCATGGTTGAAAGAGAAGCTTCGTTAGTTATGCATTTAGATTTGAATTTCCAAAGAGAAATATGAAATTGAAATTGTTTTTTTATAATATTATCTGGTTATATCGAGTTGGAAATGCAGGTTTATGTTTTTCTCTTCAACAAAAGATAGTATGCTGAGTAATAGTCCATCCTGATTTATAGTCATGTTTCTACGTCTCCTATGCTTTTCTGTGAAAACTTCCAGTTCCGGTATTGAAATTTGGTTTGTATTAGTTACCCCCCTTGTGTTTTATTTAGTTACTAATGGCCTCAAAATTTAATTCATTGCAGCTATTTATGATCCAGGAAGCCATACGACAGATTCCCTTGCACTGCCATCACTCGAAACTCTGCTGATCCGGGAACAGCCTAATGACTGTGTACCGTTATTGTCAATGGGAAGATTAACACTTCAGGGTTGTGTACAAGAGAAATCACCAGATCTGCCCGGAGTTATGCAAATTATCGGAGTTGAACAAAGAGTGAATAAATGGCCTAGATACTTAGGAGGATTGACTGCTCAGGTTGGTTCTCCCCTGACTTATTTGCACATGCACACGGGGCATCTTTTGTATACATTATTTTCCTGCTAGGTCTTTATACAATACCATTATCATCCGTACTGTTGGATTTAACCGTCGTTCAAGATTAGTGTTCAAACTCAGATTTTGATTCTTTTGTATTAGGTATTGCATTGAAATGATATGATGAATGAATAACAACAGTGGATCCAAGTTTTTTGTGTCATTTGCGAAATTCGGTAGTGGTTAGACCCTCAATGTTTTTATTGTTTAAATATAAGTTTGAAACAAATGAATAAAAATCTACTTGATAAAGTAGTAAAGAAGTGCAAAGAAATCTAGATTAGCCACAATAAAGGGGTGTTCTTTAGGAGAGGAGGTTTAGTTGCAGTTATCATTCTGTTTATCAATCAGTATATTGAATGATGGCTTTAACTTCCCACATACTGCAGTCTGCAAGCTCTTCACGTTTTCCTATCAGCTTACAAGATGGAGGGCACAGCCGCATTGTACTGCTTGATCCATTAGATCAATCTGCAAAATATATAGAACATGCGGCCAGAGCAGATCAATGCTCTCCTACATTGTCTCTTGGAGAGAAGAAAATGGTGAGAAAGACTTTAAAGAGAAAGTGCAGAACTATGAGTATAATACGTAAGGACAAACACCAACATTTTGTCAGAATATGTGAGGCTGCTGCTAAGAACCTTGGTGGTAAGCTTCTACAACTGATAAATGGTAGCTTTCATTCTTGCTCGTTTATGAATCATCTAATGCTTTTGCCGAAGGACATGCTAAAATTTTAGCCATCCACCTATATATTGATGCTCATGCAGCAACGTGCACCTTTACGAAGCATGGGATCAATCAGGTATCCACAGTGAAGCGGATAAAGCGACATGGGATCCATCAGTGGCCATCTTTTCGACAGGTAACTTACTCATATTCAGATTTCCATCTGTTAATTATTTTTAAAGTATTTATCATTATGTCAAGAATAGTAATTTGGTCCATAACTTTTTAAGGATTGTGAATTACACTAGCAGTTGGTTCATAATTCACTTAGATTTTCAATTTCTCTTTCACTGCAGGTAATTAAAGTTTGAAATCATAGGATGGACAAACTTCCTTTTGCAAAATTTCTGTCTTTAATGAGCGTCTCTTTGTGTTAGCTAGCATACATGTGTCTAACTTCCCCTCAGACAAAGAGTCTGATGTAGACATGTATCTTCTTCGATAAGTGAGTTCATGACATACACAAGGCTAATCACTTAGTAGACACATTTTTTGAATGGTTGAAGAAGAAGCAGCACATTCCTTAAAAGTTCAAATTTACTGATTACCTTTACTGGGTTCAGAAATGGGCAACAAAGAAGGGGTGTTCTTTGGGAGAAGAAAGACCATTTGAAGTTAGCCGTCTATCTATGGATGAGAAACTTGATTCAAGGCTTCGATTGATCCACATGTCCCAATTTGCTAGATCTTCACCTTGGGCTTTTGCTTTACAAGATGGAGGTGAGATTGTCAGGCCTACAGCCTTATCATCAAGTGAATTTGCTGCTACAAACAACAAAGAACACCTTGTCGGCCAAGATCAAAGCGGCTCTACTGCATCTCATTATGAAAGTAAAAATACAAGTGAAACGTCAAACAAACAAGGGTTAGAGGATCTCGGACAACATTTTGGCTGTAAACATAAACATGCTTTGAAGAGCCTTGGTGGTAATTTATTTCTTGTTCTTAACCATAGATGATAGAACCATACTAACTCTACCACGAGATGCTGGATTATTGTCTTGTGGAAGCAGTATAAGGATACAGATTTTCATACTTTTTTGCTCATGCAGTTAGTGGATCCATGTTTAAGAGCACCCGTAGGCAGCACTGGTTCTATTGGGGGCAGGTTCGGTTCGAAAACAATGGTAATTTCCCTCTCTCCTTGGGAGATAAATTAAGAGAAACGATAGTCCCTTAAGAGTTCAATTTTTAAGTTTTCTGCAAAGTTGAGTGATTTGCAGATAAAGGGAACGTGACTAAGTGAGTTAAATCTTACATGACGAAATCCTAATTTTTGTGCTTCACATTATAGAACCTTTTTTCTATTTCTTCCTTTCCCTAACCAGAGGCATGGATAATTCACATTTTTTCCTCATCAGAACAACAAGCATTTGATGTTACAAGCAACAGAGCATATCTTGTTAAGGCAGATGAGAGAGGCCCCAGGCCTAGGCCCCCCCCCCCCCCCTACTGTGTCTAACTCAGAGAAAGAAAGTACGAGAGAGGCATTAAAGAGAGAATGCTTCACTAATGCACTAAGTTTAGAAGATCTACAACATCATTTTGGTGCTAGACGTAAAGATGCAGCGAAGGGTCTTTCTTGTATGTTTCTATTGTTGAAATAATGCATTGGTTGCAAGTTGCAACATTGACCTCTTTTCAATTTTCAACCATACTAGTTCTTCTGCAAAGTAGAAGCTTCATTATTCATTTATTTGGATTCTTGTGTTCAAACTGTAAAAGTTGAATTAAAATAGATCATCTGTATCGAAAATTATCCGGTTATGAAAAGTTTGGGCAGCAGGTTTACCTTCTTTTTTCTTCAAACCAAAAATATTGTGTACAAATAATAAGTAGTCCATCTCGATTGGTAACAATGGTTCTAAGTCTGCTATGCTTTTCTGCTAAAATTTTGCTTGCGCTACTAAATTATGGTTTGTATCAATTATACCAATTTACTTCCTCTCTAAGTTCGTACAATTTAATAAGTTACGGTTTCGCACGCCAGATTCCCATTCATGGAAGTCATTCGAAGTACAAGACAGTATTTTTCTTGGGGAACAGTCTAACAGCATTAGACATTTAGCCCAGCGGAGAACAGTAACACACAAGCATTGTGTACGACTAAAGAAATCACAGGATCTGCCACGACGTCTGCAAAAGAGTCGCTCAGGAGGATTGGCTGCTCAGGTTAGTCCTCGCCCTTATCTACATGTATATGCAGATTTAAGAATGTTAATTCCAGCTAGGTGATAAACAATAATATGATCCCTGTTGGTGAATTTACCCTTGGTTCAAGTACAGTGTTAGAACCTAGATTCTAATTCGTTTGTACTAAATATTGTCTTCAAGGGTATCATAAAATGAATTCAAACTATAGATCCAAGTTTGTGTCAGATGCAATGTCAACAGTTATTAGACCCTCAACAATTTTTTGTGTATATAAGTTTGAAAGAATATTTTACCATCTGTTGGATAAACCACTAGAGTACATTTTAAAACATAGATGAGCCAAAATTAACAAGTGTTCTTTCTGGAGAGGAAAGATAAGTTGACGTTTTCATTCTGTATATTGTTGAGTACAATGAGTATTTTGATTGATGGCTTCGACTATCCAAATGTTGCAGTCTGCTACTGGCTTACCAGATGGAGGACACATCCTCTCTCTTTCAGAGAATAAAATTGTAAGAAAGACATTAAAGAGAAAGTGCAGAACTATGAGTGTACAGAGTTCAGAGGAACACCGACAGCCTGTTGGCGGGAGACGGGAAGATGCTGCGAAGTTCTTTGGTGGTAAGCTTCTACAGTTAACTAATTCTTGCTTGTGTATATGCCATCTAATACGTCCTGTGAAGGACATACTGGATTGTTCTCTTTATGGAAGCAGTACAAAATTGTTGTTTCTTACCTTATGTATTGATGAGTGCTCATGCAGCAAAGCGCATCTGTAGGCAGCTTGCGATCCATTGTGAATCAACGGCGAAGCGAATCTGTAGGCAACATGGGACCCGCCAGTGGCCATTTAAACAAGTAACTCAGTTGTATTTTCATTTCTAAGAAGTCAATTTGTTTTATAGGTCGTAAGCATTAAAGTGTTCTTTCGGAGAGTAAAGATAGGTTGAGGTTGTCATTCTGTGTATGGATTAGTACATTGATTTTTTACAGACGAGTATATTGATCAATGGCTTCAACTATTAAAATACTGCAGTCTGCTATCGGCTTACTAGATGGAGGGCACATTCTATCTCTTTCAAAGAAGAAAACTGTGAGAAGGACATTAAAGAGGAAGTGCAGAACTGTGAGTGTACTTAGTTTAGAGTATCACCAGCATCTCAACAGTAGATGGGAAGATGCTGTGAAGAGCCTTGGCGGTAAGCTTCTACAATTAGCTAAGTCTTGCTCTTGTTTATGAACCATCTAATTGTTAGAATGTGTCCCACGTCGCCTAGACATGCCTCATATGTGCTGGTTATAAGGCTCCAGTTTCACTCTTCTTAACACTTGGGTTTTAAGGAGTAGTGTGGATTGGGCTTTTCAACTTGGTATCAGAGCTTGGTTGGGCCTTTGTTTGGTGGACCGTTGTCCGGTTGCCATGTGTTGTGGTCCAGGAGGGTGTGTTGGAATGTCTCCCACATCGTTTAGACATGCCTCATCTATGCTAGTTATAAGGCCCCAATTTCCCTCTTTTTAACACCTGGGTTTTAAGAAGTAATGTGGGCTGGGCTTTTCAACTCTAATGTGTCTTGCAGAGGACATATTGCGTTGTTCTATTTACGGAAGATGAAGTGGTACAAAATTGTAGTTTCTTACCTTCTGTATTGGTGCTCATGCAGCGAAGCGCATCCGTAGGCAACATGGGATGCATCAGTGGCCATTTGAACAAGTAACTCATTTGTATTTTCATTTCTGTCAAGTCAATTTGTTGTGTAGGTTTTAATAATTATGAAAATAGCTGGTAATTTTCTCCTTACATTTTTGTGAAATTACCGGGCATATGGGTTCCATACATCGCTTATATTTTCAATTCCTGTTGCCACTTAAAGTTATTAAATAGTGAAATCATATCATTCCCATCTAGATTTTAAAATACTCAACTTAAGTGAATTCAAAACCTGGACAAAATTCCTTTTTGCATAATTGCTGCTCCTTTAATGGGCATCTTATGAAAGATAGCTAGCTTGCACATCTGTCCAGCTTTCTCTGTAAGTGATGTAGAAGCATTGTCTTCAATATGAAAGGGACCATCTACTCAGCTTGGCTATGTTTCAGAGCTTTTTAACGTATATTTTGTTGTAGCTCAGTCTTCAACCAATGCTATATTCTCCATATTCGTGAATTTTTATCCAACTTTTCCCATCAATATTTGTACTTGACTGAAGTTATGGGATGTTATTATTCATAAGTATGGGTTCATCCTTTGAACTTTGCAGCAGTTCGGGACTTTTAGCCCCATATTCACAGCCATTGGAATTTACCTGCCTTCAGATATCATGGTTTTCCAAATTGTGTAACGGAAAGTAATTATGATTACTACTTGGAAGTCTGAGGTAGTCTTATATTTTCTTTGATAAGTGAGTTTACCAAGTTTATGAGGCTAATTACTTGTTAGGCCAATAACGTTTTTGTTGTTTGTGTATTCCAAAAAGGACTAGACTGGGAGAAGAAAGGAGTGTAATCAATAAAAGTGCATATTAATAAAATAAATGAGTAAACATATCTTTTGTAATCTAATTACCTTTACTTGACTCAGAAGTGGGCAACAATGGAGGGGCATGCTTTAGGAGACAAAAGGCCCTTTGAAGTTATGAGTCTTTCTGCAGATGGGAAACTTGTTTCAAGGCTTCAACGTATCCATATATCATGGCTTGGTAGATTTGCACCTCGACCTTCAGCCCTACCAGGAGGAGGAGAGATTGTGGGGCCTATAGCCTTATCATCAAGTGAATTTGCTTCTACAAACAACAAAGCACAGCGTTTCGGACAAGATAAAAGTGGCTCTGCTGCCTCTGATTCTAAGAAGAAAAGAACAAGAGAACAAGAAGACTGCGAAGAGATAAATACGAGTATTACTTTAGATGATCTTCGACAACATTATGGCCGTAAACGTAAAGATGTTGCGGAGAGCCTTGGCGGTAATCTACTACTTGCCATGTTTCACTTGTTTTCAACCAAAATACCTCTGCAAGGAGATCTCGATTATTCTCTGGTTGGATCAATGTAACAATACAAATTTCTTATGTTGATTCTTGCTCATGCAGTTAGTGTATCCACGCTTAAACGCACTTGTAGGCAGTACGGGATCAAGCGGTGGACAAATATTATCAGGAAAAAAGGTAATTCCACATTTCCACCCTAACTTACTAGTCACCTAATTGAATAGTTAAGAAGGGAGAAATGAGAACCAGTAATGCCCTAATAATCCCATTTTTAAACTATTCGAAAAATAAGTAATGATCACCATAGTCCTGGCAAAAGGTTACCATTTTTTGGATTCACATAATATAACCTCCTTTGTTTTCCTTCAATCACCTATCTTTCCCTAACAGAGTAACAGAAGCAAGATACTAAACAAAAAAGATAAAACACAAATATCCATTTTTTTTCCCTTTTATTCTTTCCAACGTTGGTTTTTTCTTCTTTGTTCTTTTCTCCAGCCGGGAGACCTCCTGATCAACATGGAGAAAATAATTCATCACCTACATGCAAGACGCTGTCAACTAAAGGGCAGAACGAGATGGAAAATGAAATTGTTGGTCACCTTGAGGAGACGAATGAGTTTCTCCTGGATTTTGTTGAAGGCCCAAATGGTAAGAATATGGAAAATGCTTCAATGGTTGAGATAGTAACAATCCCTAGTTTTTAATATTCTTGCTCTGGTAATTATCCTGATGTGGGTTTTTCCTGTGTCATATATGTACAATGAAAATGAAAGGGGGGGGGGGGTTTCCTCTGAATGGGCATTTCAACTAAAAGATCAATGGACAGTGTCCACCTCTTATCCAAATTCCAATGATCCTGAGGTTCCACACGCTCATATAGCATCAACACAGATCCTAGGTGAGAATATGGGAAGTTTAGGAGATGGGAGAAATTCTTTTGGTTCACTGGAAGAGCATCTTCAGCAAGGACATATCTCTGGATCTATGTGGACAGTCCCTCCATGTTCAGATCCAGCTTCAAGCCAACACATGCCTACTAGTACCCCCACAATGGGAAGTTCAGAAGATCGAATAAATTTGCTAGCTTTCCTAGAAGATGTTTTTCTAGAGGAAGATGTCTCTGGATCTATTAGCTGGACAATCCCTACATGTTTTGAACCAGCTCCGAGCCAACTCATGCCTACGGTTCCCCGGACGACGGGAAGTTCAGATGATTTGAGAAATTTGTTACCTTCAGTGGAAGAGTGTTTTTTGGCGAGACATGTCTCTGGATTTACTAACCGGACAGTCCGTTCCTGTTCATATCCAGGTCCGAGCCAACCCATGTCTACTGTTCCCCACACAACAGGAAATTTGTTAGCTTCAGTAGAAGAGCCTTTTTGGGCTGGACATGTCTCTGAATCTATTAACTTGACAGTCCCTTCATGTTCTGATCCAGATCCAAGCCAATCCATGCCTACAATTCCCCACACAATGCCTACAATTCCCCAAATGATGCCTCTTCTCACAGGAAGGCAAGATATGAGGTCTGTGAGGTTAAAGGCAACTTATGGGAACACCACAATAAAATTCCCTCTCCCGTCTGGATTTAGTGAACTGAAAGAAGAAGTGTCGAAGAGACTGGAGTTCGAGCGTGGTAGTTTCAAACTTGAGTATAAAGATGAAGAAGGGGACTCAGTGTTAATAGCTTGTGACGAGGATGTAAGGGATTATCTGCGACTCCTCATCTCAATGGGAAATCAAGTAGTCAAACTATTTGTTCTTGATAAGGTTCCTAATACCACAAATTTTTGTGATAACTGTGGATGTGATAACTGCAGATCATTGAAGTGTAGAAGACCATAGGTATGTTTAGTTGGAGAATGGAATTACATGGTTGACACTAGTTCCATGTTCTTTGTGTAACAGGACATTTTCTTGCCAGATTTTCCTCTGCTAAACCAGAATAGTTCCAGTAGTGCTGCATTCGGTAGGGCCTCTCATTGTTTTGGCCTAGGTTTTACCTAAATTTAGCTGGTGATGTTTGTTTGTGTAAATCTCTGTTGAGGTTTCTTTTTATCATCTTCTGGTGTGGGGATTATTTGTGTCCGCCATCATTGCTAGACGTGCATGGTGAGGATGATGAGATTTCGGGGACCATGGGCCTTTAAGTTTAGATCTTGCTATGGTTTGTGGGGTGCATTGATGGAGGAGCTCAGTCCTAAATTGTTATTGTTTCAGCAATGGTATGTTATTTAGGATTCGTCTCGTACAGGTTGAAACTAATTCCCAAACCTCATTTCTATGATGGTGGTCTCCATGGTTTCTGAATGAAGCTGGACTCTGAATGAAGCTATTTGGAGGATTTCTTTGGCTGCAAGATTATCACTTCTTGGCTCAATGGCTGATTTTTTTTTTTCCGTCTTTCTTCAGGGTAAAAGAATCGTTCGATGTCCTATTGCTCATTTTTTTTGTTTTGTTCGTTGTTAATTTGGGACGAAGGGAGTACCAGCTAACTAGCTGAATGCTCGAGTCAAATAGCACTCCTCCAAAAAATTTCGTATGTGTCTTTTACTTTGTGAAACTGAACACAAATATCTAAATCCAAATCTCAAGTTCACTTCAATTTTTCAATATTCATGATCAGGTGATCACTCGAATATTCGAATTCTTGACGGAGAAAGCTACCATATAAATATTACACACTTTTTGTTGGGTTATGTTATGTGTAACTCTGACAAATGTTACATACTTTTTTGTTAATTGCACAGGGGCATATCTTGGAAGTGTATTAGGGATGATACCCATATTTTTTTAGTGCATGACATGCATATTTTTGGTGTATAGAATGCGTATTTTTAGCTCATTAGCTACCCATATTTTCTGTAATATTACGAATAGGGGTGTTAGGTGTACGGTAACCCCAATAATGCATTTTTTAGTCCTAGTTACGTTTATTTTTTTTATGTTGGATGTGCATTTTTCAATTTGTGACGTAGGCTTCTCCTAAATTTATATTTCCACTCCGAAATTTAAAGAACGTAAACTAAAATTTAAAGAGTAAGATGATATTAGAAAAGATTAATTTTATCTATAATGATGTCAGATTCATCAATAATTTTAACACTTGTTATTTGAAGAGTTAACAAACTTTTAAAAATTCAGTTTCACCAGCTTGTCAAATCTCCAACGCTCTCATCATTTGTTGGAGAGGGAAATTTCGTTTCATCTTGTTGAATGGGTTCGTGGGTGTGACGTCCCACTTTTTCAGTTAAATAATAATAATATTATTTTTGACACAAATAATTAAATTTTTCATTTTTCTTTTCAAACTTCTTGCTAAAAAAAATATATATGTTGGGCTGCTTTTTTTTTTTTGCATCAGTTACACGTATTGCTTAAAATCTTAGGTTTGGTTAAACTAGGAATGGGTCCCCGCACGTGATTAGTTAATGTAAAGAATAATGTTGGGTAGATTGTGTAATTAGAATAGATAAGTTTTAAGTTTAAACGTGGGCAGTTTATTAGGGTGAGGAAACATTTGAGAAGTAGGGTTATTTTATTCCTTGGGGAGGAGAAAGTGAAAGAGTAGCCGCAGTTGAGAGTTCGTCGATAGTTTCCGGATCAGTAAATCGTCGGGTAAGCTTAATGTTTTCATCGTCTCTTTTCTCCTTGCTGGGTATATTGTTTATAGTAGTTATAGATATAAATAGAATTATGGATTTTGGTTTGACGACGGAGGAATTTTGTTTGGTGGCGAGGAGAGAGAGGTGTGCGTGCATGTGTTAATATGTATATATATAAGTATATTATGAACCTGTATGCATGTGCAGTGTGTGCGTGTGTCGAGACGAGACAATTGAGAGATTAACCCATGAGGTAGTTCCTGGAGTTAACTTAAGGAGGATCGATATTAGTAATAATTATGGCCCATAATTATATTGTTATTAGTTTCAGTGGTAACTAGCGTAATCAATTTCATTGAATTGATTTTCGTAATGCATTCTTTTGATCAGAGTAGCAGAGTACTCGAGCAGAGTACTCGAGCAGTATTACATTTCGCGATTTATCTATCCAATCGAGGTGAGTGGTTAAGCATGTGATCCCTTCTTTTGGAGCCTATCGATTCTTGACAATTCGTTATTGGTTGTGATCCGATGATAATTATTCTTATTCTTTGCTCTTATAATTATTGCCAATTGACGTACCATTTGGCATACAAGGTTCATTGATAAAAATTAATAGGATTGTTGGATTGCCCATATTTTTCTCGTTGCTCCATAAAATTATTGTGACTCTGCAACGACACGGGGAATAATCCTGGTGCAGGTGACTCCGGTTCGCCGTTGTTCTTTGTGTTTGGGACCACAGACTGTGTTGATATTTATTAAAGTCCAAGGAAAAGACCCGTAAGATATCGTGGTGACTTTGGCCACTAGGGAAAAGACTTGTGAAATACCCTGTGACTCTAGTGCTCAACGGATAGGGAAAAGACTTGTGAAATACCCTGTGACCCTATTCCGGATCGGCTTAGGGAAAAGGTCCCAGGCGCCATCCTGTGGTGACTCTAAGTACGGTGTTGGATCCAACGGGCGAAGCCCTGAGAAAATATTTGGCATTTGGTACTTGGTATTTGGAAATTGGTAATTATGGTTCCCACTTTGGTTTAGACTCCCGTTTATCGTCGTTCATCGTTCGGATATTATTGGACTTATTATTTGGTATAATTATTGTGGTGATTTGATTATTGTTCATATTATTCATTAATCTGTATTCGTCTTGTGGATACTATTTGTTGAGCCATTGACTTCGTTAGTTTGTTGGTATTATTCGTTGAACCTTCGACTCTCCTTAATTTGACACCATTTCTTTGGAACCCTCATTATCGTTCGTTCAAAAGTATGCCATTTTGTATTTTCACCCTTAGCATGCTTAACTACTCACTGAGCTCGTCAGCTGACGGATTTATTCCATATTATTTTTCGGGTTAGTTCATGGAGCATTATAGTGGACTTTGCGGCGTTGTCGGGACCTTGTGATTGGACCTCTAGGGCGTTTGCATTTTTATTTCTTTTATCGTGTTAAAATGCTTTCAAACGTTTATTTATTAGCTTCCGCACTTTTATTTATTGGCAATTCTTAGGGAATTTGGAGTTAGAGAATATCGGATATTGTGGCCATCTTGTTATGGAAAAATATTGATTTTGGGTTTGCACATTTTGCTTTAATAAAATATCCAGTTTTTACTTTATTTGGTTTAAGTTGCTAAAACTATTTTTTTAATTAGGCTTCGTGTCCCATGATTGCTTCATGGTACACGGCCGGTCATGCTCCCGAATTTGGGGCGTGACAGCGGGGACCAAAAAGGCTCATCTCTGAATAAGCACATTACGGAGAATTTTTTTGGTGTTGGGGTGGGTATATCTCACGTGGTATCCACTCAGCACATTTGAGCCATCCAATACACTTTTGAACGGCTCATATTAAAACTCTCTATCTCTTCTCACCCCAACATTTTCTCTCTTCAAATCTGAGCCGTTCAAATACGCAATGAATGGCTCGTATGCGCCGAACGAGCATCACATGGTACCTACACAACACTAAAAAAAATTTCATCATTAAGAGTATCTTCAACCCAGAGTCTCCAAAAGACCCAACATACTTTTTTGCTTTTTAAAAAGTAAATATGGAGCTAATTTTGAGAAGCCACAACCGCCATGCTTTTCTGCCTGAGGGGAGGCGTCCCGCTCCCTCCTCCCTCGCTTAAATGTCTTGATTTTTTCAGGGCTCATAATTTCTTGGATGATGGAGAGGAGGTGGTTGATGAAGGTTATGAGGCTCTCGGCGGGGGATATGCAGAGGCTGTTTTTGCGGCAGATTTGGAATAGGACTTTGAGGAGCTTAGAGGCGATTACGTCAGTGAAGAAGTCCGTCACCGCCATCTTTTCCGGTGGGGGTGGATTTGAAATCCGGAGATAGTGCAACCCCGCACTACATGGGTAGTGCGGTTTTGAACAAGGAAGGAGAGTCTTGATATAGGAGTATATGTTTGTGTTGCGATGAGCCTTTTTGGTCCCTTTGCAGTTTTGCTTTTTTGGTTTTACTAGTAACAGTGTTTACCAATGATGTGAAAAAAAGAAAGAAAAGAAAAGGTAACAGTGTTTACCCGCGAACCCTGCTCCTTCGAGAAATTTTTCAGTTCTGGGTGCTGGGTGGGCACGGGTCATGTGGTGCCGAGCACCATCTCGGTCGTCCAAACGTATTTTGAACGGTTCAAATTTGTTTGGACAATTTTTAAGTATAAAATTATCAAAACACATCATCAAACTCAAACAGATTTAAACCGTCCAAAATACCGGTCGAGATACGTGCTCGGCACCACGTGGCCTTGTCCATCCGGCATTGAAAAACTTCTCCTGCTCCTACTACAAAGGGGGTCAGCGTCAACCAGTCCAATCATGAACGAAGACGAGTCATTAATCTCATTGAGATTAAGATCGTTTCAATTTATCTTCTTTTTGTAAAAGGAAAAAATTTTAATTTTTCAAATCAAATATAATAAAAATAAAAAATAATTTTTTAATTTTTTTTTGTACCGTATAAAAAATTTCAATGAGATCTATCAAATAAAATTTATATTGATAGAAAAATTATTTAAGTAAAAACATGATGTTTAAGATTAAAATTACCTTCTTTTTAAAAAAATATTTTTTTCACAATTTGAAACACCCCTAACCTATTACCGGACGTTCTGCAAAAAAGGGTTTTGCAGACATTCATCCAGAAATTGACACGTTAGCCCGCTCCTCGGAAAAAGTACACACCCACATGTGAAAGTGAAATTTTTCAAGGGGGGAGTGATCAGACGAGGGAGGGTAGGTGATGAAACTTTGCTTGGGGTAAACTGGTGATGAAATTTCTCTGTTACTTTCACCGGTTTAAATCCCGTTTGATAAATTTAATTAATTTTTTTGACAGTTTATATATTTAAAAAGTATAATTAACAAAATTAAGTTCTTCAAATTTTCACTCTATTTAAACCGATGCAAAAATTTTATTTTTCTAATCATATTATTCTAAAGGGTCATAAAAAAATTTTTATCTCTAAGGCTCTCATAATTAAGTTTCTACTCAATATGGTCTCAAATAAAGAACAAAAACAAAATTATGAGAGCCCTGAAATCAAGATTTAATTATGACCTTTTAGAATAATATGATCAACAAAATAACATTTTCGCACCGGTTCAAATGGATTAAAATTGGAGTACTTTATTTTTAACCATATTTTTTTAATATATAAACCGTCTAAAAAAATAAGTGCTTCGATTTTCAGTCCGTTTAAATCGGTGCGAAGATCTTATTTTTTTCTAATTATTTATCTTAAAGGATCGTAATTAACTTTTTGCTCTAGGGCTCTCATAATTTTGTTTCTACTCCATAGGGTACTAAATAAATAGTAGAAACTTAATTATGAGAGCCTAGAGATAAAAATTAATTATGACTCTTTAAAATAATATGATTAAAAAAATAAGATCTTCGAACCAATTATGGATTCAAAATTGGAGCACTTTATTTTTTAATCATATATTATTCTTCAATTTTGCATAAGGTTGAAAATAAAAATGTATACTATCAATCCAATTTTATCCAATGTGAAACAAACATGATATTAATAATCCTATCATCTAATCTCATCTCAAATAAATATATTTATTACCAATTATTTCTCATTACTAATCACAATTCTAATGTCATCTCCTTGCAAATCTCACTCATCTATCATTATTTTCTAGACAGAAACGAAAAAACAAAGCAGAAACAAAAACAGAGTGTTTGTGTTCTTGGTACCCAGTGCTCTGATACCAATCGTTGCGGAACAAATGATCGAACCAGAACACAAACACAGAAAACAAAGGATTTACGTGGTTCCCCAAAATAGGGTACGTCCACGGGGGGGGGGGCAGCCGGATTATATTTAGGAGGAGGAGGATTACAAATCACTCTACTCACACTCTCACAAACTGATACAAACTAAACCAGATGTGTTTCTGATTTCCCACAGTGATACAAATGCAGAGGGCTCAATTTATAGGCAAAGGATAGAGCCCTCTTCACAAGCCATGCTTATGGCATTAATTGCAAACCATGCGTGAGATCTTTCCAGCTTGAGATCTTTCCACGCCTGGGATTTCCAAATCAATTGCATTCAATGCAACCCACGCCAAATCTTCTACAAATGTGCAGATCTTTCTATTGTCAAGCAAGACCGCTAATCTTTGACGAATGAGAATGAAGCCAAATCTCAACATGCAGTCCACTGATCACAATGCTTTTGTGTTTCCACAAACTCAGATGGTTTCACCACAAGGGCCTTTTCCGGCGGGACATGTCTTTGAATCTAGTAACCAGAATAAGCATACAAATTCCGTGAAGATAGAGGCATTTTATGGGGAGGACATGTACAAGTTCCTATTCCCTCTCACATCGGGAATTGATGATCTGAAGAAAGAAGTGTCAAAGAGACTGAATATTGAGGTTGATAGGTTTGAGGTTAAGTATAAGGATGAGGATGGGGACTTGATTTCATTACCTTTCGATGAAGACTGGATGCTCTGTCTTTCAAGCTCACGGGGGAATGATGAAATCAGAGTGTTTGTTTTTGATAAGGTTGGCGGGACCTCGAACTTTTGTGAAAGGTGCAGATCATCGACGCAGACAAGAGCATAGGCAGGGGTGGGCATGCCTGACACGAAAAACAAAATAAATTCATATAATTGAGGTAAAAATAAATATTTTTATGGGTAATTCTATACATTGGACATTAGTTTGATGAACTGTCAACTAAAAAAAATAAAAATAGCGAAAAGTAGGACTTTTTGACATGACACGACCCGAACATGACACGAAAGATTTGATAATTTGAAAAATGTTGTGGGATTTTATAAATAAGATTTTGATATATAACACGAAAATGACACGAAATTACCTATTATCCACTGCATAGGTATGTTAAGTTCTGGATATTATTACATGGTTTTGACCAGTTCCATTTTTTTGGGGCTTTTGTGGAACGATCAACGAAACATTCCCTTTGCCAGATTTTGCCCTCAAAACCCGCTGAGTGAGAACATTTGCAACAGTGCCCTCTCTAGTATGGCGTCTCTCTTTTTTATCCTACCCTTTTTTTTTCTGAAATTAGATGGTGATACGTGTTATAAATCACATTTAGTAGTTTCTTTTATAGTCTTTTTTTTTTTCTTGTGACCTTTTGGCACAATATTTCAATGATGGTCTTGAATCTCGATGGTTTCAAAATGAATCTGGAGTCTGATTGAATTAGTATAATGAGGAGGATGCTCTAACACACTCCAGCTCCAACTCTGTCAATTAAAGTCTCTCTCTCTCTCTCTCTCTCTCTCTCTCTCTCTCTCACACACACACACACACACCCTCACTATTTTCAACAAAATTGCAAAACCAAGCCGGCTTGGGTTGCGGGCGTGCCGGGACCAAATGATAGTCCAAACATGATATCAAGGCCTGATTGAAGATATGGTTCGTTGTTTGTCTTTGCTGCATAAGGACTTAAAATTTCTTAACCGTTGTTAGAAAATGGAAAGAAAGATAAAACGAAGCTAAATTTGAACCAAACGAACTCTATTAACGGTTTAATGAAGTTTGGGTACAAGGATTACAATAAAAAACTTAAACTACTTTGCAATGAGTACAAGCATTGTTTGTAAAATTGATTCAAAAAACCAACGCATTTTCTTCTTCCTTCGATTTGCGCGCCCACCCCCTTTCTCTCACCTTCTAATCGAAAAGAGACGATCGGCTGGGTGAGAACTGAGAAAGAGGAGTAAGAAGAGGAAATATTATTCCTCTCGATCCCTTCAAAAATTTAGAACCCGGCAGCCCTGCTGTGCAGCAGCATCCCTGTCGTGCATCGTCTCAGTCGTTTGTATGTGTTTTGGATGGTCTGGATTTTAAGTAACTCTTTCCTGGAAGAGTTCTTTAAATCCAGACTATCCAAAACACAGGTGGATGCAGAGCAGGCCCCCGCTTTGAAAAATCTAATAGGCTTCGAGACAAACATTTGGGTTTTGGGGGCCAAGGAATTATTGTAGTCAGATGATGGGATTGAATTGAACGAAACCTTGCCATCTATCATGAGAATACACTACGAGGAGACTTCTTGGATGAGATGACGCGTGCAGTGTTGGTGGTGAAAGTATTGGGAGAGAGAGGGGTTTATATGATACTCTATGGCTGTCCAATTTGTAAATAACAATTTCCAGCTTCGTCTCGCTTCGCATCGTAACACGAAGACTTCGACATTGGTGAATTTCTACCCTGCTTTCATCTTTTGCACCTTTATATTTCCTGCTTTGTTTTTGAACACTATGAAGTTGTCTAGGCAGGGCCGGTCCTGGTATTTTGGAGGCCTAAAACGGATTTAAAAATAAGGCCTTAGTTCTTTCGAAAAAAAAAAAAATTAAACTTAAGTGGCTAATATGAAGTAAAAAGATTAAACTTTATATTTTAACTTCGTAATTTAACTAAAATAAATTTTTACAAAGTTTTACACCATTATAAAAATATGAATCAAACATAACAAAGTAGCGCACATACACTGTGTTTTGTCTAACGAATATTTTGATTTTTTTTTTATTAAAGTTTGTTGAGTGAAAGTAAATTATTTTGGTTTATTTTTGTCAATAGGTTTAATTTGTGAATTTGACATTAAAAGTTAAAGTAAAATTAAAATTAAAATTAAAAAAACTTATCACAACATTTATGGTGTGACATTGGTCTTAAGTAACATCTACAAAGCAATTTATAACACAAGAAGGACAAGAGTTGTATAAAAAAAAAATAAGGGGAAAAAATAGCTTGCCAACAAAAGAGCTCCTAGGACTTGAACGCATGACCATTACATTTTATAACTTTACACAAACCACAGAGGCCAAAAGTCAATTTGTGCTAGAATACGGAAAGTTTAATATATATATATATATATGGAAAACAAGGCCTTTCTGCATAAAATCTCGAGGCATAAAGCACCGGCACCTCCAACACCACCTCAGGGCCGGCCCTGTGTTTAGGTCATTGTTCCCAACATAAGATGACCAAATCAAGAGCTGTTAACCCTTTTCCCAGGTTCGGGCAACCAAAGTAGCTAGTTGTGATGAAGTGATAAATTTACGTCCGGGGAATTTATTGAAGACAATCTCAACAATTTTGTGCAACCTGATTATAAACGACTGTTGCGGAATGATCGATGATTGTATATTGGCTCTACAAATAGGTATAATAGGCGGGGAGCTTAACTTAGAAGCGCTTCTCAACAAATATACCATGTCGAAAAAAATAGAACTCAAATAGTACATAAATGCGATCAACCAAAAAAAAAAACCCCCTCAAATAAGTAGTTAATTTTATATATTGAGGAATGAGGACACAAACCTGGCTCATTAAAAGGCAAGGGGTGTATCTGATTATACTAATATAGACTTGGATCCGGTAATCGTCATCGGTCATCCCTTTGTGTTCTTCGCACCTCTTTCTTCCTTCGATAGCTTGCCTTTTGCATATGGTTCTATTTTTTTAAAATCAGCCCCACATTTAATTGGAAATAATGATAATTTTTTTGGGTTGGACGTGTGGTAACTATGTGGTTGCAGGTTGGATTGACTATGGGTTAAATCCTCTCAACCTGCTATGAACCCGACCCAACTTGTTAAATACAATTGCATGCATGCTAAATACCATGCACATTCATTTACTTAATTTTCCACTATTGAACGTGCACTTCAACATTTAATACCTGAAGAGATGTTTGTTACTACCATTGTTTAAATGACAATTCTTAAACTTGTAATTTTGTTTGTCGATCTGCTTTTAATGGGCCTCTTAAAAAATTATCTTTTGATAAATTTTAATTAGTTGTATTAGACAAAATTATCTGTTGGGTGTTTTCGGTTGTTGCCTAACGGTTAGGTGAGCTTCCTCGGCAAGTAGTTTGGTGGGTGAATGTTACATTGTTCACCGGTGGGTGGCCGTTTGGTGGCGTGGTTGATCTGGTGATGTACATTCAGGTTCATCAGTTGATGTTTGGTCCAGTTCAGAGGGTGGTTTTCAGCGACTGTGGTGGTGATGCTGAACTTGTGCAAAAATCTAGGGCTAGGTTTTGGGCTTTCTTGAGTTGGGCCTAACCCACTTTTTGTGTGCTAGTTTTCTCTTGTGCTTAATTATAATATTTGGGCTTTATTCCGTACTTCGGGACTACTAAATAATTACTCCTTCGTAACGCCCTTTTATGCCAACAGGAGAGGCATTCTCCCACTGTGAGACAAACAGGGGAGATAAACCTATATATTTTGTCATCTGTCATGGCTTTGTTTTTGTTATTCCCTGTTTGTACCCCTTTTAATATCCTCCCTCTGTATCGCGCCTTTTCATTTGTGTATATATGTACCAAAAACTTATTGTGTTTTATCTAATCTCATATAGAGGCGGTTTGAAATTTCGATAGAACATGAAATAATACCAATGCTTTTTTTGTCAAAGGGTAGTGATTTTCACACTTTTATGTTTCAAACTCAAAAATTATGTGTTTACGCAAATAATTTTTCTATCAATATGGATCTTATTTAATAGATCTCATTGAGATATTTTATACAGCGCAAAAAAAAATTGAAAAATTATTTTTCATTTACATTATTTTTAGTTTGACAAATGTGAAATAAATACTTATTTTTTAAGAAGGTGTTCTGGAACGGAGCCTGAACCCCTTAATGGCTCGTCTTCGTGATTGGAGTTGACAAAACCAAACGCCCTCCCTTCCTTCCAGCAGGAAAAATTATTATTCCCTTCGTCCCTCTTTAAGTGTTCAGCTTCGTAACTTTAACTTATTAAGAAAATATATAATCATTACACATTTCACAATAATTTTTATCTTCACTTTTCTTACTTATTATCCATGGAGACATCATTATTATATTTTTACTCACTAACTTTTCAAAATAAAATCTACGTTTAGAAGTAAAATAAAAAATACATTAATTTTATGAATTCTTATTAAGAGACTACCTAAACTAAAATATTAGACTTTAAAAAATCGACGGAGGGAGGGAGTAATAATAATCTGAACCCCTTATGGCTTGTCTTCGTGATTGGTGTTGACAAAGATGAACCCCTCCCCCAAAAAATCGAAGGGAAAAGGGGTTCAAACCCGAAAGCAAACATATTAGTAACTCTTTGATCTAGAAAAATGAATCCGGTCAAAGCACATAGCCTACCGAAATTGACAAATGCTAAGAGGTGCACTATAGCACCGGATATTTGGATTCAATTGGCAGCTTTACAATTCTTCCCGTATTGGATAATGACATCACAAAGAATTCTAATATATTTTACAAATTTATCCTTAGTTTTGTAACTAATAACAAAATAACTAACAATCCAATCAGAAAAACTACTGAAAAAGCAGTGCGAGGCTCCATTTCCCAAGCATTTCCGACCCCCCACCCCCCGTTTTTTTGCCCTCTTTAAACGCTATTTCTCCTGGCATTTTTTTTTCACCTTTTCTTCTTCTAAACTCTCTGTTTCTTCCATCTCCTAAACTCGTTTTGATCGACTCCTAAACTCGTTTTGATCGACTAGAAGGTCGGAGAGTTCTCTATTACACTTGAGGCGCTTCAAAAATTCTTGATTAACCCCTCCTACATGGGTTTTTTGCCTTGTTCAAGTTCTCACTTAATTATGCATGTAGGAGTTGATTTATTTATGGCTTCATGTGTTTAATTAGGCATTTCTGTGTAAGTAAAATAACAAAAGTGCTACATATACAATAATTCAAACTCAACACTAAACACAATATTTTACATACATGTGGGGTCTACACATGCTACATACATAATAATCCAAACAGTAATGATTCTCACGCAGATAATATTGCACATATCCTGCACATACATTTTTGTGGAGTCCATATCGGAGTCCTACAAAATGATCCGAACCGCTCATATTTTTTAAAATATTTTTTAGAGGGTTTCTATAAAAAATTAGCTTCAACAGATATCAATAAGAGCTTTTCTCAGAAATCGTAGGCCGAATCATTCTTTTTTGCCCTACGAATTCTGAAAAAACTCTTACCGATATCCGTTGGAACTAATTTTTTATAGGAATCCTCCAAAAAATATTTTAAAAAAGATGAAAGGTTCGGATGATTTTGTGGGATCCTGATATGGGCCTCACAAAAATGTATGTACAAGATATGTGCAAAATTATCTGTGCAAGTAGCACGGTTGGGTGTTGTATTTGAATTATTGTGTTCCTAGCATTTTTGCAACGAGTAAATTGGGAAAGAAACAAAAAAAAGCGGGTTCGGCTCCAGTTCAGTGTGTTAAGTTATTATCCCTTGTGGTCCATTTGATGGTTGGGATCAACTCTACCAAAATTAAAGGTCTAGATCTTGCCATGTCAAACCTCCCATTTTGTTGCTCTCTAAAGAAACGGAAGATCCTAACGGGAAGTCTTGACGTTAACTCTGCAAAATCCAAAAGAAAAACACTCCACTCAAGCACGTGTCTTCTCACATAGGAGTACTTTCGTGGCACTGACTCATTTTAATTTAAAAGTCCAGCCAAACTAATATTCTGGATTCTTGAAATTCTTTATTGGGTGTTCTATTTTTTTCAAAAAAAGTATTTTTTGAAAAAGAAGGTAATTTCAAGCTCAAAAATTATGTGTTTACGCAAATAATTTTTCTACCAATATGGATCTTATTTGATAGATCTCATTGAAATCTTTAAACGGTGCAAAAAAAATCAAAAAATTATTTTTTATTTTCATTATATTGGAACTTGAAATTACCTTCTTTTTGAAAAAGAAGATTTAGAAAGAAAGCGGAACAGGGTTTTGTGTGTTTTGTTCATTTTTTTGAATTTTTGTTAGATTTGCATGATTTTTTTAGATTAATCATTTGTCTCGAGAGTCTAAAAAGTACTCTCTACATTCCTAAATGAGAGTCTATTTTCGACACACGTGATGCTCAAAAAAATCGTTTATATCTCACAATTTGTGATATTTTTAATTTTTGGGACTTTTGGGCTTTTGTTCTTATTCAAAAAAAATTCGCGTTTGTTAGTTTTGAGCCTAACTTTTGTTTTTTCCGATTCGTCTTGTTAAAACAAATCAAAAAAGTAAAAAATTATGACGTCTACCCAAAAAGCTCAAAAGCCGATTTTTTAGACTTTATCTTGGATATTTCAAAAAATATTTGGATAAAAGTCATGATTTTTTACTTTTCTGTTCGTATTGACGAAATGAATCAGAAAAGTAAAAAAGATCGTCACAAAATTAGCAAACGCCAAAAAAAATTGAATAAGGACAAAAAAGAAAAAAAAACCCAAAAATCTCTTAGCGGAATGCTACTCTAACCAATTTCACTTATATTAATTCAGAAATAATACTTACCGATATCTGTTAGAAGTGATTTTTTACAGAATTTCATAAAATAATATTTTAAATTTTATAAATATTTTTTTAAATTTTTATGAAATTCGAAATAGATTCCACATAAGATGTAATATAAAAAAGATAGACATATCTTTTTTGTTGCATTAACGAGGACCAGACTCGATCAGTTCCATGTAAACGTGAGAATTGAGAAAACACCTGGATTGAATAGCGTTTTGTTTGGATTTTGCAGTTATATTTTGTCAAAATTTCCTTTAGGATTTTCCGTTTCTTTAGAGAGCAACAAAATGGGGGGTTTGACATGGCAAGATTTGGAGCTTTGATTTTGGTAGAGTTGATCCTAGCAGTCAAATGGACCACAATGGATAATAACACACAGGACAGGAGCCGAACCCAAAACAAGCAAACTTGGAAAAGCAAGCAAAAAGTGTGAAAAGGGTGCCCAAGAAGAAAAATAAAAAAAAGGGATAAATTTGACAAAGCAACAAATATATGGTATTGACGGTGACATAAAATGATTTTACTGTCCAAAGTCAGGTGTGTAAACGGTACACCATAGCACCCATTCAACCGGACCGAGCAAAATTAGCAGGGGTCCTAGGGGGGAGGGGCAGGGGCACGGGGAAAAGGTGGTGGGGCCGGAGGGAGGGGTTCAAGGGGAGTGGGAAAAGAGGGTCGGCGTCTCAGTGGGGTCTCACCAAAAAGGCTCTTTGCAGCTTAAAATCAAGACCGTCATCGCTCCGGACGGCAGGCGGGGGCTGCTGCCCTAGGAGCAGGTTCCGGGTTTTCGGATCCACTCCGGTCTCGAACGTTTTCGATCATCGGAGCGAGATTAGAATGGGTCCAGAAACCTGAGACAGCAGCACGCTGCTGCCCCTTTTGGGGCAGCAGCCCCTCGCCTCCGTAATTTCCGCAATGGAACTTTGTTGGAGTGCATGTAATATCTGCATGTACAAACTATGTAGTAGAATATTAAGTTACTCCCTCCGTTCCAAAATGATTCTTCGGTCCGTAAAATAGAGTGATAAAAATAATGCAATTTTTTTAAGAACAAATTTAAACTTTTTTTACAAATTAAAAATACTCATTGATATCTAGTAAGTTGTTAAAAAACTTTTGATTTTTTCTTGCAAAAATTGTATTATTTTTAACACCCCGTTTTACGGATAGGACAAACATTTTGGAACGGAAGAAGTACTTTTTTTTTTGGGATCATTGAAATAATTATTTTAAAATTAATAAACAATTTAGATTTTTTTTTGGTAAAAAGAGATTTTATTACCAAAAAGGAAACGAAAAACACAAAAACTTAGGGGCATACCCCCATCAAAACAAACAGTCCACCAAAAACTGGAGACAAAACAGAAACAAATACAAAGAACCAGACCTAACTACTTCTAGCTACAAAATTTTCTCAGATATATTCCAAGCTCTATACTAAGCTCTATTCACAGGGTTGTGGCCACGGGAGTGAGCCTCACTGTACATATTTCTTTGTTTTTTTTTTTCCCACGTGATACCATTGTTCATTTAATGTCAAAGAGCCCTTTAAAGGCTCGTCGTCGTTCATGATTGCCTGGTTGGCGCTGACCCCACCCTACAGAAAGGGTTCGCGGGTAAAAGAACCCAAAGGGCTCATCGCAAAACACACATAAACAAAAACTCCTCCTTCTAAAATCAAACCCCTTTCCCAAAAAAAAAAAAGAGTTACTGAAAAAATGAAGCCCGCGATTATTCTCAATCTCTCTGATATCTGGTAGCGATGACCCGTCACCTTCGTATTCAAGCCTTCCAGGAGATCCAGGCAGGGTCCGGGATCGATTCAACGTCCACGATCGCAGGAGCTAGCGGAATTATTCAATCTCTCTCATCAGCTTCAGAGATGGAGAAGAATCCCTTTGTTCAAGCGGGAGACTTGCCCACTTACATGGGTGAGATTCCGCGTGCCTCTCCATTTCCTAATCCCTTTGATCAAGCAGGAGCAATTGATGGTGGCGTGGATCAATTGAAGGATTCTTGTCGTTTTATTCCGCTGTGTCACATATTAAAAGCGACTAATGACTTTGACGATGCATTAGTTACTGGAACTGGGGGATTTGGTAAGGTATACAAAGCGAGCATTGACGATGGTGCTTCAACCACCGTTGTTGCCATAAAGCGGTTGAGTGCCGAGTCCAATCAAGGTGCTGAAGAATTTTGGACGGAGTTAAAGTTGCTTTCAAAGTTGCGGCATAATAATCTCGTTTCGCTCATCGGTTATTGCGACGAGAATCAGGAGATGATTATTGTTTACGACTATATAGCTCGGGGGACTCTCGCCAGTCATCTTTACAAAACAAGTACTAGAAAAGAAAGCGGTGGAAGTAGATCTCACCTAACATGGGAGCAGAGGCTCAACATTTGCCTCGACGCTGCACGTGGACTCGACTACCTTCATGGTACCTTACACGGTATCATACACCGAGACGTGAAGAGTGCAAACATTTTGTTGGACGATCATTTGGTAGCAAAGGTTTCTGATTTAGGAATATCTAAAAGCACTACTACCCTTACAGCAACCCACGTTAGCACATGCGTCAAAGGAACTTTTGGATATTTGGATCCAGATTACTTCAAGACCTGTCGACTAACCAAGAAATCTGACGTTTATGCTTTCGGCGTGGTGTTGTTGGAAGTCTTGTGTTGTCGGCCATCAATAGATCAACGACTCTCCGAGGAGCAAATTAGTCTAGTTCATTGGGCATTAAAGAACATCAAAAAGGGAAAGCTTGACAGAATCATTGATCCCTCTCTGAGTGGTGACACAACACGACATAGTCTTAAGTACTTTGCCGAACTTGCCAACAAGTGTTTACATAATCAACCAAAGAAAAGGCCTACAATGGCTGAAGTAGTGGAGAGCCTTAAGATTGCATTGGTGTCGCATGAGCGCAAGGGGAGATCGCAGGGAACTACTGCAAAGGCGTGGACGTTAGGAAGCCTTCTCTCGCGACGCAGAAACCCCTTGCTCGTTCCGTCGCCGGAGATTCAGAAGAGCTCGATTACCGTCAACGGTGGCGGGAAGCCAACCAAGCGGACGACGACAGCGCTTCTCGTCGCCAATTCAAAGGCATTTGACGACTTCGAGGCCCGGTCGAAGGAAACATTTATGATTCACCAGGAAAAATTAGTAAAGAAGGAGGAAGGATTTACGAATGAGCATTTATCTGATCATGTGTTTGCCAATTCGAAGAAAAATAAGGGCAACAACAAGACGGTGAATAAGTTCTACAGCAAAAGGGGAATTGGTCATTGGGATTCAATGGAACTCAAACATTCGGCGACGTTCAAGAAGTTGGAAATGGACCCAGAGAATAAAAACAACAGAGCATACCATAGTGGCGTTCTTGTCTCTAATTCCGAAAAGAGAAAAACGATCGAGGCATTAAAGAGACTGCAGGGGAGTCTAGTTTCAATATTGCGACTTGAAGATTACGACACTCCCTTTCCATACCAGGTATGCGTGCTTTAGCAGTGTGCTTGTTCCTGATAGTTCAATCTACTAATGTGACTTGAAGATTACAACACTCCACTTTCACCCCGTGTCGCATCTCCCATCTCCCTGTTTCTGTGAAGTTCTCACACTGAAACCTCAACTCCGGGCTCTTCGCGACCAGAAGAGGCCTTCTTCAGTAACTTGTGATCTCTATGATGATGATGATATTTCTGTTTTAATCTAATCCCATGGCTGTTGTGTTATTTTTCCTGCAGTTGACGGTCTTGGGAATGTCTAAAATCATTCCTGGCTTGTTGTCGATCTGTGGGGATGAGCAGATCATCAAACCTACCACCAACCACATCCACATAGATAGAGTTGATGAAGCTCTACTGCGCCCTTTGAACTTTGATTTATACATCCACAAGTCTTCACCTCAGCCAAAAGCGTTACCAGATGGAGGAGAGATTGTGCTGCTTGATTCATCAAAACAAAAACCATCGGTGGATTTTGATGCTATAAACAACAGGGCATATCAGAGCGACATTCTTGTGTCAAGGAGACAGTGCATGCCTGAGGGTGTACTTAGTTTAGTTGATTCAACGACAAGAATATCATCGATGTATTTTGATGCTCCAGACAATAGTGCACATCTTGTGAGGGCATATCAGAGTGGCCCTATTGTGTTTAATTCGGAAAAGATAGATGCGGGAGAGGGATTAAACAGAGAATGCTTAAGTAAGAGTGCTCTTAGTTCAGATGATTCAACAAAACCAAGGTCGTTGCCAGATTTCGATGCTACAGAAAACAAAGCGGCGAAGGTCTATACCAGACAGGGAAGGGGTTGTTGGGATTCCATGGGATTCGAACAACGGACGACGTTGGAGGAGTTGGGAATGGACCCAGAAAACGAGGGCATAATTTCTGACTTGTTGAGATTTGTGAGGGATAAGGAGGAGTTGTACAAGGAGGCAGGCAAGGATTGGAAGAAGGGTTACTTGTTGTACGACTCTCCTGGTACTGATAGATCAAGCTTAATCGCTGCCATGGCGAACTTTCTTGAATTTGACATCTATGATTTGGATCTTACGGGTTTGACCTCCATCTCAGAACTGACGAATGTGCTGGTCTCCATCAGGAATCGCTCCTTAATTGCTATTAAAGATTTTGATCTCTGGTTTGCGATGCTTCCCAATCTCAAGAATGAGGTTAGCTATTTGTTTTCCTCAACCAATTTTTCATTTCCCCACCTTTTTAAGTGCACATCGTCCCCTGGTTAATTGCTAGTAGCAAGTTTCATATTCGTGGTTATATGTTTTGGTATTTTTGTTGCTTCTTTTATGAACTTTTGCTCGATTCACGTTAATTATTTTGGTATAAATCACTCATCTCAGTGAGAATAGTCTATAAGGTAAAAAAAATCATGGCCAAAAGCAAAACAATTCACTAAACTAGAGGCTGAGGCACACGCGATGCATGTGCAAGTTGGATTTGTCAAAATTTGCACAATAGCTTCCCGTTTGATATTTGATCGAATTTTCACAAATTTTGACAAAATCTAATTTGCGTGTGCCCCGGCCTCTAAGAGCATCCACAATGGAATAACCAAAAGCATAAGGTTGTTAAAGTTAGCAATGTTCTCTCAAAAAAGTGTTCACAGTAGCATAACGAAACTTAACAATCTCTTAGCAACTCATTAAATTTTGGCCCTTGAATAATCAAAATTAGCAACTTTTTGCCAATAACCAAAACTTTTTCTCTCTCTTTCTCCCTCTCTCTCAACAATGTTTCTAGGAAAAATATTTTTAAAAGTTTTTTTTTTTTAACAATAACAGTTAGACCGTTTTTTAAAAACTGTATTTTTTTTTCTTCAAAAACTGTTATTTAAAAATAACTGTCTTTTTTTCAAAAACTTTTTCGGAAAAGTGTTTTCCAAAATAAAAGTTTTCAAAAAATTATTTTCTATTTCTAATAACATGTTTTTATTAGTTTGAAAACTATTTTAAGAAAAATATTTTATATGGTGACAATTTTTAGATTTTCACAGGTTGAAAAGATAATGTGGCAAGTTTTGATTATTCAATGTTCGATTATGCCACTGTGGACATCTACATTGCTAACCTTAGCAATCCCTTAAATGGATAATCAAAAGGTGATGTGGCAACTTTTGATTATCCAATTTTGATTAGTCCACTGTGGATGCTTTAATTAACCTATCGTTAAAGATAAACAACAATTAAATTAGCATCACACTAATGAATTGCTTATATATTATGATATCAATCTTGCACATAATTTTTCTTATTTTGTATTTATCCCTCTTAGAAAACAAACTGAAGGTGCTTAACATGCATAAAGTTAATTAACATGATAAGCATATGCAAGTCGAAAAATAATCCGGAAAAAATCATACTATATACTTCAACTTCCCTCATCGGTTCTTGGTCTCTTCTTTTCTAACAATCTGTTCCAAACAAAATCGAAATATATGTAACATTGTATATGTTACATTTAAAGCAATTCCATGGCTTAAAATCAGATAAGTACGCGAGCTTCTAAAAACAATTCCATGGCTTTGTTTTGCTAAACAAATTGATTACCTCATTAGCAAAATACTTCTGATTTCGGACTGAGCAATTAGAGCCAATGATGTGAAGACAAATTAACTTATTACTCTCGCAAATAAAACAAAATGCGTTGGTAAAAGGATTAAACAAATGAAGTCCACATGTAAAAGTAGAGAATACGAAACCAATTTGTCTTGCTTGTTCTCATCTCTGTATCAATGGCCAACACCAATGCTGGATGCAACAAGAAAGCGTCCATTTTGTGCAGACTGTATAGAGGAAGATGGGTACAGGTGCTCTCTTCGGTGGTGAAACAATGAGAGAAGAGGTAGTTTTTGTGATAGGGGTAGAAGTTATAGTGGGAGGGAAACTGACGTGGGGGTGGGTAGTTATTGGGTTTGGTGGTTATTGGTGTTGGTTTTGTCTATTATGCCCTTACAATTAAGTCCTCAATGAATTCAATTGTGCTTGAATCTTTTTTTCCTTGGGTGTACAATTTTGGAAATGAAAAAGCATGACAAAAAAGGGAGACACCAAAGTGGTGCTCTCCCTTTATATATTAGAATAGATAGATACAAAAAATTTGAAACAGCTATCTTTATTGTCTTTAAGTCTTGTCCTATCTGAATTTTAGGTATGGTTTTATACTTACCCTAGTTTGAGAGTAAACACTACTCGTGATCTGTAAGCTTCTATCGTTCGAAGCGACTGCTGCTACCGTAATTGACTAGTAATTTGGTTTCATTTGGTTTGAACGTTGAACTTTGTAAATGACTAGTAACTTTGTACTTGATTTCATTTGGTTTGATCATTGAACTTTGTAATTGACTAGTAATTTTGTATTTGGTTTCATTTGGTTTGAACTATGAACATTAAACTTCTCATTACGCATTATGGATGTCATTTGGCGAACATTTTAAAAAAAATCCGAGTAATTGCTACTCGCCGAGTACTCAGCCTCGAAGGTAGAAGGTGGCCGGCCGGCCGACCGACTACCGAGTAGCGAGTTTTAGAAAATTGCGTAAAGTTAATAATACCGATGGTCTTGAAATTGCCCTTTGCTATATTTTTCTTTGTTTTCCCTTTATTTTTGCGGCTCAAGTTGGTTGAAATCGGTCATATCGCATGAAACTTATGTAGCTATCTGTAACAATGTTTATACTGGTTACATAACCATGTATATGTTCTCCTCTACCTATGCGAAACAAGATGAATCAATGTACCACAAACAATAAAGACAATGAAATAATCACACAAACACAAGAACCCAAGGTATGCGTGTGCTACAGCATCGTGCTCATTCGCCTATGACCACGAGGGTATGATAGTTCAACCCACTGTTGCGAATTGAAGATCACAACACTCCACTCTCACCCTCTGTGTTGCGTCTCCCTGTTTCTATCAAGTTCGCACACCGAAACCTAAATTCTGGGCACTCTGAAGTCCGAAGAGGCCCTCTTCAGTGACTTGTGATCTTTATTTATTTATTTATTTTGTAACAGGGTAAAAACTTGTGATCTTTATGAAAATGATGATGATGATGTTTCTGTTTTAATCTAATCCCATTGCTGCTGTGCTATTTTTCCTGCAGTTGACGTGCTCAGGTTTGTTGAAAATCATTCATGGCTTGTTGTTGAGCTGTGGGGATGAGCGGATCATCATACTTACCACCAACCATGACCACATAGACAGTGTTGACGCGGCTTTACTGCGCTCTTTGAACATTGATTTATACATTCACACGTCTTCACCTCAGCCTAAAGCCTTACCACAAGGAGGAGAGATTGTGCTGCTTGATTCATCAGAACAAAAGCCGTCGGTCGATTTTTATCCTACAAACAACAAGGCATATTGGAGTGACGTTCTTGTGCCTAATTCAAAGGATGAAAATACGCGAGAGGCATCAAGGAGACAGTGCATGCCTGTGCGTGTACTTAGTTTAGTTGATTTAACAGAAAGAATATCATCGATGGATTTCGATGCTTCGAACAATAGGGTACATCTTGTGAGGGCATATCAGAGTGGCCCTGTTGTGTTTAATTCGGAGAAGAAAGATATGGGAGAGGTAAGCAGAGAATGCTTAACTAAGAGTGTACTTTGTTTAGATGATTCAAGCAAACAAAAATCGTTGTCCGATCTTGCCGTTACAGGGAAAAAAATACATCTTGTCAGAGCATATCAGAGTGGCTCTGTTGTGTCTCTTTCAGATGATAAAAATAGGGGAGAGGTGTTAAAGAGAGAATGCATCTCTAAGAGTATACTTGGTTTAGAGGATCTTCAACAACATTCTGGTGGTAGACGTGATGCTGCTGCAAAGAGCTTTTGCTGTAAGCTTCGACTGTTAAGTGTTAAGTAGAATATTAATTATTGCTGGCAATCTTTAAATTTCTCATCAATTTTCAACCATGCTAGTTCTATTGCATAAGAGAAGCTTAGTTATTTATGCATTTAGATTCGAATTTTCGAGGAGAAATATGAATTGAAATTGTTTCTTTTTATATTATCTGGTTATATTGAGTTGGGAATGCAGGTTTATGTTTTTCTCTTCAACGAAAGATAGTGTGCTAAGTAGTAGTCCATCCTGATTATAGTCATGTTTCTAAGTCTCCTATGCTTTTCTCCAAGACTTCTGGTTCCGGTATTGAAATTTGATCTGTATTAGTTCACCCCTCGTGTTTTATTTTGTTCCTAATGGCCTCAAAATTTAATTTATTGCAGCTACTTATGATCCAGGAATTCACACGGCAGATTCCTTTGCACGGATATCGTTCGAAGTACTCGAAACTCTTCCGACCCGGGAACAGCCTAATGACTGTGTACCCTTACTGTCACTGAGAAGATTAACACTTGAGGATTGTGTACAACAAGAGAAATCACCAGATCTGCCAAGAGTTACGCAAATTAACGAAGTTGAACAAAGATTGACAAAATTGCCTAGATACTTAGGAGGATTGACTGCTCAGGTTGGTTCTCTCCCTGGTTTGCACACACAGGCCATCTTTTGTGTGCATATTTTCCAGCTAGGTCTTCAAACA
The DNA here is from genome assembly GCF_030253575.1 of Rhododendron vialii. Lineage (NCBI taxonomy): Eukaryota > Viridiplantae > Streptophyta > Magnoliopsida > Ericales > Ericaceae > Rhododendron > Rhododendron vialii. The sequence goes on along the minus strand of NC_080561.1, from coordinate 3,053,665 downwards.
ATGCCAATATCATCCATATTGTTGGATTTACCCATTGTTCAAGTATAGCGTTCAGACCCAGATTTTGATTTGTTTGTACTAGGTATTGCATTGAAATGGTATGATAAATGAATCCAAACAGTGGATCCAACCTTTTTGTGTCATTTTGCAGAATTCAGCAGTGGTTAGAGCCTCAACATTTTTGTTGTGTAAATATAAGTTGAAACAAATAACTAAATGTCTGCTTGATAAAGTAGAGGGCAAAGAAATCTAGATTAGCCACAATAAAGGGGTGTTCTTTGAGAGTGGAAGTTTAGTTGAAGTTATCATTCTGTTTATCAATCAGTATATTCAATGATGGCTTTATCTTCCCACGTACTGCAGTCTGCAAGCTCTTCACGTTGGCCTATTGGCTTACCAGAAGGAGGGTACATTTTACTGCTTGATCCGTTAGATCAATCTACAAAACATATAGAATATGTGGCCAGAGCAGATCAATGCTCTCCTACATTGTCTCTTGCAGAGAAGAAAATGGTGAGAAAGACATTAAAGAGAAAGTGCAGAACTATGAGCGTAATATTTGAGGACAACCACCAACATTTTGCCAGAAGATGTGAGGGCAATGCTAAGAGCCTTGGTGGTAAGCTTCTACAACTGATAAATTGTAGCTTTCATTCTTGCTCGTTTATGAACCATCTAATGCTTTTGGCGAAGGGCATGCTAAAATTTTAGCCTTCTCACCTATATATTGGTGCTCATGCAGTGAAGCGGATAAAGAACCAGGGGATTCGTCAGTGGCCATTTTTTCGACAAGTAACTTATATTTGAATTTCCGTCCATTCCTTATTTTTCCGACAAGAATAGTAATTTGGTCCATAACTTTTTAAGGATTGGGAAATTACACTGGAAGTTGGTTCATAATTCACTTAGATTTTCAATTCCTCTTTCACTTCAGGTAATTAAAGTTTGAAACCATGTGGTGGACAAACTTCCTTTTGCAAAGTTTCTATGTCTTTAATGAGCGTCTCTTTGTGTTAGCTAGTATACATGTGTCCAACTTTTCCTCAGATTGAATGTACAAGTATCGGTAATTAGATTCTTTGGTTTCAATGTACAGGGGACCATCTATTAAGAGCACCTGTAAGCTTTTCTGAATGTATGGCCTTTTCAACTTGTACTTTGCTATAGCTTAGTCTTCAAAAAATACCCATACGTCCATATTCTTGAACTCTAAACAACTTCTTGCCATGGATATTTGAACTTGACTCAAGTCTTAAGTTCTGGGATATACTATTCTTAATGCATTTTTCCTTGGGTCTTTGGGACATTTAGCACCATATTATAAGCCATCGGCATACAGCTGCCTCTAAATAGATTTACTTTCAAGTTGTAGGACGAAAAATGAATGTGATTCATTGTTACTACGTTAAAGAGTCTGATGTAGCCTTATATCTTCTTCGATAAGTGAGTTCATGACATCTACGAGGCAAATCACTTAATAGGACATTAACGTTTTTATTATTTGTGTCTCTTTGGGAAAAAAATTAGTAGACATTTTTTGAATGGTCAAGCAGCCCATTCCTTAAAAGTTCAAATTTACTGATTACGTTTTGCTGGGTTCAGAAATGGGCAACAAGGAAGGGGTATTCTTTGGGAGAAGAAAGACCATTTGAAGTTAGGCGTCTATCTATGGATGAGACACTTGATTCAAGGCTTCAATTGATCCATATGTCCCAGTTTGCTAAATCTTCACCTCGGGCTTTAGCCTTACCAGATGGAGGTGAGATTGCCAGGCCTACAGTCTTATCATCAAGTGAATTTGCTGCGACAAACAACAGAGCACACCTTGTCAGCCAAGATCAAAGCGGCTCTACTGCATCTCATTATAAATGTAAAAATTCAAGAGAAACGTCAGACAAACAAGGGTTAGAGGATCTCCAACAACATTTTGGCTGTGAACATAAACATGCTTTGAAGAGCCTTGGTGGTAATTTATTGCATGCTATCTATCGCTTGTTCTTAACCCTAGAACCATACTAACTCTGCCACGAGATGCTGGATTATTGTCGTATGGAAGCAGTATAAGGATATAGATTTCATACATTTATTTGCTCATGCAGTTAGTGGATCCATGTTTAAGAGCACCTGTAAGCAGCACTGGTTCTATTGGTGGCCGGGTCGGTTTGAAAACAATGGTAATTTCTCTCTCTCCTTGGGAGATAAATTTAGAGAAACAATAGTCCCTTGAGAGTTAAATTTTTAAGTCTTCTGAAAAGTTGAGCGATTTGCAGAGAAAGGGAACGTGACTAAGTGAGTTAGATCTTACATGACGAAATCCTAATTTTTGTGATTCACATTATAGAACCTTCTTTCTTTTTCTTTCTATTTCTTCATTTCCCTAACTAGAGGCGAGGATAATTCACATTTTTTCCTCATCAGAACAACAAGCATTTGATGCTACAAGCAACAGAGCACTTCTTGTCAAGGCAGATGAGAGAGGCCCCACTGTGTCTAATGCACATTTTTTAGAAGATCTACGACATCAATTTGGAGCTAGATGTAAAGATGCACTGAAAGGTCTTCATGGTATGATTCTATTGTTGAAATAATGCATTGGTTGCAAGTTGCAATCTTGATCTCTTCTCATTTTTAACCATACTAGTTCTTTTGCAAAAGTAGAAGCTTCATTATTCATATGTTTGGATTCTTGTGTTCAAATGGTAAAAGGTGAATTAAAATAGTTCATTTTGATCGCAAATTATCCGGTTATGCATAGTTCGAGCTGCATGTTTACCTTCTTTTTACAAACCAAAAAATTGTGTACTAACTAGTAGTCCATCTCGATTGGTAACAATGGTTCTAAGTCTGCTATGCTTTTCTTCTAAAATTTTGCTTGCACTACTAAATTATAGATTTGTATCATTTATACAAGTTTACTTCCTGTCTAAGTTCCTACAAATTTATTGAGCTACGGTTCCGCATGCCAGATTCCCTTGTATGGAAGTCATTCAAGGTACAAGACAATCTTCCTCTTGGGGAACAGTCTAACACCCGGCGGAGATCACTAACACACAAGCATTGTGTACGACTAAAGAAATCACAAGATCTGCCACGAAGTATGCTAAGGGACTGCGCAGGAGGATTGGCTGCTCAGGTTAGTCCTTGCCCTTTCCTATATTAATTCCAGCTAGGTGTTTAACAATTATATGATCCATATTGGTGAATTAGCCCTCGGTTCAAGTACAGTGTTCAAACCCAGATTCCAATTCATTTGTACTGAATATTGTCTTCAAGGGGATGATAAAATGAATTCAACCTATGTATCCAAGTTTTTTCATATGCAAGGTCAATAGTGTTTGGACCCTCAATATTTTTGTTGTTTAAATAAGTTTGAAAGATTGTATAATCATCTGTTGGATAAACCACTAGAGATGCAGTTTGAAAGGTAGATTAGCTAAAATGAACAAGTATTCTTCTCAGAGAGGAAAGATAAGTTGAAGTTGTCATTCTGTATATGGATGAGTACATTTAGTATTTACAGTTGGGTATATTGATCAATGGCTTGGACTATCCAAATGCTGCAGTCTGATATCGGCTTACCAGATGGAGGGCACATCCTATCTCTCTCAGAGAAGAAAATTGTGAGAAAGACATTAAAGAGAAAGTGCAGAACTATGAGTATACTTAGTTTAGAGGATCACCAACAGCATGTTGGTAGGAGATGGGAAGATACTGTGAAGTTCCTTGGCGGTAAGCTTCTACAGTTAAATAATTCTTGCTCATGTTTATGAACCATCTAATACGTCTTGTGAAGCACATACTGGATTGTTGTCTTTATGGAAGCAGTACAAAATAGTAGTTTCTTACCTTATGTATTGGTGGTGCTCATGCAGCAAAGCGCATCTGTAGGCAGCTTGTGATCCATCGTGAAACCACAGCAAAGCGCATCCCTAGGCAACTTGGTACCCGTCGGTGGCTGTTTAAACAAGTAACTCACTTGTATTTTCATTTCTATCTAGTCAATTTGTCTTATAGGTTGTAATCATTAAAGTGTTCTTTCGGAGAGGAAAGATAAGTTAAGGTTATTAGATCCTCAACATTTTTGTTGTTTAAGTAAGTTGTAAGAAATACAACCATTTGTTTGATAAACCACTAGAGAAATGGAGATTAGCCAAAATGAAGAAGTGTTCTTTCGGAGAGGAAAGATAAGTTGAAGTGGTCATTCTATATTTGGATGAGTACATTGAGTATTTACGGATGAGTATATTGACCAATGGTTTTAACTATCCCAATACTGCAGTCTGCTATTGGCTTACCAGAAGGAGGACACATCCTATATCTTCCAGAGAAGAAAATTGTGAGAAAGACATTAAAGAGGAAGTGCAGAAGTATCAGTGTACTTAGTTTAGAGGATCACAAACAAGAAGTTGACGGGAGGTGGGAAGATGCTGCGAAGAGCCATGGCAGTAAGTTTCTAAAATTATAGCTAAGTCTTGCTCTTGTTTATGAACCATTTAATGCATCTTGCAAAGGACATACTGGATTGTTCTCTTTATGGAAGCAGTTCCAAATTGTATTTTCTTACCCTATGTATTTGTGCTCCTGCAGCGAAGCGCATTCGTAGGCAGCTTGTGATCCATCATTTATCCACTGCAAAGCGCACCCATAAGCAACATGGGATCTATCAGTGGCCATTTCAACGAGTAACTCACTTTTATTTTCATTTATATCAAGTCAATTTGTTTCATAGGTCATAATCATTAAAATAAGAGTAGTAATTTTCTCCCTGGACGTACTTTGTGAAATTCCCAGGCATGTGGAGTCCATACATCAATTATAATTCAATTTCTGTTGTCACTTCATTTCTATCAAGCCACACACTCAGCATATTTGGTTTTTAAATAAGTTTGAAAGGATATATGGTTAAATAACTAGAGAAATACAGAGTAATGTAGATTAGCTGAAATGAACGTGTTGAAGTTGTCATTCTGTATATGGATGAGTACATTGAGTATTTACGAACGAGTGTATTGACCAATGGCTTTGACTATCCCAATACTGCAGTCTGCTATCGGCTTACCAGATAGAGGACACATCCTATCTCTTTCAGAGAAGAAAATTGTGAGAAAGACATTAAAGAAGAAGTGCAAAAGTATGAGTGTACTTAGTTTAGTGGATCGCCAACAACGTGTTGACAGGAGATGGGAAGATGGTGCAAAGAACATTGGCGGTTAGCTTCTACATTTAACTAAGTCTTGCTTTTTTAATCTTTTTTTATAAACCATAATGCATCTTGCGACGGGCATACTAGATTGTTCTCTTGATGGAAGCAGTACAAAATTAAGTTTCTTACCCTATGAATTGGTCTTCATGCAGTGAAGCACATCTGTAAGCAGCTTGTGATCCATCGTGTGTCCATAGCAAAGCGCATTTGTAGGCAACATGGGATCCATCATCGGTGGCCATTTGAGCGAGTAACTCACTTGTATTTTCATTTCTATCAAGTCAATTTGTTCTGTACATAGTTCGTAATAAGTATGAAATAGTAATTTTTTTTCCAACTTTTGTGTGTGCAATATTTACCGGGCATGTGGGGTCCCTACATCACTTATATTTTAATTCCTGCTGTCACTGCAGGTTATGAAATAGTGAAATCATATCATTCACATATGGAGTTTAAAATACTCAGCTTAATTATGTGAATTTAAAAACTGGAAAAACTTCCTTCATGCGTAATTATTACTCCTTTAATGGGGGTCTTATGGACGATAGCTAGCTTGCACATGTGTTCAGCTTTCCCTAAAATTTGATGTAGAAGCATATCTGTATCCGAGGTCATCGTCTTCAACGCGAATCGGGCCATCAACTTAGCTTGTTTATGTTTCTTGGCTTTTTTACATACATTTCATCAGTCTTCAACCAATGTGCATATCATCCATTTTTGTGAATTTTTAAGCAACTTTTCCCGTCAATATTTGTACTTGACTAAAGTTATGAGATGTTATTCATAAATATTGGTTCGTCCTTTGAACTTTGTGGCACTTCGGAACTTTTAGCACCATATTCTCACCCATTGGGATTTATTTGCCTTTAAATAGCATGGTTTTTCAAATTCTATGACGAAACGTGAAAGTAATTGTGGTTACTACTATGGACGTGCGAGTTTGTCATATATTTTCTTTGATAAGTGAGTTTAACCATTTATGAGGCTAATCACTCATTAGGACAACATTTTTTTTTTCTTTTGGGTGTCTATTCGGAAAAGGAGGACATAATTTTTCATGAACTGGGAGAAGACAGAAGTGTAATCCATAGAAGTCCAAATTACTAATATAATGAGCAAACATATCTTTTGTAAAATAGGTGAAGAAATAAGTGCAATCCAGAAAAGCCAGGATTTAATGATTACCTTTGCTTGACAGGACTGGACAACAGAGAAGGGATATTCTTTAGGGGACGAAAGACCGGTTGAAGTTATCAGTCTATCTACCCATGCGGAACTTGTTTCGAGGCTTCAACTTATCTATATATCCTGGCTTGGTAGATTTTCACCTCGGCCTTCAGCCTTACCAAGGGGAGGATTGATTGTGGGGCCTATAGCCTTGTCATCAAGTGAATTTGCTGCTACAAACAACATAGCACAGCGTGTCAGACAAGATCAAAGAGGCTCTGGTGCATCTGGTTCTGAGAATGAAAGAACAAGAGAACAAAAAGACCCCAAAAGGAAACGTAAAAGTATTACTATAGATGATCTTCTAGCATTTCAAGGCAAGAAGACCCGTGAAGAAGCTGCGGAGATCCTTGGCGGTAATTTAATGCTTGCCATGTTTCACTTGTTTTCAACCAAAATAACTTTGCAAGGCGAGCTCAATTATTTTCTTGTGAATCAGTGTAACAATACAAATTTCTTAGGTTGATTCTTGCTCATGCAGTTCATTTATCCACGGTTAAACGCACATGGAAAAATGGTGAATGCGGTCAGTGGAAAAATGGTGCAAGAAAAAAAGGTAATTCCACCCTTACTTACTAGGCACCTGTTTGAATACTAGTTAAGAAGAGAGAAATGGAGAATTAATAGACCCTAATAGTCCAGTTTTTTAATCCATACAAAAAATAAGTAAAGATCAGCACCGTCCTGACAAAAGGTTACGATTTTTATGATTCACGTAATATTTGACCTCCTTTATTTCCTTCTATCACCTATCTCCCTTAGGGATGACAATCGGACCGGCCCCGCCCCGAACGGGGCGGATTTTCCAACTCATTTTCGGGTATAGGGTCGGTTAAAATTCCAAAACCCGACCGGGTTAGGGTAGGGTCGGGGTGGAAGTACCCCACCCCGACATATATACATATATATATATATATATATATATATATATAATTATACTTTTATCCTAATTTAATTATCATTATACTTAAAATTTAACATTTTTACCCTAATATTATTATCATTATACTAAAAAATCTTATTCTTAACTTTATATTTTCACCATTATATTAAATTAAACTACCACTTTTTTTTATAACTATTTTCTTTATTTTGCTTTTAGATTACCAAATTTTTTAAATTTCTTACGGTGCAGGGCAGGAACGGAGATACCCAAAAAATACCCGGTCGGGTTCGGGACCGCATAATAATTTTCGGATCAGGATACGAAAAATTCGCCCCGCCCCGCCCCGCTGCCAATCCTAATCTTCCCTAACAGAGGCGAGGATGCTAAATAAAGAAGATACAATGCAAATATCTATTTATCTTGCCTTTTATCTTCTCCTTCTCTTCCCAGTCACCTGTTTGGATAGTTAGAGAGAAATGAAGTGTGATAACATAATCTGTAGTCAAATTTTTATCCGTCCAAAAGTTAGAGGTGCAGAAAGGGAATTCAAGTATTGATTACCAATTTTGTCCCCAAATCTTACTGACAATAGCTGTCTGTTTTTATGATCCATATAATTGAACCTTCTTTGTTTTTCTTTCTACTATCCATTTCTCTTATTCTCTCGTACCTATTTACTTGTTGTCTCCTAACAGTCTGGAGACCCCCTGATCAACATGGAGAAGGGAATACATCTACCGCACGTGAGATGCCATCACATAATGTGCAACCTGGGATGGAGGGCGAACCGGTTGATCAAAATCAGGAGGCAAATGAGTGTCGACGAGATTTTATGGGATGCCAAATTGCTTTGAATATAGAAAGTGGTTTAATAATGGGTATCATGAAATTTTCTTTCTAGTATCCATTTCTCTTCTTCTCTTTCATTCCCTCTCGTACGTAAGTATTTCTTTTCTTTTCTCCAAACAGTCTCGAGACCCTCTGATCAACATGGAGAAAGGAATACATCAACCGCATGAGAGATGCCATCACATAATGTGCAGACTGGGATAGAGGGTGCACCGGTTGGTCAAAATCAAGAGGCAAATGAGTTTCGACCAGATTTTACGGAAGGCTCAATTCCTTTGAATGCAGAAAATGGTTTAATAATAGGTATTGTGAAAATCCGTCCTTTTCATGATTCTTACCCTGGTAATTATCCTATTGATTACAAAGAACATGAAAACGCAGGTAATTCCTTTGGATGGCCAAGCCAAGTGAATGATCAATCAACTTTGTCCAATCCTCATGTTGTAGTTCCACAACCTCAAATAACATCGTTGCAAAGTGAGAGTAGGGGGGGTTCAATAGATTTGAGGAATTCTGTAGCTTCACAAGCAGAGCTCTTTTCGGACGGACATATCTCTGGGTCTAGTAATTTGGCATTTCCTACACGGTCTGATCAAGCGGCTCCTAGTCAACATGTTGAAGGTCAATCAATGCAGTCCACTGTTTACCCAGATGACAATGCTTTTCCGTTTTCATTACAAGAGCCTATTCCGGGGGGACATGCCATTGAATCTCTTAACCGGATTGTGATGTTTAAGGCATTTTATGGGGAGCATACCATATTAAAGTTCTTGTTCCCTCTCACATCGGGAATTGTTGATCTGAAGAAAGAAGTGTCAAAGAGACTGAATGTTGAGGTTGATAGGTTCGAGGTTAAGTATATGGATGAGTATGAGCACTTGATTTCAATACTTTGCGATGATGACTTGAGGCTCTGTCTTAGGAGCTTTCGGGGGAATGATGAAATCAGAGTGTTAGTTCTTGATAAGGTTGGTGGGACCCCGAACTTTTGTGAAAAGTGCAGATCATCGATGCAGACAAGAGCATAGGTATGTTCATTTTTGGGGGCTTTTGTGTAACGATTAACGAAACATTCCCTTTGCCCTCAAAACCCGCTGAATGAGAACTGAGAACATTTGCAACAGTGCCCTCTCTAGTATGGAGTCTCTTTTTTATCCTGCCCTTATTTTTTTCTGAATTTAGACAGTGATATGTGTTATAAATTGCATTTAGTTGTTTATAAATATTTTTTTCTTGCGACCTTTTGGCACATTTCAATGATGGTCTCAATGGTTTCGGAATGAATCTAGACTCTGAATGAAATTAATTAGGAGTATGCTCTACCTCACACCAGCCCCAACTCTGTCAATTAACGTCTCAACTCTCTCTCTCTCTCTCTGTCACACATTGAAATAAAATACAATTGATTCAACGCCCTTGTTTACCAAAAACCAGCGCATTTTCTTCTTCCTCCGATCTGCCCGCCACCTTTCTCTCGCCTTCTAATCAAAAGACTACACAGCAAATTAAAAGAGAAGATAGGCTGGGTGAGAGAGGAACAAGAAAAGGGAAGATTATTCCTCTCTCCCTTCAAAAATCTAGAACCTGCACTACGCCAAATATCGCTTTTACCGGCGGTAAAAAAATTGCCGTTAAAAGTTATTTTTATCGGCATTAGTAAAACTGTCCTGAATAACTACCTAAAATGACGGTTTTTTTAAGATTGCCATTTTTACAAACTTTTACCAGCGGTTTTTTAAATTACCGCAGAAAAAAATAGAATATACGGGTTTTTTTTTTTAATACCGGTAGTTTATTACCGTCGCGTGTAATAATACCAACCCGTATAATATAAATATTATTATTTATCCTACATGATGCAATATGCGAGTTAGCCCAGTTGGTTGCACGCGCACTATAGGATCCGGAGGTTCCGGGTTTGATTATTGGGAAAACAAAAAAAATTAACCACTAATTTTATTACCGGCTGTTTTATACCGCCGTTTTTACCCAGCGGTTTATTTCCGGTGGTTTTTGAACTATTAACGGCTTTTTTCTAATGTCGCTAATGCTAAAATTTGGCATAGTGCCGGGGGCCCTGCTATGCACTCCCGCACAGCATCCCTGTCTTGCATCATCTCACCCGTATGTATGCGTTTTGGATGGTCTGCATCAAAGTTGTTAATTTTGTTCCATACCGGAGCTTAAATAAAACACAAAGGTAGGCGATTTGTAACGCTCGAAATACCAAGCTGTACCGGAAAATACCGGGATGTTTCGGTGATATATTCCGGCGCACTGGCCGGTACCAAAATGGCATTTGTTTTTTATTTTTTCTTCGTGAAATGTAAACTAATTGAAATAAACTTATGGGCTTATGTGTGATTTTATCTTGTTTTGCACACCCTAAACGATGGAAAATCACAACAGTGAGCGAAGATTTGAGAAAAATGGTCTGGACTCTGGTTTCTTGAATCATTTGAAGGTCCTCCTACTGCCCACAGTCTGAGTTGCAAAGCTTTCTTTCTTTTCTTTTTTTTGCATTAGAGTTTTTTTTTTTACTATTTTGAAACAATTGATATATTGTTGATTAGGGTAATGGAAATGATTAGTAGTAATTTATAGTAACTGTTAGTTTGTTACGGCTCTTGAAACTCGATTCAAGGCTATTCAAAATATTCAAGACATATATTGAATATATTTAAAATATTAATTGCGGTAAATCCAGAACGGTACCGATATACGAGCCGGTACCGGTACGTATCATTCCAGTAATGAAAACGGAATGCTGGCCAGTATGGGATTAAATTATTAATTTGGTTTGGATTTTAAGTTACTCATTTCTTGAAAGAGGTTTTTTTTTTTTTTTTAAAATCCAGATCATCCGAAACAAATACGGACTGTTCAGAGGAAAAATGGTGCACCTGTCTGCACCGGATAAGTGAGGTGCGTTGGATTTATACTACCTGTAACTATTTCCTTTGATTCTATTTTATTTACTACACCATTTCAATTACAGAGAGGGGGGAGGGAGAGTGATGTTAACGGAGTTGGGTTAGAGTGAAATAATGGACACGTGTTGATGCAGAATGAGAATTGAAAATACTTTAATAAATAGTATTATTTAGTTTTTCGTATTTTATGTTTTAGTAATTTTGTTAGGGAGTTTTAATTTTAGGAATAAGTGTTCTAGAGTATTCAGTTTTTCAATTATAGTTTATTTAGTTTTCTATTTTATGTTTTCTTGTTCTACAAGTATTAGGGCTCAATTAGAATTATGATTTTCTGCCTACATAATAAGTAGTAAGCCTTCGGGCTAAGGGAGTTATTTTATGATTGAATTAATGAAAAATTGAGAATTTTTTCATTATTGAGAAAAAAACTTTTAGCCCTTCCCTAAAAGAAAAAGTTTGTATGTTGGCTCTGCAAATAGGTATAATGGGCGGGGCGGGTGACGTAGAAGCTCTGCTCAACAAATATACCATGTCGAAAAAAAATAAAACTCTAATACATAATTGCGATTATTGATAAACTAAACTCAAATAAGTAGTCGTTTGATATTGAGGACACAAACCTGGCTCATTAATATAGACTTGGATCCAGTAATTGTCCTCCCTTTGTGTTCTTCGCACCTCTTTCTCCCTTCGACAGGTTGCCTTTTGCATATGGTTCTATTTTTTTAAATCAAACCCACATTTAATTGGGAATAATGATAATTTTTTTTTTGGGTTGGACGTGTGATAACTATGTGGTAGCGGGTTGGATTGACTATGAGTTAAATCCTCTCAACCTGCTATGAACCCGACCCAACTTGTTACATACTTGCATGCAAAATACAATGCACATCGCAAAGTTAAAATTATAATTAAAATATGTAATTTTTCAGTATTAAACGTGCACTTTAACATTTAATACCTAAAGAGATGTTTGTTCCTACCATGCATTTGGGTGTGATGGCTTAATAATACTTTTAGATTCTTTTTGTCTTTATTCAAAGAATTTTTGCACTTATTAATTTTTGCACTTATTAATTTATTTAACTTTTTAAGATTTTAATACCACTTTTTTACATTTTAGACTCTTTCCGTCGAGAAGAACTAACAATCTACAAAAATGTCAAGAAAAACTTGAAGAAAGACGGAAAATAAATCAAAACAATGATTAAGCCAAAACACTTGTGACAATTTTGTAAGCAGTATGTTTGCCAATATTAGAGAAACAAATTAGGATAGATGGAGCTAATTCTGTTATCACACGATTATGTAATAAAACTGTTTTCGACTTTGGTCTAAAATTTATACCTTTCAGATTCTCATCGTCAAGACAAACAATGTAAAGTTAAGAATTATGGCAAAAAACTAAAAAAATAAATGTAACGAAAGTTAAATAACACGGTTTGTCTTTAACAAAAATTAATTTAGTCTCATCTTCGAATTATGGTCCCACACGATTACTAAGGAAACCCACCTCTGATTTTTCTTTGATTTCATTGTTATGTTAGTTGTAGAGAGAGAGAGAGAGAGAGAGAGAGAGAGAGAGAGAGAGAGAGAGAGAGAGAGAGAGAGAGAGAGAGAGACAGAGAGAGAGAGAGAGAGAGAGAGAGAGAGAGAGAGAGAGAGAGAGAGAGAGATGTTTTTTAAATTAATACTAAATTCCTAGTCAGGGTTCGGTCCAGGTGATCTAAAGCCCCAACATTTTCCATTATTCAATGTTTTTCCTGTAGGGAAGGGAAGGGGTTCAAGGGTTAAAGGGAGGGCCATGGCGAGTCCGTTGACTGAACCGCATATATGAAGCCTATTCTGAGATAGATGGGGTTAATTGCCGGGCCATCATCAAGGGGGTGGCGAGTCCGTTGACTGAACCACACAAAAGCCGCTGAGAAACCAAACTCTAACCCAGTAGCCAACCAAACATCATGAGCCCGGCTCGAGCTTGCACTCAACTTATGGCTCATTTGAATTCGTTCAAACAAAGTATAAGTCACACTCAATCACTTTTTATTGTTTGTTGTTAATTTATAACTTCCGAGACAAGCTATTTAACCAAAAAAAAAAACTTCAAGCCAAGCCTGAGCATATGGAAGTTTCGATTGGTAGGCTCGTAAACGGGAGATCATTTGATGCAGATCGATGTTTTAGAAATATAGGAATTTTGGTTTTTAATTTGAAATTATTATTTTATTAGAAATCTTTCCGTTTTAGCATGAATTGCTTACAATATTGGGTTTTTTTTAATTAGGTTGATTCTATTACCCTTTTTATTGTTTTCTTATTCTCCAAGATGTAGATTTTTAGTTTTTCATTATTTTATTTTCCTTTTTAGTATTTCTAGGTTATTATAAATTGAGTTGTAAGCCTTAGGGCTAAGGAGTTGGTTTATGAATTATTAATGAAAATTTAATATCGTTTGTTCGTAGAAAGAGTATCTCTAGTTCAAACTTATTCGTGATTGTTCTTGTTGCGTGTTCTTCTTTTTCGACATGTCTCTGCATCATCAATCATAGTTTTTCATCAATCACTGTATATTTTCAATAATTTTGCATCCATACTAGAAACATCTTAAATGAGATATAGAAATTTAGGGGTTCATCAATCTTACAAAAAAAAAAAGGTAGAACATGAGCTAAAGCCCGGGCTTGATAGCTCAAAATTTCATGAGCTTAAGCTCGAAATTGAGTTGCATATCTCGTGAGCCAAGCCAAGCTTAAGCAATTAGTTTTCAAACATTTTCAAGCTGTAGCCGAGCTTGAACACGTATAATAAGGAGTTGAGCCAAGTCTAAACAATTAATGTTGTGTTTGGCTTAATTAGCATCATTAATTACTCCCACCCTCTATAATTTTTTTCTGGATGGAATAGATGAAATATTAAAATTTATGAAAACATGAATTAAAAGTGCAAATGAATTATCTGACTTGAAAATTATGACTCATGGGGTGGTTGCGATAGCTTTTTAAGAGATTGTTGAATAGATTTTCGTTGTAACTTTTTTGTTGTCGGCAATTACATTGTAATGTTGATTGTTAGGAGGAGGGAGGCAGAGAGAGAGAGAGAGAGAGGGGTAAAAATCAGATAGAGATACCATGGCGAAGGGGTTCATGGGATAAAGTGAGGGCCATGGCAAGTCTGTTGACTGAGATACCACGCCCCCCTCAATAGTATTTTTGGGATGGAAGGGGTTAAATATTGCCGGGCCATGATCAAGGGCTGGTGAGCCCGTTGACTGAACCGCACATAAGCTGCTGAGAACCCAACCTGTAACCTAGCAGAGAACCAAACATCTTGAGCCTAGCTCGAGCTTGACTAGGCTTATTTAAATTCGTCCAAACAAAGTATAAGTCACCCTCAATCAACTTCAAGCCAAGTCTAAACATAAGTGTGTTTCGATTAGTAGGCTTGTAAATAGGGGATCATACCGTAAAGGAAATTGATTTTAGCACTCCAAAAATTGATAGCGGGGCTCCAAAATTGTATCAACACAGTTCAGTTTTGGAACTCTTTCATCAATTTTTGAAGTGCCAAAATCACAATGCTTCTGTAACACCCCGTCCCACATCAGAAGTCTACATGGATGATCTTGGGCATATAACAAACCTTGTGGGCTCCTACTAGTACCTTGTGCTTAAGTTTTTGGGCCATGTGGTGTGGCTTGTGGATCAAAATCAGGGTACTGGGCCAGTGGTCTGCTGGGGGTGTTACAGCTTCCGTAAATGTTAAACGTAGGATAAATCGAAAATATCTAAAATAAGTGAGACCTTTCCTTTCATTTACATTTTTTCATCAATCACTATATATTTTTGCATCCAGATTTGATATAGAAATCTACGGGTTCATCAATCTAACAAAATTAAATAAATCCGTAGAACGTCACGAGCTTAAGCTCGGATTTGATAACTCAAAATTTCATGAGCTTAAGCTCGGGTTTGAAGATTTTAGATTGTTGATTCTCCTTTAAATTCTAGATTTCATTGTTATGTTAATTGTTAAGGAAAGAGGAGTAAAGAGAGAGAGGGGGGCAAAATCGGACAGATGTTAAATTCTTAGTCAGGGTTCGGTCCAGGTGATCTAATTCTCCATTATTCAATATTTTTCCGGTAGGGAAGGGGTTTAAGGGTTTAAGGCCGTTGACTGAGCTGCATATGAGCCTATTATGAGTCAATATGAGATACCACACCCTCCCCCATGGGCGGCTCCAATGGAGTTTGGGGTTCAGTTTCGGGATGGAAGGGGGTCAGGATGGAGGACCAGGGCACCATGCAGGAAAATGGGGTTGCCATCATCATGGGGTGGTAAGTACAAATGCAACCACTCCGCCTATGCTGAGAAACCCACAACCCTTCTCAGCGTAACTCTCTCTCTCTCTCTCTCTCTCTCTCTCTCTCTCATATTCCCATCCATGGCTGATAACCAGCACGCCATTTTGTCCTTCCAGGTTACGGTCGTGTCTAGTTTCCTTGCCCTCAAGTATCCGGGAGACGGTATTGTTTCTCTATTCCAATCACGCCCCGAAACCATGTGGGTTGCACTTGTCAGTTTGCTCGGCTACTGCATTTCGTACCAGTTCGAACCGAGATTTGGACAAATGGGTCGTGGTGGAATGGGGTTGTTCGGTTCGATTCTCTCCATATCTCTGGCCTCTCTTCTCTTCGACGACAGAGTTTCGTTCGTAGTGTATTCTCTGTGCGCGCTTCTTTCAAACTGTGAGATCATGTGGCCCGTGATTCAAGTGCTGTGGAGGTGGGTATATCAGACTGTCGGAGGATGGTTCGCCCCCTTTTTCGAGTAACACTCTCGAAATGGCGGGCGTTCGGAACTGATAATTATTAGGTAGTCCCGGAGCACGGAATAGTGTACGTGCTCCCTCTCGCATAAAATGTCGGACTTGCATATTATTTATGGGTCTACCTCGTCGGTCCTATATGTTATGTGAGAGGAAGCATAGACGTTATTCCGTGTTCCGGTACTACTAAATAATTACTCGTTCGTAACGCCCTTCTGTGCCTACAGGAGAGGCATTCTCCCACTACTAAATAATTACTCGTTTGTCATCTATCATGGCTTTGTTTTTGTTATTTCCTGTTTGTGTTCTGTTTCTCCCCTTTTAATATCCTCACTCTGTATCGTGCCTTTTCATATGTGTATGTACCAAAAGCTTGTTGTGTTTTATCTAATCTCATATAGAGACGGTTTGAAATTTCGATAGATCATGAAATAATATCAGTGTTTTTTTGTTAAGGGCAGTGATTTTCACACTTTTACTTTCTCGTAGCTCCATCCTTTTTTCTTTTCTTTTTTTTAATCTCTAATTGTGTAAATTTACTTGGTTGTTCGTTAATTTGTTCATTTTTACCACAGGAGAGGGCAAACATGCTCGAGAAATGGATGGATTTCATATCGTATTTGGGTAGACAACCTTCACAAACTAATTTAATTGAACAACAAACTAAATCACTAAACTCTATTATGCGGAAGTTCAATTCATTGTGAAATCTTCCTGCCATCAATTAGTCGGAGCTCGTCTAATTTGTTCAGATTCTTCCTTACTCTTCAATAAGAGATGTAAGGTCACTATAACTTAACTAAAAAGAAGAGTTACTTAGAAAAGAAAAAAAAAATAACTGAAGAGAAGAGCCCCCCCACTCATGACCCAGCCATCCCCTTCTATTGAATCTTGAAATTGAACAGTGCTCCAAAATAGACGTATTAGTCTGGTTGAAATTTGTTAGGCCAAGTTTATTTTCTTTAGTTAAGCTATATATATACGGAACGGTTCAAGGGACACCCTAAAAAAACATCTAAAAAAACACCCATAATCTCAATCTCATAGTTCTCGATCAAATTTTTATGATCCGAACCGCTCAATGTGTGCAGAATGTGATTTTAAGGGTGCCCGCGAGAAATTAGCAAAAAAAATGACCGGAAAAGGTTTGATTTGAGCAGTTTTTATTTGAACCGTTCAATAAAAAACTGTTCGAAACTGTTCGGATCAAGTCCTTCCCGGTCATTTTTTTTGCTGATTTCTCACGAGTACCCTTAAAATCACATTCTGATCACATTGAGCGGCTCAGATCATCAAAATTTGATCGGAAACTATGAGGTGTTTTTTTGGGTGTTCCCGGAACCGCCCCGATATATATATATATATAGAGTTAGGTTCCGGTGAGGGATCCCTCATTTTATTAAAATGCAGGACTTCCCTTCCCAATTGAATTTCGATGATCCGAGCCGCTCAAAGTGATCAGAACGTGATTTTAAGGGTTCCTGTGAGAAATCAGCAAAAAAAATGACCGGGAAGAGCTTCATCCGAGCAGTTTTCATTGAACGATTCAAAAAAAACTGCTCGGATGACGCCCTTCCCGGTCATTTTTTTTGCTAATTTCTCAGAGGGACCCTTAAAATTACATTCTGCACACATTGAACGGTTCGGATTTTTAAAATTTGATCGGGAAATGAAAGTCCCTCATTTTAACAACATGAGGGATCCCTCACTTGAAAATTCCTCTATATGTGTGTGTGTGTGTGTGTATATATATATATATATATATATATATATATATATATTAATATCTAGATATTGTCAATTGTTCGTACCTAAAGGCACTACGCAACGCGTTTTGAGCACAACTAAATTTAATTAACCTTCGCTTCTAACCCACGTACCCACCAACGAACCCAACTTTTTCGAGATTTTTTTTCTTAAATAAGCTTCAAACATGATCCATCCGGTTAATTTCAAGTGGATTTAAGACAAATACATCAATTTACAACAACCAATAAAAACAAACCTGTCAAAATTTTGCAACAAAATATGGTCACAACCTAGGCCAATTAAACTACTGCATAATGATCCATTCTTTCCAACTATCCTAACCTCTGCCAAAATATGGATTTCGAAATAAGCTTCACATAAGGTTTGTTATGACAATATGAATATAATCGATGTCACTCTAGGGCAGCAACAGGGGCTGATGTACATCACTGTGTCAAAAAAAAAAATTTTCTCTCGTCATAATGAAATAATAATCTAAAAAAATTTGACGTAAATGCAAAAAAAAATTAAACAAGGACAAAAAATAACCCAAATGAATTATTTAGCCAAAAAAGCCTCAATGAGAGATTGTGCAGCTTGATTCATTAGAACAAAAACCATATTGACGGGTTTTTTGGCTACAAACAATAGGGCGAATCAGAGAGGCCTTATTGTGTTGGTTCAGAGAAGAAAAATTTGAGAGGCATCAAAGAGACGGTGCATGATTGAGAGTGCACTTAGTTAAGATGATCAACAACAAGATCAATATCATCGACGATTTTGATATATCCCAGACAACAACGCACATCTTGTGAGAGCATATCAGAGCGGGATTAAATAGCTAGGGTATGCTTAACTAAGAGTGAACTTAATTAGTATATATAGACTACAGATGATTCGACAAAACGAAAAATCGTTGCCGGAGTTTGATGCTACGGAAAACAAAGTTCATCTTGTCAAAGCATATTAGAGTTGCCTTGTTTTGCCCCTTTCAAAGAACAAAATAGGGGAGAGGCATGCATTAAAGAGAGATGATGCAAGACTAAGAATATACTTGGTTGGAGAATCTTCAACAACATTGTGGTGGTAGACGCAGTGGGAACGGAACACATGAATTGTGCATAGTGAGGGCTAGAATCAGGTGTATTTCTATGTTGATAATAATAATAATTTATTTATATGCTTGTTTTTTTTTTACCGCCAAACAATCAATTCCATAATTGTACGTTGTTACTATGTATATCTTAAGTTTCGTATTGGAAATCAGATTCAAATCCGAAGGTCTAAAGGATCGTTACGCGTAGGTCTTAAGTTTGTGGGTGTATACTTTTAGCTTCATCCACTTTAACTTTGTCATGCCAACTTTGACTTTTTCTTCCACTAATAATATCCAACTTTTTCAAAGTCATTTCCTGATGAAATTTAACTATGAATGAAGTAAAATATAGAATTACTTAATTAACTAATAAATGAATCAATTACTGAATAAAAGATAAAAAAATTTAGATTTATTGAAATTTTTGGCTCATTACAATTAATGTACTTCTATGCATCATTGTAGTTCCTTAACTTGGCGTCAAGAAATTTAGAAAATTATTATACACAAAAGCACTTTTTCTTAGATGCAAATTAAAATTGCACATTATTTGTAATGGACTATATATCTTTGCAAGGATCGAGGAGTGTAATTTTTTTTCTCCCTTTCTATCAACTTTTGAAAATTTAGTTCGAACAACTAGTCAATTTTTACAATTAGATGGAGTTTGGTCTAAATTGGAGTAAGTAATTTCGCTTAAAGAAAATACGTAGTATTAACTTTCAATGATGTTTTGTGTTTTTTTTTTCATCAAAGTTTGTTGAACTAAACATCCGTGTAACCGACATTGAAAAAGTTCAGATAAGATAATAATAAAAAAAGAATGTTGTTTCAATTTTTTTACATCCATGGTGAAGTTTTGTCGCATTTTGTTCGTAGTTTTTTTTAACTTTTAAAGTCATCTCAAATAAATTATTAATTCAAAAAGTTAAACACAAATTTAATAAAAATTCAAGAAAAATTTGAAAACAAAATTTGGGCAAAAGGTTCTTACTGGCATTCGTTCATGATTGAGAGATCTCCGTGATTAGAGGGGACAAAGGTGAACCCCCTTCTATAAGAGTACTTGTCAAACCAAAAGGCAAAGGGACCAAAAAGGCTCTTCGCAAAACAAACATAAGAGTAGTATCTTTCCTGTTTCAAAACAAATGTTCGGTTCGTAAATTTAAAGTTTTTAAAAACATACATTTTTTTGTTAAAAGTTCAAAAAAAATAAATTCACGACTTAAAATGTGAAAAAAAATCAAAATATTTAATGAAAAAATGTATATTTTTAATATCTAAGTTTACGGTCTGAATATTTATTTAGGCTCTGTTTGGAACTTATAGAAAAATAAAGAAAGGAAAGAAAAAAAAAAGGGAGGAAAATGAGAGGAAATTAGGAGAAAAAATTTACTATTTATTGAACTAAAAACTTTTATTTTCTTCTCTCTTCCTTTCCCAACCAAACAATGTAAGGGAAATTTTTTTAATTTTCTTTTCGTTTCCTCCCCTTTGCATTTCCATGAGTTCCAAACAGAGCCTCAAGGACGGAAGGAGTATATGATCGTGTGGAGTCTGTGAACTGGAGTATCAATTCAAGTATGTTTGTGGAGTAATGATCAAAAACAGAGCCTGCTTGCATAGCAATGTCCATAGGAATCAAACCCATCCGAATGAAGCGAATCAAACCTAGGGATTTGAATCAGGAGATTCTGAACCTCATCATCGATGGGGTCAGATCCGACGACGTGAGGTCCAATCTGAAAATGGCGGCAACAGTTTCGAATCGGAAGATTCTCAACCACGACGAGACGGCCGACGGCGGCTTGATGGCCCCCTGTAGAAGAGGCGAGAACGCCGACTCCGAGATCAGCTCCGACGTAAGGTCCGAGGAGAGATTCATCGACAAGTATGTACCTCCTCCTCGTGCGTTTGCCAGTTCGGAGGAAAATAAGGACGAGGGCGGGAAGGATCGAAAGCCCGATTACTTCCATGTTTCCACACCCCGCGGCCAAGGCACTGACAGCCACAGCTTAGCTGAAAGAGAAAGAGTAAGTGGGAAATTCACTTTCACTAGTCGTTATGTATGTTTGTTTGGGGCTATCAATGACCGTATATGTATAGCAGACCTCCAAACTTATATATGTGAAATTATGCAGGTGAGGAGGGAGATAATCGGCGAGAGAATCAAATATCTACAAGATTTAGTACCAGGGTGTAGAAAAATCGTGGGAAAGGGCCAAAGGCTCGACAAAATCATCAAATATATCCAATCTCTTGAAACACGAGTGAAGGTAGAATGCTAATCAGTTACTCCGTATCACTCAGCTGACAAGTTTAGCAAGTATTCTTCATCAATAGCACACTGAATTGCTAATCTTCCCCTGTTTTTCTTATCAATTGCCGAAACAGTTCTTGGATGCTGTAAGAGTTTCCCTCTACCCCAACATTGACAGCTTTTTCGCGAAAGAGGTAAAGAATGCATCACAAAGCCCGATAACGAACAAGGAACTCGCACACTGCAGCCAAGCCACTGACAGCCACTGCTTAGCTGAAAGAGTATGCGGGAAATTCACTTCCACTATTCGTTCTATATATTGGGGCTCTCAATGACCATATATGTACACCAGACCTCCAAACTTACATATGTGGATTATGCAGGTGAGGAGGGAGAATATCCGGGATAGATTGAAATATCTGGAAGATTTAGTACCAGGATGTAATAGAATCAAGGGATATGTCGGAAGGCTCAACAGAATCATCGGCTATATTGAATATCTTCAAGAAAAAGTGGAGGTAGAATTCTAATCAGTTTATCACTCAGCTAAAAATGTTCACCAAATATTCTTCATCAATAGCAGACAGATTGTTAATCTTCCTCTGTTTTTCTTATCACTCACTAAAACAGTTCCTGTCCATTGAACTAGCTGCTGTAAATCCATCACCCGACTTCAACATTGACAGCTTTTTTGCGAAAGAGGTAAAAGAATGCATCACAAACAAGGAATATAGCAATCGGTCTAAATCTCTCTTCAGTTATTTGACCTATATTGCATCTACACAACAGGTTTTTCCGGCAAGCACATCGATGGAATTTGATGCTCCAGACAACGGAGCACATCTTGGGTGGCCATATCAGAGCGGCCCTAATTCAGAGAAGAAAGATATGAGAGAGCAATTAAGTGAAGAATGCTTAACTAAGAGTGTACTTAGTTTTGATGATACAACAAAACAAAAATCATTTCCAGATCTAAGGACTCTGACTCCCTTGGGTCAATATTTTGCTGATGAGGTTAGCTAGTTGTCTCATCCATCACTGTTTTTTTTAAAGTGCAAATCGTCCACTGGTTAATTAGTAGTAGAAAATTTCATAGTAGTGGATTATATGATTTTGACAATTGATTTAGTTGGGTGGTCTCGACTTGAGGTGACCCTTTAAACAATCACTCATCAATGCTATATTTTTCATTGCTTTCACTTCAATTTGCAGCTCAAATTGGTCCATATTGGTCTTTTAATTTGGATATTGAATGAAGCATATGTAGCTATATGTAGCAATGTTTGAATTGCTTAGGTAGTCATATATAAGTTGTGCAAATCGCCTACTTTTTTTTTACTTTTCTCCAGAAGATTCTAAATAAAAACAAGAAGATTTTCAACGGCGCAGAGAGGTTTGACAACTTGATGCCCCCCTTTACCAGAGGCGAGAACCCCTGCCTTGAGATCTGCTTTGACGTGAGGTCGAAATTTACAAACAAGTGTTTACCCCATGTGTTTGCCATTTCAGAGGAAAATGAGATCAATGATAAGGCGGTGAAGTTCTACAGCACACAGGGAACAGGTAGTTGGGGTTCATTGAAACTCGTACATCCAGCGACGTTGGAGGTGTTGGGCCCAGAAAATAAGGGCATAATTTCTGACTTGTTGAGATTTGTGATGGAGAAGGAGTTTTACAAGAAGGTAGGCAAGGCTTGGACAAGGTTTTACTCTTTGTACGAGCCTCCTGGTACTGATAGATCGAGCTTAATCGGTGCCATGGCCAACTATCTTGAATTTGACATCTATAATTTGGATCTTAAGAGTTTACCCTCCATCGAGGAGCTGAAGAAAATGCTAGGCTCCATCAGGAATCGCTCCTTAATTGCTATTCAAGATTTTAATCACTGGCCTGGGATGCTTTCTAAGTTCAGGACTGAGGTTAGCTAATTGTTTTTCTCCACCACCTTTTTTTTTTCTTAGTTGCAAATCGTACTGGTTAATTAGTAGCAGCAAATTTCATGATATAGTGGATTATACATTTTGACGACACTTGTTTTAGTTGAGTGGTCATGTTCTCGACTTGAAGTGACCCTTTATTTATTGACTCATCCATGCTATATTTGTGGATGTGGGCTTAAGTGTAGGTTTTGAAATATATAAAAATCTAGAAGTGGTTGAGCCTTATGATGATGTCGTTTTTGTTTTGGTCTAATCCCATTGCTGTTGTGTTATTTTTTCTGCAGTTGACGGTCTCATGTTTGTTGAAGATCTTTGATCATCTGTTTTCGAGCTGTGGTGATGAGCATATCATTGTATTTACCACCCACCACAGAGAGCGACATGATGCTGCTCTGCTGCGCCCTGTTGGCACAGATATGCACATTTACGCGGCTTCACCTCAGCCTTTAGCCTCCTTACCAGAAGAAGATAATGAAATTGCAGAAGGTGGTGAAACAGTAAAGGTTTATTTAGGATTACTACAGGCTAAACCGGATGAAGAATCTGCAGAATTGGGTTTCACTAAAGCCGCTGAAGTAGTAGAGGAGGAGAAACCAGAAGCAGACTTGGGTATGGAGATTGAAGAAGGCAAAGGTGAAGAAAACCTAGAAGAGGGAAAGTTAGAAATTACTGAGGAGCTGTGTCAAGAAGCAGAAGAAGAAAATCAAGAATTTGAAGTAGAAGAAGTGAACCAGGAAGTTGCTGCGGAAGAAAATGGATTAAACAATTCTTCATTTGAAGAATTTACAGATCCTGAGAAATTGGAGACTCAAGAAGCTTTGTTGATTCAAGAGAGAGAAGAAGAAGCCAAAGTGGAAGATAGAAGAGAGAGGGCCGACGACTTCATGCGCACATTGGGAAGATGCGAAAAGTTAAACTCTGAGATCAGCTTAATACAGCAGTATTTAGCTCATGCGTCAGCCCATTCAAAGAAAAATGAGGACAACGACAAGTCATCAGTGAAGGTCTACAGCAGAAGGGGAAGGGGTTGTTGGGATTCAATGAAACTCGAACATCTGGCGACATTGGAGAAGTTGGGAATGGACCCAGAAAATAAGGGCGAAATTTCTGACTTGTTGGGATTTGTGAGGATGAAGGAGTTTTACAAGAAGGAAGGCAAGGCTTGGAAGAAGGGTTACTTGCTGAACGAGCCTAAGGACGAAACCCATTTTCTTTCTAGAAAATGGGTTGTTGAGATTCAATGGAATTTGTTTTGGTGTGCGAGGAATAAGGAGTTTTACAAGACCAAAGGCGATACTTGGAAGAGGGTTTACTGGTTATATGAGCCTCCTGATACTGATACATCGAGCTTAAGCGCTGCCACAGCCAACTATCTTAAACTTTACATCTGTGATTTGGATCTTACGAGTACTCCCTCCAGATTGGAGGTGAAGGATATGCTGCTCTCCACCAGGGAACGCTCCTCAATTGTGATTAAAGATTTTGATTTCAAGAATGAGGTTAGCTATTTGATTTTCTCGGCCAATTTTTCTTTCCCGCCCCCTAGTTAGTTGGAGGTAGCAAATTCCATATCATTATTAGCAGTTGTAACATGTAACATATACCATTTTGACACTTCAAGTTTCGGTAATTTTTTTTTTATTTTTTTCCCAAACTTTTTTAAGATTCGCGTTAATTTTTTTTTGATTAATCTTTCATCTTGCCGAGAGTAGTAAAAAAAAAAAAAAACTGTTGAAACAATTATCTTTATTGCCTTATGTAACTTTTTTTCCTATTTCGGTCCATGGTTTTATGCTTTTCTGATTCCTCTAGAAAAATGATCGAGCCAAAGAATTTGAAGAAAAATAAGAAAAGTTCATGTTGAAGAAAATAATTCCAACCGTCTTTAAGTGGCCCTTTGCTATAATTTTCTTTGTTTTCCCTTTATTTTTACAGCTCACGTTGGTTGAAATTTGTCTTTGAATTCGGATATTGTCAGATTGAAGAGACTTTACGTAGCTATTTGCAGCAATGTTTGTAGTGCTTATATAACCATGTACTCCCTCTAACCCATATTGTTCTATGCGGGAGACCTTGTCATTTTAACCTTCAAAAATAAATTACTTCCCGAAATATTTATTTGAAATTTTTTGCACCATCTGAAAGATCTCAATGAGTAATTTTGCATGGTGCAAATAAGTTCGAAAATATACACACACACACATATCGAGGAAAGTTAAGTTGAAGTGGTCATTCTGTATATGGATGAGTACATTGAGTATTTACGGATGAGTATATTGATCAATGGCTTTGACTATCCCAATACTGCAGTCTGCTATCAGCTTACCCGACGGAGGACACATCCTATCTCTTTCAGGTAAGAGAATTGTGAGAAAGACACTAATGAGGAAGAGCAGAAGTACGAGTGTACTTAGTTTAGTGGATCACCAACAGCATATTGACAGGAGATGGGAAGATGGTGCGAAGAACATTGGTGGTTAGCTTCTACATTTAACTAAGTCTTGCTCTTTTAGTCTTTTTTATAAACCATAATGCATCTTGTGAAGGGCATACTAGATTGTTCTCTTGAAAGGAAGCATTACCAAATTTAGTTTCTTACCTTATGTATTGGTCTTCATGCAGCGAAGCGCATCTGTAGGCAGCTTGTGATCCATCATGTGTCCATAGCAAAGCGCAGGCAACATGGGATCCATCATCGGTGGCCATTTCAGCAAGTAACTCACTTTTATTTTCATTTCTATCAAGTCAATTAGTTCTATAGTTCATAATAAGTATGAAAATAGTAATTTTTCCAATTTTTTTTGTTTGCATATCTTATATTTTAATTCCTGCTGTCACTTTTGGTTATGAAACAGTGAAATCATATCATTCACATCTGGATTTGAAACTACTCAGCTTATGTGAATTCAAAAATTGGAAAAACTTCCTTTATGTGTAATTATTACTCCTTTGACGGGGTCTTATGGATGATAGCTAGCTTGCACATGTGTCCAGCTTTCCCGAATATTGGATGTAGAAGCATATCTGTATCTGAGGTCATCGTCTTCAATGCGAATCGGGCCATCTGCAAAGCTTGTCTATGTTTCTGGGCTTTTTAACGTATATTTCACCAGTCTTCAACCAATGTGCATATCATACGTTTTTTTGAATTTTTCATCAACTTTTCCCGTCAATATTCGTACTTTACTAAAGTTTTGAGATGTATTCATAAATATTGGTTCGTCCTTTGAACTTCGCGGCACTTCAGAACTTTTGGCAACATATTCTCTCCCATTGGGATTTATTTGCCTTTACATAGCATGTTTTTTCAAATTCTATGACAAAACGTGAATGTAATTGAGGTTACTACTATTGACGTGTGAGTTTGTCATATAGTTTCTTTGATAAGTGAGTTTAACCATTTATGAGGTTTATCACTCGATAGGACAACGTTCTTTTTTTTGGTGTCTATTCGGAAAAGGAGGACAACTTTTCATGAATTGGGAGCAAAAAAGTAGTGTAACCTTTAGAAGTTAAAATAGGTGAAAAATTAAGTGCATTCCGGAAATGCCGAAATTTAACGATTACCTTTGGTTGAGTCAGGACTGGGCAACAATGAAGGGATATTCTTTAGGTGACGGAAGACCAGTTGAAGTTATCAGACTATCTACGCATGTGAAGCTTGTTTCGAGGCTTCAACTTATCTATATATCCTGGCTTGGTAGATTTTCACCTCGGCCTTCAGCCTTAGCAGGAGGAGGAGAGGTTGGGGGGCCTATAGCCTTATCGTTAAGTGAATCTTCTGTTACAAAGAACATAGCACAACGTGTTGGACAAGATCAAAATGGCTCTGCTGCATCTGATTCTGAGAATGAAAGAACAAGAGAACAAGAAGACCTCGAAGAGATATATGCTAGTATTACTTCGGATGATCTTCGACGACTTTATGGCAGGATGAACCGTAAAGATGCTGCGGCGAGCCTTGGCGGTAATTTATTGCTTGCCATGTTTCAATTGCTTTCAACCAAAATAACTCGCTTGTGGAATCAATGTAACAATACTGATTTCTTATGTTGATTCTTGCTCATGCAGTTAGCGAATCCACATTTAAACGCAAATGTAGGGAGTACGGGATCAAACGGTGGCCACATGTTAGAAAAAGAAAAGGTAATTCCACCTTCACTTCTGTTTGAATAGTTAAGAAGAGAGAAATGGATGACCAATAATACCCTAATAATCCAATGGTCATTCCTCCCTCTCTTCCTAGTCTCCTGTTTGGATAACTAGTGAGAAATGGAGTGTGCCAACATAATACCTAATCCAATTTTTTTAGTCTATCCAAAAGTTGAGGGTGCAGAAAGGAATGCGAGTATTCACTACCAATTTTGTTCCTAAATCTTACTGGCATTAGGTCTCTGTTTTTTTTGAACGATATAATTGAACCTTCTTTATTGTTCTTTCTACTATTCATTTCGCTTCTCTTCAATTTTCTTTCGTTCCTAATTACTTCTTTTCTTTTCTCCAACCAGTTGGGAGACCCCCCCGATCAACATGGAGAAGGGAATACATCAACTGCACGCAAGACGCCATCACAGTATGTGCAGACTAGGATGGGGGGTGAACCGGTTGGTCAAAATCATGAGGCAAATGTATTTCGACGAGATTTTACAGAAGGCCCAACAGCTTTGAATACAGAAAATGGTTTAATAATAGGTATTGTGAAAACCCCTTCTTTTCATGTGTCTTGCCCTGGTAATTATGCTATTGATTACAAAGAAAGTGAAACGCAGGGAGTTCCTCTGAATGGGCAAGTCAAGTGAAAGATCAATTAACTTTGTCCACTCCTTATCCAAATCACAATGCTCTTGTATATCCACAGCCTCGCTCGATGCTAAGTGAGAACAGGGGTGGTTCAATAGATTGGAGGAATTCTTTTGCTTCACAAGCAGAGCCCTTTTCCGACAGACACATCTCTGGATCTAGTAATTTGGCATTTCCTACATGGTCTGATCAAGCGGCTCCTAGTCAACATGTGGAAGGTCAATCAATGCAGTCCACTGTTTACCCAGATCACAATGCAGTCCGCTGTTTTCCGGAGGGACATGTCTTTGAATCTATTAACTGGAATGAGCATACAAATTCTTTAGCTTCACAAGCAGAGCCCTTTTCAGACAGACATATCTATGGATCTAGTAATTTGACATTTTCTTCATGTTCTGATACAGCTATCCATTTCTCTTCTTCTCTTTAAGTATCTTTCCAACCTAATTTTTTACCTTTCTTTTCATTTTCCCTAACAGTATGGAGACCCCCTGATCAACTGGAAGGTCAAACAACGCAGTTCATTGCCCATCAAAATCCAAATGCTCGTGTGTTTCCGCAGTTTCAGATAGAATCGACCCAGGTGCTAAGTGAGAACGAAGATAGGAGAAATTCATTGGCCTTTTTGATGGGACATGTCTCTGAGTCTAGTAATTTGGCGTTTCCTGCATATTCTGATGCAACATCTCCTATCCAATTCACGCAGTCTACTTCTCATCCAAATCCCAATGTTGTTGTGCCTCTAGAGCCTCAGATAGCATTAACACAGATGCTAAGTGAGAACATGGGGAGTTTAGAAATTTGGGAAGAGCTTTTAAGCTTAGAGGAAGAGCCTTCTCTGGGGGGACATGTCTCTGGATCTGTTAATTTGACAGGGACTACATGTTGTGATCCAAGTCCGAGCCAACAACCCATGCCGACAAATCGTGACGTGATGCCTACTACTCATGTGATGTCTCATCTCGTAGCAAGGGAAGATATGAGGTCTGTGACGGTAAAGGTAAGTTACGGGGATAGAACAATAAAATTTCAGGTCCCTCTCACGTCTAGAATAAGTGAAGTGAAGGACGAAGTGAAAAAGAGACTGAAGTTAGAACCTAGTAATTTCGACTTCGAGTACAAAGATGAGGACGACAGTGACTGGATTTTCTTAGGCTGCGATGAGGACTTGACGAACCATCTGCAACTTTTCAGCAATCAAGTAATCAAGCTATTGGTTGTTGATAGTGATGCCAGTACCAAGAGTATATGTGAAAGCTGTGGATCATTGAAGCGGAAAAGACAATAGGTAGGTCTAGTTTTAGAAATAAAATGACATGGTTGTCACCAGTTCCATACTCTTTGTGTGCTAGGCTTTCCTTTAAACCTGCTTAATTAGAAACATTAGTATTATGACGACTTGTAAAGTTTGAAAATACTTTGTTTCTTTGGAATGAGTGGGGAAGTATCTCGACATACACATGATATTCAATGCTATGGTTTTGCGTGACATTTTCGATGGTTTATATTTCTCTAACATATATTATGTTTAATGTTTTTAAACAAGATTCATATTGTATATTTTTTGCAAGATATATATTGAGAAATATAGGTAATTGAAAATGGCACGCGGAATCGTAATGGTCCTAATGGACATTTAAAAAGGGATGGAGATAGTACCTGATAAGGTTCGCACCTTGATAGAAATGTTACCACACCAATTTTCCCCCCAGCATAGGAATGGAGACACGGCATTTAGCGTATGACAAGTTTACCTAAATTCCCAAATGAATCCTTTCCATCCTTGAAATGATGAAACTTCTAATCTTCTCGATCAACTCTCCCAAGTCTCGAAAGTCTCTGACTTGTTCTCGATTGTGTTTTGTCAGTCACCACACATGCATAGGTTCTTCATCATCCTAATGGGAGTCGTGGCTTGTGATCAAACAATTAAGTCTTCTATTTGGCTTCCTGATCAATGGCGTGAAGCACTTTAGGTCATGCTGCAGACCCAAACACTTGGTATGATTCGGGCTTGCAGCTTGACCTAAAGTCACCTAATTAGCGTGCGTGGACGTGAACAAAAATAAGAGTGAGAGCGTGAAAAAACATTCCAAACTACTAAGATTCGTGAGATTGAAGGCTAAAAGCAGAGTGTAAAATTAAAATTCAAAGTGGAAACATTGAATCCTTCAGGAAACTTAAACGACCTAGGGCTTGACCCAACTCACTAACAAGAGTGCTTGGGTTTCATGCACTTCATACACAATCATCTGACTGAATTGTTTTATGGCTTAGAAACTCGACAAAGTCAACTCTCAACTTGCAAATAGTAATATCGAACAACCAATATTGGGTGCAACCAGATCCAATACAAGTTAGTCTTCAATTACATAATGCTCTGATTTCTACTATTTCTTTCTTTCCATTTGTTTAACAATTTTGGTATTATATGTATATAGGTGTATTATGATACGTCACGAAATCAAGAAACAGAGCAAAATATAACACTCACAAAGAATAAAAAGATATACATGATTCGGCTAACAGAGATTGGCAAAAGAAACTCGATTTGAGCGTCTTATTCTCTTATTAGCTTCACATCTTATTCTATTCTCTGTCAATTACTATCTTTTTTTTTTTGGCCAAGTTTATGATCCAAATGGCTGCAGTTGTAGACATGGAGAAAATCCTGGAGTTGACACAATGGAAGAAACTTGGTCATGGATTCCCAATCTTCAAATATGGATGATTATGAAACGTTTGCAATTTATCGACAATCTGCACTTATCTGCTGTTTGTAAGAACTGGCTGAGTGCCTTCCATAACTGCTGATGAGCACACATAATAGAGTCTGGAGAACAAGTTGTTCCATAATTTTCCTTGGCAGATCACTGTGTATGACATACTCCACTAAATTACCAGGAACAACTTATTTTCCGGACTCTATTATGTGTGCTCATTAGCAGTTGCATATGAAGTTCGAGGTTTTTAACATTACTATGTAAGAGGTAACTAGGCGAGTAGTTCTAACCATGAACACTTGCACAGAAGCCTTAGCATGCATAGAGCAACCACAATCTGTTAAATGAGAACAGAGTGAAAAGCTACTGGCAGCAAGATTTGGGTGCTGTGGTGTCGCCCCGTGCAGCTGTCGGAGTGTTTCATGAGGCCTTGGATCTTTCTCTGTTTTCACTCAATTTATACTTGTTTCCTGTGAGGTAGAGTGGTGTGGTAGATACAGAGAGAATCCCGATTCCCAACATATTGGACATATATAACTCTCAGGTTTCTGAATCTCTAAAAAGCTGATGAGAGCGAGAGAGAGACCTTCCCATCGGAGAAAACAGAGTCATGACTCTTTACTTGCTCCCATTTGCAATCCCCACAAGAAGGAAACGACCGTTGATACATACAATCTGTGCATAGATTGCGCTTAGATTTTGTGGTGGGCCCACCACGGATCCCACACAAATGATCCAAACCGTTCATTAAATGTAACACATTTTTTCAAGAGTTCCTGTAAAAAATTAGCTCAATCCAATACCTATAGATGCTTGATCTAATCATCTAACTTTTCATTACCCGAAAATCTGAATGAAAATTTAGATGATTGGATTGAGCACTTATAGGTATTAGATTGAGCTGATTTTTTATGGGGACTCTTGAAAAAATATTTTACATTTAATAAACAACTCGGATCATTTGTGTGGGACCCGTGGTGGACCCCACCACAAAATCTGTACACAAATTGTCTATACTAGTAGCATTAAGTTTTGATCACGCTACCAACCATATAATGCAATGTTCAAAAAAAAAAAAAAAACCACATATATATAATGCCAACCGGATCCTCTCTCTCTCATTTTTCTCCCCTGTAGCGTCATTTTCACCGACTTTGTACACATATATATTTTTCTTTCATGAGCGTATCTATACTATTAAAGATTGTGAAAATTAATTAACTTCATGTTTTCTCGTACGTTGGTAACCGTGCACAATAAATTATTGTCCAATGTGATTGATTGTAGGCAATTGGCACCACTAGGCCTTTCCTAAATTCTGAGGCCTGGCATCGCAGGTACCATTTACTGTGTGTTTCAACTTGTTCATGTAATAACTGTTTTTTTCAAATTTCGTGAAAAAAAATAATGTGCAACCATCAATATTGTAT
Organism: Rhododendron vialii; assembly: GCF_030253575.1. Lineage (NCBI taxonomy): Eukaryota > Viridiplantae > Streptophyta > Magnoliopsida > Ericales > Ericaceae > Rhododendron > Rhododendron vialii. The sequence goes on along the minus strand of NC_080561.1, from coordinate 3,021,744 downwards.
TCGTGCATACACCTTCCCTCACAAACAATAGAAAACTGGTTGAATTGTAGTAGTTTTATCACGACTCTTGAGAGAATGTAAGAATAGATGTAAAGTTTGTGGTCCTATGTGATTTGTCATTGGGAAATCAGAAATTCATAACCCATTGGAAATGGACTCGGCACACTCCAATTCCATGCCACTTGCTATAAAGGAGCGTTGAACCACTTTGGCATGTAAGCTAAAGCCATCGTCCATGTTTTGGTCCTGTTCTCCCGAAGTTGCCCTTTGCTTTGTTCCTTTTAGTTGGTTTGTCCTTATTGTATGTTTGAGGGGTGATAAGAGTAACTTCGTACTATTCCCAGATTCCTATATTGCCCGTATCAGACTTTTCATGTTTTCTGTTTGTGTTCTACAGACAGAAATGCTAGGAACAAAAAAAATTTACCCCGAAAGTACCCCGAAAAGATCAACTAGTGGTTGAGATTCACTTTGATGTGTGTGACATAATCATCAAAGTGATTCTCAACCATTGATTGTTGTTTTCGGGGTACTTTCGGGGTAAGTTTTCTTTGTACCTAACATTCCCCATTCTACAGATGTGTTTGTGTTTTGTCGTGATGCGCAAGGACTTTTTGTGTAGAACACATAGTATAGTATGAACGCAATTATAACCCCTAACAACTCCGAGAGAGAGAGAGAGAGAGAGAGAGAGAGAGAGAGAGAGAGAGCAATGGAAGCAGAGTTGAAGAATCGCATATTTATGATTCAAGATTTTGGGATGATTTTGATTCTTATTCTCTTGGCCAAAAAGTGCTAAATACATAATAATCCAATTTGTACCTAACATTCCCCGTTCTACAGATGTGTTTGTGTTTTGTCGTGATGCGCAAGGACTTTTTGTGTAGAACACATAGTATAGTATGAACGCAATTATAACCCCTAACAACTCCGAGAGAGAGAGAGAGAGAGAGAGAGAGAGAGAGAGAGAGAGAGAGAGAGAGAGAGAGAGAGAGAGAGAGAGAGAGAGAGCAATGGAAGCAGAGTTGAAGAATCGCATATTTATGATTCAAGATTTTGGGATGATTTTGATTCTTATTCTCTTGGCCAAAAAGTGCTAAATACATAATAATCCAATTTGTACCTAACATTCCCCGTTCTACAGATGTGTTTGTGTTTTGTCGTGATGCGCAAGGACTTTTTGTGTAGAACACATAGTATAGTATGAACGCAATTATAACCCCTAACAACTCCGAGAGAGAGAGAGAGAGAGAGAGAGAGAGAGAGAGCAATGGAAGCAGAGTTGAAGAATCGCATATTTATGATTCAAGATTTTGGGATGATTTTGATTCTTATTCTCTTGGGCAAAAAGTGCTAAATACATAATAATCCAATTTGTACCTAACATTCTCCGTTCTACAGATGTATTTGTGTTTTGTCGTGATGCGCAAGGACTTTTTGTGTAGAACACATTGTATAGTATGAACGCAATTATAACCCCTAACAACTCCGAGAGAGAGAGAGAGAGAGAGAGAGAGAGACCAATGGAAGCAGAGTCGAAGAATCGCATATTTATGATTCAAGATTTTGGGATGATTTTGATTCTTATTCTCTTGGCCAGAAAGTGCTAAATACATAATAATCCAACTACAACACCAAACATAATCTCTCACATATATGTGGGGTCCACACATACTTGTACGTGCGGGCCCCACATACGTATAAGAGGTTGTGTTTTAATAATTGTGTTCACAAAGTATGAAGATGAAAGGATAGATCACACTACACTCAATCCTCCAATGGGGATGGAAAAGGGAATGAAAATGGCAAAGATTAGGGAAAACTTTTGAGCCACGAGCTACTATTTACCGAAGTTCTAATTTTCGTACTTCCCGAACGAACCATTAACTTGAGGAAAAAGAAATTCTCTTCCCTTGGTCAGTTGGTTGGTTTGGGAAGAAAGAAAGGAGAAATTTATCAACTATATCCTGAGGCTGTGTTCTTTTGAACTTAATTTAAATTTGAAACTTTTATTCTTATTTAAATTTTTTCCGCATTTTTTAGTTTTGTGCCAAACTTTTTTGGGTTGTTGATTCGTCTCGACGAGAGAAATTAAAAAAATAAAATTTTGACATTTTTACCCAAGTATTTGCACTAAAAAGTAGTTATTTCTCAAAATACTTAGGTAAGACATTTTTTGCGCTAAAAAATGGTTATTTATCAAAATACTTGAGTAAAAGTAAAAAAAAATTTACTTTTCCGATTCTTCTCATCGAGATGGATCAACAACCCATAAAAGTTGGACGCAAAATTGACAAATGCGAAAAAAATTCAAAGAAGGACAAAATTTTCAGATTTAAATTAAGTCCAAAAGAATAAAGCCTGAATAGTATTTTTTTTTTTACATTTTATTATACTTTCCCTGGTAAATACGGTATTTTATTTTGGGGAAATGATGGCCCAAGATATGTTTTGATAATTAATACCCGTCAAGAATATACTAAGAACATTTGTTAATGCTGAAAATATCATTGGCGGGTAATAATTATTAAAACACTCCATTGGTCGTCATTTTCCCTTTTATTTTCTCTTTGAAAGTTTGGTTAAGTGTGTGTTTAAGAGGGTCCTCATGCGGTCATATCTCTACATAGTTAGCAATTACCCAGTGGAGGTGATAAGTCAAATAAAGTTCGAAACCAGGGCATAACTTTAACCGGCTACGAATTTTCAGTGTCACATCTTCATGAATGGAGTGGACAACGCTCTCAATGAACCCCTTCTAGAAAGGGTTCGCTGCTAAAAACTGCAAATTGTCAAACCCAAAAAACCAAGCAAGGGTTCAAAGAGGCTCTTTGAAAATTCTACTACTCCCTCCGTCCCTTTTTAAGTGTCCTGCTTTGTAACTCCAACTTATTAAAAAGACATCATCATTACACTTTTCACATCAATTTTTTTCTCCACTTTCCCTACTTACCCATCATCATTACACTTTTACTCACTAACTTTTCAAAATAAAATCTACTTTTAGGGACAAAAAATAGACAATACACCAACTTTTACCCCCTTAACTTTACAAAATGGACACTTATTAAGGGACAGCCCAAAATGGAATACTGGACACACAAAAAAGGACGGAGGGAGTAATAAATAGTACTAGTATAATTCAAACACGCAAATAAGTCACTTTGGCTTATTTTTTGTTCTTATTCAAATTTTTTTCGTATTTTTTTATTGTCATTTTTTTGGGAAATCCAATTTTTTTTGAATAAAGACGAAAAAAAAATTAAAAAAACCAATTTTTTCGTCTTTATTAAAAAAAATTAGATTTCGGTCAAAAAATTTTACTTTTTAGATTCCTTTTGTCGTGAAGATGCAATAATCCTCAAAAAAAATGACAATAAGCTAAGTGATAAGAAAAAATTTTAAATAAAGATAAAAAATAAGCCACTGTGACTTATTTGTCCGAACTGGCTTATTTGTCCGAACGGGCCAAACTCTGCTACTAAACAGAACGCAGTGAAGACTCCCCTGTCCGTTCGAATGAAGCTATGAAAAGCTCACTCCCCGATCAAAATGGAGTACCATCTAGAAGCGAACGCGGTAAAGATTAGCAGGGAGGTGTACTACTTCTACTTGTACACTACCCTTCTTTCATAAATCTGTGGGGTAGTACAAGGAGTATATTTCTTAATGCCGAAAGGTTGGTTCAGAGACCTCCTAACTCCAATTAAGCCAACCGAGTCAACGGCGACGACGACTTCCCGTGAATGGGTCATCTCTCTCCGTGAAACCTTCTTCATCCCTTTACTGCGTTTGTACCTTATCTTTTTTCTCCTATTTTGTCTTGGTTATTTCCTAGAAACTCTTAGGCCCCGGGAACAGCAGAGTAATGCTACAGACACATACCTAGAGAGACAGATTCAGACACAAATGTGTCATGAACAATCCGATGCATGCGGGGCCCACCCCATACATTTGGATACATACATCGGACGGTTCCGGACACATCTATGTCCGAGTTTGTGTCACTCTGTTTGTATATGTAGCATTTTTGGGGAGCAGTCTAATGACCTTGTGCCTAAGGGTGAGCAAAATAACCATGAAACCGTGAATCCAGTCCAAACCAATCTAAACCGAATAATATGGTTTGGTTTTTTAATCATGTGGTTAGGTCTTGGTTTAAAAAAAATAAAAACCGTGTTAGATGGTTTGGTTTATGGATTTATGTTAATGGTTCTGGTTCCAACCCAATCCAAACCGTGTGATAGACACACACACATATAGTATATAATTTGTTTAGATATACTTAATAAACTTAATTTCCTTATCTAATACTCTATTCCACCACCCTATTCTTTTCTTTCACTTTCAATATTAATTTCCTAAACTTCCTATTCCTACAATTTCATTACGCTACATATATGGTTTGTGCTTAGTAAAGTGATTTCCTACTCTTTTATCTCAGTAACTTACTTTCTAATGTATTCTATTCTTATTTAGTTGATTGATGTTAGTGAGTTTTGATGATTTTAATATATTAATTTCAATATAACTTTTAGTTTAAGTTATCTATGCAATTTTAAGTACTTAAAATAGTTTATAGTAATGATATCTCAATTTTAAACGAACCGTGGTTTAAAACCGAAACCAAACCGCCTTTGAATGGTTTGGATTGGTTTGATTTTATGAATTTTATGAATTGGTTTGGTTCTCTAAATTCATAATCCGTAAGTAGTGGTTTGGTTATTGGATTACTATAAAACCAGACCAATCCGATCCATGCTCACCCCTACTTGTGCCCTTATTATCACTGAGAAGATTAACACTCAAGCGTTGTGTACGACAAGACAAATCACCATGTTTTCCACGACTTCTGCAAATCAATGCGGTTGAACAAGGATTGACACAATCGCCCAGATACTCGGGAGGATTGACTGCTCAGGTTGGTCCTTTACCTGATATTCTTATATATATATACTTAGAAATACACATCTATATATGAACGGTATCCGATCATATATTTATTCCAGCTAGGTCTTCAAACAATGCTAATATAATCCACATTGGAGAAGTTAACCTTTGTTCAAGTGCAGAGTCTGATCCCTGATTATGCATTGTTTGTACTATGTATTGCATTCAAATGGTCTGATAAAATGACGAGTCTGATCCCTGATTATGCATTGTTTGTACTATGTGTTGCATTCAAATGGTCTGATAAAATGACCCTTCAAATAAAATGTTAGAAATAAGTAAATAAATATCGATTTGATAAAGTCGTAGAGAAATAAAAAAAATTAGCCATCTTTTGGAGAGGAAAGAGTAGCTGAAGTTATGTTCTGTTTATCTATCGGTATATTGATTAACAGCTTCAACTACCCAAATATTGCAGTCTGCTGGCCCATCACGTTGGCCTATTGGCTTACAAGATGGAGCACACATCGTGCTGCTTGATCCATTAAAACAATCTGCAAAAAATGTAGCATATGTGGCCAGGCAAGGTCAGTGCTCTTTTACAGTCTCTCTTCGAGAGAAGAAAATGGCGAGAAGTAAATTAAAGAGAAAGTACAGAACTATTAGTGTAATATTTGAGTATCACCAACAACATTTTGGCAGAAGATGCGAAGGCGCTGCAAAGAAATTTGGTGGTAAGCTTCTACAATTGATAAAATGTTGCTTTCAATCTTGCTCGTTTATGAACCATCTAATGCTTCTGGCGAAGGACATGCTGTATTGTTCTCTTTATGGACACAGTACAACATTGTAGTTTTCTAACCTATATATTGATGCTCATGCAGCGACTCGGCACTGTAGGAAGCATGGAATTTGTCAGGTATCTACAGTGAAGTGCATCCATTAGCAACACTGGATCCATCGGTGGCCATTTCAACAAGTAACTTATATTTTCATCTCCATCATTCAGTTAGTTTATAAAATTCTTAGTCATTCTAACAAGAGTAGTGATTTCATTCTCAAACTTTTTAAAGGATTGTGAACTTACGTTGGCAGTTGGTTCATAATTCACTTAGATTTTAATTTCCTCTTGTCACTTCAGGTTATAAAATTGTAAAATCGCACGGTGGGCAAACTTAGTTATCATAATTTCTATGCCTTCAGGAGCATCTCTGTGTGTTAGCTAGCATACATGTGTCCAACTTTCCCTCTGATTGAATGTAGAAGCATCGGTAATTAGATTCATTGATTTCAATGTACAGGGGACCAATTATTAAGATCTAAAAGTTTGTATGAATTATAGCCTTTTCAACTTGTACTTTTTTGTAGCTTAGTCTTCAAAGTTCAAACAATACCCATATCATCTATAATCCCGAATTCTAAACAACTTTTTTTCCTTGGATATTTGAACTTGACTGAAGTCTGAAGTTCTGGGATACGTACTATTCTTAATGCGTTTATCCTTGGCTCTCTCCTGCAGTTTGGGACATTTATCACCATGCTCTATTCCCTTGGGAAATAGCTGCCTTTAAATAGCAGTGCTTTCAAATTGTAGGACCAAAATGTATCTGATTCTTGTTACTATGATACCAGTCCAATGTAGTCATATATCTTCTTCGATAAGTGAATTCATGACATTTATGAGGCTAATCACCTGTTAGGGCATCAACATTTTTATTGTTTGTGTCTCTTTGGGAAAAAATTAGTAGACATGTGTTTTTATTACTCTAGAAGAAAGCAGTGCATTCTTTTAAAGTCCAAAATTACTGATTATCTTTTCTGGACTCAGAAAAGGGCAACAAGGAATGGGTATTCCTTGAGAGATGAAAGACCATTTGGAGCAAGCAAGCTATCTATGGATGAGAAACTTGATTCACGGCTTCTATTTATTCATATGTCCCACTTTGCTAGATCGTCACCTCAGCCTTTAGGCTTACTAGATGGAGGTGTGATTGTCGGGCCTATAGCCTTATCATCAAGTGAATTTGCTGCTACAAACAACAGAGCACACTTTGTCAGACAAGATCAAAGCAGCTCCACTGCATCTTGTCGTGAGGGGAAAAGTGCAAGGGAAACGTTAGACCGACAAGGGATAACTATGAGTTTATGTATTGTAGATGATCTCCAACAACATTTTGGCTGTAAACATAAAGATGCTATGAAGAGACTTGGTGGTAATTTATTGCTTCCCATCTATCTCTTGTTTTTAACCATACTAACTCTGCCACGAGATGCTAGATTATTGTCTTACAATTCTCTTCTCATGCAGTTAACATATCCATGTTTAAGAGCACCTGTAGGCTGCACCAGTTCTATTGGCGGCCAAGTTGGAATGAAAAGAATGGTAATTTCTCCCTTTCCTTCCTTGTCACTAGGTCTATTTGGATAGTAAAGGAGAGAAATTGAGAGGAATCAATCTCTTAAGAATCCAATTTTTAAATTTTTTAAAATTGGGGGATTTGCAGTGAAAGAGAATGCGAGTTAATCTTACATGACTTACTTCAGTTTTTCATGATTCTCATAATAAAAACCTTCTTTCTTTTTGCTTCTATTTTTATCGTTCCCTAACCAGAGACAAGGATAATTGACATATTTTCTTCATCAGAACAAGTATTTGATGCTAGAAACAACAGAACACATCTTGCCAAAGCAGATCAGAGGGGCCCCACTATGTCAAATTCAAAGAAGGAAAATACAAGAGAGGCATTAAAGAGGGAATGCGTAACTAGTAGGGTCCTTAGACACTTAGTGCGACAGAGAACACTAACACACAAGCATTGTGTACGAAGAAAGAAATCACAAGATCTGCCACGAAGTCTGCAAATGGACTGCTCAGGAGGATTGGCTACTCAGGTTAGTCCTCGACCTGATCTACATGTATGTGTAGATGAACTCATGAACATATATTCATTCCAGCTAGGTCTTCAAACTACAGTATGATCCATATTGGTGAATTTACCCTTGGTTCAAATAGAGTGTTTGAATGTAGATTCTGATTTGTTTGTACCAAGTATTTTCTTTGATGGTATGGTAAATTGAATTCAAACTGTGGATCCAAGTATGGTCTTTAAGGGTGCAATATAAGTATGATACTCTAGTAGAAGAGAAAATACCTAGATTAGCCATACCTTTAATTATGAGAGGAAAGATTTTTTTATTTTTATTTTTGAACTGCAAGAGGAAAGATTGGTCGACGTTATCATTTTGTTTATGAATCTATATTTTGTATATTTATGGATGAGTACGTTTATAAATGGCTTCAATTATCCAAATACAGAAGTCTACTAGGTCTTTGCATTGGCCTCTCGGCTTACCAGATGGCGGACCCATGGTAAGTCATTCAGAAAAAAAGATTGTGAGAAATACATTTAAAAGGAAGTGCAGAAGAATGAGTGTTAGTTTTGAGGATCACCAACAACATTTTTGCAGCAGATGTGAAGGTGCTGCAAACAGCCTTGGTGGTAAGCATCTACAGTTTATGAAGTGTTGCTCGCGATCTTGTTCTTGTTTTTGAACCAAGCAAAATGAAGTTTTCTTACCTGGATATTGGTGCTTTTGCAGCAAAGAGCAACTGTAAGCGTCATGGGATCAATCTGGTATCCACTGCGAAGCGCATCCACAGGCAACATGGGATCCATCGGTGCCCATTTCGACAAGTAACTCACTTGTTTTTTCATTTCTATCAAGTCCCTTTAATATGGGTAGGTTGTAATTGCTACGGAAAGAGTAGTGATTTCTTCCTAAAGGCCTAACTTTTTAAGGATTATGAATCCCTTTTGTTAATTCAGGTCCTTTTAGATTGTGAAACCATTTTCAGACATGTGTATAAAACACTCCCTTTATGTGAGTTCAAAAACTTGGACAAACTTCCTTTCACAAAATTTCTACTCCTTGACGTCTCTAGGAATGATTGCTAGATATTTACATGTCCAGCTTTCTTTCAAGTTGGATGTACAAGTACTCTGTTTTGAGAGTCATTGGTTTCAATATACAAGGGACCATCTATTTAAGTCTTAAAGTGTGTCTAAATTTATGGGCTGTTATTTATATATTGTTGTAACTTATTCTTTAATCAATACCTGCATCATCCATGTTCATGAATTTTTACAAACTTTTTTCCCAACAACATTTGACCTTGGCTGAAGTTCTGGAATATCATACATAGATATGGGTTCATCCTCCTTATGTTCAGGCAGTTTGGAATGGTTAGCACTATTCGAAGCCATCAGGATTTAGCTTTCTTTAAATGCATTGTTTTCAAAATTGTCGGACAATAAACATGAATGTAAATCTAGTGACTACTATTAGTTCAAGGTATTTATGTGTTCCCTTTGATTGGTTAGATAATGACATGTATGAGTCTACTTGCTAGTTAAGAGCATCAATGTTATTGTTGTTCTTGTGTATTTGAAAAAGATGAGAAAACATACTTGTTTAAAACTAGGAGAAGAAACCATAAAAGTCCGAATTTTCTGAAAACGACAAAGTATGTTCTGTAAACTAGGAAAAGAGAGCAAAAAAAGCTTGTCAAGTTGGTAAGCTACCCTCCTCCCTCAATGAGGCAGGATTTCAAGCCCCGCAAGGGGAAAGGGTGAGGTTCAGGGCTATGAACAGCCTCTCGACCCCCTGTGAACTAATCTACTAACTCACTAACTCCCCCTTACCCAGCTGATGTATAAAATATGACCCAAAAAAAGCCTGGAAAAGAAAATTTTCAAATTTCCAGATTTACCGATTACTGTTACTGAACTCAGAACTTTGCAACAATGTAGGGGTATTCTTTAGGAGGAGAAAGGCTAACTGAAGTTATCCGTCTATCTATGGATGAGAAACTTGTTTCAAGGCTTCAATTTCTCCATGTGTCCTGGCTTGCTAGATCTTCACTTTACCCTTTCGCCTTACGAAGTGGAAAAGAGATTGTGGGGTATATAGCCTTTTCATCAAGTGAATTTGCTGCTACAAACAACAGAGCACACCCTGGCGGACAAGATCGGTGTGGCTCTAGTGCATCTCGTCCTGAGAATGAAAAAACAAGGGAAACAAAAAATGGGGAAGGAACAGCTTCCCGTATAATTAGTCGTGAGGTTCTCGAACAACATTTTGGCAGTAAACGTGAAGATGTCGCCAAGATCCTAGGCTGTAAGTTATTGCGTCCCATTTTTTTCTCGCTTTCAAGTAACTAACTCTGAAAGGAGAGCTGGGTTATTCTGTTGGAAGCAATATGACATTACGGTTTTCTTGCTCATGCAGATAGCGTGTCCACCTTTAAGCGCGTCTGTAGGGATCATGGGATTCCTCGGTGGCCAAATCGGAGAAGCAATTACGGTAATTCCTCCCCCTCCTTCCTAATCGCCTATTTGAATTGTAAATAGGAGAGAAATGGATAGAAACCTTGATCCCCTAGTAATCCAATTTTGGAACCTTTCCAAAAGTTTAGGCACTTGGACAGAAAGGGAACAGGATTAATAATAGTAACTAATCTTCCTGACAAAAGGTTTACGTTTCTATGATTCAGATATTAGAGCCTTTTTTCTTTTTCTTTTTCTTTGAATCATCTATCCTTCCCCAACAAGACGCCACGATGAGTAATCTTTTTCCCCATCTTTTTTCTCATGAATTCTGCAAGTTAAAAAATGCTACATCTATCCATTTCTTGTCTTCTTTTTTATCATCTTTCTAGCTTAAGTTTTTCTTTTCTCCAAACAGTTCGGAGACCCCCTGATCCACATGGAGAAAAGAATCCATCACCCACGGTCAATACGCTATCAACTAATGCGCAGATCACGATGGAAATGGGTGGTCAAAATTCGGAGCCAAATGAGTGTCTACCAGATTCTTTTGAAGACCCAAGCTTTCAGAATACAGGAACTGGTTCAATAGAAGAATTTGGAAAAACTCCTACTTTTCATGATTCTTTGCTCGGTCATTGTAGCGATGCGGATATTTGTTTTCCAGCTGTGTATAGTGAAACTGACACAGCAGGGGGTTCCTCTAAATGGGCGTTTCCACTGGAAGGTCAAACAACGCAGTCCACTGCCTCTCCAAATCGCAATGCTCTTGTGTTTCCACAATCTCAGATAGCATCAACAAAGGTGCCAAATGAGTGTCTACCTGATTCTTTTGAAGACCCAAACTTTCGGAATACAAGAAATGGTTCAATAACAGAATTTGAAAAAACCCCTACCTTTCATGATTCTTTGCCCAGTCATTGTTGCAATGCGGATATTTGTTTTCCAGCTGCGTATAGTGAAACTGACGCAGCAGGTGGTTCCTCTAAATGGACGTTTCCACTGGAAGGTCGAACAACGCAGTCCATTGCCTATCCAAATCACAATGCTCTTGTGTTTCCACAATCTCAGATAGCATCAACAGAGGTGCTAAATCAGAACATGGGGAGTTCGGAAGATAGGAGAGATTTGTTAGCTTCACAAGTAGAGGCTTATCTTGAGGGACATGTCTCTGAATCTAGTAATTTGATGTTTCCTGCATGTTCTGATGCACCTGTGGCTACTATTCTGCACACGATGCCTACAATTCCCCACACGATAGCTCACCTCACGGAAAATGCTAGACACACAACGTACGGACACAACCATTTGCACAACGTGCTGATGTCATCAAAACAGCGTCGTTTTGATTTTAAAAAAAAAAAAAAACCCCAGCTCCTGAAACGAACGCCCTTTTCCTTCAATCCCCACATTCACGATGAGAAGAGAATCGACAAACGGTTGCTCCCACCACCACTATCACCGGCAACGACGCTTCCACCTCCACCGGTGACCACGCTTTGCTCCTCCACCACCGGTACCCAACCCCAAGTCTTCTGTTCTCAAATCCCCTCTCCCTATCTCGGGCTGATTCTCCTGGTCACTGCAGACGAGGGCAGCGCTACCCACCGCTGGCGACCACCACCACAATCTGCTTTTGGGCAGTCCGACGTTACCACACCACGAAGGTCTCTCTCTCTCTCTCCCCTTGAACTAATTGCTGAGTTGCTGGGAAAAAACCTAAATTGAGTTTATTGAAAGAAAAAAAAACATTTCGGTGGGTGTTCAAAGTCAATCCCTGAAATTCTATTTGACTCCCAATGTAACTTTATGCAGGAGAAGTTGCCACCCACAGATTCAAGGCTCAGACCCGATCAGAGGTGCTTGGCATGGCAAATTCAGAGAAGTTGTGCCTCGAGCAACGGCAGCGGCAGGTAAATAATTGTATATGTTTTGGCATCTTGTTACACTAATACTTAGTTTGCTGATCAAAATTCTAGAAGGAAATATCCTAGCTTTGCTGATCAAAATTCAAGTAGGTATGAATTCCAAGTTCTTAGTGTGAAATTCATATTCCTTGCTGCTCTAATAGATTGATTTCAAGTTTAATTGGAATTAGTTGGGTTTTTGTTAGGGAATTGAAGAACTCATGAAAGCCCTACTGAATGTTTGGATTTTGTGTAGTTTAAGTGGTTTAGAACAGAAATTACTTGGTTTAGAATTCTGCAGAATTGGAAAATTCTTGTTTGTCTGATTTTGGGAAATTTTATTGAGATAGTTCGAAAGTTCTTAAATTTCTGAGAATTTTACTTAGAGTTCCTCTATGAGTCTTCTATCTACGGTAAAACTTTCAGGATCAAGTTCAAAGTATTGAGTTCTATAGAAATTCTTAACCTAGCATCACTCATTTTCGGAACTGTGCAGTCTGCACCGACACATGTTGGGGAAACGGCCATAATTTTTAGCTCGAGCGATGAAATTACGAACCGTTTTCTGATTTTGAAACTAGATTCATAGACCTTAAAAAGTATGTGGAGTTCGTACCTTAGTTATTTCTGTGCAAAGTCAGATTTTAAGTTGAAGTTGATGAAATTGCAGATTCTGAAATTATTTCTTGAGATTGGTTGTCTAACTTCATATCTTTCACTCTAGGACCTTATGTTCATTAAAGATAGGCTTATTAGCATCTTATAATCATGTTTTTGTTGCTCATGAGGTAATTGTTACTTGATATGGCCTTGGTGGGAGTTCCACCGGCGTTTTGTTATGGCTTAACCTCTAGGGACGGGCTAGGGTCGTTACACTAGCCGTCCACACATGGTCCAACAACGAACATGACTAACGAGATTGCCATGGCTCAACAACACACTGAGTTGGACTGACTGTACAACAGCAGAGAATGAGCAGCAGCAGCTGCTTTGACTATAGGATACCTTCTTGCCTTCTCAAATGGATGGACGGACTGATCATTGCTTCCAGGACCCAGCATTCCATAGTTCCATATGATAATTCACGAAGCTTGGGGATTCTTGTAGGATACACACTGGACACACCACCAAAACAGTCCACCAATCTGAATATGAACACAATCCAACATAAACACTTATAACCTTGTTCAAAATTGGGACTTAGTTAATGGCTTGACCATCTTTAGATGAATCTGTCGACCATCTTTTATTTTCGATGGCTTGCTACTCTGTCTCCAATTTAAGTTGGTCGCATAATGCTTAACTTTGTAATGTTATTCTTCTCATTACTGTAGATGTTCGTTGGTGGAGTTCGAGCGGAGTAAAAATATGGCGCGGCCAATAGAGAAAGCCATTTGTTAAATCTAGAGGATGGGAAAAGAAATCATCTGATTATGCAACTAAAAAGGATAGCTTAGCTGCTGCGAAAGTTAGCTATGGGACCAATAGCTTTGCAAAGACTAGTGGAAACTCGAAAAGGCAGTGAAAGAGATTGAAGCTATTCAAGTGAATCAAAGGCCAAGGAAAACGATTAATTTGTTGTAGTTTGGAATATCAATATGTACTAAGTTTTGTACGCAAATGATGAAGTTATACGCAAGTGTGCTGGAAACTCAATGGCAAGGATGCGGAGGACTACAAAGTTATACGCAAATGATGACTGCACCGGATAATTTAGAAGAGTAGTTCACTTGCTTGTATTGGTTTATATCGTGTCCTATGTCCTGTATCCCCTTTTGTGTCCCGTGTCCCCCTTTGTGTCCTTGTAATGACCTTTCATGAGGTAGATAGTGTGGAGATTTTTGTTTCTTGTTGACTTTTTTAATGAAACGCATTCTACTTTTGTTCATAAAATTGTGCCACTTTAGTTGTTGTTCACAATGGGTTATCCTGTTTAATGTTAAGATCATGATATTATTGAACATGAGATTTTATTCAACATTATCATTCCACTGTATTTGGTTCTTGAAAAATTTCGGCAAGGTCTTCCCTGTTGTTTGGTCCTAACCCGACGTCTCGCGTCTCAATCAATACAGCAATAACAACAATAGAAACAACATGAGATTAAGCACAAGCCCACCCCAGACATTTCTTATTCTAAATCACCATTCACAAGCCACATTCATTGCCAAATTATTCATTCCCAACAAAAACCGTAAAACAATATAGTCACACAAATAGGCTACAATCGAAGTAAGATTTTGCAAAACTAAAACTTGATATTCCAACAAAATACGTGTTTACATATTTCAAATTACAACAATTTATCATTTTCTTGGCCTTTGATTCACTTGAATAGCTTCAATCTCTTTCAACGGCATGTGATCTCTTTCAACGGCATGTGGCATCTTGAAGTGGTTGAACTGCCAAGTTAACTAAAACTTGATATTCCAACAAAATACATGTTTACATATTTCAAATTACAACAATTTATCATTTTCTTGGCCTTTGATTCACTTGAATAGCTTCAATCTCTTTCAACGGCATGTGGCATCTTGAAGTGGTTGAACTACCAAGTTTCTTCGTTGGCTGTAAGCACTAGCTGTTCTTTCTCCTCGAGCTCTTTCAATGTCCAAGTTTCCTATCGTCTTTTTCTTGTCATTGTAGAAAGTTCAACGGCATGTGTCGTGTTTTTTTACCTTGCTGGTGCTGGAACTCGGCGTGCACAGTAATTGCACCAAAGCTCTGAATTTTTGTATGCATTTGATGCTTTGTTGTAGATTGAGCAAGATAAGTAGTGGAACCGCTGATTGAAATTAGTGGCTCTTGCTATGCCCTTGACATTTATGAGTTGTACCTATAATGGAGTTGCAATGTAGTCAGGAATGTGTAAATTAATGGCAGAATTTGGGTTTATGTTTTGATGTATAAAAGAAATGTGCTTGGTTGTGGAGTATAAATACCTTCTCTACTGTTGAGGGAAGGTCAATAATGTTGATGGAATCTGATGATGGAGCTGTAGCTGATTTGGCAAGCGGAGTATAAATTGCTGCCAGTGGTGGTACTGCCTAATTTTGTCGCCATTGACAACACACTGGCACATGTTTTGCTATGTTGAAAAGAGTATCTGTAGGAATACAAAGAAATGCTTAAGCGAGGCACAGGCCACACAATCGTTACTAACACGTGCATTTTGCTTGCAAACCTGCACAAGCAGGTCATACAACAACCTGCACGAGGATTTTTGTACCCATCGCTTCGATCAATACATGTTTGGAACGTAGATTTTGGATATGAGTGTCCAAGAGGAGTCTAAAAAGAAGGAGATTTTATCAACGTCCTTATGCACTTGAAAAGTTGCCTAAGTATATTATCTAATAAAAATTGGACTGATATGCACGCATAGTCCAGAATATAATAACTTGTTTTCTGTCAACTCTAAACCAATGATCAACTTATAAGAAACAATTTGCAGCACTACAGTAGCACATTGAACCCAAAATAGACAATTTTTAGAAATGCACATAGGATGACAAAGGTTCATTCCACCACATGGTTTGTACGTATGCAACTACAATTGATTCCACCAAACAACATCTTCCTTCCTCATTTCATGAAACTAGTATGAGAACATGAGCCTTGGCTTTCTTCCTAAAAAAGGTTCCCTATTTTGTCAAAGAAGCATGAGAATCTAGACTTTCTACTAAAAAAAGATGCAAGCAATAAAAGCAACTAAGTCAATTTGGTTGCAGAGAGCATTAGGCATACTCAAAAATCCATTAGCCTGGTTCTTTGTAAATACTTGAATTAAATGGGGAGCATTAGGCATACTCAAAAATCCATTAGCCTGGTTCTTTGTAAATACTTGAATTAAATGGGGATGTTAGGATAAAATGAATCTCTATTCTCAGAGAGCCAACAATTATATGAAGTAATTCTAAAAAGTTAGAGCACACTGATTTTTCCTATAAAATTAAATACATCTAGCTATGTAACAGTTCTAGATACACAAAACCCCTAATTTAAGGAAAGAAAGTAGGATATAACAATGCCAATCAGGTAGGATACAACAATACCTTCATCCATTTCCTTTCCAGATTTTCAAAGCCGTAATTTTCGAGCAACCCTAATCTCCTAATCTCAGAACAGAGGATTTTTTTGAAAATTAGGACAAACTGATTTGTATTAAAATCAAAGAAGTCTAAGGAAGAAACACAAAATGGAGAAGATTAGTAGGGAAAAAAATGAGTGATTTACACGTTTCGGATCAATCTAACTTCGAGATTTTTACCTCTTCAAGTTTCATTCGATTCGATTTTGTTGGAGAAAGTGTAACAACGGTCTCGAGAGAGAGAGCACCTTCGTGGTGGAGATAACAGCGCCGGGTACCCCGAGGCCGGTGGTGCTGGCGGTCACCGACGAGGGGGCGGCGATGGGGTTCGGGTTGTGCTGGTTGCGGTGGGAACTCTCCTTTCACACCTCTTGTATGTATTCTGATCGTGAAAAGGGAAAGGGCGACTGATCTGTTCAGCGACCTTTTTTTTTTTTTTATCAAAACGACATCGTTTTGAGCTGACGTCAGCGGTTGTGTGAGTTGTTGTGCGGGAGTGGTTGTGTGTCTAGCATTTTCGCTCACCTCACTGGGGGTTCGTCTGAACTGATGTTTCAACAGAAAAATCAATCAACGCAGTTCGCCGCATATCCAAATCCAATTGGTCTTGTGGATCCACAACCTCAGATGGCACTGAGACAAAAAATAAGTGAGAATATGGGAAGTTTAGAAGATCGGAGAAATTTGTTCGCTCCACAGAAAGACCCTTTTCCGGAGGGACATGTCTTTGGGTCTGTTAACTGGACAGTCGGTTCATGTTCCAGTCTTGCTCCGAGCCAACCCATGCCTACTATTCCCCACACAATGGGAAGTTCAGAATATTGGAGAAATTCGTTAGCTTTCATGGAAGGGCATCTTATGGGGAAAAATCTCAATGGATCTTCTGACTTGACAGTCCCTCCATGTTCTGATCCTGCGAGCCAGCCCATGCCTACTATTCATCACACAATGGCTACAATTCCCCACATGATGCCTCTTCTCACAGAAAGGCCAGATACGAGGTCCGTGAAGCTAAAGGCAATATATGGGGATACCACAATAAAATTTCAACTCTCTCTCACATCGGGAATTAATGAACTGAAGGAAGAAGTGTCAAAGATACTGGAGTGCAAGCTTTGTAGTTTCAACGTTGAGTATAAGGATGAGGATGGCGACTGGATTTTAATGGCCAGTGATGAGAACGTGAGCGAATATCTGCAACTTCTCACCTCACTGGGAAATCAAGTAACTAAACTTAAACTTCGTGATAAGGTTCCCAACACCACGAATTTTTGTGACAACTGCGGATGTCATAATTGCAGATCATTGAAGCAGAAAAGACATAAGTATGTTTAGTTGTAGAATAGTATTACATGGTTGACACCAGTCCCATGTTCTTTGTGTAACGGAACATTTCCTTGCCAGTTTTTCCTTTGCTAAACCAAACTACTTTTGGTAATGCTGCATTTTGTAGGGCCTCCCTTTGTTTTTGGCCTGGGTTTTACCTAAATTTGGTTGGTGATATTTGTTTGTGTAAATCTCGTTCCGTTGGGATTTCTTTTTATCATCTTCCGATGTGGGGATTATTTGAGTTTGCCATCATTGTTAGATCATGTGTGTACATGGTGAGGATGGTGAGATTTTGGGGACCATGGGCCTTCCAAGTTTAGATCTCATTATGGTTTGTGGGGTGCATTGATGGATCGAGGAGCTCAGTCCTAAATTGTAATTGTTTCCGCAATGGTATGCTCTATTTGCAAAACTCCATCTCATCGCATTTCGCATATCAATCAGTAGGGGAAGGCCCAACAAAATATATCATCCAAAAAACTGATTTTGATTACTTCTACATGGACCTGCTCACCAAAAACAATATCCACACACTGATACACATTGAACAACCTTTCAAGGCAGTAGCCAAGGTAAGAGAAAACCCATTTGGCCTCACGCCATCTTTCCTCACATTGCAGTAAAAACTAATACCATACCTGTTAAATATATCCATCAGCTATGAGTCCTGCAATTGAGCAGTCGAAGAAAAAACGTCCCCGTTTAGGCATATCGTCATTGACGTGACACGTGCATTGGTGATGCCCACACTTGGCATAAACACTCACCAATGAATTGCACAAATGGGCATCTGGGTTTATCCCATTCTTGATCACATTTCCATGAACTGCCTTTCCCTCGTCCAAAGACCCTTTCAAAGCACAAATATGCAGCATACTCGAACATTCCTCTCTTTTATCACCTCTCCTTGTTTGGTTCTTTGACAGAAAGGAAAACAAAAAAAATCCAAGAGAAGCCAAAAAAAACCCCCCAACTGTACCAATGTCAACTGTCCTAGCCTCGTCTATGTTAGTTTTAGAGTATTGCTATATGTACCGACCATGGGGAGGGAAAATGTATCGACGGCCGCCGGCGGGCCGTCTCCGGCCACCGGACGGCCGATCCGAACCGTCCAAAAATTCTATAAAAAAAAACCGATGGGGCCAATGCGGGAATCAACGGCATCCAAGGTGTTTAGGGTGCTTGATCCGAGCACCCATTTTTCGTGTATATATATATATACACGTGTATATACACGAAAAATGGGTACTCGGATCAAGCACCCTACACACCTCGGATGCCATTGATTCCCGCATCGGCCCCATCGGTTTTTTTTTTAGAATTTTTGGACGGCTCGGATCAGCCGTCCGGTGGCCGGAGACGGCCCGCCGGCGGCCGGCGGTGCGTTTTCCCTCCCCCATAGTCGGTACTCATAGGTTTTCTGTTAGTTTTAATACTGCTCTCGTGTCTTTCAACCATATCCCATATCTCCTTTGGAATTCCAGTTTCGATATCGCTTTCTATTCGAGCTTGCACAGTTCGTTTTTGGGTTCAATGTCGTTGGGAGATGATACTCGAATTTGCGCGGCTTGATTTTGGGTTCGATGTTTTTGCAGATGATCGACTGTTTGATAACCTAAACTCAATCTTCATATGAGAGCTGCTGGCCCAGAAGCTCTAAGACCTGTTGATATTGATATAAAAAAAATTCTCTTTTCTTTTACCATACTCACATGACACTATTTAATTCCCTTTGAAGTAATGTTCTTCTCGTTTTCCTCTCTTTTTCTTTGAAGAACCAAAAAAAAGAAAATGAACTATTTTCCATGTACTTTCTCCCTCGTCCACTTTCTCTTGAGAAATGCTACACTTACAACATTTTTCTACAACATGGTGACGCGGCCAGGGGACTCACTCACTTTACCCAGCCAAAAAACAAAAAAATGAGTAGGTCCTTGGCCACGTCACCATGTTGTAGAAAAATGTTGTAAGTGTAGCATTTCTGCTCTTTCTCTTCCTTTCATTTCTCTGAATTATTAGTTTCTTGATCAGTACAACTTGACCCACAAAAATCAACCAAAAAAATCAATGCAACTCTCAAATAATCCAAAAATAAGATTTTGCCCAATTTTTTTTTTCTAGTACTACCGTGAAGCAGTTATGCACTAATAGCTATACATGTACACACGCAAAATATTACAGGAAAGAGGTTGAGGCTCAGATCTGTATTTTGATAGGAGAAGAAAAGGGGTTTTTCCCACCATGGCTGCAAAAACAGTTGCCCCGTTGAGAGAGGACCAAATTAGTCTTCTCTCCCACAGGCCCTCAGAATTGCCCCGCCAAGAAATGGGTCCCATTTTTCTCAACAAATATGAACTCAAGAGATGTTTATATCATCACAGCCTCTCATAGTTGAGGGAAAATTATCAGGCAGTCCTGGTTCATTGTTGTATCACAAACAACAACAACAACAGCAGCAGAAAAAAGAAGGAAAGGAAAAGAAACCATATATATACACACACATACATAAAGGGCTGTTGATTGAGATGAAATCATTGGCTTAGATGATCTGGTCATGGTTTTTTGCAGAGAGGGCAACCACCCTTTGGAAAAATCCCTTCTCTCTCTGCTTACGAGCCTCATTCTTTTGAGTTCAATTTCTCAAGCTTGTTTGGGGGAGCTTCTATATGCATCAGAGTTTTGAGCCTAACCCTAGTTGCTGCCTGACTCCCAATTAGTATACATTTTTGCCTTCTGTTGACCACTTATTTGCATCTCTGTGGTGAGGTGAAAGGGCACGAGGGTGAATGGTATTTTGGACATTTGGTGAAGGCAGAACAGCAGAAATGGAATGGACTTCTCCCGGCCCACTCAAAACTCAGGTCCGGCCCAACTCAACTCAGCATAAGTTTTCTTTTCACGATGAGGCATGTCTGGGCTGGTTTACGCGCACGTCAATTAATCTCATCGTCGGTTAAAGACAAATCATTCATGTCAAAATTAGAAAATTTACATGAAGTTACTTCCTTGCGACCTGCCCTAGTCAATAGTGTGAGAGCAAACCCATTAACCGATTAAATTATTCACTTAGCTTTTTTGGGGTTTTTTTTATATAACCTTATTCAAATTTTTTTCCTCATTTTTTAATTTTGATTTTTGAGTCAAATTTTTATAAATTATCAGTTCATTTGATCGAGAGGAATCAGAAAATAGAATTTTTTTGACTTTGACTTGAGTAGATTAGTATGACTTTTTTTTTTGATATCTTATTGAAACAAATTAATAAGTCACAAAAGTTTGAAAAAAAATTAATAAATGCAAAAAATTTTGAATAGAGAAAAAAAAAACAAAAAAAAAGAGGCCATACTAATTTTTTTTT
The DNA here is from genome assembly GCF_030253575.1 of Rhododendron vialii. Lineage (NCBI taxonomy): Eukaryota > Viridiplantae > Streptophyta > Magnoliopsida > Ericales > Ericaceae > Rhododendron > Rhododendron vialii. The sequence goes on along the minus strand of NC_080561.1, from coordinate 3,000,843 downwards.
GAAATGAGAGGCCATACTAATTTACTTTAAGCCAAACCCACCCTAAAGCCCGACATTAGTTGCGTTGACGCGAGCAACAAATCGAGACGCAAAAGACAACTGCCGGTTTGACTCTCCTCATTTTCGGAACGAAAATCGCCCAGTCATTCTCCGGTGGTGGCGCCGCCGCCGGGAAAACTGCTCGTACAGTACAGAAATGGCGGGAACCACCGTGGTTGTGTTCGATTTCGATCACACAATGATCGAAGACAACAGCGACACCTGGGTAGTGGACCAAATGGGCCTAACCCATCTGTTCAATCAGCTTCGCCGTACATTACCTTGGACCTCTCTCATGGCTAGTATTCTCTTACTATTCCCAATCCATTCAGTTGTTTTTTGTTTAAAGAAAACTTCTTTAATTTGAAGTCGATTGTTAGTTTAACTGTATTTGGTTAGACCATCTCCAATCGTTATTCTATATTCCCATAAACAAAATTTGGGTATGATTTGCGTTTAAAGCTTGGTTTGATATGAATAATTCCAATGGTTGTGCATCAAATCTTTCAAAAGTTCCTAATTTATCCCGCAAACCCTTTGTATGAATTTTTCACGTAAGGGTTTAATAATCCATTCCTTTCTCCTTTAAACATTTCATCAAATACTTCTTTAGTATTTTCAAGCTCATCCTCAAAAGCTTCTTCACCAAATTTGGTAGAAAACTTGTCTCTTGGTTTGAAAGAAAAAATCTGGTTTCTTGCTTAGTTTGATACCCTCTTGTGAAAGAAATGGAGCTCATATTTTGCCCTTTCATGTTCTCTCATCCATATTTTCAATTTGTTGAAACATGCTGGGAACCGATTATGGAGGTTTACTTATAGGTCTTATTATCAATTGTAGGACAGGATGATGGAGGTGCTCCACGCAAGAGGGAAAACAATTGAGGAAATCACGGAGTGTTTGAGGCGGGTTCCTATGAATCCCAGAGTAATTTCAGCCATCAGAAAAGCCCATTCTCTTCCTTGGTACTTTTTCCTAGTTAGTTCATTCTTATTTCGGAAGTAAGCTGGTTATATAACCAAGAAATATTTATGAAAAGATGGAATGTGGTTATTTCAGGTGCGAATTAAGAATAATCAGCGACGCGAATCAGTTCTTTATTGAGACAATCTTGAAGCAATTTGGGTTGTTTGATTGTTTCACGGAGATAGTTACAAACCCTAGCATTATTGAAGGAGGCAGGCTGAGGATATTCCCTTACCATTCCTCTCCTCATGGTAGCAGTTTATGCCCTCCCAATTTGTGCAAGGTATTCTGTTTGGTACTATTCAGCTTTTTATGTTTCTTTTTAACTGATACATTGTTTTCTTAATGGTAATTCATACCGAGTTCTTTATTTCTCACTTTATTTAGTTTTTGGGATGCCTTGCATCGAGCTGAAGTGCTGCTTGTTGTCATGAGATTCATACTTGTAGCTCTCTCCCCAGCCCACAGCATAGGGTGGAATCTCGATCGTTTCACCGAGCTCCATTTCTTTTAGACAAAAAGGACGGCTCTATTGGATCAAGTCATAACCTATGCATTCCACTAGTATACTACTATGGAGAGACTAAGTTCAATATCAGAGATTGGACTCTTATACTGTGATTATCCTCTGAAGTGGAAGAAGTCCGTACATACGAACACTGCACATACATCTAACACCATACACCACACGTCTATGTCCCCGACTCCCAGTGTAGAACTCATATTTTCTGTTGGGGGTGTTCTCTATATACATCTGTTGACTTTGAACACTTTCAGTTTGGTTTTTTTCACTTTAGAAGCTTTTGGAGCAGATATCAATTACATATTTGATTATGTCGGTGGGGTCTCCCTTTGGACATGGTACTTCCCAATTACTCTTAAAAAAAAAAAAATCAATACTTCATTTTAAAATAACGAAAAGAAAGTATAACGAAATTAATACTTATAGTCCCAACATAATTCCGATAATCATTTTCTGGCCAAAGTTGCAATAGCATACAAAGTGACATGTTGTAGTGAAAAATGATACTTGGATAACCTCCGAGATAATTTGATTAGCCGTGGGGTAGTATCCCTAGAAGGCTAGAAACCTTAGTGTCGATTATTAGCGACGGTTATAAGCTACTCTTTTTTTTATTGTTGAGAGAATCTAATCGACTTATTTAATCTGTCATGTTGACTGATTTATCCACAACAGGGTCTCGTCATAGAGCAGATCGAAGCTTCTATTTCTGAGAAAGGGAAGATAAGAATGGTCTACCTTGGAGATGGAAGAGGTGATTTCTGCCCAGGTCTGAAGCTTGGAGAGGGAGACCATGTGATGCCAAGAAAGGATTTTCCTTTATGGAAGAGGATTTGTGATAACCGTACGATTACCAAGGCAAAGGTCTATGAGTGGAGCAACGGAGAGGAGCTTGAGAGGAACCTGAGCCAGCTTATTGACACAGGCACCATATAAGGAAACTCTGATTCTTCGTTTTACTTCGTTAATGCAATTAACGCTCCGATAGGTATATCATCTGAAACTTTTCAATGTCAGACTACTACTCTTTGGGTTGATGTAGAATGACTTTGGATATCATTTTCCAATGTTTCACATCAAACTTTAAAAAATATTTGAGGATTGGGTTGTAACCCTGCAAAGAAAGCTAGATTATTCTCGTGGAAGTAATATTACAACACGGTTTTCTTATGTTATTCTTGCTTATGCAATCAACATATCCACCTTGAAGAGCATCTGCAGGCATCATGGGATTCATTCCAAAATGGATAAAAGACAGTGGTAATTCCTCCCTGATCTCCTTCCCAGCCGCCTTTTCAGATGATTAAGAGGAGAGAATGCAGAGAAACCATAATCTTCCCGACAAAAGGTTTATGTTTCTATGATTCACATATTAGAACATAACTCCTTTTTCATTCTATCATATATCCTTCCCTGATGAGAGGCGAGGAAATTGGCTCGGGCAAGTTTTGGGGTAAACTCTTCCATATCTCATACTCCATAGGGCCCCGCAAGAGAAAATTGGCTTGGGTAGCTATGGGCTATTTTATCTGGCAAGAGAGGAATTGCAGAGTTTCTACCCTAGCCAATTGCAGAGTATGGTTCAATAGCAGATGTCAAGAAACTCCTACTATTCATTATTCTTACCCTGATAATTTCCGCGTATGAGATTTTTGTTTCCTTTTGTGTACAATGAAACTAAGGCAATAGGCATATGAACTGGAATGTCAAACAACGTAGTCCACAGCCTATCCAAATCTCAATAATCTTCATAAGGTTGCCGATCCCATGAACTTTAGTGAAGGCTGCGGATCAATGAAGAGGAAAAGACCACAGGTTGGGTTATTTCAAGAAATATGATACATGGTTGTCATCAGTTCCAAGTTCAACAGAACATTTCCTCGCTAGATTTTCCCTCAAACCTTCTAAATCAGAACATTTCCAGATAAGTTGTTACATCTGTTAGAAATTCGGTTTGGATGTAATTTTTTTTCATTTTCTTTTTTGTGGGTAGGTTTAATGTTAGTATTTGGTTTTGAAGGCTTTCTCTCTTTAATTGCTTTTTTATTTTTCTTCTTCTTGTTTGTTCATGAGGTGATTGCTCGAAGGTTTGAATTCTTGACGGACAAAGCTACCATATAAATAGTATGCAATTTTTATACGTATATGTTATGCATAATTTTAACACATTTTGTTTCTATCAACTTCTACAAATTTAGTTTCACCAGCTAGTTAAATTTCCAGTGTATTAATGGCCCATCATATCATGATTGGAGTGGGAAATTTCGTTTCACCTTCTCGAAAGGGTTCGCAGGGAACAAAACGGCTTATCCATGATTAAGCTTGTTCATATTAAGAGTTCATCTCTTTCCCTGCAAGGGGTCCGAGTCTATGAAGAGATATCGAACCCCATTTGGTTGTTAGCATACTAAAACTCCGCTAACCTCCATTGATGTATGCTAACCTCCATTGATGTATACAATATTGGCAACCAAAAAAAAAAGAAAAAAAGCTTGTTCATATTAGAGCATTTGCAACAGTCTAGCCATCCCCTCCCAAAATGTGGTTTTGTCAAGCAAAAACCTCATACTAGACCCAGCAGACTCGCCTACCTCCTTGCCACTTCCCCCTCCGTTAAAGTAACTTGCAAGCCCGCAAGTTACTGTTGCCTCACCTCGCCCTCGCCCTCTCTCTCGAACATAGACACACAGTTGACATCTTCCAAGTTGCGGGACAACGACGTCAACGATCATCATCGGAGCTCCACCTCATCGGCGTCATCTCCTATCGTGAACAACTCCGATAGTGAACATCTCTACTTCTCTATATCAGTGATGATAAACTCTAAACGTGAGCAAGTACTCTTTGACTCTCTGCGACCGTGAACAGCTCAAAGTCCTCGCCTCTACATTCCCATCGTCTCCGTCATTCATGGTATAACACATCGTCGTTCATGATATATCACCAATTTGTTAATGTCCATCCTGATAATCTTCGTCATCGGTGTTGATCTCTATCGTCCATGAGAATTGGGAATTTTAGATCTCTTTGGAAACCCTAATTTCGCTAAATGGCTAGACCGTTGGGTTCCTCAATCATTTGGCGAGTAGCCGAAATATAAATTTATATAGTTTTCCTAGGCATGAACTACTAGAGATGAGAGCATCTCCAACCCACGAGTCTCCAAAACAAAAATTCATGCAAATTAGATGGATCATTTGTAAAATTTTCCCGGACAAACTGCCCTGACGAGTGCTGTTAATCACCCCCCTGTGTCAGAACCCCCCTGACCCGGGCCCCTCCCTTTCCCCTTTTACACCCCCCAGGCTCTCTCTCTTGTTTTCTTTTTTTGTTATAAAATTTTAAATGCTAGTAACTTTTTTTTCACATATTTTTTAATAAATTATATATTTTTGAAATCTACTCAACGAAACCTATCAAACAAGTCTAATATTGAATATGAAATAATGTGTTTAAATTAAATGATTTTTTTGGGCCCAATATATTATCTCTTTGTTTTTATTTTTTTGTCCTTCATTTTTTTTAAACTTCTATATTTAAGTTTTTAAGTAAATTGTGTATGTTGAATCCACTTAAATTTACTTTATATTTATCTGAATAGTCAATAATACAAACTAAAATCAAACTTCATTTAATTATAATCGAGTATATAGAAACAATACATGAACATAAATAAATACACAAAATTTAGTCAATATTTTCCGTCAAATTGTGATCGTCGTCCCGGCGGATCTATCTCCATTACTTCGTACACAATTGGAGACGTGCTCCATAAGGATGAGTCCATCCGCGTGCTTCGACTGATGCATCTTGCCTCCACCATATGATGATGGGTGGTATGGGGTAATAAGGGTATAGGAAAACTTGCACGAAGTGATTGCCATTAACATTGCCAATAGCTATATGTTTGCGCTCTGCGAATGGAACTGGATGGGAGCTCAATGGCAAGTGAGTAAGACAACTCGAAGCAATCATATCGAATGTATGCAGTACAACGTTGTACGTTGATGTGATGACAAGTCCCAATGGTATAGAATTCATCCAATTATCCTCTGGTGCCGATGGCTGGAAGCAACGAAGTCTTTGTAGCACCTGGTATACATAATCACTTTCTAGATAAAGTTGATCGTACAAATAGCTCATTACTCATGTACGTAGCATCAATAATCAACACAGACGAAAAGTTGACAAACAGCTCTAGGCTTCCGGAATGAACCCAAAGAATATCTGTGATTTCAATGGTGTGTTCATTTATAAGATAGTCATAAATGTATTTTTTTTCATTTAATTCTTTCAAGATGTACCCAATAGAAGATAGACTCCCCAGTTGCTATAGTTCTTATACAGTGTATTCACATTGTAAATGCTCCTGATTCTTGTACTAATTGACGAGTCTTGTTATCTTATAAAACTAAGAATTTCTCGAGACGCGGTGCTGCTGAACATGTCACGAACTAATTGCTGCTGGATTGGGGTCAGCCTTGACGGGTACTCATGTCCCTCAAAACTTTCAGCTGGTTCATGGTTATGAAAACCTGTATCAACCTTCAAACCCCACATGACACCGTCTGGAGGTTGTGCTACACCTCGCAGCTTAAATGGGCAATCACATTTTTTAGTTCCAGTAATCTTTTGCATTGAATGCCTTTTCGGTGACGGTTTGTACAATCCTCCCCTTTCACAAATAAGAATACACTTCGGCATCTTGTTGCCCTTTATACTAGCAGATTTACTTATGACAATTACAAAACCATTTTCCTTACCAACTCTCCACACCCAATCTAACATGACAGCTTTAGTTTCAAATATCTATAACAAAAAAAAAGAATACGTATAAGCACAACATTATGCAACCTACTTTCAAAATAAGTAACAAATATGTATATTAACAACAATAATAACTAACCTGGTCAGTCGTAAATTCGGCTATGTAATCATTTCTAACGTAGGAGCTGCTCTCCCCACAAAGAACATCATTTGCAACATCGTTCCCAATTGACCAACTATCTAAAAATGAACAATTGTACTGATCCATAATGTTCTTCTATGAATTACGAAAATGAAATGAAAGTTAAGGAAATTGTGAGGATGTGGTGAATGAGAGTAAGTGTGAAGTAGTTATATATTTTGAGAATTGAAGATAAGAAGAAAATTTGAATGGGTGGTTAAAATTGAAAATAAAAGGATAAAAAGGAAATCTGGATAAGTGATTATAATTGAAGATAAGAGGATAAAGAAAATTAAATGAATGGCTATAATTGAAGATAATAGGATAAAAAGAAAATCAGAATGGACGGTTATGAATAAAAGTTGAGGGAATAATAGATACAATGTGCTAAAATTATTAAATTACCACAAAAATATAATTTTTCCGTTTTATATTATTTCACCATCAAAATTAGACTCGTTTGATAGATTTCGTTGAGTAGATTTTAAAAATATATAATTTATTAAAAAAATACGTGAAAAAAATTATTAGCATTTAAAATTTTACAACAAAAGAAAAAGAGTGTGCAGAGAGAGAGAGAGAGAGAACGTGGGAGAGGGGGTGAGAGAGAGAGAACGTGGCGGGTGGTGGTAAAAGGGGGAACGAGGGGGCCGTGTCAAGGGGGGTTTGACTGTGACATGGGGGCGATTGGCGATATCCTTGGACTGGTTGACGCTGGCCCCGTTAAGAAAGGGTTGTAACAACTTGTCAAATCAATTAAGCAACGCTGCAAGCATAGGTACCAAAAAGGATCATTGCAAAACAAACATATATCAAGACTTCAATGTTCTAAACGTAAAACCCCAAATTCAACTGAAGCCAATCAAACACCTTCCCAAAAGAAGAGTTACTGAGAAAAAATGAAGCCCCATCAATATTAGCCAGGGGTTTGGGGAGCCTTCCGGTGGTGCGAATTCCTCTCCGGTGGCTGTCCAACAATATCTCCCCAGGGAAGACCCTTTCACCTTCGTATTCAAGGACCACCGTTGTAACCACGCATTCAAAGAGATCTAGGTGGGGGCCTGGATCGATTCAACATCCACGATCACAGCTGCGGCATTATTCAATCTCTCTCAGCAGCTTCAGAGATGGAGAAGAATCCCTTTGTTCAAGCGGGAGCAATTGATGGTGGCATGGATCAATTGAAGGATTCTTGTCCTTTTATTCCACTATGTCACATATTAAAAGCAACTAATGACTTTGACGATGCATTAGTTATTGGAGTTGGGGGATTTGGTAAGGTATACGAAGCGAACATTGGCAGTGGTGCTACAACCACCGTTGTTGCCATAAAGCGGTTGAGAGCCAAGTCCAAGCAAGGCGCTGAAGAATTTTGGAAAGAGTTAAAGTTGCTCTCAAAGTTGCGGCACACAAATCTCGTTTCGCTCATCGGCTATTGCAACGAGAATCAGGAGATGATTCTTGTTTATGAATATATAGCTCGAGGGACTCTCGCCAATCATCTTTACAAAACAAGTAGATCTCACCTAACATGGGAGCAGAGGCTCAACATTTGCCTTCATGCTGCACGTGGACTCGACTACCTTCATAATGGTACCTTACAAGGTATCATACACGGAGACGTGAAGAGCACAAACATTTTGTTGGACGACCATTCGGTAGCAAAGGTTTCTGATTTAGGGTTATCTAAAAGCACTACTACCCATACAGCAACCCATGTTAGAACAGTTGCCAAAGGAACTTTTGGATATTTGGATCCAGAATACTTCCTCACCCGTCGCCTAACCAAGAAATCTGATGTTTATGCCTTCGGCGTGGTGTTGTTGGAAGTCTTGTGTGGTCGGCCAGCGATCGATCTTAGCGTACTCGACGAGGAGCGAATTCTAAGTCACTGGGCACAAATGAACATCAAAGAGGGAACGCTTGACAGAATCATTGATCCCTCTCTGAATGGAGACACAACACCAGATAGTCTTGAGTACTTTGCCGAACTTGCCAACAAGTGTTTACATATTCAATCAAAGGAAAGGCCTACAATGACTGAAGTAGTGAAGAGCCTTCAGATTGCATTGGTGTCGCATGAGCGTCAGGGAAGATCGCAGGGAACTATTGCAAAGGCGTGGACGTTAGGAGGCCTTCTCTCGCGACACAGAAACCCCTTGCTCGTTCCACCGAATGAGATTCAGAAGAGCTCGATTCCCGCCAACGGTGTCGGGAAACCCGCCAAGCGGACGACGACGGCATTTCTCGCCACCAATTCAAAGGCATTTGACGACTTCAAGGCCCGGTCGACGGAAACATTTATGATTCACCAGGAAAATATAGTTAAAAAGGAGGAAGGATTTATTAACGAGCATTTACCTGATCATGTGTTTGCCAATTCGAAGAAAAATGAGGACAACGATGAGACGGTGAATAAGGTCTACAACAGAAAGGGAAGCGGGAATTCAATGGAACTCAAACATTGGGAATTCAAGAAGTTGGAAATGGACCCGGGGAATAAAAACAACAGAGCATACCAGAGTGGCGTTCTTCTCTCTAATTCCAAAAGGAAAAAAAAGATCGAGGCATTAAAGAGACTGGGGGGGAGTCTAATTCCAACATTGGTACTTGAAGATTATAACAATCCACTTTCATTCCAGGTATGCGTGCTTTAGCAGTGTGCCCGTTCACCTACGACCATGAGGTTTCCGTGAAGTTCACACACTGAAATCTCAACTCCGGGCTCTTTGCGACCAGGAGAGGCCTGTTTTTTTTTTTTTTTTTGCCCAGCAAAAAGAATTTTTTTGATCTTTATAAAGGATTACAAAGATTAAATCGAGCAGAAGAGGCCCTCTTAAGTAACTTGAGATCTTTATGATGATGATGATATTTCCGTTTTAATCTAATCCATTGCTGTTGTGTTATTTTTCCTGCAGGCGCTCTCAGGTTTGTCGAATATCTTTCATGGCTTGTTGTCAGGCTGTGGGGATGGGCATATCATCGTACTTAACACCAACCACAACCACATAGACAGAGCTGACATCGCTCTACATCGCCCTTCTTCACCTCAGCCTAAGGCCTTACCAGATGGAGGAGATATTGTGCTGCTTGATTCATCAGAACAAAAACCATCGGTTGGTTTTGATGCTACAAACAACAGGGCATATCAGAGTGACGTTCTTGTGTCTAATTCAGAGGAGAAAAATACGGGAGAGGCATCAAGGAGACAGTGCATGCCTGAGGGTGTACTTAGTTTAGTTGATTCAATGACAAATATATCATTGACGTATTTCGATGCTCCAGAAAACAGTGCACGGTTTGTAAGGGAATATCAGAGTGGCCATATTGTGTTTAATTCGGAGAAGAAAGATATGGGAGAGGGATTAAACAGAGAATGCTTAACTAAGAGTGCACTTAATTTAGATGATTCAAGCAAACAAAAATCGTTGTTGGATGTTGCCGTTACAGGAAAAAAATTACATATTGTCAGAGCATATGAGAGTGGCCCTGTTGTGTCTTTTTCAAATGATAAAAATGAGGGAGAGGCATTAAAGAGAGAATGCATAACTAAGAGTATACTTGGTTTAGAGGATCTTCAACAACATTGTGGTGGTAGAGGTGATGATGTTGCAAAGAGCTTTTGTGGTAAGCTTCTACTGTTATGTAGAATATTAATTATTGCTGGCAATCTTCAAATTTCTTATCAATTTTCAATCGTGCTAGTTCTTTTGCATAAGAGAATCTTAGGCTCCGTTCCGGAAACCTTCTTAAAAAATAAGTACTTATTTTGGAACTTCTCATTCAAAGATAAGAAGGGTCATTTCACAAAACCCAAATAAAAAGTTCCTTTCACATTTTCAAACTCAAAAATAATGTAAATGAAAAAAAAATTCAATTTTTTTTGCACCGTATTAAAGATCTCAATGAGATCTATCAAACAAGATCCATAGTGATAAGAAAATTATTGCGTAAACACATGATTTTTGAGTTTGAAGTTGCCTTATACAAAAAATAAGACTGTTGCTATGAGAATGGGCGCCAGCGGAGGGAAATCGTACCGACGGCAGCGCCGTGCCGTCTCCGGCCACCGGACGGCCGATCCGAGCCGTCCAAAAATTCTATAAAAAAAACCAAGGGGGCCAGAGCGGGAATTAGCGGCATCCGAGGTGTGTAGAGTGCTTGATCCAAGCACCCCTTTTTTGTGTATATGATTTCACACGAAAAAGAGGTGCTCGGATCAAGCATCCTACACACCTCGGATGCCGTTAATTCCCGCGAAGGCCCCCTCGGTTTTTTTTTTAGAATTTTTGGACGGCTCGGATCGGCCGTCTGGTGGCCGAAGACGGCCCGGCGCGGCCGTCGGTACGATTTCCCTCCCCGGCCAGTCGGTACCTATATAAATTCTTCTAAAATAAGTACCAACCTTCTTATTTTCCGGAACAAGACTTCTTATTAGACAAAAAATAAGTTCTTATTTCGGTTCTGGAACGGGCCCTTAGTTAGTTATGCATTTAGATTCGCATTTTCGAGGAGAAATATGAATTGAAATTGTTACTTTTTATATTATCTGGTTATATCAAGTTGGAAATGCAGGTTTATGTTTTTTTGTTCAACGAAAGATAGTGTACTAAGTAGTAGTCCATCCTGATTTATAGTCATGTTTTTAAGTCTCCTATGCTTTTCTGCAAGACATCTGGTTCCGGTATTGAAATTTTGTTGGAAAAACGATTGCTGCAAATTCTGAACTGTTGCCGAAACCTCCACAAATATTGAAATACACTTCGAGTCACGACTATGTCGCTTTCCTAAAGACAGTATTTGCGGTACACAAAGGGTTACAACAAATCTGTCTTCAAGATAAATCGAAGCCCGAACTCGAAATTCTTTCCGTTTGCGTTTGCACTAACGAAAACAGACAGAATATCTGCTAGATGAATGTAAAAGAACCAAGAACCGATATTCTATTCATGCAGAATAACAAAATACCGGTATGCCTAAAATTATAGAAAGAGAGTGTGTAGAGAGAGAGCAATCCAATATGGAATTTTTTGGTGTAACAAATGACTTTACAAATGAGCCTGTTTATAGACTTATAGACACCATTTTGTGAAATGTTGTGTCTTTAGAAGAAACACTCATTACGAAGGGTTATGTCTTTTAAAGACACTATTTAGAAAAAGTCTGTCTCTTAAAAACAATTAATTAAAAAGACACATGTTTCTTAGAAGGCACCCTTTCATGAAAACATTAGAAGGGTCGTACTTCTTGGAGGCACTCCGATGTTTCGCATCCTTTCCCAACAATTACATCCCTCTCTAATAAACACATTCTAAACTAATGGGTGTTATATCCATTCAAAAAAGCCAAACCTCATGTGAAAAGTTATTCCAACATTTCACAAAACAAATCTCTCTCAACGCCTTTTCAAAAATAACCCAAACTAAAACCCATTATTTTGAAAATCCCTAACAATTTGGTTTGTATTAGTTACCCCCTCGTGTTTTATTTAGTTTCCAATGGCCTCAAAAATTCCCAAATTTATTCATTGCAGCTGTTTTTTATTTTTTATTTTTTATTTTATCCGCATTCATTGCAGCTATTTATGATCCAGGAATTCACACGGCAGATTCCCTTGCACGGATATCGTTTGAAGTACTTGAAACTCTTCCGACCCGGGAACAGCCTAATGACTGTGTACCCTTACTGTCCCTGGGAAGATTAACACTTGAGGATTGTGTTCAACAAGAGAAATCACCAGATCTGCCAAGAGTTACGCAAATTAACGGAGTTGAACAAAGAGTGACAAAATTGCCTAGATACTTTGGAGGATTGACTGCTCAGGTTGGTTCTCTCCCTGATTCGCACACACAGGGCATCTTTTGTATGCATATTTTCCAGCTAGGTCTTCAAAGAATGCCAATATTATCCATATTGTTGGATTTACCCATTGTTCAAGTATAGTGTTCAGACCCAGATTTTGATTCGTTTGTACTAGGTATTGCATTGAAATGGTATGATAAATGAATCCAAACAGTGGATCCAAGCTTTTTGTTTCATTTTGCGAAATTGGGCAGTGGTTAGAGCCTCAACGTTTTTATTGTTTAAAGATAAGTTAGAAACAAATAAGTAATGTCTACTTGATAAAGTAGAGGGCAAATAAATCTAGATTAGCTAGAATAAAGGGGTGTTCTTTGAGAGAGGAAGTTTAGTTGAAGTTATCATTCTGTTTATCGATCAGTATATTCGATGGCTTTAACTTCCCACATACTGCAGTCTGCAAGCTCTTCACGTTGGCCTATAGGCTTACCAGATGGAGGGTACATTGTACTGCTTGATCCATTAGATCAATCCACAAAACATATAGAACATGTGGCCAGAGCAGATCAATGCTCTCCTACATTGTCTCTTGCAGAGAAGAAAATGGTGAGAAAGACATTAAAGAGAAAGTGCAGAACTATGAGTGCAATATTTGAGGACAACCACCAACATTTTGCCAGAAGATGTGAGGGTGCTGCTAAGAGCCTTGGTGGTAAGCTTCTACAACTGATAAATTTTAGCTTTCATTCTTGCTCGTTGATGAACCATCTAATGCTTTTTGGCGAAGGACATGCTAAAATTTTAGCCTTCTCACCAATATATTGGTGCTCATGCAGTGACACACATCTTTAGGAAGCATGGGATCAATCAGGTATACACAGTGAAGCGGATAAAGCAACATGGGATCCATCAGTGGCCATTTTTTCGCCAAGTAATACTTATATTTGAATTTCCGTCCTTTATTATTTTTAAAAGTATTTGTCATTCTTACAAGAATAGTAATTTGGTCCATAACTTTTTGAGGATTGTGAAATTACACTGGCAGTTGGTTCATAATTCACTTAGATTTTCAATTCCTCTCACTTCAGGTAATTAAAGTTTGAAATCATATGATGGACAAACTTCCTTTTGCAAAATTTCTACGTCTTTAATGAGCATCTCTTTCTATTCGCTAGCATACATGTGTTCAACTTTCCCTCAGATTGAATGTACAAGCATCGGTGATTAGATTCTTTGGTTTCAATGTACAGGGGACCATCTATTAAGAACTTAAAGTTTTTCTGAATTTATGGCCTCTTCAACTTGTACTTTGCTACAGCTTAGTCTTCAAACAATACCCATACGTCCATATTCTTGAATTCTAAACAACTTCTTGCCATGGATATTTGAACTTGACTAAGTCTTAAGTTCTGGGATATACTATTCTTAATGCATTTTTCCTTGGTCTTCGGGACATTTAGCACCATATTATAAGCCATCGGGGTATAGCTGCCTCTAAATAGCATTGCTTTCAAATTGGAACGAAAAATGAATGTGATTCTTGTTACTATGATGAAGAATATATCTTCTTCGATAAGTGAGTTCATGACATATACGAGGCTAATCACTTAATAGGACATTAACGATCTTATTATTTGTGTCTCTTTGGGAAAAAAATTTAAACATATTTTTTGAATGGTCGACGAAGAAAGCAGCACATTACTTAAGAGTATAAATTAACTGATCACCTTTTCTGGGTCCAGAAATGGGCAATAAGGAAGGGGTATTCTTTGGGAGAAGAAAGACCATTTGAAGTTAGCCGTCTATCTATGGATGAGAAGCTTGATTCAAGGCTTCAATTGATCCACATGTCCCAGTTTGCTAGATCTTCACCTTGGGCTTTAGCCTTACCAGATGGAGGTGAGATTTTCAGGCCTACAGCCTTGTCACGATCAAATGAATTTGCTGCTACAAACAACATATCACACCTTGTCGGCCAAGATCAAAGCGGCTCTACTGCATCTCATTATGAATGTAAAAATACAAGAGAAAAGTCAGACAAACAAGGGTTAGAGGATCTCGAACAACATTTTGGCTGTAAACATAAAGATGCTGTGAAGAGCCTTGGTGGTAATTTATTGCTTGCCATCTATCTCTTGTTCTTAACCCTAGAATATCATAGTGACTCTGCCACGAGATGCTGGATTATTGTCTTGCGGAAAAGCAGTACAGAAGATACAGATTTCATACATTTCTTTGCTCATGCAGTTAGTGGATCCATGTTTAAGAGCACCTGCAGGCAGCACTGGGTCTCTTGGTGGCCGGGTCGGTTCGAAAACAATGGTAATTTCTCTCTCTCCTAGGAGATAAATTAAGAGAATCAACAGTCCCTTAAGAGTTCAATTTTTAAGTCTTCTGAAAAGTTGAGCAATTTGCAGAAAAAGGTAACGTGACTAAGTGAGTTAAATCTTACATAACTAAACCTTCCTTCTTTTTCTTCCTTTCCCTAACCAGAGGTGAGGATAATTCACATTTTTTGCTCATTAGAACAACAAGCATTTGATGCTACAAGCAACAGTGCACATCTTGTCAAGGCAGATGAGAGAGGCCCCACTGTGTCTAATTCAGAGAAAGGAAGTACAAGAGAGAGAGAGATTGCTTAACTAATGCACATAGTTTAGAAGATCTATGGCAACATTTTGGTGCTAGACAGAAAGATGCAGTGAACGGTCTTTGCGGCATGTTTCTATTGTTGCAATCTTGATCTCTTTTCAATTTTAAAGTAGAAGCTTCAGTATTCATATATTTGGATTCTTGTGTTCAAAAGGTAAAAGGTGAATTAAAATAGTTCATTTTCATAGCAAATGTTAGATGATGGATTTATTTGTATCTAGTGTAATTATGTGTCTTATCTCCCTATTACGATTACCCTAAAATTGAACAGCAAATTATCCGGTTACATATAGTTTGAGCTGCATGATTACCTTCTTTTTACAGACCAAAAAATTGTGTACTAATTAGTGGTCCATCTCGATTGGTAACAATGGTTCTAAGTCTGCTATACTTTTCTTCTCAGATTTTGCTTGAGCTACTAAATTATAGTTTGTATCATTTATACCAGTTTATTTCCTATCTAAGTTCCTATGAATTTAATGAGCTACGGTTCCGCACGCCAGATTCCCTTGCATGGAAGTCATTCAAGGTACTAGACGGTCTTCCTCTTGGGGAACAGTCTAACAGCATTAGACATTTAGCCCGGCGGAGAACACTAACGCACAAACATTGTGTACGACTAAAGAAATCACAAGATCTGCAACGATTTATGCTAAGGGACTGCTTAGGAGGATTGTTTCCTCAGGTTAGTCCTCCCCCTTTCCTATATTAATTCCAGCTAGGTGATAAACAATAATACGATCCATATTGGTGAATATACCCTTGGTTCAAGTACAGTGTTCGAACCCAGATTCCGATTTGTTTGTACTGAATATTGTCTTCAAGGGTATGATAAAATGAATTCAAACTATATATCCAAGTTTGTGTCATATGCAAGGTCAACAATGTTTAGACCCTCAATATTTTTGTTGTTTAAATAAGTTTGAAAGAAAATATAAGCATCTGTTGGATAAACCACTAGATGCAGTTTGAAATGTTGGTTAGCTAAAATGAACAAGTGTTCTTTTCAGAGAGGAAAGATAAGTTGAAGTTCTCATTCTGTATATGGATGAGTACATAGAGTATTTACAGATGCATATATTGATCAATGGCTTGGACTATCCAAATGCTGCAGTCTGATATCGGCTTACCAGATGGAGGGCACGTCCTATCCCTCTCAAAGAAGAAAAATGTGAGAAAGACACTAAAGAGAAAGTGCAGAACTATGAGTGTACTTAGTTTAGAGGATCACCAACAACATGTTAGTAGGAGATGGGAAGATGCTGTGAAGTGCCTTGGCGGTAAGCTTCTACAGTTAACCGAGTCTTGCTCATGTTTATGAACCATCTAATACGTCTTGTGAAGCACATACTGGATTGTTGTCTTAAAGGAAGCAGTACAAAATAGTAGTTTCTTACCTTATGCATTGGTGGTGCTCATGCAGCAAAGCGTATCTGTAGGCTGCTTACGATCCATCGTGAAACCACAGCGAACTGCATCCGCAGGCAACTTGGGACCCGTCGGCGGCCGTTTAAACAAGTAACTCACTTGTATTTTCATTTCTATCCAGTCAATTTGTTTTAGAGGTTGTAATCATTAAAGTGTTCTTTCGGATAGCAAAGATAAGTGTATTGGATCCTCCCCATTTTTGTATTTAAGTAAGGTGAAAGAAATATAACCATTTGTTGGATAAACCGCTAGAGAAATGTAGATTAGCCAAAATGAAGAAGCGTTCTTTCAGAGAGGAAAGATAAGTTGACAAGGTCATTTTGCACATGGATGAGTACATTGAGTATTTATGGATGAGTATTGACCAATGGCTTTGACTATCCCAATTCTGCAGTCTGCTATCGGCTTACCAGATGGAGGACACATCCTATCTCTTTCAAAGAAGAAAATTGTGAGAAAGACATTAAAGAGGAAGTGCAGAAGAATGAGTGTACTTAGTTTAGAGGATCACAAACAGCATGTTGACAGGAGGTGGGAAGGTGCTGCAAAGAGCCATGGCGGTAAGTTTCTACGATTAACTAAGTCTTGCTCTTGTATATGAACCATCTAATGCATCTTGCAAAAGGACATACTGGATTATTCTCTTTACAGAAGCAGTTCCAAATTATATTTTCTTACCTTATGTATTGATGCTCATGCAGCGAAGCGCATCTGTAGGCAGCTTGTCATCCATCGTTCATCCACCGCAAAGCACATCCGTAAGGAACATGGGATCCATCCGTGGCCATTTCAACGAGTAACTCACTTTTATTTACATTTATATCTGGTCAATTTGTTTCATAGGTTGTAATCATTATGATAAGAGTAATTTTCTCCCTGGACTTTTGTGAAATTCCCGGGCATGCGGGATCCATACATCAGTTATAATTCAATTCCTGTGTCACTTCATTTCTATCAAGCCACACCCTCAGCATATTTGGTTTTTAAATAAGTTTGAAAGGAGATATAGTTAAACAACTAGAGAAATACAGAGTAATGCAAATTAGCCAAAATGAACGAGTTGAAGTTGTCATTCTGTATATGGATGAGTACATTGAGTATTTATGGACGAGTATATTGACCAATTGCCTTTGACTATCCCAATACTGCAGTCTTTTATCAGCTTACCAGATGGAGGACACATCCTACCTCTTTCAGAGAAGAAAATTCTGAGAAAGACATTAAAGAGGAAGTGCAGAGGTATGAGTGTTCTTAGTTTAGTGGATCGCCAACAGCTTGTTGACAGGAGATGGGAAGATGCTGCGAAGAACATTGGCGGTTAGCTTCTACATTTGACTTAGTCTTGCTTTTTTAGTTTTTTTTTATAAACCATATGCCCACTAGATTGTCCCCTTGATGGAAGCAGCACAAAAATAAGTTTCATACCTTATGTATTGGTCTTCATGCAGCGAAGCTCATCTGTGGGCAGCTTGTGATCCATCGAGTGTCCATAGCAAAGCGCATCTATAGGCGACATGGGATCTATCATCGGTGGCCATTTCAGCAAGTAACTTACTTGTATTTTCATTTCTATCAAGTCAATTTGTTCTATAGTTCATGATAAGTATGAAAATAGTAATTTTTTCCAATTTTTTGTGTGTGCAATTACCGGGCATGTGGGGTCCATACATCGCTTATATTTTAATTCCTGTTGTCACTTCAGGTTATGAAACAGTGAAATCATATTATTCACATCTGGATTTGAAAATACTCAGCTTATGTGAATTCAAAAACTGGAAAAACTTCTTTTATGCGTAATTATTACTCCTTTAATGGGGTCATATGGATGATAGCTAGCTTGCACATGTGTCCAGCTTTCCTGGATATTAGATGTAGATGCATATTTGTATCGGAGTTCATCGTCTTCAACGCGAATCGGGCCATCTACTCAGCTTGTCTATGTTTTTGGGCTTTTTAACTTATATTTCATGATCAACCAATGTGCATATCATCCGTTTTTGTAAAATTTTAAGCAACTTTTCCCGTCAATATTTGTACTTGACTAAAGTTATGAGATGTTATTCATAAATATTGGTTCGTCCTTTGAACTTTGTGGCACTTCGGAACTTCTAGCACCATATTCTCACCCATGGGATTTTTTGCCTTCAAATAGCATGCTTTTTCAAATTCTATGACAAAACGTGAATGTAATTGTGGTTACTACTATGGACGTGCGAGTTTGTCATATATTTTCTTTGATAAGTGAATTTGACCATTTATATCACTCATCAGGACAACGTGCTTTTTTTTTTTGGTGTCTATTCGGAAAAGGAGGATATAATTTTTCATGAACTGGGAGAAGAAAAGAATGTAATCCATTGAAGTCCAAATTACTAATAAAATGAGTGAACATATCTTTTGTAAAATAGGTGAAGAAATAAGTGCAATCCGGAAAAGCCAGAATTTAGCGATTGCCTTTGCTTGACTCAGGACTGGGCAACAATGAAGGGATATTCTTTAGGTGACGAAAGACCAGTTCAAGTTATCAGTCTATCTACACTTGCGAAACTTGTTTCGAGGCTTCAACTTATCTATATATCCTGGCTTGGTAGATTTTCACCTCGGTCTTCAGCCTTACCAGGACGAGAGATTGTGGAGCCTATAGCCTTATCATCAAGTGAATTTGCTGCTACAAAGAACATAGCACAGCATGTCAGACAAGATCAAAGCGGCTCTGTTGCATCTGATTCTAGGAATGAAAGAACAAGAGAACAAGAAGACCCCGAAGAGATATATACTAGTATTACTTCAGATGGTCTTCGACGACTTAAAGGCAGGATGAACCGTGAAGATGCTGCGGCAAGCTTTGGCGGTAATTTAATGCTCGCCATGTTTCACTTGTTTTCAACCAAAATAACTCTGCAAGGCGAGCTCAATTAGTTTCTTGTAGAATCATTGTAACGATATGAGTTTCTTGTGTTGACTCTTTCTCATGCAGTTAGCGTATCCACATTTAAACGCAAATGTAGGGATTACGGGATCGATCGGTGGCCACATGTTAGGAAAAAAAAAGGTAATTCCACCCTCACTTTTCTAGTCAACTGTTTGAATAGTTAAGAAGAGAGAAACGGATAACCAAAAATACCCGAATAATCCAATGGCCATTCCTCCCTCTCTTCTAGTCTCCTGTTTGGCTAATTACATTGAAATGGAGCATGACATTAGTCTATCCAAAAGCTAAGGGTGCAGAAAGGGAATGCGAGTATTAATTACCAATTTTGTTACTAGATCTTACTGACAATAGGTGTCTGGTTTTTATGATCGATATGATTGAACCTTCGTTATTGTTCTTCGTACGATTCATTTCTCTTCTTCTCTTCTATTTTCTCTTGTTCCTAATTACTTCTTTTCTTTTCTCTAAACAGTCGGGAGACCCCCCGATCAACATGGAGAAGGGAATACATCAACCGCACGCAAGACGCCATCACATAATGTGCAAAATGGGATGGAGGGTGAACTGGGTGGTCAAAATCAGGAGGCAAATGTGTTACAACGAGATTTTATGGGAGGCCTAATTGCTTTGAACACAGAAAGTGGTTTAATAACAGGTATCATGAAATTTTCTTTCTTTTATCCATTTCTCTTGCTCTCTTTCATTCTCTCTCGTACTTAATACTTCTTTTCTTTTCTCCAAATAGTCGGGAGACCCCCCGATCAACATGGAGAAAAGAATACATCAACCGCATGCGAGGAGCCATCAAATAATGTGGAGACTAGGATGGAGATTGAACCTGTTGGTCAAAATCAGGAGGCAAATGTATTTCAACGAGATTTTACGGAAGGCCTAATTGCTTTGAGTACAGAAAATGGGTTAATAACAGGTATTGTGAAAACCCCCCCTTTTCATGATTCTTACCCGGGTAATTATCCTATTGATTACAAAGAAAGTGAAAAAGCAGGGAGTTCCTTTGAACGGGCAAGTCAAGTGAATGATCAGTCAACTTGGTCCACTCCTTATCCAAATCACGACGCTCTTGTACTTCACCAGCCTCAAATAACATCGATGCTAAGTGAGAACAGGGGTGGTTCAATAGATTGGAGGAATTCTTTAGCTTCTCAAGCAGAGCCCTTTTCAGACGGACACATCTCTGGATCTAGTAATTTGGCATTTCCTACATGGTCAGATCAAGCGGCTCCTAGTCAACATGCGGAAGGTCAATCAGTGCAGTCCACTGTTTACCCAGATCACAATGCAGTCCACCGTTTTCCTCAGGGACATGTCTTTGAATCTATTAACTGGAATGAGCATACGAATTCTTTAGCTTCGCAAGCAGAGCCCTTTTCAGACAGACAAATATCTGGATCTAGTAATTTGACATTTCCTACATGTTATGATACAACTATCCATTTCTCTTCTCGTTTAGTATCTTTCCAACCTAATTTTTTACCTTTCTTTTCTTTTTTCCCTAACAGTGTGGAGACCCCCTGATCAACTAGAAGTTCAAACAATGCAGTTCACTGCCCATCCAAATCCAAATGCTCTTGGGCTTCCACAGTTTCAGATAGCACCGACCCAGGTGCCAAGTGCGAACGAAGATAGGAGAAACTCGTTAACTTCACAAGATGAGGTCTTTTTTATGGGACGTGTCTCTGAGTCTAGTAATTTGGCATTTCCTACATATTCTGATGCAGCAGCTCTTAGCCAACCTGTGGCTACTATTCTCACAGAAAGGCAAGATACAAGGTCCGTGAAGGTAAAGGCAACATATGGGGATAGCACAATAAAATTCCAGCTCCCTCTCACGTCTGGAATTAAGGAACTGATGCAAGAAGTGTCAAAGACACTGGACTGCGAGCTTGGTAGTTTCAATGTTGATTATAAGGATGAGGATGGGGACTGGATTTTAATGGCCCGTGATGATAATGTAAGTGAATATCTGCAACTTCTCACCTCATTAGGAAATCAAGCAACCAAACTAAAGGTTCGTGATAAGGTTCCCAATACCACGAATATTTGTGAAACCTGCGGATCATTGACGCAGCAAAGACCATAGTTGTGTTTAGTTCTAGGAATAATATTACAAGGTTGATGCCAATTCCACGTTTCTTGTGTAATGAAACATTTCCTTGCCAGATTTTCCCCTCAAACCTGCTAAATTAGAATATTTCCGGTAATGCTGCCTTCGTAGGGACTCTCTTTGTTTTGGCCTTGGTTTTACCTGAATTTAGCCAGTGATATCAATGCATAAATCTCATTCCATTGAGTATCTTTTATACTCCCTCCGTCCCTTTTTTTTTGTCCAGTATTCCATTTTGGGCTGTCTCTTAATAAGTGTCCATTTTGTAAAGTTAGGGAGGTAAAAGTTGGTGTATTGTCTATTTTGTCCCTAAAAGTAGATTTTATTTTGAAAAGTAAGTGGGTAAAAGTGTAGTGATGATGGGTAAGTAGGGAAAGTGGAGGAAAAAGTTGATGTGAAAGGTGTAATGATGATGTCTTTTTAATAAGTTGGAGTTACGAAGCAGGACACTTAAAAAGGGACGGAGGGAGTATCATTTCCTGATGCGGGGATTCTTCGTGTTCACCATCATTGTTGCATTATCGTGTGCATGGTGACGGGGATGAGATTTTTGCAACGCTGCTACTTGCACAGCAGCCGTGCACAGACCAGTTTTGCGCCCGTCTCGGGTCTCGCAAAGATGATCGGAGCCGCTCATTTTGTTCAAAATACTTCGTTTATGGTCTTTGTAAAAAATCACCTCAATCCGATATCGGAAAGGGTGTTTACGAATCATCTAACTTTGCTTCAAAATTTAGGCTACTTTGCTTCAAAATTTAGCCTAAATTTTGAAGCAAAGTTAGATGATTCGTAAACACCCTTTCCGATATCGGATTGAGGTGATTTTTTACAAAGACCATAAACGAAGTATTTTGAACAAAATGAGCGGCTCCGATCATCTTTGCGAGACCCGAAACGGGCGCAAAACTGGTCTGTGCACGGCTGCTGTGCAGCCTTTTCTGTGCAAGCAGACTTTCTGAGATTTTTGGGACCATAGGCCCTTTACGTTATGATTTGTGGGGTGCATTGATGGCAGAAACTTAAGCCAATAAGATTTCTCTATCACGTTGACAAACAAAGAAGAAACTTAAGCCAAAACAACCGCTCTAGTAATGTACAATCCTGGCTCAATACCGAAGTCATTTTCCATCGATGTGAAGTGTATAAAACCTTCTTCCACTGCCTCTGGGCTAGCGCAAGCCGCTGAAACCGCAACGGAAGTCTCTCCACTGGGCAGCAACCCTGCCGTTCTGATTTTTCTGAACACAAGCAACCGGTTATCCCCTACCTGTCTCCCCATTACTTGCATAGATACCTGTATAGAGTTGAGTTTTGTTCAATCTCCACTTAAGAGGGTGAACATTTCTCTCCTGTCAATTGGTTGAAATGGTATGGATCCCACCACAAAGTGTGTAGATCGCACCATAAAGTGATGTCATGCTTACAAAAAATGTATTACACGGGTGGGACTTATACCATTTCAACCAATAATAGGGAGGGTAATGTTCATCATCTTTTAAGGAGGGTGAACAAAATTGCACTCACCTGTATATCATCAAATAATGCCACGACTGAACGTTCCTCTTGGCAGAGGCGGTTGTGTACATTGAGGATTCGGTGGTCACATGAACACCCAATAATATTTATTTTGCTTAGAATACACGTTAAAATTATAGACTAATCTTGTTTTGAACGCTCAACTCAAATATCAATGAACACTTACAGCCCATCAATGCAGGTAATTCATATTTGAGTACCTAACACATTACTTCAAATAAAGCTCACAATCCGAATGGAAAAAAATTGAAAAAAAGAAATCTATTGATTTAAGTATTATACTTTGTATTCTCTCTCCATCTCTATTGTCGATAGTCTATTGTGTTAATGTCGCATTCATGACAATAACGACTTTATTATTTTTTATCTAGTTAGCTTATGGATTACAGACAAAACTTCAAAAAATTCAACTACTTGGCAAATCCTGTTAAACTTGGATAATATTACTTTGAATTTAAGACTACGATAGAAAATCTCATCATGTCAACCTAACGAACAATACATTTTTTAAAATGTTGGTCCCAACATACTCACTATAATTTCTTTCAAAAGAATTTTAGTAGATTAATACGCCGGTTAAATATTGGCACAGAATATGAGAATTCGTCTTGGACAACTATAAAATTCAACACCCTCCATTCTCAAAACATTGTCTACTACGCAATACGACAACTTTTAAAAAAATTAAAAAAATATTTTTAAGTCCTCATTTCGCCTCGTAGTTAATTTTTTTACATTATGGTTAATTTTTTTTTGTCTATACTATTTATACTAATAAATGAGGTTTTGCACATATATTATTGGTCAATACATTAGCTGATAGAGTTAAGGTAATTTCTGAACACCTTATTATAAATTCCTAGAGCCACTGCTAGCTCTTGGACAATCGAGACTGCCCAGCAAACATCTCTTATACTCTCCTTTTTTTTCTTCTTTTTTGAAAAACACTGTGAACTTGTTTAGTTCATTGTTTCCAACATAAGATGAAAAAATCAAGAGATGGTGGCCCTATCCCAAGTCCAAGTGACTTAGGGCTTGCACCGTATTGAACATGTGCTTCCAAAGTAGTTGCGGAGTGACAAATATATGTCTAGGATAATTGCTAAGGACAATCTGAACAATTTTTTGAAAACTATGGAAAAATTTAATATAATCATTAACAAGTTTTCACTGTGGATTTTTCACAACAGACCCTAATGAGGTATTGCGATTTATTGTACAAATGTGTATGTCTACCAAATGAATATGATTTTTGGTACACATGAAATGCTCAGGATTCCAGAAAAAATGTACGTTTTATGTCACAAACTTGGACGTAGAGGACTCACAATTGAGCGCACTTCGGGAGTGGAGTGCCTTGGAGCACTATAGTCCACAGGAATCCCAAGTCCCCCCGGAGAGCTGTTCGGTGTTTGCGAATCCGAAGGAAAATAAGGACAACAACGCGTCGGTGAAAGTCTACACCACACAGAAGGGGAAAAAAGGAAACAAACAAAAAGGGTCTACACCATAGGGAGAAAGATTTGTTGGGATTCACAGGCGACGTTTGAGGAGTTTGGATTTAAGGGATTCGGAAGATGAGGGCAAAAAATTTCTGACTTTGTGAATTTTGAGAGTTATAAGGAGTTTGACAAGGAGGTAGGCAAGGCTTGGACGCGGTTTTACTGGTTGTACGAGCCTCCTGGTACTGATAGATCGAGCTAATTAATTGCTGCCATGGCCACCTATCCTAAATTTGACATCTCTCCTCCTTGGAGCTGAAGAATAGGTTTTACTCTCAGGTTCTTTCCATCTCTTTCCGTGAGTCTGAGCTGAAAGTGTTGATGGTTAAAGTGAGAGAAATCATCTTCCTCCGAAGAGCTCAAGTAACTCTTGAATCCAACACGGTTCCCCTAATAGATCCAAGTATATATTATGTTAATATGTTGGCACACTATGTTCATGTATTGTGAAAATCGTGATAATTCTAGATTCTGTAATTATCGGGTTGTTTATTATACGTAACACAATTATGAAAACTATAGATATCGCTGCTAAGGCAAACGATCCTAAATTTGAATCAACACATTGGTAGAAGGTATATATTCAACTTCTAGGATTGTTTTCCGTAATCCGGCACACAATGGATCGGATGCAATTGGGCTGCTAGAATTACTGCTCCAAGTGAAGTCGAAACAGGGTTGTTAACTGACGAGATTGCCCTCGCATGGAGGTATTGGGGTAAAATGAAAGTCTCGGCGGTGAATCAATCATATCTTTCACTATGCAGAATAGGAGAAGCATGAAGATTAATGACGACATCAGCTGAATCGTCGTGGATTTTCTGTGTTGCCATGACAGAATCAAGTTCTTCACGTACAACAGTTTCAATCCATTGTTGAATCAACAGATTGGAAAGCTCCGTGAAAGTTCTGATTCTGTCATGGAGAAACAAGAAATCCACGATGTTTCAGCTCCTTTCGCCATCAATTCTCATGCTTCTCCTATTCTGCCTATAAAAATATGAATGATATACCGCTCAGACTCTCATTTCACCTCCAATCCATGCGTGGAAAATTTCTTCATTCAACAAAATTGTTTTGACTTTGCTTGGAGCGGCAATTCTAGCTGCCCATTTGCATCCATCATCAGCCGAATCATGAAAAATGATTGGGGACGTTATAGTCCTCCTCGCTATCAAGGTATTTATTCACATGATTTCGATCTTACGAGTTTGTCCTCCTCCTTTGAGCTGCAAGATTTTCTGTTCTCCGCTACGAATCCCACATCGATTGCGATTAAGGATTTTGATCACTATGCTAGTATGCTTTCCAATATCAAGAATGAGGTTAACTTTTTTGTTTATATTGTAGACCACTGGTTATTAGTAAATTTTTAAGTGCAAATTGTCAAATGGTTAGCTAGCTAGTATTAGCAAATTTCACAATGATGAATTATAATCCTACTATTTTGATGACACTTGATTTAGCTGGCTGGTCTCTTCTTGAACTGATCCTTCAATTAATGACTTTTCAATTTCTCTCTCCTTTTTCCCCCTTTAATTTGCCTTCTTTTTCCAGTTCTTATAGTCAGTGCTAACCATAGTTAATATGTGTGAATTAGCCTTACAATGATGATGTTGTTGCTTTTGTTTTAATCTAATCCCATTGTTGTTTTTTTTATTTTTGCTGCAGTTGAGGGTCTCACGTTTGTTGAAGTACGTTGATGGCCTGTTGTCGAGCTGTGGTGATCATCAATCGTAGTATTTGAGATAGTCTTTTTCACATAGCGGTGCAATTTCAGACGTCTATTTGCACAATCAATGACTGAGATTCATTTTTAATTATGACCGGTCACAATTAACTTTTCTCTGAAAAAAGTTTCATTAATATCTTAACCGTCCAAAATACTTTTAGACGATTACGATTGAGTTTACAGCACCTCCCTAAAGAAGATTTTCTCATCGTATTTACCACCAAGCAGGGGTGCTTGGCAGGGGTGCCGAGCACATCTTGGCCGTCCAAAAGTGTTTTGGACGGCCCAGATGTAAAGGTACCGAACGGATTTAAAAAAAAAGAAAGGAAAAGGAAAAAGATGTTTCGATCCGGGCCGTTGATTCCGAGATGAATGGCTGGATTGGCCGCTCGGCACCCGCTTGGCAGGGGTGCCGCTCGGCAGGGTCCCCGGATCCGAGACCGACATGATGCTGCTCTGCTCTGCTCTGCCCTGTTAACATGGATATTTCACACTCACGTGTCTTTACCCCAGCATGCAGCTTTACCAGATTAAATATTTTTGTTTTTATTTAAAACAATTTGGGTATGGATCCTAATTTTTTACTTTCCAAATTCCTCTCATCATGAATGTGGGTGGTGTCTCCGTTGATCGAGCACCTTTTGCCCCATTCGTTTGGCCTGGGTTCGATTCCCACGCCTGCCCCATTCATGTGGTGGCCTCCCCTTTCCCTTTCCCTTTCCCCTAACAACTAACCGAGGATCCGACTGTGCAACCCAAATCTCGAGAGAACTAGCGCAGCCACACCAGTCACGATCCCCCACTTACTATCTGGGTACTCACCCGGTGGGGAATCAAACCCCTGACCAAGAGGAGTACTCCCAAAGTCAGTTATTCGCCCTTACCACTGGGGCAACCCCTAGGTGTGTTGTACGTAGTTCAGTTGATCAACGACAAGATCAATATCATCGAACGATTTTGATATCCTAGACAACAGCGCACATCTTGTGAGGGCATATCAGAGCGGGATTAAATAGCTAGGGTATGCTTAACTAAGAGTGAACTTAGTATAGACCTAGATGATTTGACAAAACGAAAAATAGTTGCCGGAGTTTGATGCTACAGAAAACAAAGTTCGTCTTGTCAAAGCATATTAGAGTTGCTTTGTTTTGCCCCTTCCAAATAACAAAATAGGGGAGAGCCATCAGGCATGCATTAAAGAGAGATACTGCAATACTCAGAATATACTTTTTTGACCAGAATTAAACTCGATGCATAAATAGAAGGTACAACACAAAGTTGTACAGTGCGTACAAGATGAGTCAAACAAACACACAAAAAGCGTACAAGGACCCAACAAAAAGAAAAAAAAAATAAAAAAAACAGGGCCAAACAAAATGCATGCCTTCAATGTCGTACCCAAGATCGACGATACCTGCAAAACAAAGATAAGGAGCAAGATACTAATAAGTCAATGCAATGTACGACGTTGAGGGATGCGGAAAATATGAGGGTCACTATAGCTGTCTTCAATCATTTTGTCTGTTTTGCGCTTCCTCCGAGTGGGATTTTCAGGAGCCTCATCCTGGCGGCCGCCATCTTTGACTCTGCCGATCTTCTTCCTTTTGCGGGTGCCATGTGGGTGAACAGATAAAGGATTGTCTATGAATTGGTTTTATTCCTCCCTCTTCTCTTCCTAGGACTAATATCATCTGGATGGTCAATGTCGTTTGTTGTAGAACTTCGGATGGCCGCAATTCTCTTTGATCGCAAATTTCTAACTCCCTTTCCAATATCCTGAAAACTATCCCCCATTGAACTTGACGAAGATTGGACACTGATATACTGGAAAGGTTCAGGTGTTGGAGGAACCGGCACACCATCAGACACAGGGGAGGAAACACCTTCCATATCAGGAGGACTAAGAGTTTCGGACAATCCATCCATAAGAACTACCTCTTCCTTGACAATGTGATTAACCTCTCGAGGCAACATGGATTTTGAAAGCTCCAGATTGCTGTCAGCAGAAGACTCCTTAACTTGAACCTCTACAAGCGAATGACTAGTCCCATGAAAGAAGTGGAACTTCTTGCCTTGATCAAGATCAGAAAGACCATTGTTGGTCTTTCTAACAAGAAGGAAGTCACGCCCCATAATCACTCTTTTCTTGCGCTGGAAAAATGTCCCTCATCCTGGTTCTGGCAGCAAGTATGGCTGTGGCAACACGCGAAGCCGTAGCCCAGTCACTGCCGAACTCATTTGAACACGTATCTAGAATAAACTCAGTGTCCACGGGGTCAAAATCAGAGAGCCTGAGATCACCCTGTAAAGTCGGCACTTTTTGAGATACCACAATACCTTTACCCTTGGCTTCTCTCGAAAGGCGTCGAGAGCTTTGATCACGCAAAGACGACACCCAACCATCATCTAAGGCCAACTCCAACATTGTATCTCTCCCCGAATCACGAGGGCAGGGAAAACCCTTGCCCTTTTAGTCTTCAAGGACCCCTTCTTCAATCTTAACCCCTTAAGCACCATAACGAAAAACAGAAAAACGAACACACCAAAAACGAAACCAAACAGACTCTGACAACCGAGACACCAAACTAATCTACTCTGATTTTAGGGGAGGAAAGGACACCCAAGAGTCTGCAAGTTCGTGCTTCGATCCAACATATCGACCCGCAAACAAAACGCAAGAAACAAAATATCTATTGGAGAACAGAAAACCAAACCTGCAGTCAGAGGCACTAATCTACGGACGAGATATCCTTTTCTCCTATGGCAGATGAAACAGCTCGGAACACCTATTCCTCCTTTGGAAGCACATTCAACAACATTGTGGTGGTAGACGCAGTGGGGATTGAACACATGAATTGTACATAAAGAGGGCCGGAATCTCGTGTATTTCTATGTTGATAACAATAATTATTTATATGCTTTCTTTTTTTTTACCGCCAAACAATCAATTCCATAATTGTATGTTGTTACTATGTATGTCTAAGTTTCGTATTGGAAATCAGATTCAAATCCGAAAGACTAAAGGATCGTTACTTTTAGCTTTATCCACTTTAATTTTGTCATGCCAACTTTGACTTTTCTTCCACTGATAATATCCAACTTTTTCAAAGCCATTTGCTGATGAAATTTAACTATTAATGAAGTAAAACATAGAATTACTTAATTAACTAATAAATGAATCAATTACTGAATAAAAGATAAAAAATTTTAGATTTATTGAAATTTTTGGCTCATTACAATTAAAGTACTTCTATGCATCATTGTAGTTCCTTAACTTGGCGTCAAGTAATTTAGAAAATTATTATACACGAAAGCACTTTTTTTTAGATGCAAATTAAAATTGCACATTATTTGTAATGGATTATCTTTGCGAGGATCAAGGAGTGTAATTTTTTTTATCCCTTTCTATCAACTTTTGGAAATTTTGTTCAAACAACTAGTCAATTTTTACAATTAGATGGAGTTTGGTCTAAATTAAGTAATTTCATTTAAAGAAAATCGGTAGTATTAACTCTCAGTGATGTTTTTTTTTTTTTCAATCAAAGTTTGTTGAACTAAACATCCATGTAACCGACATTGAAAAAGTTCAGATAAGATGATACTAAAAAAAAGAATAATGTTGTTTCAATTTCTTTCTATCCCTGGTGAAGTTTTGTCGCATTTTGTTCGTAGTTTTTTTAACTTTCTAAAGTCATCTCAAATAAATTATTAATTCAAAAAGTTAAACAAAACAAATTTAATAAAAATTCAAAGAAAAATCTGGAAATAAAATTTGGTCAAAAGGCTCTTACTTGCATTCGTTCATGATTGGGAGATCTCCATGATTGGAGGGGACAACGCTGAACCCCCTTCTATAAGAGTACTTGTCAAACCAAAAGGCAAAGGGACCAAAAAGGCTCTTGGCAAAGCGAACATAAGAGTAGTGCTTCGTCGGTTTCAAAATAAATGTCCGGTCTGTAAATTCAAATTTTTAAAAACATATATTTTTTTGTTAAAAATTCATAAAAAATAAATTCGCAACTCAAAATGTGAAAAAAAAAAATCAAAATATTTATCGAAAAAATACATCTTTTTAAGATATCTAAATTTGCGGTCCTGAACATTTATTTAAGGATGAAAGGAATACATGACCGTGTGGTGTCTGTGAACTGGAGTATCAATTCAAGTATGTCTGTGGAGTAATGATCAAAAACAGAGTCTGCTTGCATAGCAGTGTGCATATGAATCAAACCCATCCGACTGAAGCGAATCAAACCTAGGGATTTGAATCAGGAGATTCTCAACCTCATCATCGATGGGGTCAGTTCCGACGACATGAGGTCCAATCTGAAAATGGCGGCAACAGTTTCGAATCGGAAGATTCACAACCACGACGAGACGGCCGACGGCCCCCTGTAGAAGAGGCGAGAACGCCGACTCCGAGATCAGCTCCTACGTAAGGTCCGAGGAGATATTCATCGACAAGTATGTACCTCCTCCTCGTGCGTTTGCCAATTCGGAGGAAAATAAGGACGAGGGCGGGAAGGATCGAAAGCCCGATTCCTTCCATGTTTCCACACCCCACGGCCAAGGCACTGACAGCCACAGCTTAGCTGAAAGAGAAAGAGTACGTGGGAAATTCACTTTCACTAGTCGTTACGTATGTTTGTTTGGGGCTATCAATGACCGTATATGTATAGCAGACCTCCAAACTTATATATGTGAAATTATGCAGGTGAGGAGGGAGAAAATCGGCGAGAGAATCAAATATCTACAAGATTTAGTACCAGGGTGTAGTAAAATCGTGGGAAAGGGCCAAAGACTCGACAAAATCATCAAATATATCCAATCTCTTGAAACACGAGCGAAGGTAGAATGCTGATCAGTTACTCCGTATCACTCAGCTGACAAGTTTAGCAAGTATTCTTCATCAATAGCACACTGAATTGCTAATCTTCCCCTGTTTTTCTTATCAATTGCAGAAACAGTTCTTAGCTGCTGTAAGATTTTCCCCCGACTTCAACATTGACAGTTTTTTCACGAAAGAGGTAAAGAATGAATCACAAACCCCGATAACGAACAAGGAACTCGCACACCGTGGCCAAGCCACTGACAGCCACAGCTTAGCTGAAAGAGTATGTGGGAAATTCACTTCCACTATTAGTTCTATATCTTGGGGCTCTTAATGACCATATAAGTACGCCAGACCTCCAAACTTACATATGTGGAATTATGCAGGTGAGGAGGGAGAATATCAGGGATAGATTGAAATATCTGGAAGATTTGGTACCAGGATATAATAGAATCAAGGGATGTGTCGGAAGGCTCAACAGAATCATCGACTATATCGAATATCTTCAAGAAAAAGTGGAGGTAGAATACTAATCAGTTTATCACTCAGCTAAAAATGTTCACCAAATATTCTTCATCAATAGCAGACTGGATTGTTAATCTTCCTCTGTTTTTCTTATCAATCGCCGAAACAGTTACTGTCCACGAAAATAGCTGCAGTAAATCCATCACCTGACTTCAACATTGACAGCTTTTTTGTGAAAGAGGCAAAAGAATGCATCACAAACAAGGAACATAGCAATCGGTATAAATCTCTCTTCAGTTATTTGACCTATATTGCTTCTACACAACAGGTTTTTCCGGCAAGCACATTGATGGAATTTGATGCTCCAGACAACGGAGCACATCTTGAGAGGCCATATCAGAGCGGCCCTAATTCAGAGAAGAAAGATATGAGAGAGCAATTAAGTGAAGAATGCTTAACTAAGAGTGTACATAGTTTCGATGATACAACAAAACAAAAATCGTTGCCGGATCCATGGACTCTAACCCCCTTGGGTCAATATTTTGCTGATGAGGTTAGCTATTTGTCTCATCCATCACTGTTTTTTTAAAGTGCAAATCGTTGACTGGTTAATTAGTACTTGTTTTGACACTTGATTTAGTTGGGTGGTCTCGACTTGAGGTGACCCTTTAAACAATCACTCATCAATGCTATATTTTTCATTGGTTTCACTTTAATTTGCAGCTCAAATTGGTCCATATTGGTCTTTTAATTTGGATATTGAATGAAGCATATGTAACATATGTAGCAATGTTTGTATTGCTTATGTTGTCATATATAAGTTGTGCAAATCGCCTACTTTTTTTTTTGGTCTTTTCTCCAGAAGATTCTAAATAAAAACAAGAAGATTTTCAATGGCGCCGAGAGGTTTGATGACTTGATGCCCCACTTTACCAGAGGCGAGAACCCCTGCCCTGAGATCAGCTTTGACGTGAGGTCGAAATTTACAAACAAGTGTTTACCCCATGTGTTGGCCATTTCAGAGGAAAATGAGATCAATGATAAGCCGGTGAAGTTCTGCAGCAGACAGGGAACAGGTAGTTGGGGATCATTGAAACTCGTACATTCAGCGATGTTGGAGGAGTTGGGCCCAGAAAATAAGGGCATAATTTCTGACTTGTTGAGATTTGTGATGGAGAAGGAGTTTTACAAGAAGGTAGGCAAGGCTTGGACGGGGTTTTACTTTTTGTACGAGCCTCCTGGTACTGATAGATCGAGCTTAATCGGTGCCATGGCCAACTATCTTGAATTTGACATCTATAATTTGGATCTTACAAGTTTACCCTCCATCGAGGAGCTGAAGAAAATGCTAGGCTCCATCAGGAATCGCTCCTTAATTGCTATTCAAGATTTTAATCACTGGCCTGGGATGCTTTCTAAGTTCAAGACTGAGGTTAGCTAATTGTTTTTCTCCACCACTGTTTTTTTTTTTTTTTTTCTTAGTTACAAATCGTCCACTGGTTAATTAGTAGTAGCAAATTTCATAATAGTGGATTATTCCATTTTGGTGACACTTCTTTTAGTTGGGTTGGTTATGGGCTTGACTTGAAGTGACCCTTTAATTAATGACTCGTCGATGCTATATTTTTCTCTCTTTTTTTCCCCTTTGCTTGCAGCTCACGTTGGTTCTGTATGGGGAATTTTGTATTGTCAGTGCTAATCATTTAATATTTGTGGATGTGGCCTTATGATGTTTTTGTTTTGGTCTAATCCCATCGCTGTTGTGTAATTTTTCCTGCAGTTGACGGTCCCATGTTTGTTGAAGATCTTTTATCACCTGTTTTCAAGCTATGGTGATGAGCACATCATTGTATTTACAACCCAACACAGAGACCGACATGATGCTGCTCTGCTGTGCCCTGTTGGCACAGATATGCACATTTACGCGCCTTCACCTCAGCCTTTAGCCTTGCCAGAAGAAGATGATGAAATTGCAGAAGGTGGTGAAAGAGTAAAGGTTTATTCAGGATTACTACAGGCTAAACCGGACGAAGAATCTACAGACTTGGGTATGGAGATTGAAGAAGGCAAAGGTGAAAAAAACCCAGAAGAGGGAATGTTAGAAATTGCTAAGGAGCTGTGTCAAGATGCAGAAGAGGAAGAAAATCAAAAATTTGAAGTAGAAGAAGGGAACCAGGAATTTACGGATCCAGAGAAATTGGAAACTCAAGATGCTCTGTTGATTCAAGAGAGGGAAGAAGAAGCCAAAGTGGAAGATAGAAGAGAGAGGGCCGACAACTTCATGCGCACATTAGGAAGATGCGAAAAGTTAAACTCTAAGATCAGCTTAATACAGCAGTATTTAGCTCATGCGTTGGCCCATTCGAAGAAAAATGAGGACAACGACAAGTCATCAGTGAAGGTCTACAGCAGAAGGGGAAGGGGTTGTTGGGATTCAATGAAACTCGAACATCTGGCAACATTGGAGGAGTTGGGAATGGACCTGGAAAATAAGGACGAAATTTCTGACTTGTTGGGATTTGTGAGGATGAAGGAGTTTTACAAGAAGGAAGGCAAGGCTTGGAAGAAGGGTTACTTGCTGAACGAGCCTAAGGACGAAACCCATTTTCTTTCTGGAAAATGGGTTGTTGAGATTCAATGGGATTTGTTTTGGTTTGTGAGGAATAAGGAGTTTTACAAGACCAAAGGCGATACTTGGAAGAGGGTTTACTGGTTGTACGAGCCTCCTGATACTGATAGATCGAGCTTAAGTGCTGCCACAGCCAACTATCTTAAACTTTACACCAATGATTTGGATCTTACGAGTATTCTCTCCAAATTGGAGCCGAAGGATACACTGCTCTCCTCCAGGGAACGCTCCTCAATTGTGATTAAAGATTTTGATTTCAAGAATGAGGTTAGCTATTTGATTTTCTCGGCCAATTTTTCTTTCCTGCCCCCCTAGTTAATTGGAGGTAGCAAATTCATATCATTATTAGCAGTTGTAACTTGTAACTTATACCATTTTGACACTTTAAGTTTAGGTAATTTTTTTAAGATTCGAGTTAAATTTTTTTTTGGATTAATCTTTCATCTTGCCAAGAGCAGTACAAAAAAAAAAAACTGTTGAAACAATTATCTTTATTGTCTTATGTAATTTTTTTTTTTCTATTTCCGTTCATGGTTTTATCTTTTATGCTTTTTTGATTCCTTTACAAAAATGATAGAGCCAAAGAATTTGAAGAAAAATAAGAAAAGTTCATTTTGAAGAAAATAATTCCAACCATCTTTAAGTGGCCCCTTTGCTATATTTTTATTTGTTTTCCCTTTATTTTTGCAGCTCACATTGGTTGAAATTGGTCTTTGAAATTGGATACTGTCGGATTGAACAAACTTTACGTAGCTATATGCAGCAATGTTTATAGTGCTTATATAACCATGTATTCCCTCTATTCCATATTGTTCTATGCGGGAGGCCTTGTCAATTTAACCTTCAAAAATAAATTACTTCCCGAAATGTTTATTTGAATTTTTTTGCACCATCTAAAAGATCTCAATGAGTAATTTTGCATGGTGCAAATAAGTTCAAAAATACACACACACATATCGAGGAAGTTAAGTTGAAGTGGTCATTGAGTATGTGGATGAGTACATTGAGTATTTACGGATGAGTATATTGACCAATGGTTTTGATTATCCCAATACTGTAGTCTACTATCTGCTTACCAGATGGAGAACACATCCTCTCTCTTTCAGAGAAGAAAATTGTGAGAAAGACATTAAAGAGGAAGTGCAGAAGTATGAGTACACTTAGTTTAGAGGATCACAAACAGCATATTGACAGGAGTTGGGAAGATGCGGCGAAGAGCCATGGCGGTAAGTTTCTACAATGAACTAAGTCTTGCTCTTGTTTATGAAACATATAATGCATTTTGCAAAAGACATACTGGATTGTTCTCTTTATGGAAGCAGCTCCAAATTGTATTTTCTTACATTATTTATTGGTGCTCAAGCAGCGAAGCGCATCTGTAGGCAGCTTGTAATCCATCGTTTATCCACCACAAAGCGCATTCGTAGGCAACATGGGATCCATCGGCGGCCATTTCAACGAGTAACGCACTTTTATTTTCATTTATATAAAGTCAATTTGTTTCATAGGTCGTAATCATTATGATAAGAGTAGTAATTTTCTCCCTGAACTTTAGTGAAATTCCAGGGCATGTGGGGTCCATACATCAGTTATAATTCAATTCCTCTTGTCCCTTCATTTCTACCAAGCCACACCTTCACCATATTGGTTTTAAATAAGTTTGAAAGGATGTATGGTTAAACAACTAGAGAAATACAGAATAGTGCAGATTAACCGAAATGAACGAGTTGAAGTCATTCTGTATATGGATGAGTACATTGAATATTTACGGACGAGTATATTGACTAATGGCTTTGACTATCCCAACACTGCAGTCTGCTACCGGCTTACCATATGGAGGACACATCCTACCTCTTTCAGAGAAGAAAATTATGAGAAAGGCATTAAAGAGGAAGTGCAGAAGTATGAGTGTAAATTGTTTAGTAGATCACCAACAGCATGTTGACAGGAGATGGGAAGATGCTGCGAAGAACATTGGTGGTTAGCTTCTACATTTAACTAAGTCTTGCTCTTTTAGTCTTTTTTATAAACCATAATGCATCTTGCCAAGGGCATACTAGATTGTTCTCTTGAAGGAAGTAGAACCAAATTTAGTTTCTTATCTTATGTATTGGTCTTTATGCAGTGAAGCGCATCTATAGGCAGCTTGTGATCCTTTGTGTGTCCATAGCAAAGCGCATGTGTAGGCAACATGGGATCCATCATCAGTGGTCATTTCAGCCAGTAACTCACTTGTATTTTAATTTCTATCAAGTCAATTTATTCTATAGTTCATAATAAGTATGAAAATAGTACTTTTTTCCAAATTTTTTTGGAAGCAATTACCGGGCATGTGGGGGGTGCATACATCACTTATATTTTAATTCTGTCACTTCAGGTTATGAAATATCGAAATCATATCATTCACATCTGGATTTGAAAATACTCAGCTTACGTGAATTCGAAAACTGGAAAAACTTCCTTTATGCGTAATAATTACTCCTTTATAGGGTCTTATGGATGATAGCTAGCGTGCACATGTGTTCAGCTTTCCCTGAAATTGGATGTAGAAGCATATCTGTATTTGAGGTCATCGTCTTCAACGCGACTTGGGGCATCTACTCAGCTTGCCTATCTTTCTGGGCTTTTTTACGTATATTTCATTAGTCTTCAACCAAAGTGCATATCATCCGTTTTGTGAATTTTTAAGCAACTTTTCCAATCATACTTGACTAAAGTTATGAGATGTTATTCATAAGTTATGAGATTTATTTGCCTTTAAATAGCATGGTTTTTCAAATTCTAGGACAAAACGTGTATGTAATTGTGGTTACTACTAGGGACATGTGAGTTTATCATATATTTTCTTTGATAAGTTTTAACCGTTTATGAGGCTAATCACTCATTAGGACAACCTTTTTTTTGTGTGTCTATTCGGAAAAGTAGGACATAATTTTTCATGAACAGGGAGAAGAGGAGTGTAATCCATAAAAGTCCAAATTACTAATATAATGAGTGAACATATCTTTCGTAAACTAGGTGAAGAAATAAGTGCAATCCAGAAAAGCTGGAATTTAATGATTACCTTTGCTTGACTCAGGACCGGGGAACAATGAAGGGATATACTTTGGGAGACGAAAGACCCGTTGAAGTTATCAGACTATCTGCGGATTCAAGGCTTCAAGTTATCTATATATCCTGGCTTGGTAGATTTTCACCTCCGCCTTCAACCTTACCAGGAGGAGAGATTGTGGGCCATATAGCGTTATCATCAAGTCAATTTGGTACTACAAACAGCATAGCACAGCGTGTCGGACAAGATCAAAGCGGCTCTGCTTCATCTGATTCTGAGAATGAAAGAACAAGAGAACAAGAAAACCCCGAAGAGATATATACTATTATTACTAAAGATGATCTTCTACGATGTATGGGCAGGATGAACCGTAAAGATGCTGCGGCGAGCCTTCGCAGTAATTTATTGCTTGCTATGTTTCAATTGCTTTCAACCAAAATTACTCTGCAGGGAGAGCTCAATTATTTCCTTGTGGAATCAATGCAACAATACGAATTTTCTTACGTTGATTCTTGCTCATGCAGTTAGCGTACCCACATTCAAACGCAGATGCAGGGATTTCGGGATCCCACGGTGGCCACATGTTTGGGGAAAAAAAGGTAATTCCACCCTCATTTACTAGTCACCTGTTTGAATAGTTAAGAAGAGAGAAATGGAGAATCAATAATACCCTAACAATCCAATTTTTTAATCCATACAAAAAATAAGTAATAATCAACACTGTACTGACAAAAGGTTACGATTTTTATGATTCACATAATATGACAACCTTTATTTCCTTCTATCACCTATCTTTCCCTAACAGAGGTGAGGATACTAAATAAAGAGGATACAATACAAATATCTATTTATCTTGCCTTTTATCTTCGCCCCCTCTTCCTAGTCACCTGTTTGGATAACTAGAGAGCAATGGAGTGTGATAACACAATCCTTAATCAAATTTTTATCTGTCCAAAAGTTAAAGGTGCAGAAAGGGAATGCAAGTATTTACGTAACGACCCGGATCCTCGCACCACGACCAAGACATAGCAAAATTCTCACCAACTCAATAAACAACAAACAAACTGAAACGCCGTCACCCACTTCCTTAATATTTACAAATCTTTTTTGGTATTTGAAACTTACTCTAGTTCCTCCTTCCACATACCACCGTTACTCTCCCTCTAAACAAATTTCAGAATTTCACCCAATCACTCAAGCACCTATCAAAATTCACGACTTTTACACATCCGCTCCTAAAATCTCCATCCTCCCCACCCAGTCGCGACCCTTCCTGGTCCTCCCTTTTGTTCCCATATTTGTCGCTCTTGTTATCCTCATGATTCCCCACCAAAATCCCCTTAATTTGTTTCACGTACCTAATAGATTTAACCATTCAATTACAAGGTTCAATTTGTTTCTCATACTAATATGACTGTCATCCTTCAAGAATTGTACAAGTGTAAAACTAATTAACTCCACTTTCCTAAGTAATCTCTTTAGCATCTTTCATCCCTATTATTTACTCATATATCCACAAACCTTCCAATTATATATATTAATCTCCATTATTAACTGGTAACCTGAAGAAACATGAAGTACGAGTCTCACAATTGATTACCAATTTTGTCCCTAAATCTTATTGACAATGGGTATCTGTTTTTATGATCCATCTAATTGAACCTTCTTTGTTTTTCTTTCTACTATTCACTTCTCTTCTTCTCTTCTATTTTCTCTCGTTCCTAATTACTTCTTTTCTTTTCTCCAAACAGTCGGGAGACCCCCTGATCAACATGGAGAATGGAATACATCAACCTCATGCAAGACACCATTGCATAATGTGCATGCTAGAATGGAGGGGGAACCGGTTGGCCAAAATCAGGAGGCAAATGAGTTTCGACGAGATTTTATGGAACACTCAATTGCTTTGAATACAGAAAATGATTCAGTAATAGGTATCATGAAAACCCCTCCTTTTCATGATTCTTGTCCTGTAATTATCTTATTGACTTAGTGAAAACGCAGGGGGTTCCTCTGAATGGGCATGTCAAATGAAAGATCAATCTCCTACTTTTCATGATTCTTTCCTGATCATTGTCACAATTCGGATTTTTGTTTTTCAGCTGTGT
Organism: Rhododendron vialii; assembly: GCF_030253575.1. NCBI lineage: Eukaryota > Viridiplantae > Streptophyta > Magnoliopsida > Ericales > Ericaceae > Rhododendron > Rhododendron vialii. Next base: position 2,961,576 of record NC_080561.1, on the reverse strand, counting down.
ACAGTGAAACTGAAGCAGCAAGGGGTTCTTCTAAATCGGCGTTTCAACTGGAAGGTCAAACAAAGCAGTCCACTACCTATCCATATCGCGATGATCTTGTGTTTTCACAATCTCAGATAGCATCAACAGAGGTGATAAATGAGAACATGGGGAGTTTGCAAGATAGGAGAGATTTGTTAGCTTCACAAGTAGTAGCTCCACAGAAAGAGCCTCTTTTGGAGGGACATGTCTTCGGGTTTGGTAACTGGACAGTCGGTTCATGTTCTGAAGTTGCTTCGAGCCAAACCATGCTTAGTTTTTCCCACGCAACGGGAAGTTCAGAAAATCTGGAAAATTGGCTAGCTTCCGTGGAAGAGCATCTTATGGAGGAAAATGTCTATGGATCTTCAAGGTCAGATCCTACTCCTAGCCAACCCATGCGTACTATTCACCACTCAATGGCTACAATTCCCCACATGATGCCTCTTCCCACAGAAAGGCAAGATACAAGGTCTGTGAAGCTAAAGGCAACATATGGGGATACCAAAATAAAATTTCAGTTCCCTCTCACATCAGGAATTAATGAATTGAAGGAAACAATGTCAAAGATACTGGAGCGCAAGCTTGGTAGTTTCAAGGTTGAGTATAAAGATGAGGATGGGGAATGGATTTTAATGGCCCTTGACGAGCATGTAAGGGAATATCTACAACTTCTTACCTCATTGGGAAATAAAGTAACCGAACTAAAGGTTCAGGATAAGGTTCCCAATACCACGAATTTTTGTGATAACTGCAGATGTTATAATCATCGATCATTGAAGCGGAAAAGACCATAAGTATGTCTAGTTGTAGAATAATATTACATGGTTGACAACCATCTTCTTTGTGTAATGGACTATTTCCTTGCCAACTTTCCCTCTGCTAAACTATAATATTTTTGGTAATGTTGCATTCAGCAGGCCTCTCTTTGTTTTGGCCTAGGTTTTACCTACACTTGGTTGCTGATATTTGTTTGTGGAAATCTCATTCTGTTGAGGTTTTTTTAATCATCTTTTAATGCGGGGGATTATTTGTGTTCGCCAGCATTGTTAGATCATGTGTGTGCATGGTGAGGATGATGAGATTATGGGGACAATGGGCCTCTAGGCCCTTTACTTGATGCTCAGAAGTAGTTGTTTCTGCAGTGGTCTGCCTTTTAGAATATCTTCTAGTACAGGTTGATGCTAGTTTCGAAACCTCATTTCTATGATGATCTCTGGTTTTTGGAGGATGTTTATCTTTGGCCGGAACTTTATCAGTTTTCAACTAATCGGTTGATTTTTTTCCCCTTTGGCAAAAGAAATTGTCGATGTTTTAGTGCTCATTTGTTTTAAATTTTTGCTTCTTTTTTTTTTTTAGCAAAAAGACAATTGTTTGTTTTGACATTATGAATTTCTCACATTCTTCTATCATCGAAACAATATATCTATCCTGTTGAAAAAAAAATAATCTTATGTCAAAACAACTGCCCTTGTAATGTATAATCCCAGCTCAATATCAAAGTCAATTTCCGTCGATTTGAAATGTATAAATCCTTCTTCCACTGCCTCTGAGCTAGCGCATGCCACTTAAAATGCAACGACATGGTAAAAACGCCTACGTTTTTCGGAAACACCTCTAAATTTCATTGTTTCGAACATAAGATGAAGCAATAGCTGCTATGTGAGGTAGGTTTGGTCAAGTTTGATGTAGACTAGAGGTCAGGGTATACGCGATGCGTGTGCAAGTCGGATTTTCACAATATTTGTGAAAGTATTTTTACAAAAATGTTGTGAAAATCCGACTTGCGTGTGCTTTGATCTCTAGTTATAAAATAAAGTGGAAGCTATTGTTAAGTATGACTTGTGCACGGATAATGTGTGCCCGGCCTGTAGTTAAGACTTAAACCTTAAATACAATTACAAAATTTTCTTTAATTTGTCGATAATGAGAGCATGTGCAGATGTCAAACTTTGAAACAAAAGTGTCATTCCCACGCTTTTATAATCCTCGCCCCGAAAACCCCCCTCCCCCTCCCTTTTTTTTTTTTTTTTGGGGTAATATCCTTCCCCATACATAGAGAGAAACTAATCCTTCCTCATACATACAGAGAAACTAATTTTTTTTAATACAAAATTGAGAGGGCTTCAATCGGTGAATCTAATTTTAGAAAAATGAGCAGAGCATTCCTTCCACAATCGGTGAATCTAATAACATAACAAAAGAAAACTCACTTCAGTGTTTTGGAAAAGTAGGAAACTAAAAGAAATGCAATTTTTTTTTGTTCTGAAAAGGGGAGTTCAAATCAGATCACAATAGAAATGTAGGAATCTAAAGTACCCATGGTTTGCACAAATCAGACAGAGGTTACGTACTGGAATTCTAAAACTCTGGGGTCTTTGAAGTTTTTTTTTTTGATCTTTGTCCAAAGGTTTTTGGAAGGAAAAAGTGGGAGAAGAAAAGTGCGGAGGGAAAAAGTAGTAAACAAAGCCACAAAGGGAAATGTACCTTATGAGTTTTCTGTTGGATCAGCCGTGAGTTTGCTGCAAACTTGGTAAATTTCGGAGGAAAAAGGGAGAAGAACAGGGGAAGGTATGCAGTTTGTGGGGTTGGATGACATGTAGTGAGGTGGTAACTCCATTTGGGTAGTTTTTTTTGGGTCAAAAGTCTAATATATCCCTCCAGCTACAACTGTTTTGCATTGAGTGGTTTTTTTTTTAAAGGGCAATATTAAGAAAGGAAAATACATGACAAAGGGAGACACCAAAGGGTTGCTTTCCCTTTAAATATTTTTTTTAAAGGGCAATATTAAGAAAGGAAAATACATGACAAAGGGAGACACCAAAGGGTTGCTCTCCCTTTATATATTTGATGTAGATGTACTCGCCCTCTTCTCTATGTCATAAAGTTTTAAAAATCAAGAGATGATGGCCCTATCCCAAGTCCAAGCGAACAAGTGCTTCCAAAGTTGTTGCGGAGTGACAAAATTATGTCCGGGATAATTGCTAAGGACAATCTGAGCATTTTTTTGCACCTTGATTAATATGTTTGAAATGAATTGCACTAAAAACTATGGAAAAATTTAATCTTATCATTAACAAGTTTTCACTGGGGATTTTTTACAATAGACCCTAATGAGGTATCGCACCATATCACCAAATGGTATCCATATGATTGGATACCGTTTATTGTGCAAATGTGTCTCAATTATATATCTATCAAGAGATCAATATGATTTTTGGTACACATAATATGCTTGACTTTCAGAAAAAAAATGAACGATTCAAGTCACAAACTTAGACTTTAGAGGCGTGATTGAGGGCAGTGTTTGCGAATACCCGGCAAAATAAGGACAATGACAGCAACAATGCGTCGGTGAAGGTCTTTTAAAAGGAGGTGGGTGTTGAGCACACGGAGAAACGTTTGTTGGGATTCACAGAGAAACGTATGAGGAGTTTGGAAGGGATCCGGAAGATGAGGGAATAACTTCTGACTTGGTGAATTTTGAGAGTTACAAGGGACTTTTAAAAGGAGGTAGGTGTTGTTCTAATTTAATTTTTACTCTAATATTATTTATTTATATTTTATTTTGATGTCTGAAATATCAGATACATGTGATATTACGTGGGTTTCTGAGGGAGAAAATGTCGTTGGAGATTATTATGGGTTGTTGAAGGCCACTCAGACTTGGTCTACTTGATTTACTCCAAAATACTTGATTTTATTTGTTGATGTTTTCATTTCTTCCTGTTTTCTCTCTCGTTGTGGGGGCTTCCCTCACCCTACGACCCCCTACGTGGGTGTTTTGTTGGTCACTTGTCTGGTATTTCGCTGATCGGAGATATGCTCCATCTGTTTTGCGCATTTGATTGTGTGAGGTCTTAAATGTTCTATTGGTATTTAGGCCTCTTTTGTGGTTGTAATATCCCCTCTATTGGGATGGCTTCCTGTTCTATGTATTTTCTTCATTATTATTAATAAAATATCCGATCATTTGACCCAAAAAAAAAACCACTAATTAGCCTCCTATTTCTTCTCCAATATATTAGCACTAGTTGGTTGCACACATTGCCTATAAATCTAATTCTTATTATTCGGATGATTTACACTCAATAACAGAACTCTTACTCCTCTCATAATTCTCTTACTGGTTTACACCATAAGTACACCATAAGTACCTAATATTCTTAATTCTCCTTTGATCAGAGAGCAATTTCCACTAAAAATCCAATTTGTTTTTATTTATTCTATATATTTGAGATCGAATTTCATTAATTATTTGACTGTTGGAAAACTACATGGTTCGTGAGTTCAATTCGCTGCACAAAAGATAACTTGAAGGTCATTGTATCTTGGGAAAAGAGCACCATACAACCCGGTACACGAGGGGGTATATCGTTCTTAAGGAAAGCGTTATCACGTGACTCGACCACCCCACAGGCTATTCTATTCCTTTATCTATCTTTTTTTATTTTTTGTGTGAATTTGTTATGAGTATTTATTTCGAATTATTATTCTACTAGAAAATTCTTATTTCATTTATTTTCTCCAACAGCAGACAAGGCTTGGACGAGGTTTTACAGGTTGTAGCCTTCTGGTACTGATAGATCAAGCTTAATCGCTGCCATGTCCCGAATTGTTTTTCACTTGATGACGATGAACGCAAGTGGGCCTCTAGCATTGCCGCTCCAAACAAAGTCCAAACATGGTTTTTGAATGACGAAATTGTTCTTGCATGGAGGTATTGTGGGTGAAACGAGAGCCGCGGCGGCTTTTCCACCAGAATGCTACTATGAGGAATAGGAGAAGCGATTAACGATGAGAAGAGTTGAATCATCTTGGATTTCCTATTTTGCCACAACAGAATCAAGTTTCTTATGCAGTGCCTTCCATTGTTGCATTAACAGGACTCTATTGATTCAACAATGGAAAGCTCTGTGAAAAAACATGATTCTGTTGTTGCGAAACAAGAAATACATGATGATTCTACTCCTCTCGCCGTTAATCTTCATGCTTTCCCTATTCCTCATGGTTAAAGATAGGAATGATTCCGGCGGAAAAGCCACCGAGGCTCTACCTTCGTCCCCAATATCTCCAGCTGAGGACAACTTTCTAATCCAACAACCATGTTTTGACTTGGCTTGAAGCGACAATTCTAGCGGCCCAATTGCATCCATTGTCAGCCGGATCACGGAAAACAACCCTGGACGTTCTACTCCTCCTACCAAGGTATTGATTCATGTTATTTTGATCTTACGAGATTGTCCTCCTCCTTAATTTGAGCTGGAAGATTTTCTGTTATCCACAATGAATCCCTCCTTGATTGCTAGCTACTCAAAATTTTTATTGGTGTTGCGATGCTTCCCGGTCTCAAGACGGTTAGCTATTTGTGTTTCCTCGATCATGTTCTTGTTTTAATCTAATCCCATCGCGGTTGTGTTATTTCTGCTGCAGTTGATGGTCTCACGTTTGTTGAATTGCGTAGGTGGCCTGTTGTCGAGCTGTGGTGATCGGCAGATCATCGTACTTGGTGATCACATTGTTTGTGGTAGGAAATGCAGCTCTCTCCCTAGCACATACCATAGACTTGAAATCTGGATCGTTTCACATTGTTTGTTCACTTCAGATGACTTTTACATACTTGGTTATGCTGCTGGGGACTCCCTTTGGAGACATGGCACTTCCCCATTAGTTTACCCTTTAATTTAGTTGCTCTTTGCTTAAGGTGCCAAAAAAATCCAGATGAAGATTTTCCGGCCAAAGTTTGCAGCAATACACAGAATATATATATAATGTTTTCTAGAGAAAAATGTGACTTGGATAACTTCCAAGATGATTTGATTACCGGTGGAGCAGATCCAAGCTTCTATTTGTGAGAAAGTGAAGACAAGAATGATCTACCTTGGAGATGGGAGAGGTGATTTTTACTTGAGTCTGAAGCTTGGAGAGGGAGACCAATAGACCATGTCATGGCAAGAAACGATTTTCCTTTATGAAAGAGGATTTGTAACAATCATCTATTTGAAGGCAAATTATGTCCATGAGTGGAGCAATGGCGAGGAGCTTGAGAGGAGCCTAATCCAGCTTCTCAACACATACTCGATCCATTTAATGCGACTCAGAAACTTTATTAGATGTCGTCATCGTAATCAAGGCTCCGTGCAATGTGCATCCATATTTTGATGTAAAAAGTTACAATGTAAAATGAATTTATCTATGTTATTTTCCACTCTTTGGCATCAAACTGTAGAAATAAATTTCAGGATTGGGTAGGTTTATGGGAAGATGGGGTTTATTCCATTAGTTTTGGTTTGATCTTTTTTTTTTTTTTTTTTTTGAGGTTGGTTGATTGCTTGGTTAGGTTTTTCGGAGTTGATGGTGTACTGGCTTGGTGAGGTATTGCTATATAATTTATTCCACTAATCTATTTAAATTTACAATGTTTTTTATATGCAATATGAATTTTGTTTGATAAATCTCACTAAATCTTACTGTACAAAACTTTTAAAATCATAAAAAGCATTATAAAAATTTATAAGATACGGATAATTTTTTGAATGGTATGAGTAGATTTTGGACATCTTTTTGGGATGGATGAAGTAAAAATTACTAACAAATTTCTTTTGTATGAGAAAAAAAGCTAGGATAAGGATTTTTTTATTTATTCTGTAATTTCTTGATGAACAAAGGAACATGTTTGGCTCGTGGTTGAAAATGTCTCTGTAATAAAATCTACAAGGGGCTGAACAAAGAAACATCTTACAGGTATAGATCGAATATAGAGAGGCACTGCGCCGGACGTGTATGGAGCTAATATTATTTACAATTTAAGAAAAATGTTTATCGAACACATGTTCAAATATAGATGAGTTGAGAAATGAGAATCATTCGATATGTATGGAGCTAACATTTATAAGTTAAGACCCGTCACCCGTGTTTATTGAACAGATCATGACACATTTGTATCATGATTATTTGCGCACTTTTGTATGTGTCAACACTAAAATGCATAGATCTCAACACAAAAATGTTCGTAGCCATCAGAAGTACGTGAACATTACATATGTCGTATAAAATCCACACAAATTGAACATTGGACAATTTCGAACATACTCTATGTTGAGAGACCAAGCTTTGTCAAGTTGTTGTCCCATTTCTCTTCTCATTGGTGACCTAAGTTTGAGTTCCAATGAGAGCAAGTTTGGTGTTTAGGGCTATGAATAGCCTCTAAACCCTCTGTTAACTAACATACTAATACCCTGCTAATACCTGCTAATGTATACCGTATGACAAAAAGAAAAGAAAAAAAGAACATACTCTATGTTGAGAAAATCTTCTTCACGGAAGTGTTATAAACAAGTGTTTACAGACTTGTCAAAAAAAAAAAACAAGTGTTTACAGACTTGTCAAAAAAAAAAAACAAGTGTTTACAGCACTCAATCGTGACTGTCCAAAAGTGCTTTGGACGGTTAAGATGTTAATGAAACTTTTCCAGAGAAGAGTTAATTATGACCGATCATAATTGAAAACGAATCTCAGCCATTAATTGCGCAAATAAATGACTGAGATTGATTGGTGTTGTAAACATGTTGTTTACAATACCTCCTTAAATAAGAGAATCTCCCATATGTTTATGCACTTCGCTCTTTTGGATTTTTAGGTTGAACACTAGGCTGAGCTCTTTTGACCCAAAAAAATTAAAAATAAACACTAGGCTGAGCTCCGCTGTCCTCTACATACTCTATCTCCTCACATTCCCCCACACTTCTTACGTTGTGGATCCTCTATCTCAATTTGTACCGTTCATCCCATAGAACACACAACGAAGTATGTGTCTGCATACAGAAAATTAGTTTGAACAGACATGCGAACACATTGCGTTTTGTTTTGTAAATTGAATGGTAAATATGTTAAACAAGAATTATTTGCATAATGGCTTGTTCAGTCATTCGATCAAAGTGATTTTTTGCAGGCATTTTCTTCTTTGAGTGTTTTGCGGAATGAACAGTTTGGATTATGTTTGTGTGACCGGTATGGATTCAAATGGAGAAATGGGATATAGAGCGAAGTTTATCTCTTCCTGTAACCACCCATCATAATTGATATAGAATTATTCCTTGACTATGTATACAATATTTATTTCTTCAAAAAAGGGAATCCAAAAGGAATGAGTCATGATTCTCTTTCCCCCCACCCCCCCTTCCCCTTCGCCTTCCCCTTTCCCCTCCCCATCTCCTTCTATCAAGTACAAAATATTTATTTCTTCAAAAAAGGGAATCCAAAAGGAATGAGTCATGATTCTCTTCCCCCCCCCCGCCGTCTATCAAGTACAAAAAAATCAGTCAATAAGCCAAATTTTACGTTTTTATTAAAAAAAATTAGATTTCGATCATAATTTCTTACTTTTTAGATTTATTTTGTCATGACAATGCAATAATCCCCAAAAAATTGACAAAAACTTACAAATACAAATTTTTTTTAAATAAGGACAAAATATAAGTCAGTTGGCTTATTTAGCCGAACGGGATTAGTTGACAAGCTAAATTAATTTTATTTTAAAAAAGTCGGTATTGTTTGCTTTTAATGATATTCTGTTTAGTATTCCATAAAAAAATTCAAAATTAATCATTCAACTCGACAATAGAAATTGGAACAACAATAAATATACACCAAAATTTAAAAGAAGTCAAATACGACGACATTGAATACCAAAAAGATGGTTTTTTCAAATCTTTTCCATCTTTATTTTTTTGTTTTTAAATTCTCTTTTAAGATTTAGCGTGACCACAAATTATTCATAACTTTTACATATATTCAAAAGGACAACATAATAAAAGCTAGTATCCTTTAAATTTAGACCTTATTTGTCACGTACTCGATTTTAAACATAATTATAAGTGATTTACATAATAAAAATACTCACAAATATCCGTACGGTACCCAAAAGATCACTGTGTTCTCATTTCCTTAGTTAAGCTTCCAAATTCACAAAGTTTCCAAAATATTACAATATAGGCTCAACGGCCCCAAATCAACATAAGTATCAAATGTCGAAAGAGGATTAAGGGTTACAATATTCCAAATCAAAAGAATTACAATTTAAGTTACGAATACATCTTTCAAAATAAATTTACAACGATGAATAAGTAACTCCTTCGGTTAGCTTTCAAAAATAATGACCACACTCCAAGCACGCCAAGCAATGCAAGCTAGGGTTCCGGGTTAGCACCTGAAAATAATATAAGGCTTGAGCTACACTAGCCCAGTAGAAAAGTCTACGCAAACTCTATATGCAAATGAGCGAGACGAATGAACAAATGATAAAAGATCACAAGACAACGGAGGAAGCACAACTTTCATGAACAAGTGTCCCAAAATCTCCAAATTTTCTTTTATTCAACCCATAAATCATATCCGTTCAAATCGTGTCTCAACATGTCGTGTCATTTATGTGTCTGAGCCGAAGCTCCTGCCGGGCTAATTTTGGGACCCCGATATCCCCTGCCAAGCACCCACCTTGAAGGTTAGGCCTTGAAAAATTATTATGAGCATAAGCTCCTGCCAGGCTAATTATGGGACCCTGAAATCCCCTGCCAGGCACCCACCCGTCGATGGGCCCTGAATGTTCGCGCGTCGTTCACAAGTTCAAGTGTATCGTTCGTACAAATATTGTGCAAGAGGCCCATATTTACCATTTCAAGAATTTCACAAATACGGACATATCCAAGTTGGATAACTCAATGATCCTGACATCATGCATTTACCCAAGCCATCATCATATATAATAAACAAATCATTGTAGCCCCTGGAAAGGCATTTAGGCTTGGAAAAGAAAAGTGGAACGGTACAGGAGAAGTTTTGCTTTTCACTGGTGGTCTACCGGTAGGGAACATGGAGCTACCGGTAGGAATTGTAAACAGTGGGTGCAAGTTTCAGCTGGTAAGAGTTCTACCGGTAGAGATAAAAATACTACCGGTAGGTGGGAAAAAAATTAACAATCCTACCGGTAGGGAATAAGTCCTACCGGTACAAATGCAAAACAGAAAGGCCACCATTTTTGTACGAGGAAAAATCTGAGACAGGCTACCGGTAGGAGAAAAGTTCTACCGGTAGGAAGCTAATTTTCTGGCAACACAACAATGTTCTACCGGTAGAAAGAACGGGCCTACCGGTAGGAATCCGGAATTTGGCGATTTTTCATCAGATAACAGATTTTGAGCCAGACCAAACAACAACCAATACCAGCTCAAACAAAGCATGAAAATACTCAAATAAGACATAAGAGAACCCAAATAACATATAAAGAGAGGTAGAATTTCCTACCTCGAGTATCCAAACCGAAATCAAGAAGATTATGCAAACCCTAGCTTCCGGAGTCCAAATCAAGCAACAATACGCCGAACCAAGCTTTGTCCAACACGATACAAGCTCGAATATACTAGTAGACGATGGAATTAAGCTTGATTGTTGTGAGTTTTGAGTGGTTGAGTGAGAGAGTGAGAGAGATCGAGAGACGAGAGAGTGATGAGATGAAATTGAAAAAAGAAAAGGATTTCTCCTGGTATACACGGCACACACATGCACTAATCACACGAACGCTCATGGCTTTTAACTTCTCACATTTTGACCCCCAACTTTAATATTCTCATTAATCCACCACTTTTTCATTTATAAAATAACAAAATTATAAAATGAATTTACGGGTCTCTACATCCTACCCTCCTTAAAGAAATTTCGTCCTCGAAATTCAAATAAACGTGCTCACTAAGTCATGCACCACTTATACATGCAATGTCTCAATCACCAATATTATGCAACATGTTAAACATTAAAATACTTCAATCTCGGATACTCACGTCGGTATTTATGCCTGAAACAAGTGCGGATACTTCTCTCTAACCTCATCTTCTCGTTCCCAAGTTTGATCCTCGTTACCCTGACTTCTCCATAAGACTCGCACTAACGGTATCGTCTTACCCCTCAACACTTGATCGCGCGAATCTAAGATACGGACCGGTTCTTCCCCATAAGACGCATCGGCCTCTAACTCGAGTTCGGACCATTCCAACACATGCGACGGATCCGGTTCGTACTTCCTCAACATAGACACGTGAAACACATCATGAACACCCGATAGCCTTGGTGGCAAAGCCAAACGATACGCAACCTCCCCAATTTTCTCAATGATGTCGAACGGCCCGATATAACGCGGCGATAGCTTTCCCTTTTTCCCGAAACGAGATAAACCTCTACGCGGCGATACTTTGAGGAATACATGATCCCCTTCTTCAAATGACAACGGGCGACGACGACGATCGGCATAATTCTTTTGTCGGCTTTGCGCGGTTAACAATCTTTGGCGAATCACCTTTGTAAAGACCCGTATTTTAGGCCTATATTTTTTTTTTTATATAATTGTACGGCTTGTCGAGATAAACGGTGTGGATATATGGAATGGCGTATTTGTGGAAGGATATAAAGGTAAATAGATGAGAGTTGCATGTGTGAGTGTGTGGTGTGAGGGCATGGGATTATTTCCCTCACCTCTATTATTCCCAGGGAACATCTTTCCCCTTTTCATTTTTTTTTTCTTCTTTCTCTCGGCTGTCTCTCTCTCGGCTCTCCCTCTCTCTCGACACACACACTCTCTTTTTCCCTCTCCAACCCGGACTCAAAACCCATGGTAAATAACCTCCAAACCTTCATCCATTCACGTTGTTGAGCTTGAAATTTCGTGGGTTTCGCTCGGAGGAGGAGATTCGGTTGATTTTGAAGTTTTCGGAGTCTAGGGCTTGATCAATCGCTTGGGTTTCGATCGAATCACTTGAGGTAGGGAATTCTACCTCTCTTTATATGTTTTATGAGTGATTTAGTGCATAAATCGTGCTTGTAATGTTGTGTTTGAGTTTGGATTGAAAATTCGTAGTTGCTGTCAGAATTGTCTGTTTTTCCTGGTTTCCTACCGGTAGGCCCGTCCCTTCTACCGATAGAACGTTGTTACTTTACCAGAAAATCGATTCCCTACCGGTAGGAACTCTTCACCTACCGGTAGAACGATTGAGAAATTCCTTCGTAACCAGCTCAAACGTACAGCAGCAGCTCAAAAGCTGCTCAACGTATCGAACTTCTACCGGTAGGGATTCCTTACCTACCGGTAGGTCAAGCACAAATTTGAACGTTGGCCTTTCTGTTCCCAAGTTCTACCGGTAGGACTTGCTTGCCTACCGGTAGGTTACGTGAATTGGAGTTTCTACCGGTAGGACTTGTTCACCTACCGGTAGGTCTAGGTTTTACCGGAATGTTAGCCTTTCTGTTTTCAAGTTCTACCGGTAGGACTTGCTTGCCTACCGGTAGGAGACTAGAAGTTTCACCTGCTTTCACCTGCTTATTTGAGCTGCTGCAGTATCTTTCAGCTGCTTCCCTATATCCTTCAACTCGTATGTCGAAGCTTTTCTTTGACTCTTATGAGTTTGTTTACGCATCATTCCAAGTGTTTTGGTGAGTATTACTCGTTCCTCACTTAGAGTGGCATTCAATGGACTAGAGTGATCATGTCTAGGGATTTGATGAGTAGTTTTGCAATCCGTTTTCTCTCTTAACTCGTAAGATTCTTAGATTCCCACAGTGCATGCTTTTACAGACTCCGAGTATAGAAACTAGATAATCGGGCATCGTAGAGTCTAGTCGTGGGTTGATATGTGGTATGCGAAGGTACGGGGGTGTACTTAGGGGTACGGTGAGGACGTGTGTATTTGAGTATATGCGATATGGTAGATTGTTGGTCTTATAATACCATGCGATTGATTAAATGGTCTTTGGATTTAATTGAATGAATGGATGTTTGTGAAATGGGAAGCGGAATGAAAGTGAATAACTAATGGACAGAGTATTGTAGGAATTTATGTATGGGCTTAGTACGTCATGTAAGATGCGGGTATGTAAACAAAAGAGGAGGCATGAACATGTATATTTGTGGAGTCACATAATGACTAATTAAAATTCAGTGGTATAACCGTTAAAGGGATGATGAAATTGATTATGAAATGATGTCGATTGTGAAAAGTGTGAAAGGAGACCCAAGTGGTCGTTATTGAGGGAAAAGACTCGGGGTGACCCTGCGCTCGAGGGAACTAGACCCGAGGTGACCCAACTGATTCATATTATTGGAGGAAAAGACTTGGGGTGACCCTGCGCTCGAGGGAACTAGACCCAAGGTGACCCCACCTGATTATTGTTATTGAGGGAAAAGACTCGGGGTGACCCTGCGCTCGAGGGAACTAGACCCGAGGTGACCCTAGTGATTATTTGATGGGAAATACCGGATTAAAGGAAAAGAAAGGTTTTGCAATTAAGGGATTTAATGAAGATCAATGTGGACACGAGAAAGATTGTACTACCATACGAAGAATAATAAGATATTTTGATTTGATTATAGACAAATGTGGGATGACGTGAGTTTAATAACGTAACTAGTTAAAGAAGTAAACGGATAGTGACATTGATCTGAAGTCTAGGACTCTTAGGCGATAATTCGCAGCTTGTTGGTAGTCATTTGTGGTATAGGCGTATCTGTCAGTACTCATCCATTCTCGGTGCATGGTTCATTCAAATTACATATAGCTTGAGTTTAGAATTTTCTACTGGGCTAGTGTAGCTCAACCAAATCTTTCTTTTCAGGTTCTGATGCCGGGCAAATTATTGCATGCATTGTGTGCTTGACAGTAAAAGACTTTTGGAAGCTGACTTCACTGGTTATTTCGTCATCTTTGTGAAGATCTCATTTTGTTAAAGGTGGTTTTGTAACTAATTATTACTGAATTTTCTTTTGACTAAAGTTGTAATTATCTAAACTTAAGGACTTGTTTGTAAATTAAACAGGTGGGAAACTCATTTGGGTAACGTATATGATGTGCGAGGTTTCTCTTTTATTGAAATGTATTACTTTATTATGTTGAAAATCGAGGGCGTGACAACTTGGTATCAGAGCATAAGTTTAGAATACCTCGAGACCGTGGGGAGACTTTTAGTCTCATGGGTTCAAACATTGCTGCATCTTTTTACAAAATCACATGTGTGCTTGCATGAAGAGTCGGTATGTCGATGTGACATTGCATATATATATATATCACAATAGAGTGGCGCAAAGTTGTTGACTTCGGTTGGAAAGGTTGGAGAGTTGTAGCACATAATTAGGTGGCTAATGTTGATGATTTCATTTGTTATGCTTCCATAGTAGGATGTCTTCGAGACGTGGAGATAGGTGTGGTGAGACCGGGGATCGTGAGCACCAGGGCTGTAGTGCAACGGGGAGAATGAAGCGAGCCAATGTACCAGGGATGAAGCGATGTTTCCTGAGATCGTTGAGTGTGCGAAGAGTGTTGACATTCTGGAAGGTGCGCAAGGTGGTGTGAATGTGGGAGAAACTAGGCATCGAGTCGTTAGCACCAGATCATCTTCAGAGAGTGTTGAGGGTTCAAAAAGGAAGAAACCTAGAGTATCAAATCACTTTACTCAGGACCAGCAGGGCTTTAAGCCACCTCTTTATATCGGGACTCCAAGAGCTCTTCTCAAGTGTCAGACTATGTGTTATCGATGTCGTCAGTTTGGCCATATTCGTTCTCAATGTCCACGGCGTGGGGGATCTTGTTATACTTGCGATGAACGTGGCCACATGGCAAGGAATTGTCCTCGGGGATTGGGAGTACATGGTGAGTCGAGCTCAATGCAGCAGGAAACACATACGTCGAAACAACAACAGATGCAGTTCCGCCGCTAAACTACCACCCCCCCCCCTATTCTCTAACTCTTAGAAGCGTCACTTGTTTGAGGTATCATTTATTCCTAGTTGTTCTACTCGTTCTCTACAATACTTTTGATTTGGAAGCATTTCACTCATTGAGAATCCTATTCTTATCCATGTTTGGGATAGAAATAAGAAATCTTGGTCCACGCGTGTTGAGAAATCTCGATAGATCATATTTGCCGAGATTAGAGGTTAATCATTCCATATTGAAGTGTTGTCCTTGACCTCTTTAAATTGCTTATATCGAGATTTGGTTTGATTTGGACAGGGATTGTTCGTATCCATAATGAGTGGTGACATCTCAAATGTGATTTTAGAAGAGTTGTTTCTTTTATTACCATCTTTCATTGGCCAAGCTGAATATTGTTAGAATTGTATCGTAATTTATTCTTCCGTGTAGTCCAGCGTGTAGATGACCTGTTATAATTCTTAGTATTTGAGTCAATTATCATGCGATCCCTTCCTAGCTTTTCTTGGGCATATTTAAATTCTTGTAGCGAAGTATCTTATGACACTGTTGCTATCAAATTTGACAAATGTTCCTCGTTCCCTATTCAAGGTCTTATTTTGACATTACCCTGCTTGAGATAAATTTTCATTGGTCAGTTTGGATTTCCTTGATGCAATTACCATTTTCGTCGTTTGCTTGTAACCGTTATTCCATATAAGTATTTAATTTGCAACATCAATCTATTGAACCCAACCTTTGGCTATGTACCGTATGAAATACAAATTTGTTAGCATTATCAAAATTTAGACCTTGTTCCCATTATTGCCTGCTTAGGCCATCATCCATTTTGGTCCCATGACTAAGAAGTCATATGATTTGAACTCACATCCGCTTTGTATCTATTTGTTTGCCCTTGCCTATTCGGTTGGTTCGAATTTCCATGGTTGGAGTCAATCTTGTGGTGACATACCTATTGATGTCTATTCATTGACACCGTTCAATACAAATTCAATTGTGGAAATTACTTTAAGTGTTATTTTACTCTGTCGTGGTTCCTTGACTTTGGAGGCACATGACTCATTCTGTAACACTCAGCCTTAACTTGTTGGAAGGTCTTACCATTCCCGGTATTGGACAAATTTTTGATCTTGTATCAGTTAACTTACTAGAGATTTGTTTCACTTCTTGTATTTATCCTTAATATCGACATCGTTCAGTTGCTAAAGGTTATTCACTGACTCTGTTGACTCGAAAAGCAATAAGAAAGTTATGATCAGTCATTTCAAATTTCTTGGGTTGTCATAAAAAGGTATTTTGAATTGTTGCCAAACCGTCCTGAAGATTCCACGTGTTCTTTGAATTTCGGATGCCTCGTTACCATTCTTCCAATTCTTGATTGACACTACTTGAGTTTTGTAGCTTATTCGTTTCGTTTGAGATGACAAATCGAATCCTTCTCATGATATAGAATCACCCAACCTAGAATGAAAATTTTGTGCGACTTTTAGAAGAACTGGCTTGTGTTATGGACCCGCTAAAACAATTAATTCGATTCGCCAACGATATTTGGAAGCTCGAGGGAGAATGACCGAAAAGAGAAAGGTAAAGATCGTCAAAGATTGCTAACTGCGGAGGGCCGACCAAAGGATTGTGTTGACTGTCAACGTCACCCAATGTTATTTGAAGAAGGGAAATCATGAACTTCGTAAAGCATAGTTGCGTTGGGGTTTGTCTCGTTTTGGGCAGAAAGGAAGCGTTCACCGTAAGAAAGATAGTTTAAGTGTCGGACACTATGTGCATGTTTTGGGATACCCAGGCGACAACCGGTGAAATCCACTTGGAAGAGGCGCTTGATCACCGCCCATTCTAGATGGAAGTCTCGGGAAGTCAATTGGATTATCCGGTTATACTTAGGAGGTAAGATCTCTATAGTGAGATAGATAATTGTGTATAGGATTTGTATAATAAAGAAAAGTTTAGAAACTGTGAACCGTTTGACGTTGCCGCCTAACTTTTTCAAAATATATGACGCATTCTGTATACGGAGATTGAGGAGGTATGAAATAAATCCATTGCATGTGTTAGAAAGGTCCGAAATTGAATTAGAAGTTCAAGTGTCCTATGATGAGAAACCGATGCGTACCTTAGACTCGCGTAGTCCATTGTTGAAAGGTAAGCTGATGTTGTTAGTGCATGGTTACGTGGAAATGGGGGTACGAAGTTCGAAAGATATACGTGTGTTTGTTGTGGTCTGCTTGATATGAATCTAGACGTAGACTTCGATGGTTATTGAATTGTTGTATAATGGATAGTGTTACAGTTGGAGTATGTTGATGTGATGCTTGGCATGATTAGGCTTGCCTTATCTAATTTCGAGGACGAAATTTCTTTAAGGAGGGTAGGGTGTAAAGACCCGTATTTTAGGCCTATATTTTTTTTTTTATATAATTGTACGGCTTGTCGAGATAAACGGTGTGGATATATGGAATGGCGTATTTGTGGAAGGATATAAAGGTAAATAGATGAGAGTTGCATGTGTGAGTGTGTGGTGTGAGGGCATGGGATTATTTCCCTCACCTCTATTATTCCCAGGGAACATCTTTCCCCTTTTCATTTTTTTTTTCTTCTTTCTCTCGGCTGTCTCTCTCTCGGCTCTCCCTCTCTCTCGACACACACACTCTCTTTTTCCCTCTCCAACCCGGACTCAAAACCCATGGTAAATAACCTCCAAACCTTCATCCATTCACGTTGTTGAGCTTGAAATTTCGTGGGTTTCGCTCGGAGGAGGAGATTCGGTTGATTTTGAAGTTTTCGGAGTCTAGGGCTTGATCAATCGCTTGGGTTTCGATCGAATCACTTGAGGTAGGGAATTCTACCTCTCTTTATATGTTTTATGAGTGATTTAGTGCATAAATCGTGCTTGTAATGTTGTGTTTGAGTTTGGATTGAAAATTCGTAGTTGCTGTCAGAATTGTCTGTTTTTCCTGGTTTCCTACCGGTAGGCCCGTCCCTTCTACCGATAGAACGTTGTTACTTTACCAGAAAATCGATTCCCTACCGGTAGGAACTCTTCACCTACCGGTAGAACGATTGAGAAATTCCTTCGTAACCAGCTCAAACGTACAGCAGCAGCTCAAAAGCTGCTCAACGTATCGAACTTCTACCGGTAGGGATTCCTTACCTACCGGTAGGTCAAGCACAAATTTGAACGTTGGCCTTTCTGTTCCCAAGTTCTACCGGTAGGACTTGCTTGCCTACCGGTAGGAGACTAGAAGTTTCACCTGCTTTCACCTGCTTATTTGAGCTGCTGCAGTATCTTTCAGCTGCTTCCCTATATCCTTCAACTCGTATGTCGAAGCTTTTCTTTGACTCTTATGAGTTTGTTTACGCATCATTCCAAGTGTTTTGGTGAGTATTACTCGTTCCTCACTTAGAGTGGCATTCAATGGACTAGAGTGATCATGTCTAGGGATTTGATGAGTAGTTTTGCAATCCGTTTTCTCTCTTAACTCGTAAGATTCTTAGATTCCCACAGTGCATGCTTTTACAGACTCCGAGTATAGAAACTAGATAATCGGGCATCGTAGAGTCTAGTCGTGGGTTGATATGTGGTATGCGAAGGTACGGGGGTGTACTTAGGGGTACGGTGAGGACGTGTGTATTTGAGTATATGCGATATGGTAGATTGTTGGTCTTATAATACCATGCGATTGATTAAATGGTCTTTGGATTTAATTGAATGAATGGATGTTTGTGAAATGGGAAGCGGAATGAAAGTGAATAACTAATGGACAGAGTATTGTAGGAATTTATGTATGGGCTTAGTACGTCATGTAAGATGCGGGTATGTAAACAAAAGAGGAGGCATGAACATGTATATTTGTGGAGTCACATAATGACTAATTAAAATTCAGTGGTATAACCGTTAAAGGGATGATGAAATTGATTATGAAATGATGTCGATTGTGAAAAGTGTGAAAGGAGACCCAAGTGGTCGTTATTGAGGGAAAAGACTCGGGGTGACCCTGCGCTCGAGGGAACTAGACCCGAGGTGACCCAACTGATTCATATTATTGGAGGAAAAGACTTGGGGTGACCCTGCGCTCGAGGGAACTAGACCCAAGGTGACCCCACCTGATTATTGTTATTGAGGGAAAAGACTCGGGGTGACCCTGCGCTCGAGGGAACTAGACCCGAGGTGACCCTAGTGATTATTTGATGGGAAATACCGGATTAAAGGAAAAGAAAGGTTTTGCAATTAAGGGATTTAATGAAGATCAATGTGGACACGAGAAAGATTGTACTACCATACGAAGAATAATAAGATATTTTGATTTGATTATAGACAAATGTGGGATGACGTGAGTTTAATAACGTAACTAGTTAAAGAAGTAAACGGATAGTGACATTGATCTGAAGTCTAGGACTCTTAGGCGATAATTCGCAGCTTGTTGGTAGTCATTTGTGGTATAGGCGTATCTGTCAGTACTCATCCATTCTCGGTGCATGGTTCATTCAAATTACATATAGCTTGAGTTTAGAATTTTCTACTGGGCTAGTGTAGCTCAACCAAATCTTTCTTTTCAGGTTCTGATGCCGGGCAAATTATTGCATGCATTGTGTGCTTGACAGTAAAAGACTTTTGGAAGCTGACTTCACTGGTTATTTCGTCATCTTTGTGAAGATCTCATTTTGTTAAAGGTGGTTTTGTAACTAATTATTACTGAATTTTCTTTTGACTAAAGTTGTAATTATCTAAACTTAAGGACTTGTTTGTAAATTAAACAGGTGGGAAACTCATTTGGGTAACGTATATGATGTGCGAGGTTTCTCTTTTATTGAAATGTATTACTTTATTATGTTGAAAATCGAGGGCGTGACAACCTTCACTTGTTCGGTCGTTCTCTCTTGAGCTTCCTTAAGGCGTTGACGAAGGTTAAGTTCCTTTTGAGAGAATAAGTATTTCAAACTTTTATGATCGGAAAAGACTTCAAACTTCTCACCATACAAGTAATGACGCCAACTTTTCAAAGCAAATACGACGGCTGCAAGTTCTAGATCGTGTGTCGGGTAATTCCGCTCATGTGTTTTCAACTGTCGTGACCCATACGCTACCACTCGTCCCGCCTGCATCAACACGCATCCCAACCCTTCCTTAGACGCGTCACAATACACAGAGTAGCCAACTCCACGGTCGGGCACAATCAAAACCGGCGCGGTAGTCAATCGCTTCTTTAACTCCTCAAAGGCTGTCTCACACGAGACACTCCAAACGAATCGGGTCCCCTTACGTGTCAATCTAGTCATTGGTGCCGCTAAACGAGAGAAGTCTAAAACGAAACGGCGGTAGTACCCAGCCAAACCCAAGAAGCTTCGAATCTCTAATACGTTCTTTGGTCGCTGCCAATTCATAATCGACTCTATCTTTCCGGGATCAACAGACACTCCACCCTTCGAAACCACGTGGCCTAAGAATTTAACTTCGGATAACCAAAACTCACACTTACTAAGTTTAGCGTATAGCTGGTGCTCTCTCAAAAGTTCAAGAACGATGGTGAGGTGGGCTTGGTGTTCCTCCTCCGTAGGCGAATAGATCAAAATATCGTCCACAAAGACGACGACGAAGCGATCAAGATAAGCACGGAAAATACGATTCATCAAGTCCATGAATGTAGCTGGAGCGTTTGTTAGTCCGAAAGGCATAACAACGAACTCATAATGGCCATAACGAGTGCGGAAAGCGGTTTTAGGGATGTCCTCTCTACGAACCCTCAATTGGTGATAACCGGACCTCAAGTCGATTTTAGAAAAACAAGTGGCACCCCGAAGTTGGTCGAACAAATCATCGATTCTAGGCATGGGATACTTGTTCTTAATGGTGACTCGGTTTAGCTTACGGTAGTCAATACACAAACGGAGTGAACCATCCTTCTTTTGCGCAAAAAGAGCCGGTGCTCCCCACGGAGACGTACTTGGACGAATGAATCCTAGGTTCTCCAGTTCTTGTAACTGAGTCTTTAGCTCTCTCAATTCGGCGGGTGCGAAACGATATGGAGGTACGGAGATAGGAGCGGTACCGGGAAGTAGATCAATGGTGAACTCAATCTCTCGCTCGGGAGGTAAACCAGGTAACTCTTCCGGGAATACATCCGGAAAGTCGCAAACCACTAAGGGTAACTCCCCACGCATGAAGGCATCCTCATCTAACGTCAAACTCGCCAACAATGAATAAACCGACCCTAGCTCACGAGGCCCACATAAATAAGGTTCCAATGGTTCTCGACGCTCCCCAAAGAATTCAAAACAAGGACCTTCGGGTGGACAAATACGAACTCGACGCTTAAAACAATCGATGGTAGCATGAAATTTGGATAGCCAATCCATTCCCAAGATAAGATCAAACCCCGACATTCCTAAAACGATGAAGTCGAACATGAAACGACAATCACGGATAACCAACTCACAATCTCGACAAATACGATCAAGAGGTGTTCTACCCCCTAGAGGTGTTTCGACAAACAAAGGAGGACTAATAGTTTCCGATTCCAATTCCAAAGTACACACAAATGATGCAGCAATGAAAGAATGCGATGCTCCAGAATCAAAGAGTACTTTAGCAAATGAGTTGAACAAAAGAAAAGTACCCCTCACAACAGAAGTTTCCGGAACCTGAGAAGTGGTAGGTGGGATAGCAGAAGTGATGTTGAAAACTCGCCCCTGGGTACCCTGACCCTGCATAAAACCCCCTCTCTGACCAGAACCCTGAGCAGGCGCGGAAGAACTCGCTCCCTTATCAACCCCGGAACTCTGAGTTGACGTAGTCTGACGAAAGTAAGGCTGCTGCTGCCTCTGAGTACCCCTAAACGGCTGGCCCACATTACGCCCCGTTCCCGGCTGCTGCACAGAACCTGACTCACTGCGCGCTCCCGACCCCTGAGGACAACTCCTTGCGAAATGATCCGTTTTACCACAAATATAACAAGTTTCCCCGAGGCGTGGACACTGAGCACGAACGTGTCCAGGTTGATTACACTTATAGCACACGGTTGAAGGTCTAGACAAAGCACCCTGGATCCCCAAAGAAGAAGGCGGCCTAAAGTTCGACGAACTACCCTGCGGTGTCTGAGATGGTTCCCTTGTCCTTTTCCTCCCTTGGCTTCCAAAGCTCCCCGATGAAGAACTCGTGTTCACGGTTGGTTGTCGTGGTTCCCAAACCCCTCTATTACGTTGCGCCTCTTTCGGTATCTCAATGCTCCTCGCACACTCAACTACCTCGGCGTATTTTGTCTTGCGTTGTACCATTACCATCCTCCTTACAGTGTTGTGCAGTCCTTTCTCAAAGCGTCTACATTTCCTCTCTTCCGTCGCCACCAACTCTGGCGCAAAGCGAGATAAAGATTGGAATTTTTGTGCGTACTCCGACACGGTCATGCTTCCTTGCTCTAACTTTTCGAATTGGTCCCTCAATTGCTCACGGCTAGTTGCTGAAAAATACTGCTCCTCAAATAACGCCTCAAATTCAGCCCATGTCAAATTCTCAATGTCTGGCTCATCTACTTGAGCTGCGGTCCTTGCCGCTCTCCTTGCATCTTTCCTACTTTCAAGAACGGATTCCCACCATTCACCGGCCTCCCCAACTAGTTGCACAGCCACGATACCTACCCTGATGGTGTCTTCAGTGATATTGAGAGCTCTAAAAAGCTTACGAATCTGAGCTAGCCAATGGTCCGCCACCAAAGGGTCGCTACTAGTCCCATCGAACACTGGAGGGTTTCTACGGCTAAACTCTCGCATCGCCACGATAGCTCGATCCTCAACATTCTCCCTAGGTGCTTGGTTTAGAAGATTTGCAGCTGTAAGTGCTGCGACGAGATCCCTAGCAAACTGATTTTGAGCTTGAGGTACTCCTGCACCTCGACCGATCCCAGCCCCCAAATTCCCACCTGGGTTCTCCCCATGCTGACTAACCTCGTCCTCAAGAGGTACCCCACGGCCACGACCACGGCCTCGACCACCCCGGGTCCCAGCCCCAACTCGTCTGACACGGGTCTTCGGAGGCATCTTACTACATGATATACAAAAGAAACTATTAACCACAACATTAAAACTATGGAGTTGAAGCCCTCAACTTCGCAACACGGGTTAATAGCTCTACACCACTCTACGATAATGAAAAATGCAATGCCAAGTAATCACATGAATGTTAGTCACACAAGCATGCACAAATTATGTTAGAAGGCGCGACATTTTGAACCCATGAGACAAAACGTCTCCCCACGGTCTCAAGGTGTTCTAAACCTATGCTCTGATACCAAGTTGTCACGTACTCGATTTTAAACATAATTATAAGTGATTTACATAATAAAAATACTCACAAATATCCGTACGGTACCCAAAAGATCACTGTGTTCTCATTTCCTTAGTTAAGCTTCCAAATTCACAAAGTTTCCAAAATATTACAATATAGGCTCAACGGCCCCAAATCAACATAAGTATCAAATGTCGAAAGAGGATTAAGGGTTACAATATTCCAAATCAAAAGAATTACAATTTAAGTTACGAATACATCTTTCAAAATAAATTTACAACGATGAATAAGTAACTCCTTCGGTTAGCTTTCAAAAATAATGACCACACTCCAAGCACGCCAAGCAATGCAAGCTAGGGTTCCGGGTTAGCACCTGAAAATAATATAAGGCTTGAGCTACACTAGCCCAGTAGAAAAGTCTACGCAAACTCTATATGCAAATGAGCGAGACGAATGAACAAATGATAAAAGATCACAAGACAACGGAGGAAGCACAACTTTCATGAACAAGTGTCCCAAAATCTCCAAATTTTCTTTTATTCAACCCATAAATCATATCCGTTCAAATCGTGTCTCAACATGTCGTGTCATTTATGTGTCTGAGCCGAAGCTCCTGCCGGGCTAATTTTGGGACCCCGATATCCCCTGCCAAGCACCCACCTTGAAGGTTAGGCCTTGAAAAATTATTATGAGCATAAGCTCCTGCCAGGCTAATTATGGGACCCTGAAATCCCCTGCCAGGCACCCACCCGTCGATGGGCCCTGAATGTTCGCGCGTCGTTCACAAGTTCAAGTGTATCGTTCGTACAAATATTGTGCAAGAGGCCCATATTTACCATTTCAAGAATTTCACAAATACGGACATATCCAAGTTGGATAACTCAATGATCCTGACATCATGCATTTACCCAAGCCATCATCATATATAATAAACAAATCATTGTAGCCCCTGGAAAGGCATTTAGGCTTGGAAAAGAAAAGTGGAACGGTACAGGAGAAGTTTTGCTTTTCACTGGTGGTCTACCGGTAGGGAACATGGAGCTACCGGTAGGAATTGTAAACAGTGGGTGCAAGTTTCAGCTGGTAAGAGTTCTACCGGTAGAGATAAAAATACTACCGGTAGGTGGGAAAAAAATTAACAATCCTACCGGTAGGGAATAAGTCCTACCGGTACAAATGCAAAACAGAAAGGCCACCATTTTTGTACGAGGAAAAATCTGAGACAGGCTACCGGTAGGAGAAAAGTTCTACCGGTAGGAAGCTAATTTTCTGGCAACACAACAATGTTCTACCGGTAGAAAGAACGGGCCTACCGGTAGGAATCCGGAATTTGGCGATTTTTCATCAGATAACAGATTTTGAGCCAGACCAAACAACAACCAATACCAGCTCAAACAAAGCATGAAAATACTCAAATAAGACATAAGAGAACCCAAATAACATATAAAGAGAGGTAGAATTTCCTACCTCGAGTATCCAAACCGAAATCAAGAAGATTATGCAAACCCTAGCTTCCGGAGTCCAAATCAAGCAACAATACGCCGAACCAAGCTTTGTCCAACACGATACAAGCTCGAATATACTAGTAGACGATGGAATTAAGCTTGATTGTTGTGAGTTTTGAGTGGTTGAGTGAGAGAGTGAGAGAGATCGAGAGACGAGAGAGTGATGAGATGAAATTGAAAAAAGAAAAGGATTTCTCCTGGTATACACGGCACACACATGCACTAATCACACGAACGCTCATGGCTTTTAACTTCTCACATTTTGACCCCCAACTTTAATATTCTCATTAATCCACCACTTTTTCATTTATAAAATAACAAAATTATAAAATGAATTTACGGGTCTCTACATTATTCCACCAAACTCTTTTGGACTTTTCTTGGTTTGTTGTCATTCAAATTTTTCCGTATTTGCTAGTTTTGCGCATAATTCTTGTATATTATTGATTCGTCTCAAAAAGATGATTCGGAAAAGTAAAAAAATAATAATAATAATTTTACCCAAATATTTTTGAAAATATCCACACAAAAAAAAAAAAAAACTTCAAAGCAAGCTTTTTGGACTGGATATTTTTAAAAATAGTTGGATAAAAGTTGTAATGTTTATACTTTTTCTATTCATCGCGACAAAAAAAAAATCAATAACACAAAAAATTTAGGCGCAAAATTAGCAATTGGAAAACTAATTGAATAAAGATAAAAAAAAAAGGTCTCAGAAGAGAACAAGATCGTAAGTCAACAACCGTTGTATCTACACACACTGAAAATTGGTCGCAATATGAGAATCTCTACGAGTTTAACATAAACGATTTGAGATATTCATTAAATTTTTCAAGTGCCTTCATGAGATATCAACTCAATTCAATATTTGTAAGTGGAAAGTGAGATGTAATCATGGGAGATTTCCGGTTCGGTCCTGTGTGGAAGGAGTACATCCTTATGAGTCCCGCGCGTATTTATTTTGTAAATTCATGTCTAACAAAATTCTCCCATGCGCATTTACACCCACTCTCTTCATTCCTTCCAAAAGCATGCCCTCCTCTCCCTCCACAGTCCACTCGTACGGGGGTGTTGCCCTTTTTAAAAAATTTTTTTTAAAAAAAAAAGATAATTTCAAGCTCAAAAATCACTTATTTACTTAAATAATTTTCCTACTAATATAAATCTTGTTTGATACATTTCATTAAGATCTTTTAAACGATGCAAAAAAAATTAAAATTTTTTTTATTTATTATATTTAAATTTAAAATTATCTTTTTTTTAAAAAGAATTTTTTGAAAAAGAAGAACACCCCTGCTCCCCTCTCTGTCACACACTTCCCCATAAATCACTGGCGCGGGCCTTTTCACGTGCAAACACAGACTTTTTATGTCAATGAGCCCTTCGGAAAGTCTACAGTTTCCGATCGGGAAATCCCGATCGGCATTCCCACCCTCCGTTGGGCAAGCTCTGGCCATCAGATGACCGATCCGAACCGTCCAAAAATTTAAAAAAAAAAATCTGAGTGGGCGATCGCGAGAATAAACGGCATCCGACATGTGTAAGTAGCCGATCCAAGCACTTCATTTTTGGATGATCCAAACACTTCATTTTTGGCTGATCCAAACACAAAAATGGAGTGCTTGGATCGGCCACTTACGCATGTCGAATGCCATTTATTCTCACGAGAGCCCACTCAGATTTTTTTTCTAAAATTGTTGGACGGCTCGGATTGGCCGTATGATGGCCGGAGCATTTCCAGTGGGACGTCGGGATTCCGATCGGGAAGTGTAGACTTGCTGATGAGCCCTTTGCTAGTCTTCCTGATTAGAGTGTACAACGTGATGACGCTGACAGCTGAACCCCCTCCTAGGAAGGGTTCGCGGCAATTCCGAGAGCGGTTAGGTGCCGTCCCTTTTTAAAAAAAATATGCCTTCTTCTTTTTGCTTTCGAAAAGAATTTTTTTAAAAATTTCTCTTACTTTTAACATTTTTTTCTATCTCTCTCCACTTATTATCTTTATTATTTTTCAAAAAACTTTTCAAAACACAAACCAAACACAGCAGTAATTTTAAGTTCAACTATAACGAAAATAAAAAATAATTTTTTAATTTTTTTCACCGTTTAAAATATCTCAATGCGATCTATTAAATAAGATCTATATTGATAGAAAATTATTTGGGTAAACACATAATTTTTTAGCTTAAAATTACCTTTATTTTTCAAAAGTTTCTTTTCTGATTTTATGAGAAACTAGAACACCTACTGGAGTAATATTTTGACGAAAGGGATTATAAAAAAAAAAAAGGCTCATTGCAAAATAAACATAAACATGATGGATTCGTTTCTAAGTTTAGAAAAGTTTTAATTTTGTTTTGTAATTATTATTTTATTTTTCTTTTCAATTATTATCTTATTTCTTCAATTATTATTCTCATTTATCTCTCTATGTCGATTCACTCATTATATGTCTCTCTCCGGTCATTACTCTATTTCTCTTTTTATTCACTACCAAAACTAGCTAAAATACCCATAATTACCAAACCAACAAAGCCAAAACAGTCTTAATAATGGTAAAGAGTCGTAAAGACGTACTCGTAAGTGACTGTCTGTTCTATTGAACGGAAAACCCAACCAGAGTGAAGCCATCAAACCCCTTTCACAAAGAAACAAGCAAATTAATGAAACGAATGAAACCAGATCAAAATTAGCATCGGTATTGGATAGCTGTCCGGTGGCTGTCCAACTACCCATAGCGAAGTCCGTTTACCTTCCTACATTCATGGATTACCGTCGTGATCAACCACGTGTTTGACGCCGTCTTCCTTTAGGAAACGCCAGAAGCCAGACTCTGGATTGAGCTTTGACCTGAGGTAGACGAAAAGATACGAAGCGATGCCCGATAGCATGAAGTCCCCGATACCCGATATCCTAGAGCCCCAGATACCTGATGTCAAGGAGTTCCTACGGTACGTTTGATTTTGATTTCTAAGGCTTCAATTACAATTAATAGCCTTCTAATCAAGCGCACTTTCCACTACATGCAAGAAATAGATCGCACACTGGCGGTGGCGGAAAAGACCGGCGTGGCTCTGGTGGCGGTGGCAGTAGCGGACAAGATCGGCGTGGATCTGGTGGTGGGCGTGGCTCTGGTGGAGATCATCCTGATAAGGGAGGAAAGAAGAAATCAGAAAAGGGAAAAGGGACAGCTTCCTGTATAATTCGTCGTGAGGATCTTGAACTACATTTTGGCAGTAAACGTGAAGATGTTGCGAAGATCTTGGACGGTAAGTTATTGCTTGCTATCTGTTTCTTGTTTTGAATTCACTAACTCTCTAAGGAGAGCTGGGTTATTCTGTTGGAAGCAATATAACAATACTGTTTTCTTGTTTTCTATATATCCTTGCTCATGCAGTTAGCGTGTCCACCCTTAAGCGCGTCTGTAGGGATAAAGGGATTCCTCGGCGG
Organism: Rhododendron vialii; assembly: GCF_030253575.1. Lineage (NCBI taxonomy): Eukaryota > Viridiplantae > Streptophyta > Magnoliopsida > Ericales > Ericaceae > Rhododendron > Rhododendron vialii. The sequence goes on along the minus strand of NC_080561.1, from coordinate 2,933,566 downwards.
CAAAATCGAGCAAGCAACAGTGGTAATTCCTCCCCCTCCTTCCTAGTCACCTGTTTGAATAGTTAAGAAGAGAGAAATGGATAACCAATAGGGAATGACTTCGGTGTCCCCGGTCATTTTGGGGATACCGTAACTTTTGGCATAACAAAATCACTATGAGCATAATCAAAATCTATTATGAGTATAACCAAAACCATTATAAGCATAACAGAACCATAACAAGGCATAACTTAATTGTTATGCCTTGGTTGAGTTTGGTTATGTCTTGATTGGTTTTTTAGATATTCCTTAGTTATGCCTTATTTGGGTTCTGTTATGCTTGTAATGAGTTTTAATTATGCTCATAATGATAAAGTTATGTCAAAAATTACGGTGTCTCCAAAATAACTGGGGACACCATAGCATCATCCCAATCTATAATACCCTAACAATCCAATTTTTTAATCCATACAAAAAATAAGTAATGATCAGCACTGTCCTGACAAAAGGTTACGATTTTTATGATTCACATAATATGACAACCTTTATTTCCTTCTATCACCTATCTTTCCCTAACAGAGATGAGGATACTAAATAAAGAGGATACAATACAAATATCTATTTATCTTGCCTTTTATCTTCGCCCCCTCTTCCTAGTCACCTGTTTGGATAACTAGAGAGCAATGGAGTGCGATAACACAATCCTTAATCAAATTTTTATCTGTCCAAAAGTTAAAGGTGCAGAAAGGGAATGCACGTATTTATGTAACGACCCGGATCCTCGCACCACGACCAAGACATAGCAAAATTCTCACCAACTCAATAAACAACAAACAAACTGAAACGCCGTCACCCACTTCCTTAATATTTACAAATCTTTTTTGGTATTTGAAACTTACTCTAGTTCCTCCTTCCACGTACCGCCGTTACTCTCCCTCTAAACAAAATTCAGAATTTCACCCAATCACTCAAGCACCTAATATCAAAATACACGACTTCCACATCTGCTCCTAAAATCTCCATCCTCCCCACCCAGTCGAGACCGTTCCTGGTCCTCCCTTTTGTTCCCATATTTGTTGCTCTTGTTATCCTCATGATTCCCCACCAAAATCCCCTTAATTTGTTTCCACGTTCCTAATAGATTTAACCATTCAATTACCCATATTTCTCATACTAATATGACTGTCATCCTTCAACCACACAAAGAATTGTACACGTGTAAAACTAATTAACTCCAATTTCCTAAGTAATCTCTTTAGCATCTTTCATCCCTATTATTTACTCATATATCCACAAACCTTCCAATTATATATATTAATCTCCATTATTAACTGTTAACCGGAAGAAACATGAAGTACGAGTCTCACAATTGATTACCAATTTTGTCCCTAAGTCTTGCTGACAATGGGTACCTGTTTTTATGATCCATATAATTGAACCTTCTTTGTTTTTCTTTCTACTATTCACTCCTCTTCTATTTTCTCTCATTCCTAATTACTTCTTTTCTTTTCTCCAAACAGTCGGGAGACCTCCTGATCAACATGGAGAAAGGAATACATCAACCGCATGCAAGACGCCATTGCATAATGTGCATGCTAGAATGGAGGGAGAACCGGATGGCCAAAATCAGGAGGCAAATGAGTTTCAACGAGATTTAATTGAACACTCAATTGCTTTGAATACAGAAAATGATTCAACAATAGGTATCGTGAAAACCCCTCCTTTCATGATTCTTCTCCTGTAATTATCTTATTGACTTTGTGAAAAAGCAGGGGGTTCCTCTGAATGGGCATGTCGAGTGAAAGATCAATCTCCTACTTTTCATGATTCTTTCCCTGATCATTGTCACAATTCGGATTTTTGTATTTCAGCTGTGTACAGTGAAACTGAAGCAGCAAGGGGTTCTTCTAAATGGGCGTTTCAACTGGAAGGTCAAACAATGCAGTACACTACCTATCCATATCACAATGATCTTGTGTTTTCACAACCTCAGATAGCATCAATAGAGGTGCCAAATGAGAACATGGGGAGTTTGCAAGATAGGAGAGATTTGTTAGCTTCACAAGTAGTAGCTGCACAGCAAGAGCCTCTTTCGGAGGGAAATGTCTTTGGGTTTGGTAACTGGACAGTCGGTTCATGTTCTGATCTTGCTCCAACCCAACCCATGCATCCTTTTTCCCACGCAACGGGAAGTTCAGAAAATCTGGAAAATTTGCTAGCTTCCGTGGATGAGCATTTTATGGAGGGAAATGTCTCTGGATCTTCAATGTCAGATCCTGCTCTGAGCCAACCCATGCGTACTATCCACCACACAATGGCTATTCCCTACATGATGCCTCTTCCCACAGAAAGGCAAGATAAGGGTTCTGTGAAGATAGAGGCAACATATCAGGGTGACAATATAAAATTTCAATTCCCTCTCACATCAGGAATTAAAGAACTGAAGGAAGTAATGTCAAAGACACTGGAGCGCAAGCTTGGTAGTTTCAAGGTTAAGTATAAAGATGAGGATGGGGAATGGATTTTAATGGGCCTTGACGAGCATGTAAGGGAATATCAGCAACTTCTCTTGGGAAATAAAGTAACCACCAAACTAAAGGTTCAGAATAAGGTTCCCAATACCACGAATTGTGATAACTGCAAATGTAATAATTGTAGGTCATTGAAGCGGAAAAGACCATAAGTATGTTTAGTTGTAGAATAATATTACATGGTTGACAACCATGTTCTTTGTGTAACGGAACATTTCCTGGCCAACTTTCCCTCTGCTAAACTAGAATATTTTTGGTAATGTTGCATTCAGCAGGCCTCTCTTTGTTTTGGCCTAGGTTTTACCTAAACTTGGTTGCTGATATTTGTTTGTGCCTGTGGAAATCTCATTCTGTTGGGGTTTTCTTTATCATCTTTTAATGCGGGGATTATTTGTGTTCGCCATCATTGTTAGATCATGTGTGTGCATGGTGAGGACTGAGGATGATGAGATTATGGGGACAATGGGCCTCTAGACCCTTTCTGCTCAGAAGAAGTGTTTCTGCAGTGGTCTGCATTTTAGAATATCTTCTAGTACAGGTTGCTGCTAGTTTGGAAACCTCATTTCTATGATGATCTCTGTGGTTTTGCTTCTTTTTTTTTGCAAAAAAGACAATTGTTTGTTTTGACATTATGAATTTCTCACATTCTTCTATCATCGAAACAATATATCTATCTTGTTGAAAAAAAATAATCTTATGTCAAAACAACTGCCCTAGTAATGTATAATCCCAGCTCAAAGTCAATTTCCATCGATTTGAAATGTATAAAACCTTCTTCCACTGCCTTTGAGCTAGTGCAGGCCACGTAAAGCGCAACGACATGGTATAAACACCTATGTTTTTTTCTCAAATTGTTACCAGAAACACCCCTAACTTTCATTGTTTCAAACATAAGATGAAGTAGTAGCTGCTATGCAAGGTAGGTTGGTCAAGTTTGATGTAGATGTACTCGCCCTCTTCTCTATGTAATATAAAGTTTTAAAAATCAAGAGATGATGGCCCTATCCCAAGTCCAAGCGAACAAGTGCTTCCAAAGTAGTTGCGGAGTGACAAAATTATGTCCAGGATAATTGCTAAGGACAATCTGAGCATTTTTTTGCACCTTGATTAATATGTTTGAAATGAATTGCACTAAAAACTATGGAAAATTTTGATCTTGTCATTAACAAGTTTTCACTAGGGATTTTTTTACAATAGACCCTAATGAGCTATCACACCATATCCCCAAAAGGTATCCATATGATTGGATACCGTTTATTGTGCAAATGTGTCTCAATTATATATCTATCAAGAGATCAATATGATTTTTGGTACACATAATATGCTCAATTTTCAGAAAAAAATGAACGATTCAAGTCACAAACTTAGGGCTTGTTTGATAACCTAAATTCAAAACTTAAAACTAAATCAATTAAGAAATAAGTGATTCAGTAGGTTTGATAACGATATTATATATTGCTTAACAAATTAAGTGCTACTTAAAATGTAGGCTAAAAAGTTGAAAAAAATTAAATAGCTTTGAGCTACTTAATTCTAGCTGAATTCTTGTGTACTTGCATTTAATCAACATACCATCACCACAACCACTCCCACTCCCACCACTACCACCACTCCTACAACCACTCCACCACCACCACCACTTCGCCGCCGCCATCACCACCACCATCACTCCCGCCACCACTCCTCCACCACTCCCACCACCACTCCTCCACCACCATCACCACCACACCATCACCACTCCTCTATCACTCCATCACCACCACCACCATTACCACACTGCCACCACCACCACCACACCATCGCCGCCGCCACTGCCACCACCACAATGCCACCATTGCACAACTATCACTCCACCGCCATCACTCACTACCACCATTACATCACCATCACTCCACCACCATTACACCACTATCACCAGCACTCCAACATCGCCACCACCACCACTCCATCACCACCAACACACCACCACCACCACAATCAGCATTCCACCATTATTATAAGTACATTATGACCATTAGTAAATTAAAAGAGAATCGAAACTAAAATTAATTTATCATTTTTTTAATTCAATACTTAATATGTTTACCAAATAACTTTTCATCTTAAAAAATTCAGCATTCAGCTTTTAGTACTTAATTTTTTGGCATTCAATTTAAGTTTTATCAAACAGGCCCTAAACTTTAGTGGTTCACAATTGAGGGCAGTGTTTGCGAATTCCTAGCAAAATAAGGACAACGACAATGTCAACAAGGAGAAACTTTTATAGTTTTATGCACCGGGGATACCAAAGGGGGTTGGTATCCCCTCTGGTCCGTTTCGCACTTTTCGGCCATTTCTGATCACATTTTAATGATCGGCTATATCATTTTGTAGAGTTCCGTGAGAACTTTATTCATACCAAAAATCGTGTTCATCGGACTTTATTTGACACATGATCGGCACATGTGAAAATCTCCAAAAAATCAAAATTGGGTTCCGATTCAGTTTGTTTTTGGATCCAATTTTGATTTTCTTCAATTTTCACGTTTGCCGATCATGTACCTACTAAAGTTCAATGAACACGATTTTTGGTATAATTGAGGTTTTCGCCGAACTCTACAAAATGAACGTAGCCGATCATCAAAATATGATCAGAAAATGGCCGAAAAATGCAAAATGGACTGTAGGGGATACCAACCCCTTGATACCCCTGGAATACATAAAAGTTTCTGGTGAAGGTCTTTTAAAAGGAGGTGGGTGTTGAGCATAAGGAGAAATGTTTGTTGGGATTCACAGCAATGTTCTGAATATCGTACCAGTCAGGGTACCGGTTTTCCTACTAGTACGGTACGTACCGGTACCGGTCAAATACCGGGTACCATTTCGGATTGATCGCTATTAGTGTTATTTTCAGACTTAAAAGAATTTATAGTATAATATACACTTTTTTAAAATAAATAAAAAATAAAAAATCCGGTATTTGTCCGGTACCGTCCGGTATTTGCCCGGTACCGTCCGGTATTGTCCGGTACTTGAAGAAAAAAATGAATTTAAAAGTAGTCTGGTACCATCCGGTATTGTCCCCACCGGTATTTGAGCCGGAACGGAATTAGAGATGTAGAGTACTGGATTTTGTCAAAAATGGTATGTACCGGCCAGTACGGAACGGTATAAATAACATTGATTCACAGAGAAACGTATGAGGAGTTTGGAAGGGATCCGGAAGATGAGGGTATAACTTCTGACTTGGTGAATTTTGAGAGTTACAAGGACTTTTAAAAGGAGGTAGGTGTTGTTCTAATTTAATTTTTTACTCTAATATTATTTATTTTGATGTTTGAAATATCAGATACATGTGATATTACGTGGGTTTCTGAGGGAGAAAATGCTTTTAGAGATTATTATGGGTTGTTGAAGGCCACTCAGACTTGGTCTGCTTGATCTACTCCAAAATACTTGATTTTATTTGTTGATGTCTTCTTTTCTTTCTGTTTTCTCTTTCGCGCTCATCCCTACGTGGGTGCATGTTTTGTTGGCCGCTTGTCCGGTATTGCACTGATTGGAGATATGCAACATATGTTCCATCTGTTTTGAGCATCTGTTTATGTGAGGTCCGGAAATGTTCTGCATGATGTTTAGACCTCCTTTGTGGATGTTATATCCCCTCTCTTAGAATGACTTCCCGTTTTATGTATTTTCTTCATTATTTTCAATGAACTATCCTATCATTTGAAAAAAAAAAAAAACCACTAATACTTAGCCTCCTATTTCTTCTCCAACATATTAGCACTAGTTGGTTGCATACATTGCCTATAAATCTAATTCCTACTATTATTCTCTTACTCCTCTCATAATTCTTTTACTAGTTTACACCATAAGTACCTAATATTAATTCTCCTTTGATCAGAGAGCAATTTCCACTAAAAATCCAATTCGTTTAATTTATTCTATATATTTGAGATCGAATGTCATTAATTATTTGACTGTCGAAAAACTACATGGTTGGTGAGTTCAATTCGCTGCATAGAAGATAACTTGAAGGTCATTGTATCTTGGAAAAAGATCGAGCACCATATAACCCAGATCGAGCACCATATAACCCGGTGCACGAGGGGGTATATCGTTCCTTAGGAGAGCGCTATCACGTGCCTCGACCACCCCACTGGCAATTCTGTTCCTTTATCTTTCTATTTATTTTTTGTGAATTTGTTGATGAGTATTTATTTAGAATTATTATTCTACGAGAAAATTCTTATTTCATTTATTTTCTCCGACAGTAGACAAGGCTTGGACAGATTTTACAGGTTGTATGAGGCTTCTAGTACTGATAGATCAAGTTTAATCGCTGCTATGAGGCTTCTAGTACTGATAGAGCGCTATCACGTGTCCCGAATTGTTTTTCATTATCTTGATAACGATGAACTCGAGTGGGCCTCTAGCATTGCCGCTCCAAACAAAGTCCAAACATGGTTTTTAAATGACGAAATTGTTCTTGCATGGAGGTATTGTGGGTGAAACGAGAGCTGCGGCGGCTTTTCCTCCGGAATGCCACTATGAGGAATAGGAGAAGCGATTAACGATAAGAAGAGTTGAATCATCTTGGATTTCCTATTTTGCCACAACAGAATCAAGTTTTTCATATAGCTCCTTCCATTGTTGCATTAACAGGACTCTGTTGATTCAACAATGGAAAGCTCTGTGAAAAAACATGATTCTGTCGTTGCGAAACAATAAATACATGATGATTCTCCTCCTCTCGCTGTTAATCTTCATGGTTTCCCTATTCCTCATGGTTAAAGATAGGAATGATTCCGGCGGAAAAGCCACCGAGGCTCTACTTTCATCCCTAATATCTCCAGCTGAGGACAACTTCGTCATCGAACAACCATGTTTTGACTTGGCTTGAAGCAACAATTCTAGCAGCCCAATTACATCCATCGTCAGCCGGATCATGGAAAACAATCCTGGACGTTCTACTCCACCTACCAAGGTATTAATTCACCTTATCACTACAAGAAAAATGAAAATTAGTGACGAAAAAGTGGCAACGAAATTTAATTTTGTCACTAAATGAGTATATTTGGCGACGAAAAACTAAATTCGTCACTATTTTGATAACTTTCGTGACGAAATAATTTCGTCACCAATTATGCCTGTTTAGCGACGAAAAAAATATTTTCGTCACTAAAGGTATTCATTTGGCGATAAAATACATTTTTCGTCGCCGAAAGCTTAAAAAAGGTGACAAAATTATTTTTTGTCGCCAAAGATAATCATTTGGTGACAAAAAATATATTTCGTCGCCAAATGTGAGCAATTTAGTAACGAAATATTTTTTTCGTCACCAAATACTTAACTTTGGTGACGAAAAATAATTTCGTCACCATTTTAACACTTTCAGCGACAAAAAATATATTTCGTTGTCAAATGGGTACCTTTCGTGACGAAATTTATGAATTGCGCTTTGTCACTAAATGTATTTCGGACATAACTCTTTACTAAAATCTCCGATTGAGATAATTCAAATTGGGCTTGAACAATAACTCAATTGCCTACAACTTTCATGTTTATCAAAATTGCTAATTTTAATGTTTAAATGTCCAAAATTACATTCGAAATATATTTTCATGTTAAACATATGTGTTATATATTAGATATTTCAAATATTTACTGAAAAGTGTGTGTAGTGCAGTTGGTTGGAGCTTGCGCGAAAAACTCAAGAGACTCGGGTTCGAAACCCAGCAGGAGCAAGAAAGATAGATTTTTTTTCCCTTATGAAAACATCTTTCACAACGAAAAATTTCGTCACCGATTTCTTATATTAGTGACAAAAAATTTCGTCACCAATGTGACCTATCGGTGACGAATTTTTTCGTCGTCAAAAAGCACAATAAGTGAGGAAAAAAATTTCGTCACCAATTATCCACTTTTTGGTGACGAAATATTTCGTCATCAAAAGGCACTATAGGTGACGAAAAATAGATTTCGTCACCAGGTAGGAATCCTCGACAACCTTTAGTCGACAAATTTTTTTTCGTCATCTATATTATTTGTGACGAAAAACATGCAATTTGTGACGATTTTCATTCGTCACCCAATTGAATTTTTCTTGTAGTGTATTTTGATCTTACGAGTTTGTCCTCCTCCTTAATTTGAGCTGGAAGATTTTCTGTTATCCACAACGAATCCCTCCTTGATTGCTAGCTACTCAAGATTTTTATTGGTGTTGCGATGCTTCCCGGTCTCACGCCACTGTTTTTCTTTCTATTTATACATAGTGCAAATCGTCTATGGATAATTAGTAATAGCGAATTTCATAATGATGGATTAATTAGATCATTATACCATTTTGAAACTTGATTTAGTTGGGTGTTCTCAACTTGAAGTCACCCTTTTTAATTAATGACCCATTATTGCTAATCGTTGAGCTCAAGTTTGTCCAATTTTTGCAGCTCCAGTTAGTTCATCATGTTAATAGTTGTGGATGTGGGCTAAAGGGTGTAGTTATTGAAATTAATGCGCTAATCATCATGTTAATAGTTGTGGACGTGGGCTAAAGGGTATAGTTATTGAAATTGATAAATTAAAATCTAGAAGCGGTTGAGCTTTATGATCATGTTTTTGTTTGAATCTAATCCCATTGCCGTTGTGTTATTTCTGCTGCAGTTGATGGTCTCACATTTGTTGAATTTTGTTGGTGGCGTGTTGTCAAGCTGTGGTGATGGGCAGATCATCGTACTTGGTCACATAGTTAGTGGTAGGAAATGCCGCTCTCTCCCTCGCACATACCATAGACTAGAATCTGGATCGTTTCACCGACCACCCTTTCTTTTAGATAGAAAAAAAGTGTTCGACTCCATTGGATTTCAATTTCAGAGATTGCAGTCATTGAACCCTCTTACTGTGCTGATGAAGTGGAAGAATCGGCAAACATATGAACGATGCATCTACGTCATTAAAAATCCTATGCCACGTATCTTTGGTCCCCAGTAAAACTCTTGCTATGTGTTGGCTGTGTTCTCTTTAAATACATTTGGTCACTTTGAACACTTCTTCTGTTGGGTTTGTTCACTTCAGATAACTTTTACATACTTGGTTATGCTGCTGGGGACTCTCCCTTTGGATACGGCACTTTCCAATTAGTTTACCCTTTAATCTAGTTGCTATTTGGTTATAGTGCCAAAAAAATCCAGATAAAAATTTTCCGGCCAAAGTTTGCAGCAGTATACAGATGATATGTTCTAGTGAAAAATGTGACTTGGATAACTTCCGAGATGATTTGATTACCCGTGGAGTAGATCCAAAGCTAGCTTTCATTTGTGAGAAAGTAGTGAAGACAAGAATGATCTACCTTGGAGATGGAAGAGGTGATTTTTGCTCGGGTCTGAAGCTTGGAGAGGGAGACCGTATCGTGGCAAGAAACGATTTTCCTTTATGAAAGAGGATTTGTGACAATCGTCTGCTTGAAGGCAAATTAGGTCCATGAGTGGAGCAATGGCAAGGAGCCTGAGAGGATCCTAATCCAGCTTCTCGACACATGCTCCATTTAACGCGACTCGGAAATTTCATTAGACATTGTCATCACAATTAAGGCTCCGTGCATCTATATTTTTATGTAAAAAGTTACGATGTAAAATGAATTTATGTATGTTATTTGGGATTGGGATTGGGATTGGGATGGCATCAAACTGTGGAAACAAATTTCAAGGATTGGGTTGTTGCTGGGAAGATGGGGTTTATTCCATTTGGCATTAGTATTGGTTTGATTGTTTTTTGGGAAATTCTACATACAAAGAAAAAGAAAAAATTCAAAATGGCACCTGAACTTTTTTCCAAATGTCACAGAGACACTTGAACTTAAGTTTATTTCAATTAAACACCTGTACTAACTAAATTCCCAAATTTAGACACCTAAACTTAAGTTTATTTCAATTAAACACTCGTACTAACAAAATCCCCAAATTTAGACCCCCGCCGTTATACTTCGTCCCAAAAATTGCTGATATGACATCTCTAACCCGTTTAAGTTGCCCCATTGCACATGTTTCCAACATGGGACGATGCGCAACCAAGGGATCAACTACATTTGTGATCTCTTCAAAAATTTCTTGCCCTCCATTTTCACATGAGATTGAACCAATGCTTCCACGTACCACTTCAACTTTCTTAAACTCTCCTTTCATCCGTCTTCGTACAATTTCCAACACTTTCTCGTACCTTTCCTCTGAATCTTGAGTTAACTCCGCAAGCTCGAAGAACTCATTGCACATGTTGTTGTAATGGCGTGCTTCAGGTTTGGTAGCTGATTTGTCATAGCTAATTCGAACTTTAGTGTGACATCTTTTTACAATTTTGCTCCATCTTTTCAAGATATACTTTTCAGGTAACCAATCAATCCCTTTTTCCAGAAACACTATAATACAATGCTTGCACAGTATACCTCGACACTCAAACAAGTGACAATTTCAGTTAACTTCACTACCGTTATCCTTAAAAACAAACTTTGAAATTACCCACTTTTTATTTTGTCCACACAACACATCCTCCCGTACTTCATATTCGGAAAAACCATCACCTGCCTTACTTAAGTTCAAGTTACAGTAAATCATCCCAACCAACTCATTTTGGACCTCCTTAAATTTGGCAAGAGTGTAAGCCCTTTGAAATTGTTCCTCCAACTCATATTGAGTGAAGCATGGGATGTAGGAGTTCAATGAACTAGAATCTGCCTCATTTTCATTCTCCACCTTTTTTGCCAAAGCATTTTCATATTGCTCCACAAATTGTTTTAAGGTAGTTTTTGAGTTGATATAACCATCAAAGAATGAATTCATACCTTCACTCCGTTGTGTACTTGACATTCCTGCCCAAAATATATCCTTTACGAATGCAGGCACCCATCGTTGCCTCTCATCAAACAAGCCAAGTAACCATTCATTGTTTTCGAGTTTGTACATCTCAATGAAATGTCCCCAATTTTCTTCAAATTCTTCTTCTGTCCATGAATCATACACTACTTCCATCATATGAATCGAGATGTCTTCATATTCATTGTACCCTTGCAATTTTTCAGAAATCTTGTTCAAGATATGCCATATACACCACAGATGGCGTGTATTAGGGAAAACAATCTCTATGGCCTTCTTCATTGCTTTGTCTTGATCTTTAATTATTGCAGCATTAACTGCAGCTTCCATTGGAGCAAAGGACTGCATTAACTACAGCTTTGCATTCCATTTTTTTTTGCGGTCGGAGCTTCACAAGATTGCTAGTCCTTATCCTTGGCTTTCCAGAATGGATACACGCAAGTGTTACGCACTTAAACTCCCCATAAGCCCCTCTTTTGAAGTTCCTTCTGAACACTGCAAAACCACTTTGTCTGGCATATTTCGAGTAACATCCATACATCTCATCAACTGAATTAAATTCCATACCCACTGTAGGATCCTCAACTTTATCTTTATCTTCTTCATTAGGGTCCTCAACTTTCTCTTCTTCATTGCACGTTTTCTCTAAATCAACTTCAACTTCATCTTCTTTCCAATCTCTATCTGAATCGCTAGACATTTCTCTGTCTCTACATTGCAGCATAAACAATGATTCATTCTCATAATCATCCATTTTTTAAATCCGAAAGATTAATAAACTCGATTCTCAAACTACATATTAAAAATATATGAGACCTTGTGTAGTGTGGATCCTATTTGACTAGAATGAAATTGAATATTTTATTTCATATGAACATTAACAAATATGAAACTTAGTGTGGTCTCTAGCTGTACAGGAGGAGAAAATAATAATCAATCTTCACCGAATGAACAAGAACAAGGCAAAGTAATTACTTTTTCGGTATCTCTTTTTTTTTTTACCTTTCGAAACATTTTATTTAGGTTGATCGTTGTTGTTTTTTTACTTTTGTGACTCTCTCATCGAGAAGAATGACTAATTCAAAGAATATGATGCGTATCTAACAATAATTCAAAAGAGATGAACAAAACACACAAATCGAAAAATACAAAAAAAAAAAAGTTAGGGATAATAGAGCCCAGGCAAAGTAACTACAAAAAATTAAAAGTATTTGTTGGTCCAAAAGCAACCCGAGAGCGGGGGGGGGGGGGGGGTTTGAATTGGGTATCTCAATTATAACGCGGAATTAAAAACTAATTGCAAGATAAAAATAAAGCAAGCCAAATTGCCCCAAGTAAGATTCAAAGATTATCAAATAACACAAGCAATATAAATATGCAAAGCGAAAATTAAAGAGAGTAGGGAAGAGAGAATATCAAACGCAAGGATTTATAGTGGTTCGGTCCGCAACTTCACGGCCTAGTCCACTCCCCAAGTGTCTAACTTGGGATTTGCTGCACTATCTTCAATAGTTACAATCCTCTAGCGTCGCGGGTGCTAGACAACCTTTACAACGAGCAATCTATCCCCAATCGCTCCGACTAATTTTGACTCCGGTGCTAGTCACACCTAACCCAACTAGTTTTGACTCCGGTGCTAGTAACACCTAACTACCAAGTGATTTTCTCTCCAAAACCACTCACAAAAAGTAATCACTCACAAGAATAGAATAAGGGTGTACAATCCCTTTTACAATAAAGATCAAAATAAGAGCTCTCTCACACAAGTGTATGAATATCAAGATATAGAATCGTGTATGAAGAGGTCGATCGCTGTATGCCTTAGAGTATTTCGGTGAGGCTCCCTTCTCTGTCTTTTTTTTCTTCCTCAGTCTTGAATATATGCTTCCACAATTGAACGTTAGATGCATCCCCTGATTTTTGGAAAATTATCCAATACATTATGGCCTTGATTGGATAAATCCTTCTTAGCAAAATTCCATTCCTTTTTGTCACTAGCTGTTTGAACCATTTTGGAAGCCATATTCCATTTGCCTTGTTTTCTTCATCAACCAGGAAATCAATCCTCCATTTTTTTTAATGAGTCCATCATTTAACCGTTAGAACCAATTTAGGTAGCCAATCAACTCTTGTAGTTTCCATTTCTTTTCTGCAGTAGCCGTTAGAGAGAATTAAGCTCCCAAGTAATCTTCAATCTTTTCTCATTCATT